>NC_134540.1:4682500-5282500 GCF_050624435.1 Tenrec ecaudatus | reverse complement strand
ACTCAGGACTGAGCGCTCCCTGTACCAAATCTTGAACAAAACCCAGTTGGACCACTCGCTCTACTCCGTGCACAGGGAAGACAAGGAAAGTCCCGCTGTCTACACTGCCTTGCCCAATTCCAGAAGCTCCACCTGCCCACACCCCGTTTCCACCCAAAACAGGTTGTTCCCACGGTCTTCTCACATCAAAGCTCAAAAACCCAAACCAAACTCGCTGCCATCGAGTTGATTCCAATGTATCGCCACGCTGTACGACCAAGAACCGCCCTGGTGGGTTTCCAAGACTGCGACTCTTCACCAGAGCAGGCACCCTCATCCTTCTCCTGCAGGGTGACTGGGAGGTTTGGACTTCTGACCTTGCAATTAGCAGCCCAAGGTCTAACCCACTATCTATGACACCAAGGCTCCTTCACAGCCAGGACCAGCCAGCATTTAAACTGAGCAAGTCGGGGTCTCATTGAGCTGGGTAGCTTCTTTGATGATACCGCTCAGCTGGGAGGAGTCAGGTATTCTGAAAGGTCAGTGATTCCCACCAACCGCTCCCCGGGAAGACGAGGGCAACAGTCTGCCCCTTCAAGATGAGTCTGCATCAACTCAACGGCAAGAGGTTTGGGGTGTTTATCAGTGAAGCTTTCTTCAGCCAAGCAGTCCTGTCTCCACGAAACTGGAGTGTCTCCGTGAGACGGATCGGTTCAAGGACTTAACACTCGAAGTCTTCTACTCTCTGCCCTCATTTCCCAGCGTGCTGGGCCTCCTCCCTGCTCCCCGCCCTGGGTTCCAATCTGGATTTCCTGCCTCGGTCGCTCCTTCCAGGCCTGCTGCCAGGTTCTTTCTAGAATGTTGGTCTTGTGTGGGCTGGGCCGGGAGGGTAGGCCCTACCAGACACCCCTTCCTTTGAGACACGTCCACCCAAGATTTCTCATGCGGTGCCCTGCCCACATCTCCAGATATAGCCCTTTCTTCTTTTGAGCCTCTTCTCCCATCGCCGATTTAATTTCCTGGACTCCGACCAAGGCGTAGGACACGAACCTCTTCAGCTGAGTCAACTCACCCTGTTTCTGCTCCACGCTGGGCTTGGCCCTCACCCTTCTTCCTATCATTAGTACCCAGCCACTTCCTCACCCAACCCTTCTGAGAGGACAGCTGTTCAGATTTTGCAATAGCAGTGCAGATCTAGCCAGGGTGGATTACTCGATAAGCGAGGGAATATATACATACTTAAGGCCTCAACAAACAGGGATACCAGTCACCCAAAACAGAGACCCCTAGACACCAAGGCGGATGCTCGCAAGCAGAAGTGAGCACCATGGTGGCAGAAAAGACCTGGCAGGGCCCGACCTGGAGTTGGACCTGGTGTGTGCGTTTGGTGTGTGATCCAATCACCTTTACTTTTTCATTGCAGACGGACCGGGTAGAACCTCCCATGCAGATCTCTGTCTTTAATCACCTGCCGGCGGTTTTATGTGCTAGCAGCACTCTGATTCCCTGACTCCCGACATAGCTGGTCCTGCTCAAAGGGAACCAGACTGAGCATCCCTTTGCATGGGCATCATGCTCTCTGCAGGTGAGCTCTCTGCTGCTCACCCCACTGAGGAGCATCAGCAATGGTCCGATGAACAGTGAAAACACAGCAGGAAAGGATGGGAAGGGAGTGGGCACGTTTCTAAGTCTTATTGCAAGACAGCAGGTGTTTGGCGAGACCCGTGAGGGGCCTGCCTACAAATAACCCCATGACAAACAGGCGGCATTATGTCTGGCTGCCTTCAGAGGACTGTTTCTTTGGATGATCTCAGACCCGAAGAACCCAAATGGCATGTCCTCACTCAAAGTTTCACACGGGCTAAGTTTCCTCATTTCAAATGTATGTTTTATTCTCTACATTTTCCTGGTTTGAGAAATCTTCTTGATTATTCAAATTTGTTGGCTACGATAGAACCACATTTTTAAAAGTGGCATGATTTTATATCCGAGTTAAATGAAATGGCAGCGAGCCAGTGGGAAAAGAAAGCTCATGAAAGCTATGAAGAAAAAGACTTGGGAATCCCTAAAGACAGTTCCCAAATTGACGTCCTTTTTACAATGAATTGAGTCAGGCATTATTGCGTCCACTGCACGCTGTGTACAGCTGCCATTTTAATACTTGAGTTAAGATTACTGATAGTGATGTGACTATCACATCATTTGCTCCAAAGGCTGCATCCACTCCTTGCTGAAGGGAGAAAAATTAGTGCTGGTGTAGGAAGTGAAACTACTTTAGAATTTGATACTGTCCCCTTTGCAGACCCCATAAATAAACAAATAAATAAATAGCAGAAATACAAATTCTGCCAGGTGGAATAATTCTTCCCCTAATGACATAAATTATCTGATCGAAAGAGGGCTAGGTGATTGTCACCATCGAAAGGGACCATTTGGAAATCCATGTTGAGAATTTCTGGAGGGCGAGCAAGGTATTTCTAAAGTGCAAGGTGGACGATGAGGATCAGGAGCGGGGGCGGCTGCTATATTCACCAGTAGTCTGCTCTGTATTAAAGGACTTCAAATGGTTCATGAGACAATTCCATTATGTCATTTTTTTAATTCCATTTCCCATCGAAGCTCCTCGTATCTTTGTTGGTTTGCAGACGAAATAGTCTATCTTGAATCGTCTGAATCTTGCTTTGCTCCAGACGGATTTGGCGACTGAGACCACTGGAACACGCGCAGGGATGGTATATTGTCATATTAAAATGAAGGCATGGTTTTGGTTTAACTCATGAACTGACAACACTAATTAATGAAGAACGACAGCACTGGAAGGCTGCTGTGCAATGCGTTGTTGTGCCCATGATTACAGTTGCTGAGGGAGCACATCATCCTGAACAATGATGTCTTTGAGTCTTGAACATGGTAACTCGAGGAATTTACTTGAATTTGTCGCTCACTTTGATCCATTTTAGCAAGTCACACCTTAAAATATATTTTTTCTTAAAATATATTAACACGGGAAAGGGAAATCCATCGTATGCCCCCAAAACAGCATGTGAGGAATTTAAAAACTTAATAAGCTATAAAGTTCTATAAAACAACTCTAACTTGATATTTCCATTTGTCTGTACACTCCACTTCTGATCTTTCTCATCTTGACCAGCTAAGTGTCAAGATACATATTTCCAATGGATGGAAAATGGGCCAAGCCACTTAGCACATGGACTAGCTTACAAAGGCTCGCACAGCGAAGAAATTGCACATCAAGTACTTCACTCTACAAAAGAAGTTGGCCAAATTGATGTTCCTAATTGTAGAGGCCACTCCTATGACAATGCTGCCGATATATCAAGGCGTTATGAAAACATGCAACAGGAAAAAAATGAACTGTTGTGTTAGTCCGGGCAGACGAGAGAAACAAATTCAGGGAGAGTCACATATGTGTAGGAAGGAGCTTTATATCAAAGAGCAATTGTATATTAAGAAAACATCCCAGCCCAGTCCAGATCAAGTCCGTATGTCCGATATTAGTCAATATGTCTAATACCAGTTCATAAATTCTTCAGACTCATATAATACATGCAATGGACGATCACAGGCCAGTGATGGAAAGTCTTGTGGATCTAGTGGCTGGATCTCAGCACTGGCGTGGGTCTCATGACTCTTCCAGCTCCAGGGCTCTGGTTCCATCAGCGTAGCTCCATGTGACTTGTCAGCAGGAAGAAAAGGCAGCAAGAGAGTGTGTCCCACCTCCAGGGAGGAAGACAGGAATTCCCAGAATCCTCAGGAAAAAGCCATGGCCACACAGAGGCATGATTGGCTATGACCTAATTGACAGGCTAGACTCCACCCCTTTGCTCAAATGGACAGGGGATTATGTAAGTGCCGCAAGTGTGAGGAACACACCATTTTAATGCAAAGTGCTGCACACGCTACGTCTTATAGGACAAAGCAATAGATCGTTATCTGGAAGCAGCTAAATCTCCCCCATTTGTACTAATTCTCCACATTTTTCTGAGCACTTCTCTGTGATGGGCAGTTATGCCCCCACCCCCAGCCCTCCATTACAACCACTCAGACCAGTGTTTAGGTCTGCAGGATTAGAAATCTGGAGGGTTTTTTAATGCTATAGGCTATTTACAGAATTTACACGAAGATTTTGGAAGTTTTAGAAACAGACCAAAGCAAAATCTCCCAGATGCTGACGACCAAGCAGCTCACCATGGCAGATGCTGTCATAAGAAATGAGTAAACGATGCAAGTGATTCAGATGTTATCATTGCATATGAGACCAATTTCCTAGAACCACATACTACACCAGCATTGACATGCTTGAATGTCGCACGTCAAGAAGGATGGAAGTGTTTGAAATTCTTTCTAGCCGGCTTTCCTCCTCAAACAGTGTGGATCTACCTGGAGAAGAATGCAGGAAGGTATCCACGAAATAAATGTAAGCTTCTCTGGATGGGATCCACCAAATACAAACCTTCACTGAGAAGTATGGAAATTTCACTCTCCTATGAGCACTAAGTCTACAGATTCAGGATAGGCCAGTTTTACCCGTGCGAGCATGTATGAAGCCATCGTAGAAGATGAAGGGACAGAGTGAATTTCCCAAAGTTTAACTTATTGCGTGCCTATTCCTGACTTAGATCATCACAAGCTGCACAGTCGAGTGCTCGTTTCCCGCCCCAAAGAAACCCCAACGTCCTTGGATGAAACGACCCAAGAAAGACTTGATCCGTTATCCTTATCGTGTGTGGACGTGGGTAATGTTCGGCCGCTTAACTGCAACATCATTGAAGAATTAAAAACATTTATGTCTATCCTCCGCTCCTCCAGGAGCAAAGGACAGCAGTAAATCTTTTTCATCATACCACGTTAGTGATGTAAGATCTACCTAAACGTCCCATATAGTACGTTGCAGTGGCAGTTACATAATCTCCCGTCAACTTGAGCAAAGGGGTGGAGTCTAGCCTGTCAATCGGGTCTCAGCTTCAGGACCGCATTTGGAGATGCTCAGGAGATAAATAGCTCACTGGAGGCCAGATACTCTTTCTGCTTGCCTCCCTGCGAGACATTCCTGTGACAAGCCACCCGGAACTAAGCTGATGGAGCCAGAGCCCTGGAGCTGGAGGAGCCATGAGGAGACCCACGCCAGGACTGAGACGCTTCCACTGCCACTGGATCCACAAGACTTTCCACCCACTGGCCTGTGATCTTCCTGCATTCAGTGTCACTGTGTGTGTACATGAGTCAGAAGAAGAATTTACAGACTGGTATCGGACATATGGGCCAATATCAGACACATGGACTTGATCTGGACTGGTCTGGGATATTTTCTCAATATGCAATTGTTCTTTTATATAATATGTCTGGGAATTCGTTTCCCTGGTCCACCCAGACTAACGCAGCCACTGTGGTATTTGTTTTCTGATCATCAGGTTTCCTTTCTGTGCTCATTAATCACTAGAGCATTCAGTAGAAAGCTAGCATCGAAACTGGAGTCTGGGTTGTTTAAAGCAAAATTGGCAGAAGTCAGAATTCCCGTGGAAACAAGTAGACTCGCTGATTTTCTTTGTTGTAGGAAATGGGGCACGGAATAAAAAAATGTTAGTGCTCCCCTAACCATGAAAACCTTTATAAACCGGTTCATCTCATTCTGACGACCAGAAGAACAAACACGCCTGTCTTGGAGGAAATACAACTAGAATGTTCCTTAGACGTGAGGATGTGAGGCTTCTTCTCATGTGTTTGGGGCACATTGTCAGGAGGGACTGGTGCCTGGGAAAGGGCATTCTGCTGGCCAGAGGGTCCGCCAGCGAGAAGGAGATGACTCTCAGTGAGACCAGCTGACACAGTGGCTGCAACAAGGAGCCCGGACATGACAACAACTGTGAAGATGGTGCCAGGCTGGGCAGGGTTTCTTTGTGTTGTACACAGGAGCTTGATGAGCTGGAACCGACTTGATAACACCTAACAGCATCACTCTGGGCGTGTGTGAGTGTGTGTGTGTGTGTGTGTGTGTGTGTGTGTGCATCTTAGCCACCCGCTATGTAACTTATTTTTCAACGTGATTATATGATCAATGATAGAATGAAGCGTGGCGTGCGTCATTTCAGCAGATGGAGATTAACTCGTTGGTAAGTGTTTTAGTGGATGAGGTTACTAACTGAACTTCGTTGTTTCCATGGAATTTTGACATTTACCAATTTTGCTTTAAACCATGGATACTACATAGTTTAAAACCAGGAAAGGTGTGTGTCAGGATCATATCCTTTCAACACACACACAGCCTGTTAGAGTGGGTAAGTTAGCTGAATACGGGGTACCACAGACGATCAATGCCTTTGACCTTCACATTCCTTCATCCGTCCCCGAGTCTAGCCCACACACACCATGCCTCACCTATCCTGAGACCGGAAGAACTAGATGGTGCCCAGCTGCCACTACTGCCCATGCTGACCAAGAACAAACACATGGACGGTCCCAGATAGAATGGGAGAATGATGTAGAACAAAACACAAATCCCTAGAAAAGGGATTTCCTGCACAGGTAGAAACTAGAGGAATCCCCGAGACTATTGACCTGAGATACCCTTTGAACTTGAAACTGAAGTGGCCTGGAAGTCCTCTTTCAGCTCATAAAACAAACAAAATCACCACTAAGTACTATGTTCCTTAAAAAACAAACCAAAAAAGCCATGAAATTGTTAAGTAGTTAAAACAGAAATGAGGGTGTTCACAGGGCATGCTCAGAAATTTGAGCTCCCAGCCAAAAAGGGGTGGTACAGCTTGGTGGGCGGTACACCTGGATTGGCCCATCTAGGCCAGGTGAGTTTAATTCAGCCAATGGGGTCAACCAGTACCGTGGACCACGCCTGTGGCCCTACTTTTTCTCAAGTTGCCCCAGGGAGACCATGCAGCGATCCCCTCGGGCCTCAGGACTCCCGAGGTGCCTGTGTCAAACCTGTAACTTCTTCCACCTTTACAAGACTCACATGGATCACAAGCCAGGCTTCAGTGTGAATTCTTTCTCATGAGAAGCCAAGGACCGAGGTATATTTCTCACTCGAGAGATTAAATTAAATGGTAAATGTTTATCCTAAAGCACAGATGTGTAAGGGGGGAAGGCGGGAAGGCTAGATGAATGGAAACAGAACAACTGGAAGGGAAATATTGAGAATGGTGACATGTTGCGAAAGATGTAAGCAAAGTCACTTGTGGGGGACCAGCCTCCCCACAACCAATGGGTCCAAGAGGCGGTTGTGTAATTGAGGTGTTAGATCTCTCTGGAGCTAGAGTTATAACTCAGTCCTTGGCTCCGTGCGAGGAAGAATTCACACCGAAGCCTCGTTTGTGACCCAAGTGAGTTTTTTGAGAGTTAGAAGAAGCTTCAGGTTTACATGGCACCCATAGGACTCCTTCCGACCACGCAACCTGGTGGAAGCTGCTCCGTGTCACGCAGACAAAAGTGTGTCTGACTCTGGGCTCCTGCCTTTTCAAGGATTCCACGGGGAGGCGTGGTGGACGACCCCTGATCGACCCCATTGGCTGAACTGAATTCACCTGGCCTAGGTGGGCCAATTCAGGTTTAGCGCCCACCCATGCCTACTGGCGGGAAACCTGAGCCTCTGAGCATGTGCAGTGCACCACTCCTTGTTCCTGTGCTTGGCTCTCTGGGCATGCGTCAATGGACATTGTCTAACCCTGCGCTAGCCTGCCTAACAGAGGGGCAAATTAAAGAGACATCAGACAAGATAACCATGCAAGAGCTCCCCTCTCAGTCTTGACTTCAGGAGGCAGATCCAAGCAGAGAGAGCGAGTAACGTGATCTCACAAGTTTACATCACAGGGGTATGCAGGCCACAGTAAGCACATGTGCAGCAGGAAGGGGTGTGCAATGGCCATACACCCAACAGGAGGGGGGCTAGCTGGGGAAGGGGGTACATGCAATAGGAAGGGGCACACACGTGACAGGACGGCTGTCAAGGTGGCAGCCTAACCTTGGCCTTCTTGAGTTGGCTTCACCTTGGCTGTCTTTGAGCTCTCCTGCAGGAGAACAACCCATTATCCCTATCAGAAGGGAGTGGGTCCCACTCAGGGTGGGACAGACAATAGGATCTGGTTGGCTTAGATGGCTGACAGCCTTCCAGCAGACAACCTTCAAGCAGTTGACCTCCAAGTGCATAGTCAGTGACCGTGGGTTTGCAAATGGCACCTTAAATTTGGCATTATTGTGGGGGGACATCGTGGGGAAGAACTTTTACTTAAGGAGAATGAGAGTGTGACGCATCTCCAACCCACGAGTGCGCCTGCTACCGATGCCAGACCACACTTCAAGACAAAATGTCATTTATTGGTAATTAGAAAGAATTATTTCGCAATATATAATTACATACTGTTTTTGTGATGAATCACTCTGCTTTAATGATGTCCATTTGGTAACAATGAAAATGCTTCCTGCTTACCAGATCTTTAAATGACGATTCATAACAGTAGCAAAATGACAGTTATGAAGCCGCAACGAAAACCATTTTATGGTTGGGGGCCCCCCCCACCCGAGGAGCTGTATGAGAGGGTCATGGCGTGAGGAAGGTGAGAGCCGCAGCCACAGAGCCGCAGCCACAGAGCCGCAGCCCCTGACAGTGTCAGCATTCCTTGTGGGTGTGGCTTTGTAAGGCTAGAGTGCAAATGGATTTGCTTCCTCGTGAGTCACCTGCTGGCATTTTAAGCCACCTGTCACCTGGTTAGCAACGGTATCTAAAGGTTACACAATGCCTAGACTCCCCTGTGGATTGCAATTCAGTTTAACTGAACCAATAGACAACATCATGATAAACAGAGATAAAAATGAAGGGGCCAAGGATTCTGTTTTGCTTGGATCCACAAGCAGCTCTCATGGAAGCGGCCATGGAGAAGTTGAATGACACATTGCATTCTGCACAAGATCTCGTGAAAGGGTTGAAGAACAAGCTGTCGCTCTGAGGACTGACCCAAGCCAGGGTATTGTCCACCGCCTATACGCATGCGAAAGTTGGACATTGAGGAGGAAGACTGAAGAATCGAGGCACTGGCATGACGACGCAGGTGGCGGATATCAGCGGTGGCACGGATGCCGGAAGAACAAACAGGCCTGCTGGGAAGAAGCGTGGCCAGGATGCTCCTGAGGAGTGAGGATGGTGAGACTTCTTCTCTGATACTTTGGACAAGTGATCAGGACATCATGCCTGGGGAAGCCAAGTGTCCGTGAAAAGGAGGAAGCCCCTCGATTGGGACAGTGGCTTCAATGATGAGCATGGCACCGGACCAAGCGGTGTTTCGTTCGGCTGTACGGACTTGATGACACCAACCAACAATAAGTCCCCCCATAACGGGAGTCTACAGAGCACAGCATGCACGTCGCATTCCAAGAGCATCGCACTAATAGATGATGCATATAAATGATGAAACCATACCTTACCTTACCACCCAAAATATGGTCTGAACCACGTAAATATGAATATTCAAAGCAACATACTGATGTCCGATTGGCCACGGCTCGCATGGTTTGGGTTTTCATTTCTAGATATCTCCCCCCACACACACACACACACACCCCACACACCCCTGAGTTGTGGTGGTCCGCTACATCAAGCAGGTCTCACCTCCCACGCACAGCTGAACAAAAATGCTGCCCGGTCAGATGCCACCCCCGCCGCGATTGGTTGAGGATCTGCTCTTGCCATCCACGCGGTCTTCATTGGCTGATTTTTGGAAGTGGATCTCCAGCCCTTTCTTCCTAGCCTTAGTCTGGAAGCTCCCTGGAGACCCACTCACTCAGCAGCCCAGCAACACGCAGGCTCCACTGACAGCGTGAGGCGGCGCAGCTGGGAATCTCCTGCGTGGTCGCTGACAGTTCTGCTGCACCATCCATGTTCTCACCACACAGTGTGGGGGTCTGAGAATTAAACGTATTCCACTATTTACAGCACGGTTCCAAGGAATTAGAACAGTCCTGATGAGGTAGAGGGTAATCTGTTGGGCTGCTAACTGCCAGGTCAGCAGTTTGAAACCACCAGCCGCTCCAGGGGGAAAAGGAGAGGCTTTCTACTCCGGTTAGAACCAAGGTTACAGTCTCACTACTGCTGCAACGGCTTATCAGGATGGTGGGGGAGGGTGGTTGGGGAGCAGACAATCGGTGCTGGAGCTGGAGGGAGCATTAGAACAGATTGTGGTGAGGCATATACAACTCTTTTCAAAGCAATGGAACTATGGACGAGTACAATATGTGAATGGTATATCAAGAAAACGACTAAAACAGAGAGAAACCAAGCTGGGCCGATGCTTACTTACCACAGGGGAAGGAGGACGAGGTCTCGCTTAGAAGGCATTGAGTTCATGTTAGTGGTGGTGGAGTGATTTGGGAAAGGAGATCAATGATGATTGTACAACATGAAGAGCACAATTAATGGCTCTGAATTATACATGTAAACGTTATTGAATTAGAGAATGTTGTGTATATTTTTGCCACAATTTTTTAAAATTCCATAAATAGCCATGAGGACAAGGAAGAAGAAAATGTTCTGGAATTGATTGTGGTGATGATTGTACAACTCTTCCTGATATGATGGAATTATTGAATTGTGTGACAGGTGGATGAAGTGCTCTTAAAACTGTTAACAACAACAGCAACAAAAGAGTTACAGTCTCAGAAACCCACAGGGGCAGTTCTACCCTGTCCTACAGGGGCGCTCGGAGTCAGCATTGGCTTGGTAACAGGAGGTTAGTTGGTTTTTTTTACATAAAATCCAGAAACCTTGTGGTAATCTTCAGCTGTTTTGGGACTCTTGTTTTGTAAGTTGCAAACCCCCTTGCATGCTGCCCTAAGCCTTTGCTGCCTTTTGTCTCCTGCCTACAGCTGCCACTGCCACCAGCCTCTTCCTGCTTTCACTGTGCCTTCTGGGTAACGGCACTGAAAACCACACACTCACACATACAACACAAACATCGCACATACAGATAATATATACATACCCATGAACACACCATACACATGCATGAAGCCCACACAAACACACAGGACACCCACATATACCCCATGATACATATACACACATACATATCACACACGCATTTACACCACACATACGTTGTCCATATGCACACAGGCACACCACATGAATGTACACACCTTTATCATTCAGCCCAAGACAAACCAAACCCCAGGCATGAGTGGGCCAATCAGATTCCATCTCTTAAGCCATTGAACGATAGAGAGACAAGTAGAGTGGTCGACATAACGAGTCGTTCTAATGGGGGCTTGCACCTGAAGGTTATTAACCAAGAGGTGATGGTTGGAGACCACTCAAAGGCCTGCCTCTCCACTCCAAGTCATTAGAAACTGGACCCAGGGCTACTCTGGCTCTCATGGGTGACCCTGAGGGGTAATATACGCCACAGCTGCTTACAATGTCCTGGGACCACGCACAGGGCTCTCTCTCGCAACGCGTCTCTGAGACAAGACCATGTGTGTGATGCCTGTTTTTCAAATGAGGAACTTGTGCCCCGGGTTGGTTATGTAACTCTCCCAGGATCTTACAGTTGGTCCGTGACAGCTGGGCCCGAGTCAACTTGTCCTGCAGACGTGACCGTCCTGACACTGGGTGGGCAGCCTGGCTTAGAACTCATCATGTCTAAGACCCAGAGGACATAACCGGGTCACTGAACGGGAAGAGACCTTGAAGCCCTTGTGTAGGAAAGCCAGAGACCTCAGCTTTCACCGCGGGTGGCACCTTGCCATCAAACTAAACTGCTCACCATTGGGCCCGTGAACAACGTTATGACAAATGGAGCGAGAAAGAAAATGGAGTGTCAAGGACGGTGTTTGGCTTGGCTCCCTCATCAGTGCCCATGGCAACAGCCATCGAGCAATCAAAGAATCAAGTCAGCGAAAAGAAGTCTTTTCTTTTCTACTCCCACGAAGAGTTACATTCGTGGAAACCCACGGGGGCAGCTCTACTCTGTCCTGTCGGGTTGCTGTGAGTCGGAATCCACTCGATGGCAGTGAACTTGAGTGTCCCAGGCCAAGGTGGGGAAAGGCTTTCTGAGATGAGGGTGTTCCACGAGAGATCAGTCCTGAGACGAACGAGGCGGTGAGCAACGGCGGGTTGGGGGGGGGGGCACAAATAAAATCCGGTGCAGCCATTGGTGTGAGCAAGACTGTGAATCAGAGATTACCTCAGCTGATGGGGGCATGTGAACCACAAAAAGTGAACCTAGAGCTGTGGGGGAGCTGTTCTCCAGAAGTTTCTAAATCACTCAGCTCAACCCGCGCCCCGTGCCTTCCTTCCTTGGAGTGAGCGTTTCCTTGCTCATGAGGTCTTCCTCTTCCTCCTCCTCCTCCTCCCCCTCCTCCTCATCCTTTCACAGAAATGTTGGCTCACTTTTTCCTCCCCAGTCCCACTGTACCTCTTTGCCAGATGCTGGGCGATTCAGAAGACAGTGGCATCTCGGGACCCGGTGAGCCCTCAAGAGCACAGGAAGTCAGGTTGCATGCAGGAAGGACTGGGGGGTGATGTTCTAAAGCAGTCAAGGGGACGCTTGGCATCCGCACCTTGTGTGTTGTGTGTTTGCCAGGAAAGGCTGCCTCTGGCTGCTTCCTTCTGCTCTCTAACGCCTGCACACCACCCTCCCACGCCACTCTGGTGGGGTTCCCCACCCCCATTTCCTCGAGGCTGAAATGGTTATGGGAGCAGAACGCCATGTCTTTCTCTCCGTGGAACGCCCGGTCAGGGCCAGGGCCCCGGCCTCGCCTTTCCTGCTGGAATGAGGCAGAGCGTGCTGCTGAGCTTCTGGCTCCTCTCATTCGAGAGGAAACCTGTGTGTTTTCTTAGATCTTGATCTCGAAGAAGCAGAGACATTCCCCTCCACCTTTACAAGGGGCCCTCAGCATCCCAGGCTCTCCGAAGCCTCCTCGATGAAACAGAATCATGAAACAGCCAAGGAGTCCAAAGCCGCCATCCCGGAGGAGCTGGCCCCTCCACACAGGGGCTCTGCAGTGGACAGGGAACCAGAACCTGCCTACCATGAAGTTCTTCAAGGACTACCAAGAGCATGGTAAAATGACCGTAGCTCATTTAATCACGACGATGGTGACAATATTAATAGCTGCCGCTTACTGAGAACTTGCTGGGCGGCACTCACTGCCTGGCCTACTTTCCTCACATGGTTCTTGTTGCTGCTCAGTCGATTCCAACTCATCGAATATAGGATATCCTACCTTCCCCTGTAGGGCAAGAGCAGAGCATTCCTATCAGGTTGACGAGCCTGTACGTCTTTGTTGTTTTAATTTCTTCCCTCTCTCTCCATCCCTGTCATCTACCTCCCCATTCCCAGCTCTTCCATCATCACCCAAGTCTGTTTCTTTTTGAAATGGCCTTTTATAATCGTGGTCTCCCTTGTACTTGTCTCTATGGGATGGACGGACTCTGCTCCATGTAATAACTTCCAAATCAAGCCATGTGGTGTGGTGCTTGATCGTCTCGATATCCTTTTGCAAAGCTGAACGTCTTTACGTGAGTAGGTTGCCCCATCTTTCTCCCCCAGAGCAGTCAATGGGGTTAGCCACCACCCTGTCAGTACCCCAATGCTTAACCCACCACACCAGGGCTCTTAGCATCGATACCCCGATTAATAAATTCACTGCCATCAAGTCTATTGATCCAGAACAAGAGCTAGTTTCTGTTGTTGTAAGTGTCACAAGCCCTCTGCACAACAGAACGAAACCCTGCGCCGCCCTGCGCCGCCCGCACAGTCGTTTCTGTACTTGAGCGCATTGTTGCAGCCAGTGCCAAGCCATCTGGCGGAGGGCCTTCCTCTTTTTTAGCTAGCTCTCTACCAAACATGGCATCCTTCTCCAGGGACTGGCCTCTCCTGAGAACATGTCCAAAGTACGTGAGATCAAGTCCTGCCACCTTTGCCTCTAAGGAGCATCTGACTGCACTTCTCCCTAGACACATCTGTCGGGTCTTGGGCAGCGCATGGCACTTTCGATAGTCTTCCTCAGCCCCATAATCCAAACGCACCGACTCTTCTTTGGTCTTCCTTATTCAACGTCCAACTCCCACATGCATATGAGGCGACTGAAAATCGCATGGCTTGGGTCAGGTGGACCTTAATATCCAATGTGACAGCCGTGCTTGTTAACACGTCAAAGAGGTCTCATGCAGCAGATTAACCCAATGCAATATGTCTTTGGATCTCTTGACTGCTCATTCCATGAGCACTGACTGTGAATCCAAGCAAGATTAAATCCCTGAGACTTCCATCCTTTCTCCACTTGTCATGCTATCTCTTGGTACAGCTGTAAGGGTTTTGGTTTTCTTTACATTGAGTTGTAATCCACACTGACGGCTACAATCCTTGATCTTCACCAGCAAGTGCTTCAAGCCCTCCTCACTTTCAACAAGCAAGGTGGCATCATCTGCATATCATGGGCTGTGAACAATCCTTCCTCCAATCCTGATGCCAAGTTCTTCTTCATCTAATCTGGCTTCTCTGATGATTTGTGCAGCAGATGGATTCGATAACTATCATGAAAGGATACAAGCCTGATTTTAAACCGAGCCGCGTCCTCTTGCTCTGTTTGATCCATGTACAGGTTCCCTGTGAGCACAATGGCATTCTCATTCTACTCAGTGTTCTCCAGAGCTGGCTGGGACCCACACAGTCAATGTTCTCCAGAGCTGGTTGGGACCCACACAGTCAATGTTCTCCAGAGCTGGTTGGGACCCACACAGTCAATGTTCTCCAGAGCTGGTTGGGACCCACACAGTCAATGTTCTCCAGAGCTGGTTGGGACCCACACAGTCAATGTTCTCCAGAGCTGGTTGGGACCCACACAGTCAGTAACACAAGTAAACATGCTTCCAGTTATTCGCTGCTTTGAGCCAAGATCCATCGGCAATGATATCCCTTGTTCCACGTCCTCCTGAATCCTGCCTAAACCTCTGGCAGCTCCCCGTCAAGACACTATTGCCAACAGTGTTGAAGAATCTTCAGCAAAATGTTACTTGCACGTGCTATCGGCTATCGGCAACATTGTTACGGAAGGTGAGCCTTCTGTTGGGCCACCTTTCTCTGGAGGGGGTGCAAATAGGGCCCTCTTCCCGTCAGTCAGCTGGGCAGCTGTCTTCTAATTTCTAGACACAGACTAGTGAGTCCTTCCAGCGCTTCCTTCGCTGTGAAACATTCCCACTGGTGTTCCATGAATTCCCGGAGCCCTGTTTTTCACTAACACCTTCAGAACGATTCCCCCCTTACAGGAGAGCAACCTGAAGTGCAGACAGCCCAAGTATGTTACAGTGGGCGGAGGCCGAGCCAGTTTCTGTAGGGCCAGAAAGGTATAGAACTCAAACGCCTCTTAAAGAAAGAGAGAAATATACACATATGAAAACAAATCAGGCCCAGAGCCTCTGGTGGGAGACCCCGATGCCTACACTCCCCCTGGTCAGGGCCTCTGGCCATTGAGCTGGCTGGGCAGCTAGAGGCAGGAAGTCTAAGAGTGGACATGGTGGTTTTAACTTCTGCTGCTTGTCTGGGGAGAAAGCTGTGGCTGTGTGCTCTCACACAGATCTGCTGCTGCTGCTGCTGCTATTGTTAAGCATCATTGAGTTGGTTACAACTCCTAGCAACCCCCAGATACAAAAAGTAAAATAAAATAAAATCGAACCACTGACTGGTTCTGCGCCAGTTTTGCCATCATTGCCGTGGTTGAGCCTCTTGTTGCAGGCCTGGGGTCAGCCCATCTCACTGACGGTCCTCCTCTTTTCACTAAAGCATCCTGGCCTCCTCCAGGAACCGGTCTCTCCCAACAACATGCCCATCGTCAATGAGCCGAGCGAGGTCTTGCCATCGTTGCCTCTAAGGATCATTCTAGCTGCCCGGCTTCCAAGACAGCCCTGTTTTTTCTTCGGGCAGTCCGTGTACTTTCAGTGCTCTCCACCAGCACCGTCGTTCAGAGGCAGCAGGTCTTCCGCATCCACTGTCCAACTTTCAAAGGCGCATGAAGGGACTGACGTGTCATGGCTTGAGGCCGGGCACCTGAGTCTTCAAAGAGGCCACAAAGATCTACAGCCTAGCAAACTCCATGGGGCAATTTCACTCTGTCCTCTAGGGTCACGATGAATCCAATCCATGCCAGGGCAAAAAGTGTGTGTGTGTGCGCGTGTGTGTGTGTGTTAGACTGCCTGTGAAGAGACCCGAGGCACCACTGAGTCAAGTGCCAAGTCCGCCTGGTGTGTGTGTGTGTGTGTGTGTGTGTGTGTGTGTGTGTGTGTGTGTGTGTGAGATAGACTGCCTGTGAAGAGACCCGAGGCTCCACTGAGTTAAGTGCCGAGTCCCGCCTGTCGCTACTCAGGACAAAGACGAAGCTGTCTGCACCTGTGAAAGTTCCTTGTGGTGGCCGTCAGGCGCCGTGGAGTCCATGACCCCGTGCACAACGGAGGGAAACACTGCGCGGCCCAGCGCCATCTGGCAATTGTCCCTGTGCCTGAGCCCACTGCTGTGGTCCCGGTGTCCCTCCATCTCTGAGGGCCTGCCTTTTCCACTGCCCTTCCGTTGTCGTAAGCACGACGTCCTTCTCCAGGACAGGCCTCTCCTGAGAACACGTCCAACGTGTGTGAGACGAAGTCTTGCCATCCTTGCCTCCAAGGAGCACGCCGGCCTGACTCTTTCCAGTACAGATTGGTTTGTCCTTGTAGCAATTCCCGATAGTTTCAATATTTCAGTAACTCTTCCAACGATGGAATCGCAGATTTGACCAATGTATTAAGCGTAATGGGAGAGTACTTTGAAGGTGATGAGGTTGTTGGAGGGGGGGGGGGAATTTTAAATACATAGCTTTGGGGGGAAGTCCGGTTTTCTTTTGGGGGGGTACCCCCTCACATATTTATATTTAGCGCATAAAGAAGTCTAGGGACATATTCTTTTCTTCGGGTGGAATTTCTTCTGAATTCTTTTGTTTCTCTGCCGGTCTCCTTCCTTCTCCCCTTCCTCTCTCCTTCCTTGGTTGCTCTCCTTTTTTCTCATGCTGTATTTCCATACCTGTCCATCTATTTCTCCGCCCCACCCACCCCGACCGACAGTCCACTTTTTTCAGAGGAGACGGAGGAGGCTGGCTGCTCCTGTAATGACTGACAGGCTCGAAAGCCCGGGACAGGGTCATTCTGAGTCCATTCGACGGCGACGGGTTTTTGAGTTCTTCATTCCCTGCCAGTTTTCTACTCCGAGTCGCCACTTGTGGGTTGAATACTTCACATTCTAAATTTGTACGGGCGTGGGGCTGGGTTTCGTGAGAAGGGACGGCTTCCTGTGAGCTGCTAAGACGTATTTTCGAGAGCATGCCTTTCATGATCTCTTTCCTAAAAGCTACGTTATTAAAATGCCTGTACCGGGATTTGCCTCTCCCCCAAGCTCGGAGTTGTTTCCTGTGATGTTTTCATTGATTTCTCCCTTGTTACTGCTCTTCAGAGAGAAAAAGGGGGAAAGACTCATAGATCGCACTCTGAGTTTTGGGGGTCAGGGGATGGCATTCATGAGACCGCTCAGTGTGTGTGTGTGTGTGTGTGTGTGTGTGTGTGTGTGTGTGTGTGTGTGTGTGTGTGTGTGTGTGTTTGCTAGAAGACTGTTTGCTTTTCTAGTTTGAACATGAAGATTTACAGAGCAGGTCATAGCCTTACAGTCAACAACTGATACATCTCTTGCTTCGTCTCATTCATTGAAATCCCCTCAATGTTTCATCACAGCTCTCACTTCCTCCTGGGTTTCCTGTTTCCATTTCTCCTCCTTCCCTCACTCGCCCAGCTCCGTCCTGGAGTACGTGCTGCCCTTCTGATCTTCAACGGCGGCTGACTCCAGCATGGGGGTGTGTCTAGTTCCCGACTTACACAGTGACAGAGGAGGGTCACAGTCCTGAGGGTCCCACCGGTCTCTATTCGCCCAGAGAGCCCAGTCTCTTTAATGACTGAACTCTCACATTTCTCTCCCACTTGATCCAGGAACTTCCAACGGGATCCCTTTCAGAGCAGTTGATCATGGCCGTCGGGCACCATCCAGGTCTTCTGGTCTGAGGGTGGTAGAAATGGATGTGTATGTGCTCCGTTCATCCACTGGACAAATGATTTTCATAAGTCTCTCCACCTTCTTATTCTGTTTCTTCCCTCCCAATGGGGAGAGATCCATTGTTGGACCTAAGAGGACTGCTCATGAGCTTTTTAAGACCTGAGTCACTCCTAGTGCAAACCTCACCCCAGCTCAAGTTACGATGTCCCCGTCGCTAGAGGACAGCCATACAGAAGCCAGTTCTGAAGATACAGTGTGGGGAGCGGCTGGTCTGTCCCACTCACATGGAAACAAACTGAGAGAAAGACAGAGACAGAGTACACCACACTCGGGCGCACCAAGCCCTGAGGGCGACGTTCCTGCTTGGAGCAGCTAGTTCACAGGGAGGACGGTAGAGCTAGCCCCAGCTGGAGACACGAACACTCCGCCCTAGATCACAGTGCTAGAGAGGACAGCACCGAAGGGACAATTTGGGGAGCGTGGCCAGTCCGGCCTCCCCACACGGGGGCAAACCAAGAAGGTAGTACAACAGATCAGCAATGGGAACAAAGCCACAAAGTAACGGAAGCATCCCGAAAGCAGACTGCTGACTTGGGCGGGGTGTGTGTGTGTGTGTGTGTGTGTGTGTGTGTGTGTGTGTGTGTGTGTGTGTGTGTGTGTGTGTGTGTGTGTGTGGTGTGTGTGTGTGTGTGTGGTGTGTGTGTGTGTGTGTGGTGTGTGTGTGTGTGTGTGTGTGTGTGTATGTGTGTGTGTGTGTGTGTGTGTGTGTGTGTGGTGTGTGTGTGTGTGTGTGTGTGGTGTGTGTGTGTGTGTGTGGTGTGTGTGTGTGTGTGTGTGTGTGTGTGTGTGTATGTGTGTGTGTGTGTGTGTGTGTGTGTGTGTGTGGTGTGTGTGTGTGTGTGTGTGTGTGTGTGGTGTGTGTGTGTGTGTGTGTGTGTGTGTGTGTGGTGTGTGTGTGTGTGTGTGTGTGTGTGTGGTGTGTGTGTGTGTGTGTGTGTGTGTGTGTGTGTGGTGTGTGTGTGTGGTGTGTGTGTGTGTGTGTGTGTGGTGTGTGTGTGTGTGTGTGTGTGTGTGTGTGTGTGTGTGTGTGTGTGTGTGTGTGTGTGTGTGGTGTGTGTGTGTGTGTGTGTGTGTGTGTGTGTGTGTATGTGTGTGTGCGCCCAACGCTTGGCACTTCATCTGAGCTGGTTGGGGGATATTCACAAAGGTCAGCAGTTAGACCTGGAACTATTTATATGTCTGCTTGCTGTTTTTGTCTATCTCTACAAGAGAGTCAGGACAAGCAGTCTCAAGGAGAGGGCCACAGGATTGCGTTGTTTGTATGATCTCATTTACTTACGCCTTCTTTCACTGATGGACAATTCCGTTGTTCCTATTTCTTGTTGCTGTAAGCAGCGCTGTGATGAGCACGTGTGCATATGTCGATTGGTGCATGGCTCTTATTTCTCTGGGATCATATCAAGTGGAGAGATTTCTCAGTCACGCGGCATTTCTAGTCCCCACTTGAGGACGAAACACCCTGGCTGCACCACTTTAAAGCCCCACCAGTACACGAGGGTTCCGGTTGCTCAGCATCCTTGCTGGTACGTGTAGCTTTCTGGGGCTTTTTTGAACTAAGTTATGTATGTTGGTGTGAGGGAATATGTCATGACTGTTCTGATTTGCATATCTCAAGTGGCGACTGATCTCCAGCATCTCCTCATATGGTTGCTGGCCCCCTAAATATTTTCTTTGGTGAAGTGTCTGTTCACATCCTATGCCCATTTTTAATGAAATTGTCTTTTTCTTGTTGAGGTGTTGACGTTTTCTATAGATGTCAGAGATGTCCAATATGTCATTGTCAATTTTTTTTTCACAGTCTGTGGGTTCTCTTTTTACTCTTTTGGTGATATCTTTTGATATGCCCAAGTGTCTAACTTTTTTAAGAGGTCCCACTCATCTATTTTGTCTTCGTGGTGGTGTATTTTCATTATAGCTAACAGTAGATTTACGCCATGCACTACAGAGCCTGCATTTGTCCCTATCTATTCGCTGATCATCTTTGTCGCTGTTGTTGTTGTTAAGTGCCATCCCCTCCATTACGTTGGTTCCGACCCACAGTGACCCTGTGCAAAGCAGAGCCATGCACAACCATACGGTCCTGTGCTACCGCACAATCATTCCCATGCTAGAGCACCTGTGCAGCACCTGTGTCGACCCAGGGCCGTCCTCTTTTTCACTGCCCTTCACTTTATCGGGCTTGACGTCCTTCTCAAGGGGCTGGTCTCCCCTGACCGCATGTCCAAAGTACGTGAGGTGAAGGCTGGCTATCTGTGCTCTCATGGGCATTGAATTGGACTTCTCCCACCACAGACCGGTGGGTTCTTTTGCTTTCAATATTCGTTGCCAGCGCCCCAATGCAACGCATCGGTTCTTCTTCGCTCTTCCTTCTTCGGTGTCCAGCATTCGCATGTGTGTGAGGTGATTGAAAATGCCATGGTTTGGGTCAGGCACGCCTTAGTCCTCAAAATAACATTCTTGCTTTTCAATATTTTAAAGAAGTCTTGTGCACAGATTTACCCAAAGCGATGATCTATTTTTTAATATGAATTTATTTTTATTTGGGAATTAATACACACATCAAATCAGTCCTTAGTTCAATTACATTGAACAGTGTTCTACAATTGCTACCATCGTTTCCCAACATTCCTTTTCTTCCTGAACTCCTTGAAATCGTCTCCCTTTTGCCCCACCCCTACTCTCCACCACTGTACCCCTCACCCCAAACCCTCAGTCTGCTTGCTGTCCCTACAGGTTCAACCATCCTGGGTTTCATACGCCGAAAAACAAATAACGCAACTTCAAGAGGGCGATGCCCCCAAATACATAGCACGTCTGAGATAAACCCTGATACGAACAAACAAAACCCAAAATACAGAAAATGTTAGATGCCAGACCAGGTCCAGCCTGTGTTGGGGGGGGGGGGGGGTTGGCGGAAGGGACTGGGGGGATCAACTGACAAGGTTGTAACACTTCAAGTCAGTTTCATCCCTTTGATCCTCGGTCCTCATCTCTCCAATGCACTCTGTTCAGGAGCCGCTTTCCTCCCACCCCTCAGTGACGGACAGAGGGAGCTTGCCGAGGCTGGTTTCCTTTGTCGTTCACAAGGACATTTTCTGCGCCTCCCACCCAAGGGGCGCCTCCCTGGCACCTCACTGACAGTGTTCTGCTTCCATATCTGACAAGGTTTCCATTCTGTCCAAAGGGTTTTCCACGGCTAAGTCCACAGAAGTGGGCAGTTTATTCCTTCTCCATCGTCTGTTTTCAGTCTGGAAGCATGACTGTCACCTGTTCACTGTGGGCGACCCCGCTGGCGTTTGAAATGCTGGTGACATAGCTTCCAGCATCACAGCCACACACCGGCCACAAAGTGACAGAAGGCAGTGGCCTTGGCTGAGGAGTGCCTGGGTGAGGAGCTTGCAAATAAAACGTAGAGGGCTCTCTCGACCCAGGAGACGAGACGACATTGCCCTTCCACTGGGTCACGGGAGCCAGCTCAGAAACAGGGATGGAGATCTCACAACCCGCAAAAATAAAGGGCCAGGCATTACATGATGCTCACCTTCCTGACAAAATCGCTGAAGACAAAGTGGGTGCATAAGCAAATGAGGTGAAGAAAGCTGATGGTGCCTGGCTATCAAAAGATATAGCATCTGGGGTCTTAAAGGCTTGAAGATAAACAAGCAGCCATGTAGCTCAGAAGCAACAAAGCCCACATGGAAGAAGTACACCAGCCTGTGTGATCACAAGGTGCCGAAGGGATCATTTATCAAGCATCAAAGAACAAAATATTATATCATTGGGTGCTCACTTCCCTGATAAGATCACTGAAGACAAATGGGTGCATAAGCAAATGTGATGAAGAAAGCTGATGGCGCCCCGCTATCAAAAGATATAGCGTCTGGGGTCTTAAAGACTTGACCGCAAACAAGCGGCCATCTAGCTCAGAAACAACAAAGCCCACATAGAAGAAACACACCAGCCTGTGTGATCACGAGGTGTCAAAGGAATCAGGTATCAGACATCATCAGATCAAAAAAGCATATCATTGTGAATGAGGGGGAGTGTGGAGTGGAGACCCAAAGCCTCTCTGGAGGCAATTGGACATCCCCTTACGGAAGAGTCGGGAGGAGATGAGCCAGTCAGGGTGCAGTGTAGTAACAATGAAACATGCCACTTTCCTCTAGTTCCTAAACGCTTCCTCACCCCGCCCCACCCAGTATCATAATTCCAATTCTACCTTACAGATCTGGCTAGACCAGAGGATGTACACTGGTACAGATAGAAACTGGAAACACAGGGAATCCAGGGTGGATGATCCCTTCAGGAACAGTGGTGAGAGTGGCGATACTGGGAGGACAGAGGTAGGGTGAGGTAGAAAGGGGAACCGATTACAAGGATTTATGTATAACCTCCTCCCTGGGGGACAGAAAACAGAAAAGTGGGTGAAGGGAGATGTAGGACAGTGCAAGATATGACAAAATAATAATTTATAAATTATCAAGGGTTCATGAGGGAGGGGGAAGTGGAGAGGGAGGGGGGAAATGAGGAGCTGATGACAGAGGCTTAAGTGGAGAGCAAATGTTTTGAGAAGTATGAGGGCAATGAATGTACAAATGTGCTTTACACAATTGATGTATGTATGGATTGGGATAAGAGTTATGTGAGCCCCCAATAAAATGAATTTTTTTTTTAAGAAAAGGAAAAAACAGAATAAAGGGCCAGGAGATAGGGGCATGTTTGAGATTGTGCATGAAGAGATGGACGTGACGGGGGCAGAGTGAGGTGGCGCTGTGAGGACAGCCCACAGAATGAGAACAACTGAGTGCCTTTGAGCAGGAGCTGACTCCCAGAGGGGGATGCTCTTTGTGCCATTATCTGGAGCAGGGCCGAGGACAAGGGGGGTGTGGCTGAGAAACCCAAAGACCAGAGAGAGAACTGCGGCCAAGGTTGAGAAGAGGGGCTGCAGTGAAACTGTTTCCTGTCCCTAACTTGTAACCTTTAACTCCCCTAATAAGCCCTGATAATCGTGAGTTCTGTGTGGCTATTAGAATGGATGACTGAACCCAGAAGCGAAGTAGCGTGTTGGGAGGGTAGAGGTGGGTCTGACCTCTGCAGCCTTTAAATCCACCTTGGGCTGCCGTGGCGTTGGATGCTCCTCCCTCGGAGCAGGTCATCAGAGCAGGTCAGACTGGGCTCCAAACCATTTCCTCATTGCCATCGAGAGTGGACTTGGCTCCAATGGCTCCAGACCCCTGGGCGTTTTAAGAGAATGAAGGAGGATGTGTGGGAAGTGAATGTTTACCTTCTTAGAGGTTACTTTGGTCGCTCTTACCTCGAGTGGCTGAAAGGAAAGTGAGGTCAGCAAAACTGCAGCGGAGGGTGGGTAAAACTGCTCCTGAAGGGTCCCGGGGCAAAGGCCTGACGGGTTAAACTAGAGGGGTGATAGGTGACAGAAGCCCAGGGCCTGCCGGAGCCACGGCCATACGTAAATGCATGAGATGGTGAAGAGAAAACCGAACCTACGTGGTTTCAGAGAGGTGTGTGGTTGGTTAGGTGACATGAGAAACAGGCTACACTGTGGATGTCTGGTTTCTGCTTTCCAGTGTTGTTTCTTCCCTTTCGGCAAGCAGGGGTCTCATCTGCATTATTACCAGCTGCTAAGAAGGCTTCCTCCAACCCGGATGCTAGGTTCTTCTTCATATCCAGCTTCTTGGGTTATTTGCTCAGCACACACATTAAATAATGAACTCTTGAAATGGTTCACGCAAAGTCGAGTCTTCTGACTGAATGACGATGGTGAAGGGATACAAGCCTGACTCACACCTTTCCTCATTTTAAACCACATTCCCTGTACAGGTGCTGCCTGAGCACAATCAAGTGTTGTGGAATGTGCATTCTTCTCAAGGCTAGCCACAGTTTGCTACGATCCACCCAGTCAAATGCCTTCACGTCGTCAACACAAGTAACCAACGTTCCTGGTATTCTCTGTGTTCCGCAAAGATCCAGCTGAGGTCAGCAATGATAGTCCTCTTTCCATAGCCTCTTCTGAATCTGACTTGAACTTCGCATAGTTCTTGGTCCAGGTACTGCCGCAACCATTGAATTACCTTTACCCCAATGTTACTTGCATGTGACGTGAATGATAACGCCTGCATCCTGGTGGGTCACCTGTCGTTGGAATGGACACAAATATGGGTCTCTTCCAGACAGTTGACCAGGTGGCTGTGTTCCAGAGTCCCTGGACTAGAGCTGTGGGTGTTTTCAGCATTGCACCAGTCTGTGGAAGCACTTTAGTTGCTATCTTGTCAATTGCTGGAAGCTTTTTTATTTTATTTTATTTTTTTGTTAGTGTCTTCTGTATAGCTTGGCTCCACAGCAAACTAATGGGCAGATGACACAGCCTTGCTGGCTGAAAGCAAGGAGGACTTGACGCACTTGCTGATGAAGATCAAAAGCTGCCCCTTCCGTGTGGATTACAGGGCCACATCCCCAAAGACCAGCTCCATGGTGGCAACATGGAGTCAGATGCCCAAGTGAAAGAGAGGGGCAAGGTCTTCACCAGCAGGTCCTCCATTCAATGCCAACCTTGGAAGATCAAGGCTGTTGTTTCATTAAAGCAGTTGCGGCAACATCCCAAGTGTCCATCACCTATGAATGGATAAACCAAATGTAGCACATACATAGAACGGAATATCCATCAACCACAAAGAGAAATGAAGTCCTGATACATGCTGCGAGGAGGAACCTTGAAAATACTATGCTGAGTGAAATAAATCAAACACAAGGGGCCAAATACTCCCAATCCCACTTATATGAAATACACCCCAAACAGGCAAATGTATAAACGCCACAGTTCATTGGTGGGTGCCTGGGGCAGGTAGGAGGGAGAATTGGGAAGGTCTTCTTCAGGTAGTGGTGAGTTTCTGTTGACGGTGATAAAAATGTTGGAAACGGATAGCAGCGATGGTTGCATACTATGGCCAAAGTACCTCACGTCACTGAACAGTCCGTGTGAAAATGGTCAGAAGATTTCATTACATCTACTTCACCACGACAAAAAATTTCAAATTAAAACAGTTGGTTGTGTTAGGCCGGGTTGTCTAGAGAAACAAACCAGTGACACTCATCTGGGCACAAGAAAGAACTTTTTATCAAGAAGCAACTTTACACCAAGAAGGCATCCGAATTCAGTCTAACTCAAGTCCGTAAGTTGTATGTTAGTCCCTGAACCCCTCTTCAGAGGCTGGTGCTGCAGAAAGATGAAATGGGAAGATCACAGGCTTGTGGGTAAAGAGTCCTATGGATCCAAGGTCGGTGGGAACATGGCAGCTCATTGACAGCTCTTAGTATTGGGTGACCCACATGGGGCCATCCATCAAGGCAGGCAGAGTCCCAGCAGGAAGGCAGACGGGGGGGGGAGAGAGAGAGAGAGAGAGAGAGAGAGAGAGAGAGAGAGAGAGAGAGAGAGAGAGAGAGAGAGAGAGAGAGAGAGAGAGAGAGAGAGAGACCCTGTTCATCTTGCTCTCATACAAAAGGCTTATGACATCAAGGAGGTGTCTTCAGACTGACAGGTTTGACATCGCCCCTAGCCAGCTGACCAGCTACCTCATTGGTGGAGCAGATGGGTAGCCTACGTGGTTCACTTGCACCCTGATACTTAGGATTCTGTCTCCACCCATCAGTCTTCTGGCTATCCCTCCCTTTTCCATTCTCTGGGAAGGTGGGCCTAGTCTTCATAAATTCTAGGGAAAAAATACCTGCAATATTGTCTTTCTGTCCCTGAAATGAACCAGGATGATGTAAGGGTGAATTTCATGTGCCAACTTGGCTCAATGGTGATTTGGCCAAACGCTAGTCTAGCCGTGGTGCCATCATGCCAAACAATGTAACGGTACCACTTTCCATCATGTCGTCTAATACCACATAATCAGTCCGCCAGTCGGGAAGTTTCCTTAGGATGTGTTCTGTGCCCAGACTATACATAGATATTTTGGCCGAGCTCGTTTGCTCCCTCTCCCTCCGCTCAGCATGCTGCTCAGCGTCTGACCTACGGATGTCGGCACACAGTCTTGTAGGAGTCTCCATCCTACAACCTCACCGACAGATTTTGGACTTGCAAGCCCACTGCAACCCATGTGCTCTACACATATGTGTATGTGTGTATATGTATTCATATATGAGGGGGTAATGCCCCAACAGAATTTTTTTCAAAGCTATGTAGCTACATTTTCCCCCAAAATAAACATCACCTTCAAAGTACTCTCCATTATACTTAATGCATTTGTCAAATCTGCGATTCCATTCTTGAAAACATTTTTCAAACTCATCTGTCTGGATGGCTGACAGCACCTCCCTCGTTTGTTTGTTTTTTCCTTCATCTCTTCTACATCATCAAGTCATTGTCCTTTCATGTTCCTCTGCACTTTCGGAAACAAAGAAGTTGCATGAGGCGAGGTTAGGTGAGTAAGGGGCCTGAGGCAAGAGAGGCCTGCTGTTTTATGTCCAAAACTGGGGCAGTGAGATGGCTGCGTGAGCAGGTGCATTGTCATGGAGGCAAAGCCAGTCCCCCGTCTGCCACAAATCAGGCCTTTTTTGTCACACACTGTTATGCAATCTTTTCAGAACCTCTAAATAGAAAACTTGATTAACAGTCTGACCTGGTGAAAAGAACTCCAAATGCACTATCCTCCTCAATAAAAACAAAAACAAATGAGCAGTGGTTTTTTCAGGGCACCCTTTGTACATATATGTGTGTGGGTGCGTATATGTACAGCTGGTTCTGTTTCTCTAGAGCAGCGATTCTCAACCTGTGGGTCACAACCCCTTTGGAGGTTGAGCGACCCTTTCACGGGGGTCGCCCGATGCATATCTGTAGCCAAATGACAGTGATGAAGTAGCAATGAAAATAATGTTATGGTTGAGGGGTCACCACAACATAAGGAACTGTATTAAAGGGTCGCAGCATTAGGAAGGTTGAGAACCACTGCTCTAGAGAGACTTGGCTAAGACAGATGCTGACCAGCACTTTTATTTTCGTTTGCCACCCACTTTCCCTCCCTGTCTCTCTCCTGCCCTGGCCCAACGAGCCCTCATCATCATTTTTAAAGTCGTGTCCTTTGGTATGAAAACCATTTTGTTGTTGTTGTTCTTTACTCTAGGGGCATCATGAAATACTCATCTCTGCGAGACTAACTTGGCTGAGTACAATGCCTTTCCAGTTTGTCCCTGTCACGAGGTGTCCGACAGTCTCGTCGTTGCTTGACCGGATGCATCTAATTCCGCTCTGTGTATGCACCAAGGTCTGTTTATCCCTTCCTCTACTGATGGGGCTTTGCGTTGTTTCCATCTTTTTGCTGTTATGGAAACGGCCGTGATCGACACAGGTGTGCATATGTCTGTTGGTGTTTAGTTTGGGGGAGCAGAGACCAAGTAGAGAAACCCTAGAATCCTACTGTATTTCTGTTTGCATCTGTTTAAGGAAGCATGGCTGTGCCATTCTGCAATCCTCCAGCTGTGTAGGAGCGTCCCGGTCGCCCCACATCCTCTTCAGCATTTGTTCTTTTCTCCTGTCGCTTACTTAAAGGATGGGTTTTTAACTTTTGAGCCTTGAGCTAAAAAAGAACCCAAAAGACACCTTTCAAGGAAACAATCATTTCACTCGGGCAATAAAGAATGCCTGTCTTGAGCCTTGGGCCCCACTGAAGAATGTTCTAAATGAGTCAACAGCAAATCTAGAGCAAAAATCAGTGCACACAAACCCTAATGAATCACAACAGAATGCTATCCGGAATCCCACTGGAAGATGAGCTACTGGAGAACAGGTGCATCCATGTACAAGCTTCCTGGAAGCGGAATGTGTTTAAGCACGTCTCTGCTAATAGCGGTGGGAGTAATCGGAGCAGAGATAACCAAGAGGATGGCTCAGAGTGAACGGTGTAACCCTTGTCAAGGGATTGTGCGTGTAAAAACGGTTGGATGGATGTGTATTAGCAGGAGAGGCCAGACCCTGGAGAAGGGCATCCTGCTTGGTAGAGAAGAAAGTTGTTGAGAAAGAAGCCCCTCCAGGAAATGCATCAGCACGGTGGTGGCCACAAGATGGTCAACAGTGACCAACTGTGATATGGGCACAGAGCCTGGCCGTGGTTCATTCTGCTGTGTGTGGGCACTGACTTGACAGTCCCCAAGAACCATAACATGCTGGGTTTTTTAGACCCCCGTATTTTAAAAAGCATCGTTTTAAAACATCTCTTATACTAAATGATTACACAGGGTCTCTATCCACTCACTATAGTTTCATTTTTCTCCAATTAAAATAATTTTTAAAATCCTCACTGCCATTGAGTCAATTGCCACTTATCCCAACCACGTAGGACAGAGCAGACCTGCCCCTCTGGGTTTTTTAGATGAATTCTCTATGGGAGCTGACAGCCTCCTGTCTTTCCTGGAGAGTGGCTGGTGGTTTCCAGCTGCTGATCATGTGGATAGCGGCTCAGAGTGTACCTATTAGGTCACCAAGACCCCTTTTATCTCTAATTGATGATTGGTTATCTCTAATTGATTATTATCAACATTTATTTTTAATAAATACAACGGAGAGTAGGAGTCAATGTGTTAGGCAGGGTTCTCTAGAGAAAAAATACTCAGACACTTATGATGATGATAGATAGATAGATAGATAGATAGATAGATAGATAGATAGATAGATAGATAGATAGATAGATATGTTTATACAGCGAGAAGGAATGTAACAGCTAATTAGTCCACACAGCAGAACAGAGGGCTCAGTTCAACTCACTTCCGCTGGACAGTTAATATACTGGAATTCCTTCAACTCACACGGGCTGCTTTGTCAAGAAAAAAGACAAAGGAGTCCTCCCTTGGGCAAGGCAGGCAGAGTCTGCCCACAGGCAGCAAACAGCAGAGTGGGTCAGCAACAGTCAGTAGCTCGGGAGCTTAGCAAAGCAGGCCCAGATGGGATATCAAACTCAAGCAATGCAAGGTGACAGGATCCACCAGCCTCAAGTTCAAGTGATATATGCACCAGCAGCATGGAGAAGAAGCAGGTCTCCAAGGAGCTTTAAGCTCTAGTGACAAGATCCATGGGTTGGCTTGTCCCATAGGTAGTGCAGCACACAGGTTGAGGCAGGGAACTAGCTAAAAGAGCAGCACACTGGTCTGATCACCAGAGAGCAAGAGAGACAGGGGTGGGACGTGCTCCCACATCTCTGTCCTCTCTCCTCGCACAGCAGTTGTGCTAACTCCGCTGGATTTTCCAAAGCCAGGGCTGTGTCTCTCGTGATTCCTCACCCCTCTCCATGGTCAGAGGGACTCACCTCTGATGTTCTGAGGTCCATGTGGTGGGCCCGAGGTGTATGTTCACCATGGTCACATATTCCCCACAGGCAAAAATCAATCACTCTACTCACCGGATAAGGCTCAGGTCCCACATTGTTGCCCTGCCTTTCTAGGTTCGGACCCTAAAACGGACCTCAGGCACATGATTTGCATTTTCAGTTCTAGATGTCAAACCCAAACCAAGGTCACTGAATCAAGTCAAGTCCGACTCATAGCAACATGATGGGAGAGGGTAGAACTGGCCCTGTGAGTTTCCAAGACTGTTATTCTTTACAGGAGTAGAAAGCCTTGTCTTTTGGGGGGGGTAACAGGATATATAATTAATATATATTATATTAATATATGATTATTAGTGTGATTATTAATATAAAATTGAAATATACACATCAAAAGATTATGTGGGTATGTGTGTGTGGTCCCTGGTGGTGCCCAAAATCAATACTTTCAGCTCTTAACCGAAAGGCTGTACGTTTTTTGTTTTTGTTTTTTTAAGGCTGTAGGTTTAAACCAACCCCATGGCACCTTGGAAGAACGTCCTGGGGACATGCTGAAAAAGCAGCTATGACAAGGCCTGTGGACCACCGTCCTATTCTGACACACATGGAGTTGGGGTCAACTTCATGACAACTGGATACATACAACTACACACACACACACCAAACTCACTGCCATCAAGTTGATGCCAACTCATAGCAACCCGATAGGACAGTCTAAAACTGCCCCTGCGGGTCTCTGAGACTAACTCTTCATGGGAGTAGAAAGTCCCGTCTGTCTCCCAAGGAGTGGCTGGTGACTTTGAACTGCTGACCTTGTAGATCAAAGGATGCTATAGATTTCAGGGTGTGTGTGTACATATTCATAGATATTTATACACACCTGTATGTTTACAGATCTCCATACACACAAATGTATCCTTCGACAAGCGCATGGTTCGTCTTCTCCTCAATCCTCTTGATAATTCTACGCCTTTCTGACCTTTGACCACATCATCTGTCACTACGTCCGTGTGCAGAGAAAGGGAATTGATGTCAATCCAGGGTCCCTGCCGCTGAGTCAGTTCTGTGAATCTTTCAGGAGCAGCTGACAGCCCAGACGACTAATCCACTAGACCACTGGGGTTCCTTTGGTCAAACATTAAACTCTCATTTGATTTTCAATCTCAGCAGGAAAAAAGCGCCACGCTCCTATTTGACTTCATGCTTTGAACTCTTGGTATGTTTTCTGTCTAAGATCACTCGTTTATCTTATCAAGAGCTTAACCCACCCCCAGCCTGGCCCTCCCCCACTGTGGCTACACAGGGGCCCTTCTGAACATACAGACAGAATGATAGCTGTGTTTTGCACGGTCCTCTGGGGAGATTTCTATCACAGAAAGCAGTGTGGCAATCCCAAAATTATCACAATATTTAGTGCAGAGCAGCTTATGGGTTTGTGCCTTGAAGGTGCTAAAGGCACCACTAAGGTCCCCACGCCTCTGTCCTCTCTCCTCGCACAGCGGTGTGCTAACTCCGGTGGATTTTCCAAAGCCAGGGCTGTGTCCCTCGTGATTCCTCAGCCCTCTCCATGGTCAGAGGGACTCACCTCTGATGTTCTGAGGTCCATGTGGTGGGCCTCAGCCGTACGGCCACCATGGTCACGTATCCCCCACGGGCCAAAATCTATCACTCTACTCACCAGAGAAGGCTCAGGTCCCACGTTGTTGCCCTGCCTTTCTAGGTTCGGACCCTAAAACAGACCTCGGGCACATGATTTGTATTTTCAGTTCCAGATGCCAAACCCAAGCCAAACCAAGGTCACTGAACCAAGTGAAGTCCGACTCATAGCAACACGATGGGACAGAAGCAATGCCCTCAGCTGAGGCAGGATTTTATGGGCTGTCTTTTTTCCATTGAAACCACACAACAAAAACACCCCAAACCACGATTCTACCATTCATTGCTTGTTACATACACAGCAGGGCTAGGTGAACTTGGCCGCTGGGCTTTCTTACAAACGCCAGACCTGTTGGATTTGGGGAGGTGATGACCATGGCTGAGAAGGTTGCCGGGCAGTGTTTTCTCACTTCCCTGACTCCTGGTTCAGGTGAGTCGTTTGTGCCAGGCACGGCGAGGCTGTCTTCTACCCTGAAAGTGACCTGCAGCCGAGATCCCGAAGAGCAGCCTGGGAGGAGTCTGGAAGGGGCAGCTCAGGAAGGAAAGGGATCGTCTTCCACTGACGTTGCCAGCAGACCTGCCCTGCATGTGTGTCTGGGCGGAGGGGACCTTCTGCAGAAGGAGGCCAAAGATGAAGCCCCTAGCTTGCTCGACCCTCCCTTGGTCAGGTGTGGTTGTTAAGTACTCTGTTAGGCCAGGCTGTCCAGTTGTGTAAGAGAGAACTTTATAACAAGAACTAATTTTATTTCAAGAGGGCATCCCAGCCCAGTCCAACTCAACTCCATGGGTCCGAGGCTAGCTGCAACCCTCTCCAGACCCACAGAGCTGCGGGCCAGTGAGGCAGAGAAATGAAGCAGGCCACAGGAAGATCCCAGGCCGGTGTGCGCAGAGCCCTGTAGATCCACAGTCAGTGAGAACACAGCAGGCCGCAAGGGGCTGGCCTGGAAGCAGACACAGAATCCAAGCCAACAGGGAAGGGACAGTGCAAAGGAAGAGAGCACTTCCCAGGGTCTCGCTTCTACAAAGGCCACACCCCCAAGAAGGCATCTCCAGGCAACCACCTGATTGACAGGTTGGACTCCACCCCTACCACCACACAAGTTGGCGTCAAGTCTAAACACCACAGGTACCTTGGAGTTCATGCTACTCCTAGGGACCCTGGGCCCACGGAACGAAGCACCACCCCGTCCTTACAATCACTTCCATGTTTGAGTCCATCGTTGCAGCCACTGTGTCAATGCATCTCATGTGGGGGGGGCGGGCGGGGGGGGTCTTCTTTTACCCAGAGAGGGAGCTCAATGTATGCCAGACTTGCTAGCCCTGACCCAGCCACTGCACACCACTCAGAGGAAATGCTTCCCAAGCCTCCACTGACATGTGATCACACCAGGGGGAGTCCAGAAGTATAGCTATTCGGGTTCCCGTCTGTATGTGCATGTTCAGATGCGTTTAAGCGTGGCTCTGTGATCAGTGGCTGGCTGCAGACAGGTCGTCTCGGCCACACACTGGTCGTGGTCTCCTTAGGGTGCCTTCCAAAGATACATACCAAACAGTGGCTTCTGGGACTTCCGCAGAACCAGGTACGTCCAAGGTCGAGCGGGCAGTGCAGAAAGGGAGGAGACAGGATAGGATGCCTTGGTCACGTTTTTCAAAGGACACAGGACGGTCATGCGACCTATGAGAGAGAAGTTGTCAGAAAAATTGAAAACACATCAGTGAAGAAAAGGTGAGGAATATTACACTGAGGAACCCCCCCACCCCACCACCCCACCCCAGTGCGGCCCCCACTCTTTCTTCGAGGGTCGCCAGGGCTGTCCTAGGAGAACTTCCTTTGGAAACCTCACCCCATCAGCCCTCCAGGGATGATCTCGGCCTTCAGACTTCCTTCTGTGCCCTAAACTCAAGGAACATCGACTAGGAACACAGTTTGAATCTCACGGATACCCAAATTGCTATTGTGCTCTGTTGTTGTCTTTCAACTATTTGTGTGTATGTGTGTGAGTGAAGTAGGGGTTTACATTTCAGATCATCAATTTTGTATTCAACGATTTAAACTACTTATCAAACATTCCCCGAATAGCTTATCTAACACCCCCAACCCCCCACCACCCACACAGACACTCTGACTTCCCATCTCCCTCTTCTGGATACCAATCTCCCTCCTCACCCATGTTAACACCTGTCAACCCTCTGGCCTAGCACTCCATCCTCCCTCCCCCACCCTCCCTGTTCCCTTTGGTATGAAAGCCTTTGTCCTTTCGCCCTTAGTAACAGTGATCTCATATAAGATTTGTCCTTTGGGAATTGGCTAATTCAAATCGATGAGTGTTCTCCAGGGCCATCCATGCGGTAAGGCACTCTGTGGTTCTGCCATCATTTTTCAGTGGTGTGTAATATTCCATCGCGGGCTGGAGTTCCTTTACCCACCCCTCTGCTGACGGGTACGGAGGCTGTTTCCAGTGTCTTGCGGTCGTGGACAGTGCTGCTATGAGCACGGGGTGCCTATGTCTGTGCCGCCACGCTTCCGTCATTCGGAGCAGGCACAGCCAGCAGAGGGATAGCGGGGCCCGATGGATGTCTCACCCCAGTTGTGCGAGGTAGACCCAAGTCGCTTTCCACAATGGTTGGCCATAGTTACGGTCCCTCCAGCACAAACTGCCACTTTGAAATTTTGTAAATCAAAGAGGTAGATTCTTCAGAGAAGAAACAGAGGGATGGAAACACCGCCTTTGGAAATGGATAGGCCTAGATAGAGGTTATGTTGAGAAACAATAGGCTCATGTTTTAATATTTTTGTTAAATAAAGGTTTTTATGATTTTATAGCAAGGCTCTTTGTCTTCTATGTATTATGTGTGGGGATAATATGCATATTATATCATATGTATATTTTAGATGATGTATTTATTCATTCTTATATGTGCATACTGTGTATATGTACATATATGTTGTTGTGAGATGACATTGAGCTGGTTCTGACCCATAGCAACCTTAATCACAACAGAATGAAACACTGCCTGGTCCTGGGCCATTTTCACACGGTGGTGATTTGTATGTTGTTGTGAGGCTGGAGCTAGGTCACTGGTATTTCAAAGGCCAGCACAGTCACCCAACGTGGACAGGCTCCAGCTGAGCTTCTAGACTAAGAACAGGGAACAAAGAGGACTTGGCTGCCCACTTCAGAGGAAGTGGCCTCTGAAAACCTCATCTATCCATATGTGTGTGTGTGTAATAAACATACCATTCACTCACTTCCATTGAGTTAGTTCTGACTTATAGAACCTTGTAGGACAGAATAGAACTGTCCCTTTGGGTTTCCGAGACTGTAATTCTTTACGGGAGCAGACAGCCTCTTCTTTCTCCCTCAAACCAGCTAGTGGATTTGAACTACTGGCCTTGTTTGTGCTTGGAAGCCCAGCGTGTAATCCATTAGGTCACCAGGGCTCGTACTCACACACATCTAGATGATACCTAGAGTGGGCCCCAGAAAGTTTGTGAAATAATTATCTTTTCATACACTTGTTGAAACCCATTCATGTGTACATGCTGTGTGTGTGTACATGTGTGAATGCGTGTGTTTCTGTTTATGGATACACTAAGGGGTTTCAATAAGTTTGTGGGAAATAGAATTGAAAGAGAATGGAATTTTCCCATGTATTTTGGGGGGGCTCCCTTTGTCCGGACTTGGGCTCCAGCAATCTGGCGCCAAGTTACTACTTCCCGCCCCATTTGAGCTGAGCTGGACCGGCTGGGGCAGGAGAGTCCAGTCCGGGAGGTGGCTGTCCCTCACCTCACACCATGACTGGAAACCAGCAAGCCACTTCCTCCCCTCCACCCCTTCCCTCTCCAGCCTTCCCAACTTCCCCTTCCGGCCTGGCTATTCTTAGAGCCTTCCCTGGAACCTTGAAGTGCCTGCGTCTAGAATCTTCCTTCTCCCTCAGCTGGCTGCTGGGTAAACTGTCTCCATCCCGCCCTTCTCTGACCGGCCAACCCGGCTCTGCTCAGTTCTCTGCTTTCCCACTACGGTCCCTGGCCTGTCCTCTCACCTCCTAATACTTCTTGATAAACTTAATTCTTAATAGTCTATTTCCTTTCTAACCACTCCCCTTTGATCTACCAGTGGCCTAAGCATCCTGCTACCAAACACATTTCAGAGTACCCTACGGAGCAGTCAAGGAAGGCCCCCATCTCCTCCTGGCCTCCCCCACACTCTTCCTGAGCGTACCACTTGCCGTTGGTCAACCCCAATGCGTGGGGATCCCCTGCCTGTCAGAGGAGGACTGTGGCTGTCAAGGTTGCTGTGGCCTGTTTGGGGGCAGCAGATCTCCAGGACTTTCTTCCACGGTGCCTCTGAGTGGGACCTCCATCCTCTAGTTACCATCACCAGCCTGCATCTCTCTCCTCATCCGATGTCCTGGTTGTTAGGGGTCCTCAAGCTGGTTCCAACTCACAGTGATGTACATCCGAAGGAGGCACCGCCTAGTCGTGTGCCATCCCGACAGTCGCCGTGAGTCCACTGTTATTATTGTTTGTGCTTAATCACCTTATTGGGGCTCAAACAGCTCTTTCCACAATCCATCCTTCATCCACGGTGTCACAGGCATTTGTACCTGTGTTGCCGTCATCATTTTAAAAACATTTTCTTTCTACTTGAGCCCTGGGTATCAGCTCCTCATTCAACCCCTCCTCCACTCCCCACCCTTGATAATTTATAGATTTTTTTTTATGTCTATTGTGGTCACTGAGTCCGTCCACTGTGTCCAGGGCCTTTCTCTCGTTCTCCGCCCTTCTACTTGACTGACGTGATCGCCTTCTCCAGAGACATACCCTCCACCCTCCTCCTGACACACAGCCAAGACATCCGCAATAAAGCCCTGCCACCCTCACTTCTAAGGACTAGGCTGCCTGTACTTCCTCCGAGTAAGGTCTGTTTGTCCTTCTGGCAGAACACAGAAATTTCAGGATTCTTTGCCGGCATCTTGATTTTGTCTACTCCCTTTTCCTCGTTCCAGAAGGCTCCCTCCTCTGCTCAAATTTACCAGTTCCTTCCTTTGACTCATTTCCCACTTTCGCGCTGAGAACTTATTTTTTAAAAAGTTGCATTGGCCCACCATCCACGGATCCTACAATTCACTCAATCACATGGAGCAGCGCTGCACCATCATCACAACAAGCCATGTTGGGACCTTTGCCTCATCCTTCTACTCACTGTTATTGGTTCCCTTCCCCCTCACCGCCCTGCCTCACCCACAAAGAGCCACGAAGCCACCTACTCTCCCTAGAGGTTTACCCGCCCGGATGACGTCTGCAGCAAAACATACCAAGAAAAGATGAACAATACCCGAGTAAAACAGATAAAAACCTCAATTAAAGAAAGCAGAAAATACTTAAAAAACTGGGACAAATTTGAGATGAGTCAAAAAGGAGATGAAAGGATAAGGTGTTACATTTCAGCCGTAAGTTCACTTAACCGCAAGTGCGGTCTTCCACTCTCTGGTGCATTCTGTGTGATGGCAAGGCTGTTCCCATCTCAGATCTAAACCGATGGGATTTGCCAGATGCCAAGTCCATGAGTATTCCCCCTCCTTCCTTTTCAACAGGTCAAAGGGGAGATAAAATGAAACCACAACCCAGTTTGACCTGAGGACGTCTGCCGTGATGGACTGTGTAATGCTCTCATCTGATAACAAGGCTCATCACCACCTGAACTGTGGTCGGACGGGATTCGCCTGAAGCTTAATCCACCTGTGGATCCTGCGATTGGAATTTGGGCTTCCTCTGTCACCTGCAGCCTTCTGCAAAGCAGGTGTTCACCAATGATGCGCCCACACGATTCCCTCATTCGGATTTGGATTTTATTATTTACAAACCTTGGATCACACAGGCTGATGGCCTGCTTCCATGTGCGCTTAGCTGGTGCCTGACTTAGATGGCTGTTTGTTTGAAGACAAGCAGAGAACTTCTTTCTCTTCCCTTGTTCCTGTGTTTCACCACCTTTGAATTGTTCGTGTGTTAAGTCTGGCCTTCTCAAGTGCACTGGAAGGCCTCATAGCGCAAAAATGACCTCCTCTGAGCGACTGTTTTCACCTGCCTGGGCCCAGAAGTCTGTAAAGAGTATGTGCTCAAGCAATATCTACTGGGCAAACGGACACCTTTTCCTGACTCACACACGGTGACGGCCATCAAGAAATCAAACAAGGCATTCCACTGGGTAAATCTGACCCCTGAGACCGCTAGAACGTGTTGAAGAGCAAGGACCGCACTTGGAGGACAAAGGTGCGCCTGCCCCAAGCCATGACCTTTCCCCTGTCTCACGTGCAAGTGAAAATTGGACCTTGAAGAAAGAAGAACCCAGGAGAGGGGATGCCTCATAGCGGAGGTGTGGGGAAAGAGCATTCAGAGCCCCCTGCTTTACCAAATGAACCAAGAGATCTGTCTTGGGAGAAGTGTACACAGAATGGTCCTTAGAAGGGAGGGCTGGGAGACTGCTCATGTACTTGGGACACGCGATCAGGATAGAGCAGGCCCTGGGAAAGGACGTCACACTCGGTAAAGCAGCATGTGGTGAAAAGAGGAAGGGCCTGGACCAAACGGATGGACACGCTGACTGCCTCGACGGACTCAGTCAGAAGGACCATGGTGAGGATGGCGCAGGGCTGAGCGATGTTTTGTTCTGTTGGGCACAGGGCTGCAATGAGTCAGAACCAGGTCCACGGCACTGGACCGACCCTTCGCCTTCTTGCTCAGCCAGGTCGCCGTTGGTGTAAGCTCCAAGCTCCAAATGAAGCCAAGATATTGATGCGTGCAGTTAGATTAAAATTTAACCCCCTATCAACTGATAGGATCCATTTAAATTTGTTCTAGTTTGTAATATTTCCTGCCTTCTTTTCAATCGAGGTTTTATCTGTTTTACTTTGCTATTGTTGTTTTTTGGGGTTTTTTTGGTACCGGTAAATCTATAGAGACAGTAACTGGATTAGTGGTGTTTTGGGGGGCCTGGCGGGGAGGTTGAGGGAACAGGGGGAGCTTCTGAGTACAAGAATTAAGATAGTGTTCTAAAACTGATGGTAATGATTGTGCAACCCTTCTTGATGTGATTGAACTATGAATTGTAAAAATGTGAACTATATGCCAATAGAAATGTTAAAAATATTGATGGGTGGGAGGGCGGCATAGGGGGTACTTTAGAGGGGAAGGAGAAGAATGAGAGTCAAACATATTTCTGAAAAACCTTCCGGTGACAAGGTCAAATCATTTGAGAATTGTTTATAAAGACGAAATCGGAAAGCCCAGCAGAAGGAGAATAAAACCAAGCTCACGGTGGTCTAGTCCACCCCAGCTCCCACGGGCCACAGAGCTGCTCCAAAGCGTTTCCAAAGTCGTCATCTTTAGCAAAGCAGCCTGGGACAGGTTCCCCCCACAGAGCAGCTAGTGGGTCCAGACCCCAACCTCTGAGAAACCAGCTGAACTCTTAACCATCCGGGCTCCTTCCACCAAAACCAAACTTACTGCCGCCGAGCCTCATCTTTCTCCCCCAGGGTAGCTGATGGTTGCAAACTGCTGACCTTGAGGTTAGCAGCCCAACAGGCAACCACTACATCACGAGCGCTCCATAGGAGGGTAACATGTTGCCACTGGTCAATGTCATAGTTAAGAAAAGTACATAAAAACAGGGGACATATATATGAGCATGAAGTAGACCGTGAGGAGGCTTCAAAACTTGTAGAAACAGTCCGCCACCTCTCATTCCATTTCTCTGGGATCTTTTCAAAGTCCCCTCACCTGCGACCTCCGGTCGTTATGGTAACCCCGTGCCATCAAGTCCATTCTGACTTAGCGACTTTGTGTAGGGTTTCCAGGCTGAAAATCTGCAGGTGAGCAGATAGCTTCGTCATTCTCCCTTGGAATAGCAGGTGGATTTGAACCACCAACTGTGGAGTAACAGCCCTCACAATCTAATGGGTCCAAGGGGAGGTTGTGTAATTGAGGGGTAAGATGAAGGAGACATCAGACAAGAGCAAGCATACAAGCACTCCCCTCCAGGATGGCCATCATCTCAGCAGCCAGGTCCACGCAGAGAGAGAAGATAGTTCCAATCACGGCTTATATACATTTTGGGGGATGTGCAAGCCCTACTGATTACATCATAACAGGAAGGGGTTGTACAATAGGCATACATCGACAGGAAGGGGCAAGTGACTAGATGGGAGGACCTTGGATTCAAGATGGCAGCTTAAACTTGGTCCTCCTTGAGTTGGCTTGACCTTGTCTTTGGGCGCTCCTTCAGGGGAGCAATCCACTCTCCTTATCAGCAGGGAGTGGGCCCCACTTAGAGTGGGACAGTCTGATTGCTCTGGATGGCTGATACCCTCAAGGAGGTAACCTTTAAACAGCCTACCTCCAAGTACATAGAGACATGGGGGTGGGGGGTATAGGGGAGAACAACCTGGGGAAAAGCCTTTCTGTTTCCCACAACCAATCTTGCAGGGAGTAGCCAGCCGAACACCTAACCCACAGCACCACCTAGGGTCATTAGTAGATAAGCAGAGATGGAGGAATTGTGAGCTGTCCCCCAGTCCTACCCCATCTTTCCAGCCTTCTAAAATGTTACCTCAGGTAGTGAACACCTTATAAGTCTCAGTGGGACAGCATCAGATAGGGTGCCAGGGGGTAGGTGATGGGGGAAGAACGAATGAGGGAAAAAGCTCAAGGCTGGCAGTTAAGCTAAGCCGAAACTTGGTCTTAGACAAAACCGTTCCTTAGCAACCCCATGATGGTTGCACTGATTTCCTGAGCGATGGCTGCTCTTTAGCTACTCAGTGTCTTCTCTTTGGTGTTTATCCTACTGGTCACATTCCATTAAGGATCTCAGGCTGAGAGTTTGGGGTTTTTTTTCCTCCCCCAAGAATCCCTTGAACAAAACACTCCTGTCTCATCTCTCTCACTAGCTAATCCTAACGAATGACCAGATCCATGACCCATGTGCAGTCCCTTGTGGTGAACATCTGTCTACAGATGACACCAAGTCTGACTTGAGCCTTTTTTTTAGGAGGGGCAACTATAACCTCAAGGTTGGCAATTCACAACCAACAGATGCGCCTTGGGACAAAATGAGGCTTTTTTTTTTTTAAACTTTTGTAAAGACTCACAGTCTTAGAAACGCCCAGTTCTACTCTGCACTGTAGAATCACTATGAGTTGAAATTGACTCAACGAGGGTGAGCTTTGAGTTTGCTTGACCCAACCCCTTATGATCCATCCATTCATTCAATCATTCATTCACTCATGCCCATGTTGACAGTGACACCAAAGACACCACTTATCCTTTTGTAAGCTAAGCCAGAGGTAAGCTAAACCAGAGCCAAAAAGGTTTGCAGTGGCCAGAGATGAACTAAATTTAAAAATCAAATAAGTAGATAAATACATTTTTTAAAAGAATACTTTTTGTCCTGGGTAAATGCTGCCCTTTTGATCTTAAAATGGTCGATTACTCTGAGACAGGGTTTAAGTCCAGATCTGAAGAGTGACGGAGGGTCATAGTTTCAGGTCCCACCAACCGCTGTCCGCCCTGTCCACCTGGTCCCTTTTATGATCTTGCGTGCTGCTCCCCATTCCCACCTCCACTCTGCCCAGGACCTTCTCGTGTGATCAGAGGGTTAAGAATAAGAGCGTTCGACACTCGGAATTCTGGATAAATAAACTCCTCAGAAGCAGTAATGGGAGTAATGATTCTGTGAGGGTACAGGAAGAGGGGCAAGGGGGAACTGATAAATATAATAGGTGTATAACCACCCCCTCAAGAGGGATGAAGAGCAGAACTGTGGGTGAAGGGATACATCAGTGTATATATATATATATATATATATGTAAATTTATTAGGGGCTCATAAGGGCAGTAGGGTCAGGGAAGGAGGGAATAAAGAGGAGCTGATATCAAGGGCTCAAGTAGAAAGAAAATGTCTTGGAAATGATGATGGCGGCATCTGTACAAGTTTGCCTGCTGTAATTGATATTTGGATTATTCTCATCTCTGTAAGAGCCCCCAATAAAACGATCCATCCAGAGAAAGGAGCAGGAATGAGAATAGAAAGGTGAGTGGTGGTCCATTGAGGGAACTGCAATGGATGAACCTAAACCAAAGGAGCATGCCCCATGGGATGGAAACGGATGCCCTGCCCTGTCACCTGCACTCAGTTCACAGTAAAGTTCCCAAATAATAAATCAATGACTGAAATATCAAGAGGGCAGGTGGACAATAACACAATCTATTTCTTCATCAAGACATAAAGCTCAAAATGATAACGACAAAGGAAGACGTTGAATGGAAGTGTCCCTGTCCAGAGACTTCTAATGAGTCCCAGTTGTATGACAGTGGGGCTTTGGGGGGGGGGGGCATGGACTCTACGCTTTCCGCCCTCTACAGCTACATGTGCTGCCAGACAACAGAGCTTGTGAAAAATGCCTCAGGGCTTTGGATCCACAGTCAACTCCATAATAGTCATGCAGGGAGGAAGGGACAGGGGGAAAAAAATAGGTTCCTTTGATCTTAGGTTGCAGAAGCAGAAGCATGGTGTCTGTGTCACAGCCCCTGGGGAGTCGGAGGAGCCCAGAGCCGTGAGACATGGCTCAGAGCTAGGAGACACCCAGTCTCCAAACAGAAACTAGAAACACAAGTGAAGCCCAATGAGATGTTATCAACACAGCCAGGACACCCAGCCCTGTGAGAGACCAGGGGCTCGGGAAAGGGCCCAAGCCTGGGAGCAGGAACAAGAATAGAGAGAATGTGCCTGGCCAGTGGGCCCTAAGAAGCACCATTTAAAGGCCAGAAAACTGCTCACTGCCGTCGAGTTGATTCTGACTCGTGTCAACCCAGTGGAAGAGAGTAGAGCTGCCCCTGTGGATTCCCAAAGCTGTGAATCTTCCTGGGAGCAGAAAGTCTCACCTTTCTCCCGGGGAGCAGCAGGTGGGTTCCAACTGCTGACCCGATCTGCTGACCGGGTCGTTAGCAGGCCTAGGTGGCACACGGCACATTAGTGGGCTCATTGAAAAATAAGGTTTATGGGAGTATGTATATTGGTTACACTCTAGGGTGTAACCCTCATGATCGGCTGTTCGAAACCACCAGCAGCTCCTCAGGAGAAAGACTAGACTTTCTACTCGTGTATTCAGAAGCCCACAGAAGTCTCTGTGAATCAGCATTGACTCAATGGCAGTGAACTTGGTTTGGTTTGGGGTATGAGCCTACAGGTTACTCTGAGTCAGTCACCATGGACTCCCGGACATAAAGGAGTTTTTGTATTATAAAGGTCGACGCTTTTTCATGTGTTCACACATGCTTCCCTATATGCCACATTCGTTCTTTTAAGTCTAAATTTCTAATCCATCAAAGATCCAAGTAATCCCAGACAACAGGCGGTTGGCTGGGTGTTGCTCCAGCGTGTACTGGGCACTGCCCTTGTCCTCAAGGTCTCAGGAGGAGCTCCCTTCTGCCCCTCTCCACCCTAGCTGCCTCCTCCATTTCAACTGCTCTCCTTCTCTCTCTTTTTAAAAAATCATTCCATTGGGGGCTCGTACAGCTCTTATCACAATCCATACACCCATCCATTGTGTCAAGCACATTTGTACATTTGTTGCCATCATCATTCTCAAAACATCTGCTTTCCACTAGAGCCCCTGGAGAATTTATTTCTTAATTTCAGTTTTGACCTGTTCATTGCTAGCATAGAGAAGAAATGCTACTACTTTTTTTGTTTGTTTCTCTTTCTTTTTTTGTTATCATTTTATTGGGGGCTCGTACAACTCTTATCACAATCCATATATACATAAATTGTGTAAAGTACATTTGTACATCCATTGCCCTCATCATTCTCAAAACATTTGCTTTCCACCTAAGTGCCTGGCATCAGCTCCTCATTTTTCCCCTCCCTCCCCATTCCCCCCTCCATCATGAACCCTTGATAATTTATAAATTATTATTTTGTTATATCATGCCCTGCTCAACATCTCCCTTCACCCACTTTTCTGCTGTCCATCCCCCAAGGAGGAGGTCACATGTAGATCCTTATAATCAGTTCCCCCTTTCCGACCCATCCTCTCTCTACCCTCCCAGTATCACCACTCACACCACTGGTCCTGAAGAGATCATCCTCCCTGGAGTCCCTGTCTTTCCAGTTCCTATCTGTACCAGTGTACATCCTCTGGCCTTGCCAGATTTGTAAGGTAGAATTGGGATCATAATATTGGGGGAGAGGGGAGAAAGCATTTAGGAACTAGAGGAAAGTTATATGTTTCATTGTTGCTACATGACACCCTGACTGGCTGGTCTCCTCCCCAAGACCCTTCTGTAAGGGGATTTCCAATGGCCAACAAATGGGCTTTGGGTCTCCACTCTGCACCCACGTCCCTCATTCACAATGATATGATATTTTGTTCTGATTATGCCTGATACCTGATCCCTTCGATACCTCGTGATCGCACAGGCTGGTGTGCTTCATCCATGTGGGCTTTGTTGCTTCTGAGCTAGATGGCCGCTTGTTTACCATCAAGCCTTTAAGACCCAGCCACTATATCTTTTGATAGCTGGGCACCATCAGCTTTCTTCACCACATTTGCTTATTCATCGATTGTGTCAGAAAGGTGAGCATTATAGAATGCCAATTTAATAGAAGAAAGTATTCTTGCCCAGGCCGTGATGATGATGTTCCTGAGTAGAGCAGCCAGTCCACAGAGAGAACAACATGGCTGGCCCTACTATGAGACATGATGCCCCTCAGTGACTAAGGGCGATACAGGGGACAGCACCGGAGACACAGTGTGGGAATTGCACCTGACCTGATCCCACCACACCGAGGCAAATCACTGGGGGAGTGCAGCGGAACAGCAAGGGAATGGAGTGGCAAGGTCCCCAGGGAATGCTGAAAGTGGACTTTGGGGCCAGGGCGTGGTGCCCCAACAGACTGGACTGGAAAACGCTCCTAAGGGCCAGCAAATGATCCCTGAACTAACTACAAGCTTTTCTCTTGTGAACTGTTTAGTTCTGTTCTTTGTCAGTGGTTTGTTTTTGTTGTTTTGTTGTCTGGTTGTATACTGTTGCTTTGTTTTCCTCTGTCTTGTTTTCGTGCATGTTAGTGACTCCACAGGTCTGTCTGAACAGGACAGGCTGGATGAACTATCTGGAGGAAAAACAACGGGACCGACAGTTCCGGGGGGACTTGGGGTGGGGGGTAGGGGGGGGTAAGGAAGTGGTGTTAACAAACCCAGGGACAAGGGAAAAACATGGGACCCCAAATGGTAGAGAAGGGGGAGTGGCAGGCCTGGTGGGAAATGATCAAGGGTAAGGTTGCTTAGAGAAGAGGTATACTCTAGCCCAGGTGGCGATGAAGCATGGTAGTAGGGCAGGAGGAAAGTCAAGGGAGATGGAGGAAAGAGCTAGGAGTCAAAGGGCATTCATGGAGGTCTAGACAAAGACATGTACATGCAAATATATATAGGAGGATGGGGAAATAGATCTATGTGTCTGTATTTATAGGTCAAGTATTAAGGTGGCGGAAGGACCTTGGGCCTCTACTCAAACACTCCCTCAATGCATGAATACCTTCTTTTATTAAATTGGATCTCTATGATGCTCACTCTCCCGACACAACGGCTGGAGCCAAAGTGGGTGAACAAGTAAATGTGGTGAAGAAAGCTGATGGTGCCCGGCTATCAAAAGAGATAGTGACTGGGGTCTTAAAGGCTTGAAGATAAACAAGCGGCCATCTAGCTCAGAAGCAACAAAGTCCACATGGAAGAACACACCAGCCTGTGTGATCGAGTGGTCCCAAAGGGATCAGTTACCAGGCATCAAAGAACAAAAAATCATATCATTGACTGCACACCTCCATGATAGGATCGCTGAAGACAAATGGGTGCATAAGCAAATGTGGTGAAGAAAGCTGATGGTGCCCAGCTATCAAAAGAGATAGTGTCTGGGGTCTTAAAGGCTTGAAGGTGAACAAGCGGCCATCAAGCTCAGAAGCAAAAAAGCCCACATGGAAGAAGTACACCGGCCAGTGCGATCACGAGGTGCCAAGGGACCAGGTATAAGGCATCATGCAAAAAAAAAACAACGATATAAGTGTGTGTATGTATGTGTATATGTATATATATACCATATTAAATGAAGGGGGAAGTGCAGAGTGGAGACCCAAGGCCCAAGTGTCGGCCAATGGAGATCCCCTCATAGAGGCATTTAGGAGAGGAGATGGGTTAATTAGGGTGCGAGGTAGTACCGATGAAGAACACAGCTTTCCCCCAGATCCTGGATGCTTCCTCCCCCCAACTACCATGATCCGAATTCTACCTTGCAGGCCTGGATAGGACAGAGGCTGTACACTGGTACATATGAGGGCTGGAGGTACAGGGAATCCAGGACGATGCTAGGAGAGTAGAGGATGAGTGGGTTGGAAAGGGGGAACTGATTACAAGGATCCACATGTGACCTCTTCCCTGGGAGAGGGACAGCAGAGAAGGGGGGAAGGGAGACTCCGGATAGGGCAAGATATGACAAAATAACGAGGTATAAATTACCAAGGGCACATGAGGGAGGGGGGAAAGGGGAGGGAGGGGAAAAAAAAAAAGAGGACCTGATGCAAGGGGCTTAAGTGGAGAGCAAATGCCTTGAGAATGATTGGGGCAGGGAATGTATGGATGTGCTTTATACAATTGATGTATGTATATGTATGGATGGTGATAAGAGTTGTATGAGTCCCTAATAAAATGTAAAAAAAGAAAAGAGGAGAAAAAAATGATTAGGGCAAAGACTGTACAGATGTGCTTTATACAATTGATGTATGTATATGTATGAACTGTGATAAGAGTTGTATGAGCCCCTAATAAATTGCTAAAATTAAAAAAAAAAAAAGAAAGTATTATTGCATTGAGGCAGTACTTGAGCGGAGGCCCAATGTCCTTCTGCTACCTTAATACTCTCCGTCTCTTACCTTCTGAACTTTCCCTTGTGCTGCTCTTTGGGAGGAGGAAAATAAAGTGCTGTTTCTATTTCGACCTTGACACTCTCCCCTGGGGTGGGGGTTTTGAGTGCAGATGATTTCAATTTACAGCAACCCCAGACAGCAGATTCGAATGGACACGTGGGTTTCCTGAGTTGTGATCTTCAGGAGAGCAGATCAGGAGGTCTTTGACTTATAGAACTGCTGGAACCATTAACCTTTGGGTTGAGGCACCCAAGGGATGACCATTGGGCCACCAGGATAGGAACCATTAACCTTTGGGTTGAGGCGCCCAAGGGATGACCATTGGGCCACCAGGATAGGAACCATTAACCTTTGGGTTGGCCATCGAAGGGCTTAGCCATTGGATAACCACCTTACCTGTGAGGACCCCGAGAACGTGGAGCCCACAAAGAGGCAATTGAGGAGATTTCATAAGCACGCCATCTGAGGAGTGATAGAAAGACCGGGATGTTGAGCCTAGAGAAAGAGCACAGGGCGCCGAATAGCTGTTTGCGGATAGTGAAAACATTGTCGAGTATAAAGATGAGAGCCGGGTGATGATTGAGGCTTGTGATAAAGGAAGTGGCTCAGAGGAGGGGCTGATCAACTTCTAAGAACCTATGCAGCACAGTTCTACATTGACACCCTCTGGGTCACCAGGAGTCCAAATCAACTGGGTGACAACTGATACGACCTCTTTCTGTTCTTCAGAAATGGAGAATGTTTCTGCCACAGCTACGTTACCATGGGCAAGATTCTGGAAGCTGTGGACTTAGAGGCATCTGGTAGATAGTCATACTTGGTGCCCGTTTGAGATTCAGCAGTACTTTCTACCACAGGTTTGAGTGAGGATAGGTGTTGCTTAAATCAGAGGCAGGAAGTGTCACCAGGTATCAGTGAGTTATTTTTCTTTCTTTTTTAGTAATCATTTTATTGGGAGCTCTTACAGATATTATAGCAGTCCATAATTCAATTAGATTAAGCATAATTGCATAAAAGCGACCACCATCAGTTTCAAAACATTTTCTTTCTTTTTTAATTCTTTGAGATCAGCTCTCCTTTCTCCCCTCCTCCCCCACCCTATCCCCAGGAACCCTTGTTAATATATTATTATTATTATTTTGCTGTATCTTACACCAGCCAATGGGTCTGTTCACCTGCAATGCTGTCATTCGTTCCCCTAGAGTGGGTTATACAGTCATCGCTGCTATCAGTTCCTCTTTCGCCCCTTCCTCTCCCCCTCTTCCCGTACCCTCAGGGAATCATTACTCCCATTACTGTTTCTGAAAGGTTATCTACCTTGACTTTCATGCATAGAGCAATCTTAATTCTACAAATGAATATACGAAGGTCTAACAAGATCAATGAGGTAAAACACAAACCACAATCGTAACGAGTCGAGAGTTTCATCAGTGTTATACCGATGTTATCATCCCCCTAGATGTTATCATCCCTTCCCTGTGACCCTTCGGTAAGGGACTGTCCACTTATCCTACAGGTGGGTTTGGGGTCTCCACTTTGTCCATGCTCCTTTCACGTCAATGTGACTGCTTGTTTTTTAACTTCTGATACTTATTCCTGTCAACACTTCATGATCGCACAGGCTGGTGTGCTTCTTCCATTTTGGGCTTTGTTGCTTCTGAGCTAGATGGCCGCTTGTTTACCCTCAAGCCTTTAAGACCGCAGATGCTATATCTTTTAATAGCCAGGCACCATCAGCTTTCTTCACCACACTTGCTTATGCACCCACTTTGTCTTCAGTGATCGTGTCGGGAAGGTGAGCATCATACAGTGCCACAGTATTAGAGCCAATTGTTCTTGTTCATTGAGTTACTTTTCATACAACACAGAATGGTTTGATAAGGTCGTTAGGTATTATTTACTGCAAATATATCTGTGAAGGTGGTGAAACACACCGGGAACAAAGTTAGAAAACTTCTAAGACATAACCACACATCTTGGTTCCCCAGGGGCACTGAGGTCATCTGGCATAACATAATTCCCAAAGACAATGTTCCATATCCAACTCTGAGTCCCTACAGGGATTCAGCCTCCCCTGAATTCCCTCAGACCATTGACCAGGGATGTGAATAGTCTTGTCAGACAGAGCGCATCAATGTGGATAGAGTTAGGTGCAGCCAGGAGGTCAGACATGAGAACAATTGTGAGGATGGCACAGGACCGGGCCGTGTTTCATTCTGTGGTACGCAAGGTTGCTCTGGGTCAATGGTATTGAAATCCAAGTCAGGTAAATCTATAGAGACAGTAACTATAGTTTCTTAGGGTTGTGGCAGGGAGGGTTGATGGAGAGTAGAGAACCAGTGAGTACAAAAAGGAAGAGAATGTTCTAAAATTGGTTGTGGTGATGATTGTGCAGGAGCCCTGGTGGTGTAGTGGTTCCGCGTTGGGTTGCAATTCTCATGGTTGGCAGTTCAAAACCACCACCAGCTCCTCTGGAGAAAGATGGGACTTTCCACTCCTGTAAACAGTTACAATCTCAGAAACCCACAGGGGATCGCTATGAGTCAGCTTTGACTTGATGGCAGTGAGTCTGGTGCAGAGTTTGGAGGTGATCGTGTAACTCCTTTAAATATATTCAAACCATTGATGTGTATAGTACACAAATTAGATGTCAAGAAAACTCCTGTGGGAGGGGCAATGAAAACGCTCACAATTGGCCACTGGAGGTGAGACCATGGGTCTCTCCCGTCTAAGGGAAAGAAGACCCGTGGAAGCGATAGGCCCAATGGACTCACGGACATCAGTCTCCACAACCCTGAGACCAGAAGAATCAGCTGCCACCACCAACTGCTCTGGAAAGGATCCCAGTAGAAGATCCTGGCCGTGGTGAGGGCAGAATGTGGGCCCAAAGGACAAACCATAAAAGAGACCAGACTTAGCTGTCAGGGACAGGCGAGGGCCCTTCGTGGCCCTTCAAGTCTGGAACTCAGCTCTCCCCCATGTCAGAATAATCAACCCTTGAAGATCAAAAGGACAGAGTTCAGAGGGCTCGGAAAGAAGGAAGAATGGAAACAGGAAGCGCTGGGAGGAAGTGGGATAAGCAGTGTTGCACGGAAGGCATTGCGGTGATGGGTGGAAATGCACTGGGTCTGAGCTGTCGCCTGTGCAGCCGATGGTCAGTTCTGCCAACTTCCACGGAATTCACAACCCCTGAGCCTCCGGGATTAGGCCTCAGGAGCCTCACCCATTGTCTCAGTCATTGTAGGAGGATGAGGTCCTTGGGGGCCCCTCCCAGCCTATCAGGTACCACGTGGTACTCTTGCTTAGGTTCTTCTTGACTCTGAAAGCTATTGGTCTTACTTCTGAATAGAGACCAGAGGGAATCCTCAGGAGAATGCTTGGAGCTGATAACAAGAGAAAGTGTCTGGTTTTACTAGCAGGCAGGCAATGAAATGCTCTTTTATGTGGGAGCAGGAAGCAAGCAGATAGTCCATTTCAATAGCTCTTTGTACCCTTCAGGCTTGCTGGATTGAATTCTTTCCTGCCCTGGTGGGTTAGGTGCCACAGAGATCGCTCTGACTCATAGCAACCACAGAACAAACCCTGCCTACCCAGGCCTACGCCGCTTACGGAAGTGCTTCTGCAGGGACTGGTCTCTCCTGGTCATTTGCCCAAGCTCCACACATGAGATGCAGGCTCATCGGCCATTGGGGTTTTCACCATTCTTTTGCAAAGAAGATTTGAAGGCACCGGTTCTTCATTTGTCCCCCTTAGTCATTGTCCAGCTGACGCATTCATACGAGGTGCTTGGAAATACCGTGGCTTAGGGTCAAGCGCTCCTTGGCGCTCAGAGCGGAATCTTTAAAGTTGTCTTGTGTAGAAGATTTGGCCCACGCAATCCGTCACTTCATTTCTTGACAGCTGCTTCCATGAGCCTTAATTGGGGTTCTACACAAGATGAAATTCCTGGACAGCTTCCACATTTTCCTGTTTCTATAATGCTTGTGTACTGGTTCAGCTGTGAGGAATTTTATTTTCTTTACACTCAGTTGTAATCCATGGTGGAGATGGTGGTCTCTGATCTTCATCGGCAAGCCCCGTAAGTCCCCCTGCTTTCAGCAAGCAAGGCTGTACCGCAATCTGTTCATGAGCTTCCCTGTGATCCTGATGCTGTATGAGTCTTCATATAATCCAGCTTCTCTGCTTAGTTGCTCAGCCTACTGATCGAATAAGCAAGGTGAAAGGATAGAACCCCGAGGCACACTATTCCTGATTCTGAACCTTGTACATTCCCCTTGTCTGTTCCCAAGACTGCCCGCTGGTCCCTGTCCAGGTGCCACCCAGCACAATGGAATCCCAATTCTTCTCAAGGTTATCAGAGTTTGTTCTGACCCACACAGCCTTTGGAGAGTCAATGAGACACATGTATACATCTTTCTGGTATTCTCTGTTTTCGGCTAAGATCCATTTCACATCAGCAAGGATGCTCGATGTCCTTTTCTGAATCTGTCCTGGACTTCTGGCAGCTCCCCTCCGATGTGCTGTGCTCAGGGCGAGTCTGCCAGTGATTTTCAGGAAAATTCTACTTGCATGTGGTATGAATAATTTCCATCATTATTACCTGTAAAGCCTCTCTCCTTTGTGAGGCAGCTCGAAGAGTGCTGTAACTCTTTCTCTGCCACCGGTCCCGCCTTTTTTGGGGGGGGAAGTTTGAACACTTATCTCCAAGTTAACATGAAATCACTGGCATAAACCTGGGACAACTTGTAGCAGTTTGAGATATTGGCGATCTCTTGTGAGGAGGTTAAGAAGCAAGCCTACCAAAGAAGCAGTCAAAGAAAGGAAGAAAAGGGAAAAAAAATTTAAGTGCCCAAAATGATGAAGTTTGCAATTTCACAAAGGCAGAATTCTGTGGAGCATCACACTTACTTAAGAAACTTTTGGGGTAAATCTGTTAGATTGGATCATGTCCCTTAAACTTAAATAATCCTAAACCAAACTCACTACCACTGAACTAATTCTGATTCATATCAACCCTGTGAGCACAGTTAAGATTGCCCCCTGTAGGTTTCTGAGACTTACAGTCTCAGAAAGCATCCATCTTTCACTTTCAGAGAGGATAGTGGGTTTGAATTGGTGACCTTCTGGTTAGCAGCCTAATGTCCAATCCCCTACACCACCCTGAAAGGTCAGTAGATCCACTCACCAGACACCATAGGGGCAAGATGTAGTATCTGCTTCTTAGAGATGTACCGCCTTCCAATGGCATGGGCAGTTCCACTCAATCCTATAGGGTCACAAAGAGTCAGCATTGACTCCATGGTGATGGGAAGTTAGAATATCATGATGGTTAAGGTCGTCTGCTGACTGAAAGGGCGGTTGCTTACCCCACCAGCGGTTCTGCTGGAGACAGAAGGGGCAGTCTGCTTCTGGGGAGAGGGCTGTGCTGCTCTGTCCCATCGGGTCGCTGTGAGTCAGAACTGACTCGAAAAGCAGGGAAATGGTTATTGCTGGCTTGCATACCTTAGATAACGCTGACCACCTGCTCTGGCTTCAACAATGCCCTCCCTGTCCTGTAAAGGGTTACAGCCCCGGGAAGTTCTTCTCTGTCCTGATGAGGTGGCTATGTCTCAGCCTGGGTGCCCAAGGGAAGCTGAGGTGCCTTCCCCAGCCAACCAGATGCTGGGTCCTTAGGCAGCTTGGGATGACTTCTCATCGGCTGTGTTTTGTCTCAGCACAACACCGCCCAGGGGTTGGGGGATGACCTGATAGCTTCTCTTTTGGAGAGGCGTGGGAGGGACAAAAAAAAAGAGAAAGTAAAACATACCTCCGCCACACCTCTCGCCACCGAATCCAAGATGACCAATAGTGACTCTACAGTAACTGCTCCCTGGGATTTCTGGAATGTAACTTTTCATGCCAGTAGGCAGTCTCATCCTCCTCCCTCTGAGAAGCTGGTGGTTCCGAACGGCTGGCCTTGTAGGTCAGCGGCAACCCCAGGCATAACCCTTGATACCACCTGGGCTCTTTAGAGAGCCTAGAGCACTGAGTGGGAAAGCCTCCGTTTCCACACCTGTCATCCTTTCCAGGAGCAGGCAGCCTGGTCTTTCTTCCGCGGTTAGGGGCTCCAAGAGGTGGGAGGGTGGGCGGCGGAGTGAGGGTTGAACCGCCCACCCAGCGGTTCACAGCTGAGCGCTTTATTCACCGCGCCACCAGGTCTCCTAGGCTGTGCCACCAGGAGTCAGGTGGCAGCGACTGGATCAGCAATGGTTCCCAGAAGTGCTGGCCAACCCCCCAGTGGGGGCTTTGGGGGTGTGTAGGCCGAGAATAGAGGACTGAGTCCACCGTGAGGGCGGATGGTAGCGTGGGCAGGAGAACACTCTAAGAAGGATAGAAATAAACGGGGACTACTATAGTGGCCAGCGGTGGCTCTCCCCGCTTCCCCGCCGCTGAACTAGGGCCGCCTGTGGTCCAGGCGCTGGGGATTCGGGTGGGCTTTCTCTGGGGATTGGTCCCCAGGGCGCGCAGAGGGTGGCCTGTCTCTGCCGCCTAGGCCCGTGGCAACCTCAGGTGGCCCAACTGGTCTCAGATGCGGACGGAGCCCAGGAAGACTCGCTTAGCAGTCACCAGGGTCATTTAAAAAATCAGGACCGGCCTATTTACAGGAGCGAGGCTGCGCTGCGGTGCCGAGGACAGCTTGGAATTCGTGTGGTTGCCAGGGACCCAGCGCCTGAGTGCTCGGGGTGGGGGTGGGGGGGCTGGACCGACAGTCCGAGGCGCCCCTCCTGCGTACAGAGCCTGCGTCCCGCGAGAAGACGCCTCAGCCCGAATGTAATTTTCGGGATTAAAGTTCAAGGGTTAGCCCTTGAACACATAGCAGTTGGTGTCTGGGCTGGGGTCCGTAAGAAGGTATCAGCCCTTGTTTTGCTTCCAGGAAGCCCGGGGAGGAGGAAATGACTTGGGTGGTGGCATCTTGGCGGCCGAAAAAGATACAGACGCGCCGCCCCTAGGGAGCCCTAGTCCCCTCAGGTCGCCTCCCAGCGCCCCGGGCCAAGTGCCCGGTGCGGAGGGAGTGTCTCGGGCTGGGCCTTAGCGGGTGGGGAGCTGGAGGGGCCGAGAGGTCCGCAGCACCAGAGCGGGAAGGGCGGTGAGCGCTCCTGGCGCCCCGACACCGGTGCGCAGAGGTCCCCTGCAGTGACTTGTGGGGCGCCGCTCTGCCTTTCCTCCCTCCCCGCTCCGGGCAGCCCCCAAGCTGAGTAAGCCAGGAGGAGGGAGCCCTGAAGGATTTCCTGCGACGATGGCGAGGGGGGGGGGGTTGTGCTCCGCCGGTCACCCCGCCCCGGGCCCTGGGCACCCGCCCCTCGGCGGAGCCGTCGGGAAGCGGTGGGGGAGGAAGACAAGGATAGGTGGGAGGCGGATGAGGGGTGGGGGACCCCTTGACGTCACGGGAGGAGGTGCCAGGAGGAAGTGGGCCGGGGAAAGGTTATAAGCCGCCCAGCCGCTTCAAGTCCAGGTCCTCAGCAGGCTTGGGAAAGCGCGGCGGCCACTCCTCCCGGCGGCGGCGGCGGCGACAGAGGCAGCGGCAGCGACAGCTACAGGGTTCCAGGCTCCGCGGCGAGGAATACCCGCGAAGGGGGTTTGGTGCCTGCTGGAGCGGCGGCGACAGGCGCTCTGGGCGCCGGGAGAGCAGGCCGCAGCGCGCTCACCATGGGCAGCTGCTGGGACCCCGCGGTCCTGCTATGCGCGCTGCTCGGCGGGTTGCTTCTCGCAGGTGAGCCGCGCCGGGGCCTGGGACAGGGAATCGGGACCGGGCGCCGGGGACAAGAGACAAGGCCCCCGGGGAGGCTGCAGCCCGAGCGCGGGCTGCGGGCCACTGGGGCGCCGGACCGCGGCGGAACCGCTTGCGGTCGCTCGGAGCAGAGCCCCGCGGGCCTGGGCGCTCGCTCACCGGCCGCTGGCGCCGCGTCAGGACCCGCCGGGGCCGGTCTTCACTGAGGGCTAGCCGCGTCGGGTTCCTCTCCCAGCCCGAGCTCCGCGGAGACTCAGAGGAGCTGGGAGCGCCGCGCGCCCGAACGCCGGAGCTGCGGGGCCGGCATCGCCCAGGACTTCAGCCTGTAGAGAAGGAAGGCGGAGCCGACTTGGAGCAGGAGCGTCGCCAGCGGGGTCCAAGAGGACCCCAGGAGCGGGCACGCGCTGCCACCCCTCGCCCCACTGCGAGCCCTGAGCCCGCGGACCCTGGGAACCCCGGACAGTGCCTCTCCTAGCCACCGCCGAGCCGAGCGCGCTGCGCGCAGCTGGTGGGTGGGGTAAAGTCGCTGCCCGGAGCCCGAGGACGCGCGGTGCCGTAAAGTCGCCCGAGTGCGTGGCCAGGGCTGCAGAGACTGAGAGTCCTTTAGGCTCCGGAATTGCGTGCCCAGAAGGGGCAGGTAAGCTGGACCCCAAACTGCGGTCCGCTCCGTAGCAGAGGCGGTCCGTCCAGGCGACCCCGAGAACCCTCGGAGCCTGGGAGCGCAGAGAGACCGCGAGCCGTTCGCGCGGAGGTCGCCTCTCCGAGAGGTCAGCGCTCTGGGAAGATTTAGGAGCCCGCATTCGCCCCCTCTGTCCAGGGCAACAGCCTGCTGATCCCCAGTACCCTGGGCGCAGTCAGATGACACAAGCGCCTTTTTGTAAGCATCTCAGAGAAAAACGTCAAAACCCAGAAACGTCAAAGGGAAAAAAACCCACCAATTCTTGCCACGTTTCCCATGAGGGAAATCAGTAGAGTTAAGCGTATTTCGAAAAACGAACGAACGAAAACAGAGACACAAAACTTGTAAAACCAGTCGTTGTTGATCGGTTTCCATCCAGACGGTTCCGACTTTTGGCGACTCCATGCGCAAGCCTAGAAGACTGGTGGCGGGGAGCATGGCGACTCAGCGCGAGCCTGTAAAGGGGACGGCGTCCAACAGCGCCGGAGGGTTTCCGAGGCTGAAACCGTTCAATAGTGGTTCTCAAAGAATCGTTTCAACTGATCCCCATAAAATCGGGAAACTGCGTCCAGGGGTGAAGTCTCGCTAGCGATATGAACTGAAGTGTTGTCATGTCTGTGTCCCAGCTTGCGTTTGTTTTGTTCTGAAACTCACCGAAATGGAATTACGAAGGAATCCAATAATTTGCCCAAGCTGCCTCCCGCAGGTATAGGTAAATTCATGTGAATTCCGGAGCGGGCATGAGGGAAGCATGTTTTTTTTTAAATTTACCTGCTTCGCAGAATAAAGTGAAAATTGTACTTGTCTAGGAGGTTTTTTTTTTTTGCTATTGGTTTCTTTCTTCCCTGGAGGTTCTGTGTCGACGCCGGGAAATGCATTTCTATTTTCTCTTTCTGAGGCCGGTTTTTCAAAAGTAGTCTTGCCCTCATTCTCGAAAGGCGCATGCTTTGGTTCTCGTTTTCCCGATGTGGACCATCTTTATTCACTCAACTTTAAACGTGTTCTGCCGATACTGCTCAGTCTCAAAAAAAGGGAAAGGTGGTTGACTTCAGTCAGGTACCTGTTGTTCGGTTTGGAAGCGGCAGAAGTTTAACCAAGGCGTGGGTGGGCGCCGCTTGGGCTTTTCGCCACGGTTCTTTTTTGACTGAAGTGGGGGCAAGATTTCAAAGAATCTTGCGCGCTTTTGTGATTCAGTAAAATGCATGTGTGTGTTTCGGGCAGCCTGGGGGCCCTCCACCTCCCAGGTGATAGCCCTTCCCCCCAACCCCAACCCCCCGGGGGAGGGGGCATCGCCAAGTCTGACCTTTGCAAAGTCGGCCGCGGTTTCCCGGAGGGCCGCCCGACTATGGAATGCCTCGGGTGTCGCCAAACCTTAGTCATCTCTGTTGTGCCTGCGCCTTTCAGCCTGGGGGAGGGCTGCTTCCCCAGAGAAGGCGGCCGGTCCACAGAGGAGCCCAGCCTCCGCCCACTGGACCCGGAGGGGTATGCCGGCCGCCTTTTGGGGGGCCTCCTCTCTGCGCGCTAAATCCTACAAACGCGTTAGCATCTTTGTACGTTTTAAAGATCGTGTGCCTGCGCGCGCTCTATCTAGCGGGACGCGGAGGTGTGGAACGACCCCCAGATTCAGGAATACTCATAAAGGATGATCCCTATAAAGAGTGGACGGGCATTCTTCCAGCTGCCCCGGGGAGGTGCGCTGATCGCTTAGTGGCCACTAACTACAAGGGCAGCAGTCCACGCCACCAGCCGCTGCTGGGAGAAAGAGACGAGGTTTTCTACTCTTGTAAAATCCTGGAGAGGAAGTGCCGCCCTGTCCTATAGGCTGTACCCAGGGTACCCGAGTCAAGGGAGTGAGATAGCCTGGGGAAATTCTAAAACATGCCAATAATTCAGATCCTTCCAAGGCCTCTCTCTCCAGTCTCGTCCTCTATGCAGACTGCCAGCGGTCCTGCATACCCCCCACCCTCCATGCCAACGTCTCATTTTTCTTACTTTAAAAGGCCTGAGTAGAGCCGGAGGATCCCCCCACCCCACCACACACACACACACACACACACACACACACACACTGCGCTATTTTCTGTCTGTTGTCATACCCGGTTTATTGGTGTAACTAATCCATCTGGAGGCTGTGAATTTTCTGAGGGAAGTTCTCATCAGGAGTCACATCAGAAGTGTGCCCCAGAGAGCACCCATTTGGGACAGTGAACCCCTTCTCTCCCAAGAGCCATTTATGAAGCCACACTTCATGGTATTTTATTTTTCAATTGCCCACTGGAGGTGGTCCTTATTTCCCAGCGTTGGCAGTCTGCGTAACTTCCCAATAGGAACAGTGCCGATGGATTCTGCACCGGCTCAATGTTTCCTTTATCAAAATGGAGCGCCGAGAGCTCAGTTCCTTGTTAGCTTTCTTTCCTCAACATTATTCTGTGATCGGCCACCCAGTTTCCTTTCTAGTGACCCGGGAGAGTTTTCTTTTTCAGAAGTTAGGATAGATGATTGAATTTCAAGGCCCTGGTGGTGCAAAGGTGAAGCACTCAGCTGCTAGCCTAGAGGTCAGCAGTTCAAATCCACAGCCTGCCCTCCAAAGAAAGAGGCATTGGCTCCCCTAAGGATGACAGCTTTGGAAACCCACACGGGCGGTTCTACTCTGTCCCACAGGTCTGCTGTGAGCTGGAAACCATTCCAAGGCACTGGATTAATTTGATTTAAAAAGAACCTTAAAGAGTTCTGGGTTTAGGGAGGGGAGTACTAAATTATTGACATTCCATTTAGCTTTGCACCTACTTTATGTAAGAAACAAATCCAAACAATCCCCTTCTTTTGTATTTCCCAAAGTTAGCAAGACATCTCTGAACCTACTTAGAAGGTATATAAGATAAGTCTAGAGTGCTGTACTGAAAAAAAAAAGGTTTTATATAGACACTTCTCCACCCCTCCCCTCCCCCCAAAGTTCAAGTCCTTAAAGAAGACCTGTCTTAGTGGCATGGTGTTTGCTCACTGGGCTGCTAGCCAGTTCAACACCCTAAAGAGTTACATTCTTGGAAACTCGCAGGGGCTGTTTCTGCCCTGCCCTGCCCCATAGGGTTGCCACGAGTCAGAAGTGACTCCGTGGCAGTGAGTTTGGGTTTGCCATCTAGACACTAGCAGACGTTGTCTTGGGAAGTTCAGCATCTGGATTTGTCACCATAAGCAAGTATGGAGACAGGTTCGATGCTCCTGTCATGTTTCGTGCTGTGCTGGGCACTGTGCTGGGTGAACGGAGAGCTTGTCTTGGTGCCGGGAGTTTTACCTGGAAAGCTTGCTCTCGTGCTAAGCACAACCCGTGCATCAGGCTCTTGCTGTGGCAAAGTTAGGCATACCTTTGGGATATCAAGTGAATATCATTAACTTTCTAGCGTATTGGTCATGGTAGGGTAGTAGGTAATTTGAAATAACACCAGGTGAGAGAGAGGCACTTTTTTTTTTTTCCCCACAAAGAACAAATGTGTACATCACTGTGAGTAGTTACAAAGCCGTGGTGATGCAGTGGGGAATTGCTTGGCTCTGAGTCCAAAGATCAGGGGTCCCACCTACCCACCTGCTCTGGGGGCAGAAAAGGCCTGTCGCTGGAGCCCTGTAAAAATTGCTATTGTGGTTGGGGGCCAGTGAGTCCGCTTCAATGCCCAGCAGCCACGAGCACAACAGAACAAAACACTGCCTGGTCCCGCACCGTCCGCCGTTACTGTGTTTGAGCCCATTGTTGCAGCCACTGTGTCCATCCATCTGGTCCAGGGTCTTCCTCTCCTTCGCTGCTCAGATACTTTCCCACGTATGATGTCCTTCTCTGAGGACTGGCCCCTCTTCATAGCATGTCCACAAAATGTGAGCTCTAGAGGTCACCTAGGGGACCCTTCTGCTCAGTCCAATAAGATCTGTGAGTCGGAACCGACTGAACAGCACACACCAGCCGCCACCAGCAGTTAGAAGCAGGAAAACATCTGTTGTTTTGGGTTTACGAAACCACACAGAACAGAACACTCTATTCCTGCCCAGTGGCCTTCAGAGGCTGCAGACACAGTCTCCTGACAGTTGCTTTCCGGGATCCTGTAGACTCCTCACATGTGAAGTGACTGGCCTTTATGTCCGGTGGCACAGTGAGTTACATGTGAAGCTACTAAGGGAGGTCAGCACGGTGAAATCACAAGCTGCTCCCTGGGAGAAAGAAGAAGCGGTCGGAAACCCATAAAGATTCACAGCCTGGGAAATCCACAGGGGTAGTTAGTTCTACTCTGTCCTAGGAGGTCGAGATGGGGCAGGGTGGATCCGATGGCAGTGAGTGTGGAGCTTGTTCTTGAAGTTGCCCTCCTGAAGTGGTCACTGAAGAGATGGGTGCTATAGCTACGTGTGGTGAAGAAATCACATCCTGGCTATCAGAAAGAATCAGCATCTGTGGTCTTAAAAGCTTGTCTTAATACAGGCAGCTATCTAAGTGGGGTGTTAGCTAAATCTACACAGAAGGAGGAAGGAACACTGTAGCCCGTGTGATCCGAGGCTTGAAATAATAATCCAAGATCAGAGGAGGGAACTGCATTAGAGCTTCAATTCTGAGCACTTTGTTTGCAGAAGGCAATGGAGGACAGTAAAAGTCCAAAAGCCATCAGAACACCCCACCCACCCACCCCCACCCCGGGATTTAGCCTCCACTGGATTCCTTCAGGCTATTAACCAGTGGAGTGAGGAGTCTTAACCACAGGCAGAGTACACTGGAAAGTCCAAGAATGGTGATGCAGTTAGGTTAAAATTTTAACAGCTTTTCATTTGTTTTCCCTTTTGACCCATTGTTCCTTTGTTCTCATTTCTATGATCTTCTGCTTTTTCTTGGACTGAGGTTTTTCTGTGGTTTGTTTTTTTCCCATTGTTGGGAGTTTTTGTATGATTTCCTTGATATGAAATCCAGGATACGTAAATCCATAGAGACACAGTTCCTTAGGGTTGTGGCAGGAGAGGTTGAGGGGTTCTGAGGAACTAGTGATAATGGGTACAAGCATGAAGAATACATTCTAAGATTGATTGCAGTGCTAACGGCACGCCTATAAACCACTGAATTGCATGATGCGTGAACTACATGCCAATAAGCCCGTTAGAAAATAAAATATCAGACTGAGGGAAGCAAAGGAACTGGGGAGCCTGGGGCTGGGGTCACCGGGGGGGGGGGGGGGGGGCAGGGCTTAGAGGAAAGCTCTGGCTGAGCTTGTGGCTGCAGGGGGCGGTTCATTAAGGAAATGGTTCCATTGAGGCTGCTGAAGAGAGTACACTCCGTTTCCTGCATTGCTGCTGGGCCGGATGTGGGGAGCAGTCAAGAATTCCTGAGGATTTCCCACCAGTCTTGGTAAACCTTGAGCTCCAAAAGCCAGTGTGTGTTCCTGCCCCTTCCCTGGGTGCTGTGCATGCCCCTGGTGAGACCTCACAGGCATTCACACCCTGGAGGGGCAAGACGGCCCCTCACAGAGCCAACCTCCTGGACGCAGACGCTGTTTTCTCCTCGGTTTCCCCAGCTCCGGCTCCGGTTCCGCCGAGGGCCGCTCCTGCAGCTGTCCAATGGCCTTGCCGAAGGGTTAGCATTTCCTTCGGAACTCCCGCCAACTCTTCCAAACATGCTTTCTTGGTGAAAAGCAAGATCTTCAGGTTGCTCTTCCGCAGCAACAGTTTGGGTTTGAACCTGCAACCTTTCAGGCCAGTGGGCAAATCATTTTGCACCCTTCAGGCACTTTAAAGTGGAGCCCTGGAGGCCTAGTAGTTACCAGTTGATTTGCTAACTGCAAGGTCAGTAGTTCTAAACCACCAGCAGTCATCCCAAGGGAGAGAGATGAGGCTTTCTGCTCCAGTCAAGATTTACAGTCTCGGGCAGGTCTACTTTTGTCCTACAGGCTCTCTGTGAGTGAGTACCTACCTACTCTTTGGCAGTGAGTTTTAAGGGATGCTGTTGTGTCGATTCTCACACCTGGCGCCCCCTGGAGGCAGAGTACAACTTCCTTTAAGGCTTTGTTTCCAGAAGCAAGGAACCAGCTTTTCTGCTGGGCAGCTGGTGGGTGGGGGTGGGCGGAACTGGTGGCAGGGCAGTTGGTGATTCGAACCCAACCACCGCTTGCAGGGAGAAAGATGAGGCTGTTTGTTTCTGTAAAGAGTTACAGGCTCAGAACCCCACAGGGACAGGGGCTCTGTCCTGCTGGGTCTCTATGGCTTGGGATAGACCCCACAGCAGGAAGTTTTTGTTGAAAGCTGCTGGCGGGGGTGGGGCTGGGGTGGGGGGACTGTGTTCAAATGGACAGCTTTTCGGTCAGCAACTGAGCAGTGAACCAATATGTCACCGACCCACTGTCATCGAGAGGATTCCCATCCACGGGGACCCTACGGGACAGAGTAAAACCGCTCCTGTGGGTTTCCAAAATTGAACTCTTTACAGGATGAGGGGCAGCCCCATCTCTGTCCCAAGGAGCGAAGGGTGGTTTCAGATTGCTGACCATGAGGTTAGCAGCCCAACGCATAACCACGACCCTTATTTTAAAATTAAGACGATCAAAATTATGATTGCTTAAGGTCTTGGTGACTTGGGACCCTCCTCTGGGCAGTGGGCTGTGCACTGAGAGATTTGGTTAAAGCTAAGTGTTTCCGGGGAACGTGTCTTTTGAAATGCCGTGGTCTTCATGTGGGAACGGCATGGTGGCATGAAGAAGCACCCTAGCAGGGAGGCACAGTGGGTTATGCGTTGGGCTGCTAAACACAAGGTCAGAGGTTGGATACCAACCAGCTGCTGTGCGGGAGAAAGATGGGGCTTTGTACCCCCATGAAGAGTATCCCCCCCCCCCCATACGCAGCTGGTTCTGCCATTTTGGGTCAAGAACGATTTCATGGCAGTGAGTTTGGGGTGGGGGCGGGGTTTGGGCAGCTGCTATACCTGAGAGGTGTGTAAAGATGGCCCAGGCCTGGGTCATTCTCCAGCCTGCCTCTATGAGTTAGGACCCACTCAATGACCCCAGGACTCCCCCACCCCTCCCTCAAGCCCCCCAAACACTGCCAGCATTTGCTGATATGTCTGTGTCTTCCTCTGGGAAGGAAGATCTTCTCTCAGATTTCTGTATGGTCTTGAAACTTAGCTGCGTGGCTGGCCTGGTTGGTCCTAGTCCACAAGTGTTGGGACGTGTGAATGAGAGTGGCTGAGCCTATAATCACAAGGTGATGCAAGTGACCTGCGCACTCTGCTGCCACCTGAGAGACGGGCTGGCGATTCAAGTCCCTCTGGAGGCTCTGCAGAAGACAGGCCCAGTGACTGACTTCTGAAAACACCCGTCATGGGAAACCCCTTGAAGCATGCACGGGGCTCTTCTTTGGCACACGTGGCCACGCCACAAGTCGGAGCCAACTTCACAGCAACCAGAGAGCCTCTGTCCTGGGGAGGAGCGGCCAGAAGGAGGGCATCAGTTGTGATCCTCAACTTTGGGAGCCAAACACACACAGCCAGTCAGACTCCCCTGCTGCCGGGCGTGGACCCCGGGCTCAGCCAGCGTTGAGAGTCAGTGGTGCCCCCAGAGTTCACAGCTAAAGGCTTAGCTGCAGACGCTCCCGTGGGTCCCAGGATCGAGTAGGCAGAATCCTGGGATGAGGGCCTTGGCGTGCTCCCCAATCCTTAGTCAGCTCCAAGCCACGGCGGCCTCCTGTGTGACAGAGGGGACTGATTCTTTCCAATGAGGGTCGCCAGGCCTTCCTTTGGTGTTGCTGGGTGTACTTGCACTCCCCACCTTGTGGTGAGCCTCTGAGCACATGAGCGGCCTGCAAGACTCGGTGGCTCACTCTGGGACACAGCCAGAAAAGCGACAACAGTTGAAAGCAACTCGTGGCAAGTGTGTGTGTGTGTGAGTTTCCTGTGGAGTTAATGGCCAGGCCTTCCTTCTGAGGTGCCTTTGCGTGGGTTGGAATAACCCACCGTTGCATCCATGGTCTGGCACCTACCCCCCTGCACTACCAGGGGCATCCTCCGTGCTACCCAAGTTGCTTGCTGTGTGACTCTGACTCGCTGCGACGCTATAGGACAGGGCAGAACCGCTTCCTAGAGCTTCCGAGGCTGCTCTGTGTGAACTTTGTGATACACGAGGTTGTCACGAACTGGAACTGCAAGTTGTCATTGTCCTGAGGAGTCCGGGTGGTGTTGTGGGTTACATGTTGGGTTCCTAACCACAAACGAGGTCGGCAGTTCAAAACCAGCAGCCGCTCTGCAGAAGGAAGAGGAGGTGTTCTACTCTCTAAAGTGTTTCAGTCTCGGGAACCCGCATGAGTAGTCCCACCCTGCCCTGTCGTGTCACTGTGAGCTGGAATCTGCCTGATGGCAGTGAGTCTAGGGTTGGGTGCGGTTCCCATTGTCATGGTGAGGGGCTGTCAAGGCAATTCTAACACAAAGTAACCTGGAAGACAGAGTACACTGTCCTGAGAGTGGAAGCAAGAATTTAGGTAAAAGGCATCTCAAGCCTGCCGTGCCGAGTTATCAGGCTGCGTCACTAACAATAGACTGTGTTTGTGGATCCTATTTCCAGATGAATCCCTGTTCACTTCACCAAAAAAATAAAACACAGAGCAGCCCTGTCTGGCAGACCTGAAATATGTCAGCCTCACCCTGGTGGTGCAGAGGTCAGCAATTCGAAGCCACCAGCTGGAGAAAGAGGAGGTTTTCTGCTCCTGTCAAGAGGGTTTACAGCCTGGGTAACCCAGAGAGGGCAGTTCTACGCTGTCCTACGGGGTGACTGAGCCCACTCAAAGTCCACTCGATGCCAGAGAGATTAAAAAGCTGATGTTCTAGAAAGCTGATGTTCGGGCAAGCAGAGCCTTTGGCTCTCCTCCCCCTCCCCCTCCCCCTAATCATTATCCAAAGGACTCTCCCTGGCAGAGCCACACTCCCCTGGGGCTCCAAAGAGGCCGAGCTTAGGGGGGAGGCGGGGGAATGAGGAGCAACTTCATCAAGCCTCCAACACCTCTGTGAAGCCAAGTGTTCTACATTTCATCTTGCATATTTCACAGGCATGCCTGCATCCGTGTCCGTGTGTGTGTTGAAGCCCAGCTTCTCCCAAGGGCCTTCAGTGGAAAACACAAAAAGGAAGGTTAAGATCACGGAATTCCCCCTGACACAAACTCTTTGTCCTGGCCTCGAACTGGGAAAACCTGGCTCCTGTGAGGGTCTTCTTGCCTTGACAATGCCTCTGTCCTGATAGGGAATGACCTGTGTGTCCGCTGGGGGTTGGAGGGGACGATGGTGATTCATTCTAGAGGAGAATGGGGTGGGGTTGGTCCCGTCATCCTCCAGATAGTCCTGAGGGAGAGCAGCGGCTAGTGGGGAGTGCGCCGGGCAAGGTATGCGTTTCCTGCTATTGAGGGGAAAAAAGAGGGAGCCCTAGCTCTGGGCCCAAACCACACCTTCCTTGGCATTTTTCCCACGTGAAGATAGTCCGCCCTGCTGTCTGCCCTCTGCACGGCCAGTCGGAATGAAGTCTTGTAACGTCCAAGCGCTTGCCTTGAGCTCTGGGCGACTCTAAGCCGTGTGTCTGTGTGTGTGTGTGTGTGTGTGTGTGTGTGTCAGGCTGGCTCAGGGAGCGCCTTCCGCAACAGAGCAGTCTGTCAGGTGGGAGGTGGAGTTTGGGGAGAAAGGTGGCTTCTGGCTGGCGGGAGGGAGACTTCACTAAGCAGCCCTCCAAACCAGGATGTCACGCACCTGGAAGCTGGGCCTGGGTTTGGGTCACTGGGAGAGTAGGCATTCGATCACAGGCCTGCTAATAAAGAGGATGCACCCTGGCTACCCCCGATTACCCCCCCCACCCCAAAGACGGTGCCAAGTGAGCCCCCAGCATGATGCCAAAGACACACTCCCCTCATAAACGGTGACAGGAGGAAGGTCAGTGTCGTCCCCCTTGGTCTTTTTTCCTGGAAAACATTTTCAATCACACAGATCTTTGCCCCACCCTCACCAAGCTTAAAGGACGCCGGTGGCTCAGTGGTTACACATTGGGCAGTTGTCTGCTCGAAACCACCAGGGGCTCCTCAGGAGGAAGGCAGGCAGGACTTTCCCCTCGCCCTCCGGAACCCACAGGGGCCGTTCTGCCATGGCCTCTGGGTGGCTGTGGGCCGGCCTGGGCTCAGTGGACAGCTCCGAGTCTGGGATAAAGCCTAGGGCGCAAGCAAACGCAACAGCAGCCAGTGAAGAGCTCCTGGGTTTCGAGGTGAAGCGAGTGATGTATCTGTGGATGAAGACTGCTCCCTCGTGGTCGTGACTTCTGGATTGCTGACCGTGACCTTGCGGCGTTCTCTGGGCCAGTGGCCTCAAAGGCCTTCCGTGGATTTTGTTGACCGAAAATGGAAAGAGAAAGCCTCCCATCTGTGAAGGACCCCTGCCAGCGGCGTGGCCACTTGTTGGGCTGCTTGCTGTGAGGTCTGAAGTTCGGGACCACGCCCTCGCTCCTTGGAAGAAACCCGACTCACAGTCTGCGAGTGGACGGGACCCGGAGCCACCCCACAAGACAGGCTAGACCTGCGCCCTGTGAGCCTCGGAGACGTCACTCTGTACGGTGTAGAAAGCCGCCTCTTTCTGTCACCGAGCGGCTCGGGGTGGAACTGCTGACGCTTCTGATCACAGCCCAGAGCTTCTGGGAAGGGGGAAACCAGACCCATTGCCATTGAGGCGACCGTGCCGGGGTTCCGAGGCAGTATGTCTGTACAGGAGCGGACAGCCTCCTCTTTCTCCTGCAGAACTGCCAGCCCACTGCGGCCCCAGGCACCACGCCACATTCAGAGTAAGCAGGAGGTCCACAGCGCACATTCTCCATCACAGCAGACCAGGTGACGGTTATGCTAAACGACACATTTGTGGAGCTGCCACCTAACAGCCAGAAGTCACCGCGTCTGCCCAGCGCTCTGTCCGCTGGCCGGGTGCAACACCTAGAGCTGTAGGGGCACGCAAGCCCAGTTCTCCCGGGTCCTAGTGCCGCGGCGCACAGAAGCACAAGCACGCATGCGCCTGGAAGCCCGGCGCTCCCTGCCCCCCCTCTCCCCGTCAATTTCTGTACGCCCTGGGCCCCGCCCCAGCTAGAACTGGAAAATGATTTCCCACACCCACAGAGACAAGAGAATCCGGGCAGGTTGTGCCTTGATACTTTTAAAAAATAAATATCGTTTTATTGACAACGTGGTTCACATATCATACACTTCTGTAGTTCAGTCATATTAAAAAGAATTGTACAGTCATCTCCACAGTCAGTTCCAGAACATTTTCTTACCTCTTTATAGTTCTTATTAGCTTCCCTTTTCCCGCATGCCCCTAAGAAAGCCCTAATCCAGTTACTGTCTCTCTAGCTTCGCTCATCCTGGTCTGCATATACTGGAAAACATACCCCCGCCCCCAAAGAAAGTAAGAAAGACCAACAACACTGACTAAGTAAACCAGGGAAAAACCCAATCGGGAAAACAGCAGGGGGTATTAAAACTGGAACAAATTCAAGATGTGAGCCTTAATTCTTTAGGTTTTTCCTTCATTTCAGGCCAATTGTTTGGGGAGGGGGATGGGAGGTTGGGGGAGCACATTCTTTCCTTCAGTTAAAATCAAGGCTAATTGGAGACTCCAGCTCTGGTGCTACTGCAGAAAGTTCCAGGGCCTCAACAGTGGCTCTTGGATGCTGGGCGGTCGATTCTGATTCAGGTCACCCTGTGTGACAGGGCAGGGCTGTCCCATAGGGCTTCCTATACTGTCCTCTTTAAGGGGCAAGATCACTAGGGCTTTCTCCTGCGGAGCCACTGAGGGGAGGGGGGATCGAACTTGGGACCTTTTGGTTAGCAGCCGAGTGCTGAAGCATTTAGCATGGCGGTGTCGCGGGCTATGCAGTGAGCTAACCACCAGCCGCTCTTGCAGAGAAAGACGAGGCTGGCTGCTCCGTAAAGAGTAGTTTGCTGGGAAACCCACAAGGGCCATCCTACCCTGTCCTCCAGGGTCACTGTGAGTCCACATTGGTTCGATGGCGGTGAGTTTGTTTTGACAGTGAGCTGCTACGGGGGCCTGGTGGTGCAGTGGGTGAATTTCTGGACCGCTAGCTGTGTGGTCAGCAGTCTACATTCACCAATGACTCCGTGGGAGAAAGAGGAGGCTGTGGGCTCCAGGAAAGGGCGACAGCCTCAGAAACAAACCCACAGGGCCACTTCTCCCCTGTCCTCCAGGGACCCTGCGAGCGGAATTGACCTTGATGGCTGTGAGTCTGTTTTTATTTGTCCTGTTGGCAGAGGGAACATGGACTCTGGCCTTCCTTCACCATCCTGGAATTGAGCCTGACAGGTGTATGATATAAAATGCTCTTCGTGAAAGGCCTAAGGAGCCTCGGCGGCAGAATGGGGTAACTGTTGGTCTGCTAACCACAAGGTTAGGAGATCAAAATCACCATCTGCTCTGTGGGAGAAAGTTAAGACTTTCTACTCCTATAAAGAGTTATAGTCTAAAACCCACAGGGGAAGTTCTACAATGTACCATAGGGTTGCGGAGAGTGAGTTGGAATTGACTCGATGGCAGTGAGCTTGGTGTTTGGGTTTCCACGGAAGTCTTAAATCGTACAGTCTCATGAGTCTTGCCCTCAGCGCCCCTAGAGGACAGAGTGGAACTGCCCCCTAGGTTTCTGAGACCGTGCGTCTTTACAGAAGCACACTGCCTCAACAGCTAGAGCAGCTGGTGGGCTCAAACCACAGACCTCTGGGTGAGCATGCCAGTGCTTAACTCAGTGTGCCACCAGTACACCGAGGGAAGGCTAAGCGAGGGGTGTAGTCTTCGGTCGATGCAGGACCGCAAAGCAAGGCAGGGAGTTTTATAACGCCCCATTATCCGATCCACACGTTTCTGGAACTACTACAAGGCCCAGCGCTGACGGCAGAGAACTCATTCTTTATTATATACCAGACTAGCTCGCCTAGGAATCACCCCTGGTCTCCCCTGTGGCCGCATTCCTCACCTTTCCCCCAGCCCTTGCCACCAGCCCAGAGGAGTCTGATTTAAGCTGTGGTCCATGACATCTTTAAATGAAACTCCATCTTTTGAAATATGTTTCATTAACCTCTCACAACCTTCGTCAAAGGCTCGCGGTCTGAGACTCAGGTTTTAGAAACATGAAACTCAGGGATCTATATTTAGACAAAGAGGTAATTTCTCATATAGGATTATGTGTGGCCGAGAAACCTTCGCCTGCCAAAACAAACACAGATGGGTCGCATCTGAAAGACCCCTCATCCTCAGAGCCTCGTTAAAAACGAATATCCATTAGAAATCAGTGTGACATACTTCTCTGACTTCTTGCTGTGGGTTCGGGGGTGGCAGGGGGGAGGGTGTGCACAGTGCAGCAGGTCACACGCCTTGTTTCAGTTCATCCACGCTGTCCCTCAATATATCACTGCTTTCTCCACTTCCTCCCTGCACTTCCTATTTCCCTTCCTCCTCCCTTCTCACATTGGTCCTTGTGTTCCTATCGCCCTTTCGATCTCAGATGGTTGATGAGTCTACGGGGTGTGTACCTCCCTGACACTGAGGTTCCCCTTCTAGACCTGTCGTCTACTGTTCATCTACTGTCAGGCTAGTCCTAGACATGAAGGGTGACTAAGGGCCAAGATTTTGTTGGCTCTGTCCATCTCGATTTCGGCTCCACATGTGCACTCTCCCCAGGACGCCAGGGGCTTCGAATAGGATCCCTTTGCAGAGCAGATGGCAGCTATAGCTGGGGACCATCTAGTTCTTCCGATCTCAGACAGCAATAGTGTATTAGTTGAAGAATAAACACCATCGGGCCTATTCGTAGAGCTTAAGGAGCATTTCCAAGCAACACTCAATGTCTTAAAACTGCAACTTCAGTGGTTAACATCCAAAAGGGACAATTAGAAGTGATTTGAAATGGGCACCCAACTAAATGGAAAAGGTTGTAACTTAGGGGAAATGGCAAGTACATTGCAAATAATTTCGTGAGACCTTCCCTACCTGGTGTGATGTCACCACACAGGAGTGGAGAACGATGCGTACTCCAGCTTCCCCTTAGAGAAGCCTGGTGTGTGAAGTTTAACATGAATGCCCCCCCCCCCCCGTGACTGGGGGAGGGGGGACTGCAAAATGTTTGTGAGAAAACTCTGTGACTTTTTCTTTCCATTTCCCATTTGCTTTTTGAAAGCCCCTCCTCCTATGTGGCTATGTAGGAGCCAGCCCTGGTCTAAGCATTCACCAGAACTCTGTGATGAATTCAGCCGTAAGGTGATAACAGCTTTATTGAGGTAGGATCCAAATGCTCTGGGGACCATCTCTAGAGAAGGACACTGTGCTCGGGAAAGGAGAGGGTCAGGGACAAAGCGGGAGCCCTTCCCCTCAAGGAGGTGGGGTGACAGAAACAGTGGCTGTGACCACAGATCAGGTGCAGCAATGGCGGCAAGGATGGCACAGGACCTGGTAGCAGCGTTTCCTTCTGTTGTCCGTGGGTCGTGATGAGTCAGAACCCGCTGGGGGGCACCTACCAGCCACCACACGGCCCCTTGTGAAGGATGTGAATCAGTGGGTTTAGGTAGGCTCCCAGGGCGCTGCATTCATCACCGCAGTCTGATCGGAGCCCCTTTTTAATCACCCCAGAAAGAAAGTCGCCGCTCATTAGCAGCTGGTTCCTCTTCCCCTTTTCTCATGATTCCTGGAAACCACGTAGTGTGTTCTCTGAGGATCACTGACTTCCGGCTGACACATCAAAGCCCGTCCACGTTGGAGCAGGAATCCGTCCTTGACTGTTTGTTCGTTGTCCAACGACAGTCGATGGTGCGGAGTGACCATGTGTTGCTTACCCAGCGGTTGGGTTGATGGGCGTTTGGGGTGTTTCCACGTTTTGACGATTGAGGGATTGTCTTCCCAGGAGCCTTTGTGTGGGGACAGATTTCACTGTGCTCTCCTGAGTGTGGGACAGACAGGGGATCGCTGGATTCATGTGTGACCGGACCAATTTCCCCATACCTTCCCCAACACCCTGACTCGGCAGCCCTACAGGACAGAGCAGGGCTCCCCCGCGGGGTTCCCCAGGCTGTCTTCTCTACGGAAGCGAACTGCCACATCTTTCCTCCATAGAGCAGCTGGTGGGTTTGAACTGCTGGACTCTCGATTAACAGCCTTGAGCTTCCACCGCTGCGTCACTGGGGCTCCTGCTAGCTGTCCTAACCAGTGTGAGACAGCATCTTGTTTGCATTTCCCTGGTGGCTCATGGTGTTGAGCTCTTTTTCAGGTGCTTACTGGCCATTGGAGGAGCCCTGGTGGTGCAGTGGTTACTTGTTGGGTTGCCCAACACAAGGTCAGCAGTTCAAAACCACCAGCTGCTCCTCTGGAGAGAGTTTTGGTCTCGGTAACTCACAAGGGCAGTTCTACTCTGTCCCATGGGGGCCTCTGCCGAATCATGGCAGTGAGTTTGGCTTGATTTATTGGCTGTTGGCATCTCTTCTTTGGAGAAATGCCCCATTACATTGCATCGGCCCATCCCATTTTTTAACCAGATCGCTTGTCCCGCTAACACACGGACTTGGGATTCGGTGGCAAATGAACCTGAATTTTTATGTAGCCATCCACTCACTTGTCCTTCTGAAGTCAGAGGACACTCCACTTTGACTCATGCGTTTATTAGGGGAGTTGACAAACCAGAACTGGAAAACACTGAAGAGAGTGTTTTCTCCACCGCAGGGAACCCAGCCTGATGGGGTGGGGGGCGGTGTGTGGCCTTGCAGAGCCTGCTTTTTCTACCTTAAGTTTGGCGTGTGGAGAGAGAGGGAATTCTTGTCCAAGAGTCAGAAAGCCCCCTTCTCCGTGTCCCCCCAGCTGGCAGCGAAGACGGAAGTGGTGAAGACAATATATTCCCAAAGAGAGCAGTGTGATCATCGGCATAGAATGGGAGTTGGCACCGGGGGCTGTGCTTTTGTACAGATGTTTCACCCACACATCCTGATCTTAAGATTTTCTAACAAAGGAGTGCGTGACACGGCTCCTGCCCAGGGTCTGAGTGGAGCCTTTTGTTGTCTCTTGTCAAATACTAATTTCTATGACACGAGGACACCTGTTTGCCGCGACTCATTGTAGCTGCTTTGTCAGCAATGACCACTCAGTCCACCAGTGGCAGGGGAGGGGCGGGGGGCGGTCAAATGAATTCTTTGCAACCAGACTTCTAAGCAACTGAGGAAATGGGGTGGAAGGCACATATGACTTCCTCTGGTGATACCAGAGGGGAGGAGACTTCAACACCACCCCGGCCCACAACCGATCACCACCAGGCAGAGGTCCTACCTGCCCTCCACACTCCAGTTCTTTGTTAACCCCATTCTGATACCAACCATCCTTCCCTCCGGCACTCTCTACTTCTCTGCTGGGTTCTGCCACGGAGGCCACGACCACACAGAACTCCCAGACAACGCTCGTGGCTGTGAGGGAGGGTTGATGAGGGGAGTGAACAAAACACAATCGGAAAACACTGCTGATACGGTGTTTCCTCCACAGCAGCCCCGCTTCCAGCCAGCAGCTACATCTCTCTGGTCCTCAGCCTCACGGTCCCATGGCCCCTTGGCCTCTGCCTTGTTCTGTGGACTGGGGAAACCCCATGCTGCCTCGGGATCTCCGTGCAGTTCCTCTGCTCTGTCCAGTGGTCTTGCTGCGGCCCCCTCTGGGCCTGCGCAACCTCCCGCCATTCAGACAGGGAGCTTCTTTCTTGGTGGTCACGGGATTTTCTTTCTTTCTGCTTCTGGGATTGCTCTTGTATACATCCCCCCCAAAACCCAAAACTCACTGCCATCGAGTCAATTCTGCATCAGAGTGAACCTGTAGGACAGGGTAGAACTGCCCCTGTGGGTTTCCAGGATTGTAACCCTTTCCAGGAAGGGAAAGCCTCATCTTTCTCCCTGATGGCTTCCAACTGCTGACCTTGGAGAGTTAGCAGCCCAGGGTGCCTTTTGTTTCTATTGGTTTTCCTGTGAAAAAGTGCAGCCTGGGTACCCCTGCTCATCTTTATGAGATACGAGCAGCGATGGCCACAAAGTGTCAAGTTTCTTCGCTTTAACCCAGGACTCTATCTTGCTTCCTCCTTCCAAGGGCAAGATTAACAGATGTCCACGGAGACCACGTGCACTTTGACACAGGGCTTCCTGAGCGCTTTCCACCCTTCTAAAGCCCCCAGAACTTGTTTTCATCTCTCCTTTCCTGCAGTCGCTGTGGTCCGATGCTCTGTCCGACGACAGAAAGGGGGTGCACAGAGAAGAATGGGTGGTCCAAAATGGGTAACGCCTTTGGCTACTATCCCAAAGGCTGGAGGTGAGGGTTCACCCTGAGGCATCTCCGAAGAAAGACCTGGTGAACTGGTTCTGACACACTTCAGCCCCTCCGGACCCGTAGGAGTTCATTTCTACAGCACCACACTTGGGCAGGAAGCAACTGGGTAGGAAATGAGTGGCGTCCACACAGAGAACCTCTCTCACTGGGCTTAGTTGCTCTATAACCTGGAGATGTTAGTGGGTTATGCACTGGGTTGCTACCACAAGGTCAGCAGTTTGAATGCATAAGCCACTCCTTGAGAGACAGATGAAGAGTTTTGGGTTTTTTTTGCTCTGGAAAGTTTCAGCCTCGGGTTGAGTGGGAAGCAAGTCAGTGGCCATGGGTTCGGATGGAGGTTCTGGTTAGTGATTCAAAGAGCCATGGTTGGTGCAGTGGTTGAGCACTTGACTACTAACCAAAACGTGATCAGTTCAAACCCACCCGGTGGCTCTTTGGGAGAACGACCTGGTGGCTTGCTTCTGTAAAGATGGCGGCCTGGGAACACCCTATGGGGGCAGTTCTACTGTCACATGGGGCTCTGTGAGTGGGGATCCCCGGGGCAGCACCAACAACAGCAGGAAGAGCAGGAGGTGGGGGGAGAAGGGGCAGGGCCAGAGTGGAGGGGTGGAGGCTGAGGTCTGTCTTGATTCGTCAATGAGAGCATGCGGGACGACTGGCCTCTAGCGCATTGCCCCGCGTCCGGCGAGGAGCGGCAGGAATGGAAGGTCAGAGAGCCAAGCCCATCTCGCCCAGCCCCGCGTTTACAGACACGAGAACTCGGCTCCAGACAGAGAAGTTCGAGGCCACCTCGTTTGCCAGGAGGATGAATGCCTTCGCTTATTTGATGGCTTCACCGCCGCTGTCCCCACGGTTAAGCTGGTCAGATGCCGTGGACAAGTGGGAGAGCCCGTCCCGTCTAGAATGGTGACACAGCTGGTGGAGGGCGACCCAAGCAGCTTTAGACAGCGGTTGGACTGGGACTGGGCATGTGGCGATTCTATAATTAGCTTCCCGAGGAGGAAACTAGTTCGGTTTGGGGAAATGAATCACTCAAAATAGCACGGCTTCGTCAATGGCTGACCTGGGTCTGGAACCTGGGAAGAGGAGGGTACTTCCATTTATTATCAGACCTAAATAGGGATATCCCTGGAAGGCGTATGGCCGGAATCCTCCTTGGAAGCCAGGGCAGCAAGACTTGGGCTGACAGATTCTGGACCTGTGGTCAGGAGGGACCAGTCCCTGGAGAAAGGACATCATGCCTGGTCAAAAGAGGAAGACTGTCAAGGAGATGGATGGACACAGTGTCTTCGCCCTCCCTCCATCATCTTGGACATTACCTTCTTCTCCTTCATTCCAGTTCCATGCTTTTTAATTCATAAAGAAAAGTCGGATGGGCACATAGCAAGGCATCCCAGGCTGGTAGACCAGGTCTGAAGGATCTTGTGGTTGGCACTCAGGCTTAAGCCCGAGAGTTTATACGGGGCAGTAGTTCAGTGCTCAAGGGCTTACTGAAGGCCAGCTGTTTGAACCTACCCAGCAGTGTGGTCGAAGAAAGGCCTGGCATCTGTCCCTGTGAAGATTACAGCATGAGAAGCCCTCTGGGCAATTCTAGGCTGTCACACAGGGTCACTGGGAGTCAAAATCAGCCACCACCAAGAAGTAATTATTGGTGGCATAGTGGTTTGCTGCACTGGGCTGTTAACCTCAAGGTTAGCAGTTTAAAACCACCGGCCACTTTGAGGGAGAAAGCTGGGCTTTCTACTCCCAGAAAGAGTTACCATCTCTGAATGAGGGGCCGTGCAGAGTGAAGACCCAAAGCCCATCTATAGGCAACTGGACATCCTCTTATAGAAGGGCTTCAGGGAGGAGACAGCCAGTCAGGGTGCAGTACAGCACCGATAAAACATACAACTTTCCTCTAGTTCTTTAATGCTTCCTTCCCACCCACCCCCACCCCCCGCCACTATCATGAACCCAATTCTACCTTACAAATCCGGCTAGACCAGTGGATGTACATTGGTACAGATCAGAACTGGAAACACAGGGAACCCAGGCCAAATAGACCCCTCAGGACCAATAATGAGAGTAGCAATACCAGGAGGGTAAGAGGAAGGTGGGGGGCGAAAGGGGAGACTTGATCATAAGGATCTATCTATAACCCCCCTCCCTGGGGGATGAACAACAGAAAGTGAAGGGAGTCATCGGACAGTGTAAGACATGAAAAATAATAATTTATAAATTATCAAGGGTTCGTGAGGAGGGGACGGAGAGGGAAAGGAAAAAATGAGGAGCTGATACCAAGGGCTCAAGTGGAAGGCAAATGTTTTGAGAATGATGATGGCAACAAATGTACAAATGTGCTTGACACAATGGATGTAGTATGGATTGTGATAAGAGTTGTACGAGCCCCCAATAAAACGATTAAAAGAAAAAAGTCACCATCTTAGAAACGGCCAGGGCCAATTCTACCCTGTCCTTAGGGCCACATAAGCCAGCATCGACCGGACGCAGGGATTTGGTTTAGTTCATAGTCTAAATATGATTGCAATTTGAGCCATGAGTGAATCGATTCACATTCTAAGTGACTGGGTTTTGGGATATTGTCTTGGTCACTAAAGAGCCCTAGCAATGCTGTCGGGTAAGCGTTGGGCTGCACAAGGTCGGCAGTTCTAATCCACCAGCCACTCCTTGGGAGAAGATGAGGCTGCAAAGATTTACAGCCCCAGAAACCCAATCTAGGGCTTGATTTGGGCTTGGCTCTCCATCTCTCTGTGTAAAGGGCTATAGAGATCTTTGTGGGTCAGATTTTGTGGGAGAAAAAAACTCACAAATGAAACCCAGACATTTTTTGCAAATCTTTAAAACTGTGTCTTTTGTATCTGTGAGTAAGCTAAAGTTCAACACTCGCTTTATGAAAAGGTATCACTGAAAAATCATACTACTAAAGATAAGCAGGTGACTGACTGTCCATCAAGTATTTTGTACCTCTGTTTTGCAGGGTCGAGCTCAGGTAGAAAGCTGAGGGGACCCGAGCTGAGTCTGAAAGGCCCCCAGCACATCATGCAGGCGGGCTGGACGCTGGATCTCAAGTGCAGGTGAGGCAGTGCGCGGGCCTGGGGACAGCTGGTGGTCTTTCCCGAGACGCAGCAGAGAGGTAGCACCATGCGAACCGGGGTTGGTGCCAGCTTCAGTTCACACTGCGGGGGTGATGAGTCTCTCAGGGGGGTGTGGAGGACAGGACCGCGCCCCCCCCAACTCTTTTGCATCTCCATTTGAGGTGTGACTTCTCGGTAATGAAGAAGACCACACTCAGGAGAGGCTCCCGGCATAACATGTCCTAACAAAATGAGCCCAGAAAAAAGACAAGCGTGAGGAAGGCCCAGGACCGGGCAGTGCTTAATTCTGACGGGCATCAGGTGGCTAGGGCACCTAACAATAACAAAACGAATGGAGGAGGGGGTGGGGCAGGGCTAGAATTCTCGATTCCAGACTGGAGACCCGGTTTTCCTTCCGGGCCAGTGCCCCTGGCTGCCTGTGGCGGCTTGTGTGTTGCCAGAATGCGGATGCCTTCCATGGAGCTTCCAGACCGAGACAGACACGAGGGAGAAAGCCCCGTGGGTGATGATGGTCCCGTCTGTCTGGCCGGGGTCTGGGCAGGGTGGAGTTCAGTTGTGCCTGGGACTCTAAGGGGGACTTTCAGTCCCTTAACGGTGCTTTATTTTCTTCTTCTCGGTGGCCGAAGGGGGCAGGCAGCCCACGAGTGGTTTCTGCCAGACGCAGTGAGGAAGGAGAGCAAACGACTGAGCATCACCGAGTCCCTCTGCGGGAAGAACAGCCATCTGTACTGCAGCACGCTGACCCTGACCGCGGCTCAGGCCAACCACACGGGCGCCTACAGCTGCAGATATTTATCCAAGCCCACCTCCAAGAAGACATGGGCAGAGTCCTCTATCTATATATTTATTAGTGGTAAGACACCCCGATTTTCTCAGTTCTGTTTGCGATCGCACCCCGAAGGAGCCCAGCTGGTACAGTTTGGGTTAAGTGCTTGGCTGCCGTTCCCCTGTACCGGCGGTTCAAGCCCACTAGCCGCTCGATGGGGGAAAGATGAGGCTGTCTGCATCCATAAGGACTGACAGCCTTGGGAGCCCTGCGAGCGGATCTAGTCTGACCCGTGGAATCGGTTTTCTACCTGGGCCACCGGGAAGATGAACATGAAAGAAACGGACCCCAAACAGGATCTCTCCCTGAAGTGTAGAGACTCAAAGGAGAGGTTAAGGAGTCGGGGTTCTGTCCCTGGGCCCAGCTCCCGTAAAGATGATGGCTTTGGAATCCCCGGGGTATGATGCTCCCATGTCCTGTGAGGTTTCTGGGGGTCGGCCACAGTGGAGTCGAGCTGTGTTTGGGTCTTTGGTACAAATCTGTGGAAGCAGTGTCTAAAGTTTCTTCAACTGTAAGTTGTAACCGGCTCGGTGGCAGTGGGTTTGGGTTAGATAAACAGCATTTCACTTCTGTCTGGCTTGGAAGTCCAGTCAGTAGGGACCCAGCATTTTTAAAAGGATGAACCAGATAGGATGAACCAGATATGACGGGCTTCCAAAAGTTTGAACGTAGTCTTTTAATTCCATGTTTCCACAAAATTTTGAAGCTCCCTTGTAGAATGAAAATACTCTGGAATACTGTGGAAAGTATAGGTCTTCATTATTTAGTGAATTGTTTGGGAGCTAAAACTTCTTTTTTCCATGAAAATACCCAGGAATATAGTGGAAAGGAAAGGTTTAGTGAATTTGGGGGAGCTGAAACTTTTGTTTCCATAACTCTTGGACACAAGAGTTAACTGAAGTCTACGGCAGTCTCTACTGTTGCTTTAGGAGCCCTGGTGGCATAGTGGTTACATGTTGGGCTACAATCCGCAGGGTCAGCAGTTCAAAACCACCAGCCAGCTGCTTCTCTGTCTTGGAAACCCACAGGGGCAGTTCTACCCTGTAGTATAGGGTCGCTATGGGTTGGCATTGACTCCGTGGCAGTGGCTTTGGTTTGGTGTCCATTGTTGGAGCAACGCTGGTGGTACCAAGGCTGCTAACCGAGGTCAGCAGTTGGACCCCTCCAGCTGCCCCGAGGGAGAACGGTGAGGCTTCCTGCTCCCATAAAGAGCAGGGGGCAATGCTGCTGCCCTCTGGGGTCACTGTGAGCCAACATCGACTCAACAGCAGTGAGCTGGAGGGGGTCACAGGCCTGAGAAGCCCTGGTGGCACAGTGGGTTGAGCGCTGGGCTTCTGACGGAATGAGCCATGGGATGAGCCTGCTCGCTGCTCTGTGTGAGAAAGAGTCGCTGTCAGCTTCCATATCGATGGGCAGGCTGGACAACCCTTGAATACAGTTCCTCATGTTGTGGTGACCCCCCCCCCACCATAAAGTTATTTTTGTTGCTACTTCATAACTGTTAACTGTGATTTTGCTACTGTTATGAATCAGGCGACCCCCAAAGGGTTGCGAACCTCAGGTTGAGGACCGCTGGCCTATGGAGCAGTTAGTTCTACTCTGACCTGGAGGGCCGCTTGTGAGTGAGAGTGGACTGGGCGTTGGCGGGTTTGGTTTGTGGGGTGTTTGGGCCTCCCCTGTTGCTGGGTGAGTGTCTGGAGGCTCTTCACCCATGCCCCACCCTTCCATCCTGCCCCACCCCACCCCACCCCCACCTCCCTGCTCATTTTACCTCTAGCCCCAACTCTTGGCTCCTCCCTCTTTCTGGGGCCAAGATAATTCCAGGAAGGCTTGGTTGCCAAAGCCTCTGTGGGTCTCTCCAGTCTTCCTGGTCCCTTGAGCCCCTAGTGGCTGAGAAGAAAACTAAGGTCACCCTCCTGCCTCAGAGGGAGGTGCTGGCAGCCTGGCTGGGCGGCAGCCCCTGTGTATTGCTCCCGGGCTGAGCACCGCTCCGGCTCTCTGCCTTTGCTCACCGGAAGCCCAGGTGAGTGAGCTGCATGACAGCGGTCTCCAGGTGCCTGCTTTTAGACTCTGACATTTGGAGGTATTTGAGAGCTGGCTTCCTTACAAATCTAGCCCAAGGTCAGATTTGGCTGGATTTTTTCCCTCCTTTTCCGTTTGGCATTGTGCTGGAGTTGTAAAAGAGGAAAAACAAACATGTTTCGAATCTGGACTACACGAAGCTGACAGTGCCGATTGCAGTCACGGATTTTTTTTCCTTGGGAACCAACGGCCTCCACAGCCTGGCTCTGTGCCGCTCTGCCCTGCAGGGCTGAGCCGAGTCTCCCAGCTGAGGAGGCCCCGTGGCCAGGGTGTCAGAAGAGGGCTTTAACACTTACCTGTTCTCCTTTCCCCACTCCGTGGCCTTTTGGGAGAAAGCACCTCCCTGGGCCTCGTGAGGCCTGGCATTTCACTTTCCCTTCTGCTACCCAGGAGGTCAGTGGTTGGAGATCACCATCCGTTGTGCAGGAGAAAGACGAGGCTGTCTGCTCCTCTAAGGACAGACGGTCTCAGAAACCCACAGGGGCAGTTCCGCCCTGTCCTGTAGCATTGTTGTTGTGAGTCAGAATCCACTCGATGGCTGTACATTGGAGCCAGGACGTGCGGTTGGGACAGGAGCCACTTGCCCCAGTGGGTTCATTGGCCATGGAAGATGAGAGTCTTCTTTCCTAAGCCTCTACCCCAGACCCTGTGCTCAGCTTCCATGTTCCTGGGAATCCCTTCAGGAGAGTCCTAACTGATGCTGCCTGTTCGCCACACCAGAGCTTCCTGGCGTGCGGTGCTCCAGGGCCACATCGCTCAGCCTTGCCAATTAAGTACAACTGGACTTCACCAGTCAGTTCATAAAAAAGGACATATCACTGCCATCGATGCCGACTCTTAGCGGCCCTACAGATCAGAGTAAAATAGCCCGTTGCATCTATAAATACTCAAAAGGAGCCCTATGGTGCTGGGACATAGGCATCGGGCTGCTCTCCTCAAGGTCAGCAGTTCAAACCCACCAGGCGCTCCGTGGGAATAAAATGAAGCTGTCTGCTCTTGTAAAGATTTACAGTCTCAGAAACCCAATCCAGGGCCGCCGTGAGCCAGAATCAACGGCTGGCAGTGGGTTGTGTAAATACTTGGGAGTAATCAGAGCGAGTACAGGCACTTGGATAGAATTGAAGACGGCGAAAGTCAACCGGGGTAGACAGGGGGAATCTCCAGGTGGCAGACAGCCAAAGGCAACAACCTTGACGCTGTCTTCTCTGCTTTCCCCTGACAATGAGAACGTGTGAAGAATGGTGGTTTTAAGGATTTAACAAAAACCAAATCTGTTTCACGTCATCGTGGGAGAGAAAAATGAGCGTGGGCCTTTCCAGAGAAACTCTCCTTAAATCGAAGAGGCTTTAGTTTCTGACAGCCCACCATGTTCCTCCACGTGGTGACGGGACGCCTGCAGGACCAGGCAGGGGAGAAAACATGGTTTGTTTGTTCCTTTGCATCTCTGCGATGATGGGATGGGCTCCAGCTTTCCTTGGGAGCCTGGAGCTCCTAGTGGTTCCACATCAGGCTGCTAACGGCAAAGTCAGCAGTTCAAAACCGCCAGGCGCTCCCCAGGAGAAAGATGAGGCTTTCTACTCCCTGAGAAACTCACAGTCCTACCCTGCCCTATAGTCAGAATGGACCTGGTGGCAGGGAGGGAGTTCCCTTTGACTCGGGAGCTCGAGTCAGCTTGGTCTTGGATGTGCTTCTGCTGTGCCTTGTTGGCCAGCATCCGTGCTAACTGATGGAGACGGAATGCAATGCACACCCTTCCTTCCATCCCGTAGTAATGACTCAACACTGGTAGAACCAGGACTCTTGGTGCTGCAGTGGGTCGGACATTGGGTGGCCAGCAGCAGGTTCAGCCTTCGGAACCCAGTCTCCATGAGAGAAGGCTCAAGCTTTGTCCTCTGGTAAAGAATTAAACCAAAAACCAAACTCAGTGCCACCGAGTTCATTCTGACTCACAGCGTCCCTGTAGGACAGGGTAGGACGGTCCCTTTGGATTTCTGAGACTGTAATGCTTTTGGGAAGTCCATAACCGCATCTTTCTCTGTAGGAGCAGTTGGTGGTCTTGAACTGCTGACCTTGGGGTTAGCAGTCTGACCCACTATGCCACCAGGGCTCAGAAACCCACAGGGACAGTTTTACTCTGTCCCATAAGGTCGAATTGATGGCAGTGAGTTTGGCTGTTTGGCTTGGCTCATGCGAAAACATGATCAGGACATCAGATTGAGTTTAAATCCCAGGTCAAATACAACCTAGATTCTTGGCTAGACAGATTAGTTAATAAGGGAATGGGTTTAACATTTGGATAGTGTTCTTTGGCACTGAGGAGCCTGTGTGGGACAGTGGGGTGAGCATTGGGCTCCTAACACAGAGGCTGGAGGTTCGAACCCATCAGTCACTGCAGGTGGGGGGGAAGGGGGTGGAAGATGAAGCTGTCTGCTCCCGGAGAGAGTTAGGTACAGCCTCCGAGGGCCTAGCAGGTAGTTCCCCAGCGGCGTGCATAAAGATGAAGCTGTCTGCTCCGGGAGAGAGCTAGGTATAGCCTCCGAGGGCCTAGCAGGTAGTTCCCCAGCGGTGTGCATATAAAGCATTTGCAACTGCAAGTGGTTACTGTTACTACTGCAACTCCCATTGTTGCCCTATTCCGAGCTCTGTAAAAAGGGAAAGGTGCAACTCCCTGGGGTTTGTGGGGGGCTAAACATTGGGCTGCTAAGTGCAAGGTCGGTGGCTCAAACCCGCCAGTCACTCTGCAGGAGAAGGATGAGGCTGTCTGCTCCCCCAACACTTGCAGTCTCTGAAATCCAAACGTGCACTTCTATTCATCCCATAGGGTTGCTATGAGTCGGAAGCGACTCGAGGTCAGTGGGTTTTTGTGGGGCAGTAGTTACAGCTCTCTGCTGCTAACCACGAGCCTGGCTGTTAACCAATAGTTTGGCAGTTAAAACCCACCGGAAGCGCTGAGGGAGAAAACCATAGCAACCTGCTTCTGTAGGGTCTGTTCTAGGCTGGGTCGTCTAAGGAAACAAACACAGTGTACAAGAAAGAACTGTATATCAAGAAGGCACCCCAGCCCAGTCCAACTCAAGTCCACGGTCCGATGCTAGTCGGGACCCTCTTCAGACTCCCAGAGCTGCAGGCCCTTGACGCAACCAGGTGGGGCAGGAAGTGGGGAGATCACAGGCCAGTGGGGGGCAGAGTCATGTGGATCTAAGGCCGGTGGGCACTGACAGACACAGAGCCCCAGGGAGGTCCCAGTGAGGGACGAAGGGAAGTGGCAGAGAGGAATCCTCTCTGTTCCATCTTGTTCTCAGACAAAAGGCCACGCCCCCGAGGAGGTGTCATCAGGCTCCCACTTGATTGACAGGTTAAACTCCGCTCCCAGCCAGGAGGGTTGAGTTGACATAACATTTAACTCCCACAGGGTCCCTATCAGTTGGAATTTCCTGGGTGGCAGCGTGTTCCTTCCTTCCTTCCCTCCCTCCTTCCTTCCTTCCTTCCTTCCTTCCTTCCTTCCTTCCTTCCTTCCTTCCTTCCTTCCTCCCTCCCTCCCTCCCTCCCTCCCTCCTCCTCTCTCTCGCTTTCTTTGTTAGACGTGTGAACACAGATGAACAAAAATAGATTTGGTCCAAATCAATGGAAAGGTGTGTTTTACATTCGCAAAATCTGCCAACTGCCCTGCTGCTGTGTTAGGGGGCCCCCTACCATTGAAAAGGACAAACCATGGCTCTTGGTGAGGCTCGTCTTGGGCTGCCTGAAAACATGCGTGCTGTGGTGGTTCGTTAGGGAGGGGCCATGGGGTCCATCCTGCCTCATAGCCACGTAGCAGGCCAGAGTGGAACAGCTGCTGAGGCTTCCAGGGCGGATGGACCCAGATTGCTATAGCTTGCTTTCCTGGGACAACGGATGGGTTTGAACCGATGACCTTTTGGTGTGCAGCCAAGCACTTGACCACCACGCCACCAGGGCACCTTCCTCTATAGGCAGCTAGTCTGGGTTTGATTGGCAGGTGCAGGGTTCCTGTTGCCAGGGTGTAATTCTCTGACAGGTCCACCGAAGGAGCTGTTTCCGACTCCCCTTTGCCACATTGGCCTGTACCAACACTGGGCTGGAACTCAGAGGGATGGCCCCTGCAGGCTTGACACCACCCTCTCAGTGGGCTGCTAACTGCAACGTCAGATGTGCACACCCCACCAGTCACTATGGGTGGGTGGGGGTGGGGTGTGAAGCTGCCAGTCCTGTGAAGACTGACTGACAGCCTTGGAAACCGTAGAAGCCATTCTACTCTGTCCTGCAGGGTGGCATCGGCTCTCTGCCAGGGGGTGGTGGTGGAAATAAAACCACTTGTACAAGGTATAGGTTTACCTTTTCATCTGGAAGCACAAAGATTGACAAGAGAGATTTGTCATAATTGAGTCTGTGCCCATCGGCCAGTCTTGGTGAATGGGACCTTCTTTGGGGGTTCTGTGGTGATGAAAGCTGACTGACTTGGGGGATTGGTAAATGGTAGCTGAGGATTTTCAGGCTAACTTGGTAAACTCTAAGAAACCAAACTCACTGCCATCCTGTCAGTTCCTGTAGGACAGGGTGGAATGTCCCTGCGGGTTTCTGAGACTGCCACTCTTTATGGGAGTAGAAAGCCCCATCTTTCTCCGGAGGATTGGTTGGAGGTTCAATCCTCCTGTAGGACCTCAGCCCAACGCATCACCACTGCACCATCAAAGGGAAGAGGTCAAGTACTCCCTCGGACGGGATTGTGATCTGCAGGCACATCAGCCAAGAACCTTCCCCTCTGGGTATCGGCAGAGACCTTTCCTTATGCAGCCCCCAGATGCTTTGGGGCTGCCACAGGGACCTGTCCCTGCCTGATGACTTGCTCACACTCTGGGAGTCACCTGCCCAGATGTGTGCAAGACAGAGCTGGAGGTGCCCAGCCAGGGCCCATTCTGGCTCCCCAAACGGGACGTCGGCATTTCCAAGGTGCCCAGAGCTCGGTACCAGTTGCGGGTGTACATGAAAGAGCTTTATGAAGACGCACAAGTCGGCGGTGGAGATTTTCCATCAGTCTGTCCTAGGACATGTTTACTACCACTTGAAGAAACCCCACCTCCAGTAAACCCAACTAAGCCCAACGCCCTGCCACCGAGCTGGGTCTGACGCATGGCCGGAAGGCAGAGTCGAGTGGCTCCACAGAGTTTCTGAGACTGAACGTCATTTCAAGAGCAGGCAGTCTCTTTCTTCCGAGGACTGGTTTGAACCACCCCATCTTCTGGTTAGCTGCCCGATACTTAACCCACTGGGCCACCAGAGCCCCTCCATCCAGACACACATTAGCTGTCACCGAGTCTCTCCCAGCCATAGCAAGCACCAGCCCACGTTTTGTCTTTATAAAAACCCAGCCCGCTTCCCTGGAGCCAGTTCCGACTCAGAGAGACCCTAGGTAGGGTTTCTGAGGCCGGAAGTGTCCATGGGAGTGGACAGTTCATCTCTCTTCCGCAGATTGGCTCCTGCTTTCAACCACCAACCTGGTTGGTTAGCACCGCAAAGCTTTCTGGGCTTTGCCGCTGCATCGTCTCAGAGATTGGCCGTTTCTTGTGACTGTTTTCTTTCACAGTCCATCCACTGCGCTGCGTCCCAGGGCTGCCTGGTCCTCGTGCTCCACTCTGTGGATGGATACGCTTTGTTCATCAGTTGGTGGGTATCTGGGTCGGCCCTGCCTGGAGCCCATTGTGAACATGGCTGTCAACATTCATGCACACATTTTTATACGGGCAGATGCTGTCATCTCCCTCTCATGGATCCTTGGGCAGATGGTGGTCGTGATATGCCATTGAGTTGGTTCTGACTGACAGTGACCCCCCCCCCCCTTATAGACAATAGAACCAAACACCGCGGGCCCTGGGCCGTCCTCACGAGGGTTCTTATGTCTGAGGCCATTGTTGCAGCCACTCTGCCCACCCCTCTTGTTTGGGGGCTCCCTCTTTTTAACCAAGCTGCTGTCCTTTTTCAAGAATATGAAGGTGACCTCTCTTGGTAGCCTGTCCGTAGCCTGTGCGATGGATGATGTCTCACCATCCTCGCCTCTGAGGAGCATCTGGCGGTGCTCCTCCTGAGACGGGCTTGGTGGTTCTTCTGGCAGCCTGTGTCGCTCTCCAATCTTGGCCAGCACCGTCCCCCAAATGCATCGCTTCTTCCGTGTCTCCCTCCTTGAAACGTCCGACTTGGCGTGCATCAGAGGAGCGATGTGAAATCTTTTGCGGGATTGTCGCACTGTTTGATTGTCGCGCTGTTTTCCTCAGTGACAGCATCTTTGCACAATGCCACCAGCAGCGTATGAGAGTCCAGCTCCTTTGTCTCCATGCCAACATTTCTCTGTCTTTTTTATAACAGCCATGCTGGAGGGATGAAGGGACGGCGGCGCATTGTGGTTTTGACTTGCTTTCCCCTGATGACAGTTGGTATTGAGCAACTTTTCATGTGTTCTTGGCCATTCGTATATCTCCTTTTGGGAAAAGGTCAATTTGAATGCTTTGCCCATGTTAAAATTGGATTATTTGTCCTTTCGGTGTTTTTTAAACAGGCAAAGGATTTGAATGGTTTGCCCTTTTAGTGTTGTGTAGTAATGTTGGGCATGGAACAAGTAAGACTAGAGAGGGGTTGATGCATGTGAATTATGGTGTTGGCAAAGAATATTGGAAAGTACCATGGACTTCGGCAAGAAGACCCAAATCTGTCTTGAAATCGGTGCCGCTGTAAGGCTCCCACGAAGAGAGGATGCAGGACTGTGTCTCATGGACTTTGGACATGTTACCAGGAAGGACCAACCAGTCCTTGGAAAGGTTGAGGGTCAGCGAAAAAGAGAAAGGTCCCCAATGAGATGGGTTGGCACAGTGGCTGCAGCAAGCATAACAACAGTTGCAAGGTTTGTTGTACAAAGGGGTGCCGTGGGTTGGAGCCATATTGGTAGCATCTCACAACAGTTTGCTGTCATGACGAACTCATGTATTGGTTACAATAATTTTTTTAGTGGACTCCCTAGGATTTTCTATATATAAAATCGTGTCTTGTGTGAATAGAGATTTACTTTCTCCTTTCCGATCTTAATGCATTTTATTTGTTTCTCTGATCTAATTGCCTTGTCTAGAACCTCTACCACATGCTGATTGGAAAAGAACTGAGAACAGACAGCTCTGTCTCGTTATTGATCGTAGGGCTAACACATTCATCTTTCACCAGGGAATACTGTTTTTATGAGGTTATCCCTGTGTATTCTTTGCGTGTTGAGTGTTTCTATCCTAAAGGTAGTGGTTTCACCAAGCATTTTTCCCTAAGTTTATTGGCATGTGTGCCACTTTAATTGATCTGCAGATGTTTAAACCTTGCATTCCTTAGCTAAATTCCCTTGGTCGTGGTGAATGGTTTGTTATGTCATCTGGATCCAGTATGCTAGTAGTTCACTGATGAACTTTACATTCATAGTCATATAAAATATTGGTCTGAAGTGTTCTTTCCTTGAGATGTTTTGGTCTGATTGTAGTATCGGTAATTCTAGTCCATAGGTTGAATTTCTTTATTTCAGAAGAATTATGAAAAATAGGTACTAGGTCTTTGAATGTTTGATAGAATTCTTCAGTGAAACTGTCTAGGCCTGGACTTCATAGGTAGTCTTTTGATGATTAATTTTCTGTCTTTCTTTGTAGTCTACTCAGATTGCCTATTTCTCATTGAATTGTTTCAATAATGTCCTTTTTGGAGTTTATCCATTTTATCGTGGACATATCTGGTCTGTTGGCACGTAGTTGTTCATTATTTTCTCTGATAATCCTCTTTATGTCTTTAAATCAATAGTACTCTCCACTTTGATTCTCTTTTCCTTTGCTAACGTGCCTAAAGTTGATCGATTTTGATATGTTCAAAGAACTACGTAGGTTTGTTTTTATGGATGTTTTTCTATTGTTTCTCATTCTCTATCTCATTAACCTCTGCTCTTATTACGATTCCCTTCTGTTTGGTTGATCTTCTTTTCCCACTGTCTTTAGGTAGGTTCAATTTTTAGTTTTAAATCTTTTCTTTCATTTGTTAAATGTAGGAACCTATGACTCTAAGTTTCCCTGTAAGCACTATTTGAACCGTGTCACAAAAGTCTTGTTATGCTGTCTCTTCCTTTCCATTCACATCACAGATATCTTCTAACTTCCCCTTTGATTTATCCTTTGACTCTTATTTAGGAATGTGTTTGATGTCCACATATTTATGAGTTTCCCAAACTTCTTCCTGTTACTGATTTCTAATTTTGCTCCTTTGTGGTGAGAGAACGTACAGTGCATCATTTCTGTGTTTTAACTTTATTTAGGTTTGTTTTATGGCCTTCCGTAGGATCTCTCCTGGAGAATGGTCCGTGTGCACTTGAGAACAATGTGCACCTTGATGCTATTGGGCGAAATATCCCATAGAGATGTCTTTTAGGTCTGGCTAGTTTGTAGTGTCCAAATTCTCTATTTTCTTGTCAGTCTTCTACCTGGTTGTGATATCAGTTATTGAAAGCGAGGCATCGAAGTCTCCCAGGTATGTTGTTGACTTGCTAATTCTCCCTCTATTTTTGTTAGCCTTTGCGTCATGTATTTTGATACTCTGTTGCTAGGTGCAGATATGTTGATAACTGCTATATCCTTTCATCGCTATAAAATCCTTTCATCACTATAAAATATCCCCCCTTTATCTCCAGTCACATTTTGGGGTTTGGTTTGCAGTCTACTTAGTCTGATATCTTTACAATCACTGCCGCGTGCTTGTGGCTATTCCAGAATTCTGCTTTGAATGCTCAAGGCCTTTATGTCCAGTGTAATGTTTCACCGGTCAATAAACTCTTCTCGATAAATAGGCGTGGTTCCATACGTGTGTCACGAAGACTCAGTTCTTGATGGGATTGGTGAATTCCTTTCTTATTGCTCTCCACCTCATTCTCAGGAACTTAAACCCCTACCTGCCTGCAACATTACCACTAGGTAGCCTCACAACCTGGACTTAGTGGCAAAGAAAGTGAAATAAAAAAGAAAGGGCTTCAGGAGGAAGTTCGTAAAAAAGGTAAGAGCAGACAGTGCTAGGAGACACGGCCATCGCTCTGAATCCCTCCTCGAGGGCGAGTCACAGAAACCTGCCTAAGCTCTTCAGACCATTCTTCTGCGCTGAGTCCAGTCAGGCGCTCTCCTTTGGTGCTGTGTGGAAATGGAGTGGAAGAATTTTTGGCCCGATGTGCTGTGCTCCCTGTCCAATGTCTGTGCTCCTTAATGTGACCACACAGTCACAGATCTCAAAAGGGAAAGACACATGTAGAAAACAGATAACGTTTCCGTTTAAACAAAGGTCCCCGTTTCCCGGGGCCAGGGAGAGCCTGCTTGTCCTGAAGGCTAACTGGCAGCCCAGACACTCCCACTGGGTGCCAAACCGACACATTCGCGGGTGCCAATTTCCTGCCCCTGCTTCGAGTGGGAGGAGCTCGGAAAGGTCAGGGTGGTGTGACCTGTACCCGCCGGGTGTTGGCCCGAGCCCCTGGTGACAGTGAGTCTGAGCCACCGGCACACCGGGAGTCTGTGGAGCAGCTTCTTCCGGGCTCTTTCAACACTGGGCCAATTTGGTCTCAGGAAGCCGCTCTGCAGGGCTGGCTGGGTTTGGAAGTCATTTTTTAATGTTGTGACAAAGACAAATGTGCCCTGAGGGAGCAGTGAGTGGTTTTACTGAGGATCATAATGGAACATTGACCTGCTCTGGATCAGCGGTCCTTCGAAACAAAACAAAAAATGTTTGTATTATTATATGGCAGGCAAGTTCCTTCTTAGCTCTTCCTCGAATCAGATCACAGAGGAAGTGTACTATTAATAAGCCCAGAGAGCATTGTTTGTGGTGTGTGTGTGTGTGTCTATAGTCATAAACAGACTTGCAAACACAAGTGGATTTATGATGTCGCTATGCAGCATTGCACAAGTGATGTGTTTTCATGTGTGCTGGCATGGATCATAGCCATGGATGGCCTACCATCTTTGAGCAGACTGCAGTAGGTTCTGGGCTAAAAATGAGTATTGGCTTTTGGAGGGTAACCCAGTAGCTATCGTACATACAGTTGAAGCATTTTGGAAATCCCATAAAGTGACAAAGAGGAAGAAGAAATTCAAAGGCCAGCTAGACCAATCTCTTCCATATCGTTTGGGGGTTGGCATTTATTAGCCTAGAAATAACTACCCTAATGGTCACCGTTTCCTGGTAGAGCTTCTAAGCCAGAGTTCTTGGTTGAGCCTGGTTGCTTAAGGAGACAGTAAATTAAATATGAAGGATTTACAGTTCAGCTAAATGAATTCAACGGTTTCCTGATGTTTGTGTTTACCTTGGGACTCACAAAGGAGGCAAAAACACAGACCCACATGAGGAAGGAAAGGAGTGCTCACACCCCACTAGTCTCGGCCCGAATGTCGGGCTCAGCAACTCCATGTACAGGAGGAACTTGGTGCTGAGGTGTGAGTCCTTCGCCTCTGTGTAATTAACTTCGCTTCTAGACACCCCTGAGCTTTCCTAGTAAACACAGAACTTCAGCAAATGCGGCCGTGGACGTCGCATCCTAGTCTATAGACACCAGGAAAGTGCATGGAACACGAGACTTAGCATTCTGCTCAAACGACACTGGAGTCTTACCGTTTTAATTTTCATCTCTCGCTAAACATGGTATTATGAAACAAGACACGGCCCTGCTAGAAGGATCTGACCAAAGGAGAGCGGATAAGTCAGAGGGTCGCAGCGATTCACAAAGTCCCCACCCAAAGGTCCCCATGGCTCACCTTATTGTGGTTTCTCTTGGGCACCACCAGCTGGTTTTTCACTGACAGTCCACTTGCCCCCACGGGGTCACAGGCGATCATTTTTATAGGGGCAGAGCACCGGGTCAGCCCCCGTCAGAGCCCCTGGGTGTGCTTGAACTGCGCCATCACCCGTCAGCCTGTGACAAAGGACAAAGGAGAAGAAGAAACTCACAGGCATGTTGAATTAGCCATTTCCATTTCATTTGGATTCAGCTTTATAGCATACACTGTGTCACAGGCTTATTTTTCCTGTGCCGCTATATGAATAGGCATTCATATCATTGAAGATCAGGAGTGTGATTTTTAATTTCCATTTACCCTCCCTCTCCACAAATTCATGTCTCTAATAATACCACCCATCACTTCCAAGTTGATGCAGACTCATGGTGACCCAATGGGATGGAGTAGAATTGCCCCAGGGAGTGTCTGGGGCCACCCATCTTTACAGAAGTTGATTGCCACGTCTTCCTTCCATGAGGCCTCTGGCCAGACTCATTGGTGAGCTTCTGCTTGGCAGCCCAATGCTTAACCCACTGTGACACCAGGCTCCTTGGGTAACACAGGTGGAGTACTAGATAGTACTGCCAGCCTTCATTGTGAGTGCTGCCCAAGTCTTAATTGATGCTGTCCTCGTCATTACCGTTTAAACAACAAATTTCCGTCATCTTAAGTGTGTATAAGAACTCGTAAGCTTCATGTTTTGAATTCATGAAACAGCCTGAATGTCAGATCAGATGTCCCAAATCAGGTCCAGAGCTGGAGGGCTCGTGTCAGCTCAGGCCTCGGAGTGAGAAAGCGCGGAGAGACAGACTCCCCATCCTCTGGTGGGCCTGTTCTTTCCTGGCTTGGGATTCAGGGGCCATTTTGAATGGTTGAACCCAGCAGGCAGGTCTTGATCCATTAGCTAGGTTTCTGTTTCCTGGAGAGTCTTGGGGTGGACTTGGATTTCAGCTTCCCAGAAGATGAGGCCTTTACAGGAAATAGAAACTGGCTTTTGTTTGCTGGCATGGGGGTGGGTGGGGAGGTGAGGGGAAGCTCAGCACAAACGATTCCATTTGGGGCCTAGTTTAGTCAAATTAAGGCACCCTGGTGGCATCATGGGTTACAAGTTGGGCTATTAACTGCAAGGTCAGCAGTTTGAACCCCACAGCTGCTCCTCAGGAGAAAGGTGAGTCTGTTTGCTCCCATACAGCTTGACAGCCTTGGAAACCCACAGGGGCAGTTTGACCCTGTCCATAGGGTCGCTGTGGGTCAGAATTGAGGACCTAAGTACTTGGCTGTTAGCTGAAGGGTTCAACCCCACCAGGCCACCTACACGAGAAAGGAGAGGCCACCTGCTTCCCTAAATTGCAGCCTCGGAAACCCTTTGGGGCAGGTCTGTCCCAGGGGTCACTCCGTCCCAGGATCAACTCTATGATAACCCACTTTTTGTGATAAGCACTGGGCCGCTCACCACAGGCCTTCCCATCTTCACAGCCAAGGCCACGCTTTTTAAGCCTGTCCCAGACCGCGTGGGAGAAAGAGGAGGCTGTCTGCTCCCGTGAAGATGTAGAGCCTCAGAAATCCGACTCAGGGTCGCTGAGTCAGAATCCATTTGATGGCTGTAGATTTGGTTGGGGGGTTTGTCACTAAATCTCATGGATGAACTGCAGAGAGTGACGTGATTTGTCATCTAGGAGGGGGCAGGTCTGGAGACCTGGTGGCACAGTGGTTCCTCGCTGGGCTGCTAACTATAAAGTCAGCAGTTCGAAACCACTGCCCTCTCTGCAGGAACAAAATCAGGCTTTCTACGCCCATGAAGAGTTACCATCTTGGAAACCACAAAGGCAGTTCTGTCTGCATTGTCCTATCTATAGACTATGAGTTAGCAATGGACTTGATGGCAGTGAGTTTGGTTTGGGTGTTATTTTTAAGGGGTGGGGTCAGGAGTCTCATCCACCATGAAGCAGCACCCTTCGCCCCCCAACTCCCCAGGACTCCAAGTCTCCTAAGTCTCCTGCCCTGGCCATGGTCCCCTTGGTGATCACCCCTTTCTCTCTCTCTTTCTTGGTTTGCGTGGGTTTGATTACTCATTTCACTAAACATAATGTCCTCCAGTTTCATCCACCTGATGTTTCAGGAATCCATTGTCCTTCATCACTTAATATCATTCCTTTGTATAGTGTGCACCTCATTGTGCTGATCCATTCATCTACTAATGGGGCCTTAGAGCAAATTCACCTCTTTTTGCCATTGTGAGCAGGATCACCCCTTTTTCACTCTGAAAAGACACCCTGCAGAATAACACGGCTCAGAACTGTCCCCACCCTACTTGGAACATCAGTCTTTGGCCACTCTCAGCCCTTCCTGTGGGGGGCACCACCTCTAGAGAAGAGACCAGAGTGGTGGTCCGGAGAGTCTGGCCCCAGGTCCACTCTGTTCCCATCTCTGGCATCTTAAGACAAGACAACGCAGCCATCTTTTGTGCTCACCTGCACGGTGGCACGGTTGCATGGCTATTTATTTGGTCGTTCATTCTTCTTAGCTCAAAATACACTAGACAGATGTGAGCCCCCATCCCCAGAAATGCACCTGAAATGTAGCCTGTCAATCATCCCCCACAGATTTCTTTTTTTTTCTTCTCTTTTTACATTTTATTAGGGGCTCATACAACTCTTATCACAATCCACATATATACATACATCAATTGTATAATGCACATCCTTACATTCTTTGCCCTAATCACTCTCAAAGCATTTGCTCTCCACTTAAGCCCTCCCCATCCCACAGATTTTTGTATGGTCCTGGAAGAATGCTGGGCACGTGGGGATGGAGAGGTATTGGGTGGGGCTGGGCGGGAAGGAAGGGCCTGGCTAGGCTTTCCACCCAGGTGCCCAGAGGGAGATAAGCAGTAGGGAGAGCGGGCCTCTCTGTCTCCATTGCTTTTATCTGCAGCCCACACCCTTAGGTGCAAAACCATCCCACCTTCCACATCCAGACCTCTCTGCATATCCCAGATTAGCTCCTGCTGAAGACAGTTTTCATAAGCATATGAAAGACAGCCAGCCTTCCACCCTGCTTCTCTAGCCCGGCCCCCCTGACCTCCTCTCTCTTCCAGACTTTTATGTCCTGCTAGTGTCATTCACATGGTAATCATCTCTCCAACCTGCAGCACCTGCCTCAAAGGTAGCCCTGACCCAAGTCTGCTCCAGAGCAGCTGTGGCTTCTGTCCCCTCCGACTGCTCACAAAGACGCCCAGGGGGGCGCTTCCTGGGTACTTAGCATAGCCGGGACGAGGCTGCATGCGGAATGCTCTCCTTTCTCTCTCACCCCCTTACGCCCCCCGCCCCCTGGGTGGCAATGGCTCACTGGACCACCAGGGCAGGCTGTTCCCCTCTGTTCCCCTCTAGGGAGCTCCACAGATGGGACTGGACTGTGGAGAAGCCTTTTCTTTTTTTTTTGGGGGGGGGGCTGAATTCGGAGAGAAGAAATGTGAATGTGTGGATGATATGACGGGGAGGAGGGGCCCATTTTAGCTTGGTGGTTGGGTGCTGTCTCCAGGTGGTTCCAATTCCTAGCAAAACCACCCCATCGGGAGTCAGTCCTAAGCTGTCTATTTTGTAGATGCACATGGTCACGAGTGGGCTGGTGGTTCCGGCAAAGGTCTTTTCTGTTAGTGGGGGAGCACTTCACTCACCCGAGTCGGTTTTTCACTTCTCCTTCAGACCCAGACAGACCCTTCATAGAGACGCACAGTGACATGCCCGAGGTCCTTCGTTTGACGGAAGGACAGGAGCTCACCATCCCCTGCCGAGTCTCCTCGCCCAACCTCACGGTGACCTTAACCAAGGTAAGACAGGCCTGTCTCCAGTCTCCCAATGCGTGCCCTGCAGCCCGCGGGGCCCCGAGCCATTTTCCCTCTCCGCCACAGCCAGCCTACAGACATGGACATTGACTGTGGCCTTGTCTGCAGTATCCATCGATCATGAAGGGTGAAAGATACCACTTATGACCAGGCATCAGGTTAAGTAGCAGAAACCAGTGATGTCTTTGGCATCGATCTGTGTGCAGAACGAAAGAATCAAACCCGGATCCCCCTTCCTGATCCCTGCAGATCCCAACCGGCTACCACTGTGAGGGTGAAGAGCAGAGCTGAGCATCCACCCACCACCCTTGGGTCGGTTCACACACACAGCCACCCTGTAGGACAGTTTCAGGGACTGTCCATCTTTTAGAGGTGCGAACTGCCTTCTCTTCCTCCTGCTGAGAAGCTGGTGGGTTTGAGCTGGTGGGTCTGGAGGTTGGCGGCCCAGAGCTTAACTCACAGTGCCACCCAGCGCTCCTGGTAGCCTGGCATCGTGTGGTTCAATCAAACCTAAAACTCATTGCCACCAACTCACAGCGACCCTACAGGACATGGTAGAACGACCCCTGTCAGTTTCTGAGACTGGAACTCTTTAGAGGAGTAGAAAGCCTCTCCTTCCGATCCACGGAGCCGCTGGTGGTTTCTAACTGCTGACCTTGTGGTTAGCAACGACTGCTGAAAGCAGACTGCCTGCACAGGTTGCCTGATTTCTACAGGTGCCAAAATAATGCTCTTGCTTAATGTAAAAGGAACCATCCTAGATGACAAGGCATACACACACACACACACACACACACACACGTCTGTGAGATTTTTCTCTGGATTGGGTTGTAAAGTGCACCTGTGGCCATGGGAGACTATTGACTGTAGCCCCCAATGAAGATACAGACTGAAATGAGGCAACCCAGCTAGTGAATCCACAGTACAAGTCAGGGCACTATCAGCTCAGACTGGGATCAAGACTCCCGGATGGAAAACTGCGGGCCCAACCCCCCACTGACAACGGCAGGCTTCTGTTCCATCAATTCCGTCGAAATTCTCTTCTGACGTACGCCAAACACCGAATTAAAATTTGTCCATGATTACTGCCTTTTGTTATCAGCATCTTCATAACTCATAGCCCTGCTATCTACCAGTGGACCCCGGAGGGTGAGACCATCAGCAGACAGCGAGATGCAGTGTAAGAGAAGCATATTGGACGAACCAGAAGACATTTGTAAACTGGCTGGTCATAACTCGATGTGTTAGCCATCAGACTCCTGTCACATAGGAAGTGCCCGGGACCTGGGACTGCCTAGTTTGAAGAGTGCAAAAGAGTGGCTTTTCCATGTCACGGGCTAACGCTGGATCCTGAAACCTGGGGGTGTGTACGCATCTCCTTTTCCTGCATTCGAGTTTCCTCAACTCTACGCCATCAAGGCGATTCCAGCGCTGGGCGACCATCGAGGTCAGAGCAGAACTGCATCTGATCTCCCGTCCGAGACTGTAAATCCCTGAGGGAGTAGGAAGCCTGGTCTTTCTCCCATTGTGAGGTTGGTGGTTTCAAACTGCTGGCCTTGTGGTGACCACGATGCCCCCGGGGCTCCTGGCACCTCTCCAAGGTGACTTTCTTTTCAACATCACCCTGTAGGTGCCCTCTTCCCTCAGTGCTCTGCGTTTGAGAGCATGAAACCCCCCTGCATTCACACACTTCAAATCTCCCATCAGAGGCAGGTTTGGGCTCTCATTCCATCTTGTGACCCGTCACCCCGAAGAAGAAATTCCTGATGCCTGGCAGTCCCAGGGGAAGACTTCAGTCTATGGAAGTAAGCCCTTAGCGCGCCAGGGTGGTGAGGGACTTCCTGGCTCCTCCTGGGAATTACAGCCAAGATCTCGACTTCCTATCTGGTCTAATGCCAAACTGCCCATTAGATAGGGAGGAGGAAGTTTGCCACCCTGCTGAGTGAGCACACAGTTATCTGATCTCTCTGGCCACCTCAGGTTCCTTGTCCGAGGAGTGAAGGTGACCGCCGTGGCAGCGCACTGCATGGTCTGCTAAAGGGTTTAGTCTGGAGAGAGCCTGTCACTTCTCCCAGGCGCTTGTACTTCTGGCCATCCCTGGTCCCTGCAATACGCTCCTGGCACAATCATTCAAATGCATTGACTCTTCTTCAGTCTCCGGATTCAGAGTTCAGCTTCCACACGCTGCTGAGGGGATTGAAAATACCCAGGCCCACGTTAGTGCGCAGAGCGGCACCTTGGCTCTCCAACACGTTAGAGGGGTCTTGTGCAGCAGATCTGCCGAATGAAATATGTCGCTTGGTTTCTTGACTGTCGCTTCCCTGATTGGCCCAAGTAGAGTGACATCCTTGACAATGTCAATCCTGCTCCGTTGGTCATGAGGCCGTCTGTTGATCCCGTTGTGAGGGGTTGGGTCTTCAGCAAGGGCTTCCAGGCCTCCTCGCTGTCAGCAAGGGAGGCTGGGTCGCCTGCACGTCCCAGGTTGTTAATAAGCCTGCCTCCAATCCCGAAGGCCTGCCCGCTCTTCTGCTAACCGTCCAGCTTCTCGGTTTGTTCACTCAGCACACGCTTGAAGGAGTCTGGTGAAAGGAGACGGCTGAGGCACGTCTTCCCTGACTTGAAACCTCACAGCCTCCTCTTGTGCTCCTCAAATGGCTGCCTCTTGGCCTGTGTGCGGGCTCCATACAGCATGATGGAGGGTTATGCCGTGCCCATTCGTCACAACGATGTCCATGGTTGGTTAGGCTCCTACCAGCTGGCCTTGCCTAGTCACTCGAGGGGAGTATAAAATTCTAACGGGGATTAATTTGAATCTGTTTATTGGAAATATTCTAAGTTACTACGCGACGGCATGGTATTTTCCACCGCCTCGTATGCACGTGGAAGTTAGACATTAAAAAAGGAAGACCGTAGAGGAACCGGTGCATTTGAATTGTGGGGCTGGAGAAGTATGCTGAAAGGACCATGGACGGCTGAAAGGACAAACCAATCTGTCTTAAAAGACGTGTTTCTTAGAGTGTCCTCAGAGGGAAGGATGGCAAGACTTCATCCGACATGCTGTTGGGAGAGACCAGTCCCTGGGGAAAGGACGTTGTGCTTGGGGAAGTGCAAGGGCAGTGAAAAAGAGGAAGGCCTTTGAACAAACAGAACTGACACCGTGGCTGCAACAATGGGTTCACGGGGTCGCGGCCAGCTGGAGACGTGGCCTTCGGGCCCAGCGCTTTCTTCCTGGGGTCTCTCCATGACATGGGGATGGCCACAGCTGCCGAGTGACTGTCTTGCTGAGCTGGCTCTTGTCACCTTGCCAGATGTTGCCAGCTCCTCGCAGGAAGACAAAACAACCTCGAGGCGGGGAAGCAGGTCCGAGGAACGTTTCATAGTGTTTTTAAGTTGAGCCGAGCAAATCCGGGAGCAGGTTCCTTTTCTGTTTAAAGGGTGAAGATTTGAGTCCTTGGTTTATAGTTTTTTGCTCTTGTGTTTTTTTCTTAGTCTTTGCATACTTACTTCCATCACATTCAAAGAGAACACCCCTTTCCCATGGAGTGGAAAAGACGCCTGCATTTTTTCTTGACTTTACCCTAGCTAGAAACAAATCCTTCCACCGAGTTCAGCTCACTGTGCACAGGATGGAATTACCACGCAACACTCTGGTCATACTCCCAGAATAGGAGCCCTGGTGGTGCCGAGGCTAAAGTGCTTGGCGGCGAACAGAGAGGTGGGCAGTGAGACCCCACCAGCCACTCTGGGACTGGAAAGACGGAGTTCTCTTATCCCCTAAAGAGTCACAGCCTTGGAGACCCGCAGGGACCAGTTCTACCCTGCCTGATAGCATCGCCACGGGGCAGAATCATCAACCACCTGAAATCGAAAGGGCAGCAATTACCCGAGGACAAAGCTCAAAGGGTTAGGGAAGACGGGGGCTTGCAAACAAGACTTGGAGGGAGGACAGGGGTGGGGGGCTGTTGAGTGATGGTCACTGGCGGGAACAGCAGTCTTGAGACCAAGAGGTGTGTGGGCTCTTGGCTGTAAGCGATGGTGGGCTCTGTAGTGCTTCACTTAATTCACAGTAAAAAAACCCAACAAAGTGCTGTGTTTTACAAAAAAAAAAAAATCTGTTGTATTTTCGTTCTTTGAGGAAAATTACTTTCCCCCCAAACTCTGGGTGACACTGTCTGGCCACCATGCTCATCTGACCTCACTGAAGCCGGGCCTCTTTCATTGTTCCCTTTCAGTTCCCACTGGATCCCCTGATCCCCGATGGAAAACGAATCCTTTGGGACAGTCAGAAGGGCTTTGTCATCTCAAATGCGTCCTACAGAGAGATCGGACTTCTGACCTGTGAGACCACAGTCCTCGGACGCTCCTACAAGACAAACTATCTCACACATCGGCAGAGTAAGTGGCATCCTCCACATCGGCACCTACGACCCGGGAGCACGCAATGGCAGACGCGCTGGGTGGGACCCCCAACTAGAAACCCCTCAAGCCCCACCGTGTCTCTTGTCCTTGCAGCGAACACCATCTTCGACGTCCAAATGAGCACGCCAAAGCCAGTCAGACTACTCCGAGGTCAGACCTTGACCCTCAACTGCACTGCCACCACAGCCCTCAACACCAGAGTGCAGATGACCTGGACGTACCCTGACGAGGTCAGTGCCCCCCCACCCCCCAGCCAGCTATCTCTTCTGTGAAACAGTGCTCCTTTGGGAGTCTAGGAAAACCCACTGGGTTTTGATGGGAGGGTAGGGGAGAGAAAGAAGTGATGCTCTGCAGGACTGTGTGTGTGTGTGTGTGTGTGTGTGTGTGTGTGTGTGTGTGTGTGACTACTGAAGCAGCATTCCAGAACATTCATGGGAGAGTTTCATTTGTTCTGATCCTTGCTGGAACTTGCACTGCTTCCTGAGCCAGCAGACTCAGCCTCCTGGCGAGGGACAGGCCACCGAGGAAGCTGGGTGGCCAGTGTTCTCCCGGCTCCACCTTCCAGGGCTGTGATAGGCATAGGGAGGGTCTTTTGAAGTGTCCAGTGGTTTTGGTGGTGTTTTTGACACCTACGGGCTGGTGTTTCTATCGAGGGATTCTGGGTGGGAAAGAAGGGGAGGTGATGTCATCCTCGGAAATCGTTCTCTGGGAAGTAGAGATGAGAGAGAAAGTGATCGCCGAAATGCCAGGCCAGGGCGGTGTTGTTGATGGCGACAAAGACACGGCAGGAGCAAAGTCGTCTTGGCGAAGTTCTTTGTCAGCATGTCCACTGAAGAGGTGGGCAGACGGGCGGGTGCTTGGAGAAGATAGTGCCCACCAGCCAGTCCGAGTGAGGCCCATCTGTCAATTGTCAAAGGAGCGGCGCTGGCCTTCAGAAAAGTGTGAAGAATGAAGGCTGGGCCGGGCTTCCTTCTTCAACGGAACAGCCTTCTAAACAATAGCGTTCGGGGTGCTTTACAAAGCTCTCTAGGCGGGGAATCTGTGATCGGCTGTAGATAGAATTTGGACAGTGGATCTAGTTCCTCCTTCTTGTCTGATTTATGACCATCCTGAAGATAAGCATTTGATAAATCACTCAGATTTTCCAATCACAGAACCATTTTAGGATTAAATTAAGTTGGAAAGATTAATCCATCAGCCCCTTGCCCAGGCTGTTGTGTGTGTGTATTTGTTTTGTTTTGGGTTTTATTAGCATTTTTCCCCCTGTGGAAATCATATAACTCAACGAGAAAGGTGTACCAAGTGCACTGTGGGACACCTGAAGGGCTTATTCATCATCAACTAGCCTCTTACCGTGGTTCTCAACCTTCCTAATGCCACGACCCTTTAATACAGCTCCTCGTGTTGTGCCCCCCCCCCACAACATTATTTTCGTTGCTACTTCATCACTGTCATTTTGCTATTGTTATGAATCGGGCGACCCCTGTGAAAGGGTTGTTCAATTCCCAAAGGGGTCGCGACCCACAGGTTGAGAACTGCTGCTCTAGAAAGTGGTGGTGTTTTGTGTGCCTTTAAATGCTATGAATTGTCGATCATAGGCCCCTAATTAAGAAAGAAGCAAACCCATCTTCTCAATAAAAGCCCTGTTGCTCTCGTGAGTGATAAGACCCACGGCCACCAAGCCGAGGCCAGCTCACAGAGCCTCTAGGACAGAGTAGAACTGTCCCATAAGGCTGTCCTCTTTGCAGAAGCAGCCGGCCAGGGCTTTCTCCTGGGGTTTGAACCACCGACTTTGTGGTTAGCAGCCCGTGTACCCCACTGTGCCACCAGGACCTGTATTATAGGTAAGGGTGTGAATCCTACTCTGGAATCATCACCTGTCAATCACCTCCAATGGCACTGTCCAAGTCGATGGAAAGGCTCTATCCTTGTGCTGCTTACCGGTCACCTCTAGCTGCCTGAGACTATGGGCACTTGGAGTGAGGTTAGCACAACTGAGCGAGTCAATCGTAAGTTTGCACCGTTCAGTGCGATTGCTCTTTCCATCAGCCGTCTGTGGATGGAGGCTGTAGGACTCTGCTGGAGCCGTTCCAAAGCACAGGCGGGACACGTGTTTTCCGAGGCGAAAGCAAATACTGGTGCTGGTCGAGCTGGGGGGCAGGGGGTGGGGGAAGGCAGCTCTCCAAATAGAGCCGTAGAAAGTTCTTCAGAGGTGGTGGTGACACCAAGAAGGAAGGAAGCGGCCTGGGCATGCGTCTGTTCCCAAGGGGCCACGAAAGGATAGGTAGGTAGAAGTTTGTTAGCCATGACTCAAGACTAAGTGCTCCACCGAGGGCCCAAGATCAGTTCAGGATCAATTCGGAATTACTTTGGGCTCATGTCCCCATGGGGAAAGATTGGGAGGAGGAGGTGGAATGCCCAAATAGAGAAAGAAGAGAGGAACGAATAATTAAAGGACACGTTAATGTGACCTTGTGCCCGACACCGGGAGCGGGTGGTTTTTGCAAATCCAGACTGGAGAGCTTCTAGGTCTGCTCTGCGGTAACCACGAGACAATGTCTGCCCTGTCTCCCTTCAAGCCTCAGTGGGCTCAGGTGAAGAGAGGCCAACCCCTGCCTTCATTGGCCCCTTTCAGGCCTTCTTTTGGCCTCCCCTGAGGCAAGCATGGACCGAGGCTCACTCCTCCGTGAGCCTCCAGGCTTCTCCGAGGTACATGGCACATGATTCCCACCCTGAGTGTAACGTAATAACTTTTAGCAGCAATTGACAAACACTACTCAACACGATGACATGGGGATTCCGCTGTCATACGTGTCTCGGGGTCGCATTATGTGACTCATTGCGAGTCCCTCGTTTCTGGCAGGGGAGCAGAAAGAAACGTGAGTGGGGATCGATTAAGAGAGCCATGGCCACGGCAGAGACTAAAGATAACCGTTGTGTGTGTCTGTGTTTGCGCGTGGCGTTTATCCCTAGGGAAGGGGAGGACACAAGCTCTGTGTTGGAAAGGGCAGAATTTATGGCCCCTTTGGGGCTGGTGTCTGCATCACTTCCGGGACTTGGTTGGCCAAAGGGCCATCCATCGTCCCTCTGATCCCACGAGTTTGTTGTGAGAGAAATGGAGGGTTGTGTGTGGAAGAGAATGGAGGCCTGCATGGACGTCACCGTGTCAGACAGGCCAACTGCGCGTGGCAGCGACGTGTTTTCCAAACGTCTCACCTCGTGCTCCTGGGTTTTGTTCGGCTTCAATGGCATCCAAAGAAGTGAAAAATACTGCGAAGGGCTCTAACCTTAAGCACGAACAGTTAATGTCTACATTTCCTTCCCAGCCGAGCAAGAGAGCGACCATCAGGCGACGGATTGACCAAAGCAACCCATTTGCCAATGTATTCTACAGCGTCCTCACCATCAACAACGTGCAGAACCACGACAAGGGGCTCTACACTTGTTACGTCAGGAGCGGGCCGTCCCTCAGGTCGGCCAACAGCTCAGTGCACGTGTATGGTAAGCAGGTCTCCCTTGTTCACAGTGGCTCCTCTGCTGAACTTCCTCATTCCTGTGGACTCCCGAGATTCTGGAAAACCAGTCTCTCTTCTTTGGGCACAGCATGACAACATCGCCAATGAATGGGACTTTGCTACATTCCCTCCTCTTCCCCTTGCATCCCCACCAGAGAAAATCCAGTCCCATGCTCTTCAATTCAAATACCTTTGAATGCGCTTTCTTTCTAAATGTACTGTGGCCCACAAGTCAGCCAGATGCTGCTGTAATCTCGGTCATGAAATCCTTCAGTTACTGTTTCATGGAAACCAATCCGAAGCACAGGGCTCATTTTCCAGTTCCTCTGCAGCCTGCTTCTGCTCTGAATGCATTCTGATGTAGAATGGATGTTGTTTGACCTGGAACCTCCCTGTCCTGGATTCTTAATGCAGTGGCTTGATCGGATTATGGCAGAGCCCAGGTGGTGGGGTGGTCAGGCGTCAGGCTGCTAACAGCCAGCAAGGTGGGTAGTTTGATACCACCAGCTGCTCCTTAGAAGAAGGACCAGGCTTTCTACTCCCATAAAGAGATCTAGGGAAACCTCCAGAGGCAGTTCTACCTTGTTCCAAAGGGTCATTAAAGTTGGAATTGACTTGATGGCAGTGAATCCAATTACATATACCCGATACAGGGTTCCCCAGGCTGTACATCTTGACCTCCAACCCTTACCAACAGCACCTCCAGGGCTTCATATCACACACACATAACCAAAAAGCCCAAACTCATTGCCATCGAGTTGATGCCAACTCACAGCGACCCTGTTGGACAGGGTAGAATCGCTCCTCTGAGCTTGAGACTGGAGCTTTTCACAGGAATTGCTTTGATGCCTTGTGACTTAGGACTACTTCCTTTCCAAGCGTTTCACCAAGGAGGGTGCTGTTGATGTATCGGAATTGTTGACCCGCATGGAGGCCTAGTAATAAATTCAATCATAATTCAACTCTATCGATTCCTCGGTGGTAGAGCCCCGGTGGCACCGTGGCTTACCTTTTAGGCTGATAACCATAAGGTCAGCAGTTCAAAACCACTAACCACCCATAGGAGACAGATGAGATTTTCTACTCCTGTCAAGAGTCACAGTCTCAGAACCCCCCAGGGGCAGTTCTACCCTGGCCTGGAGAGATGCTTTGAGTCAGAACTGACTCAATGACAGTGAGTTTGGGAATTCGTGGGTTAGGACCGTTCTCCCTGAATGAGGAGGTTGCTGCTGGGTTGTTTGTTTGTTCTTCTGATATAACTATATATTTTTTCCTAATGTGTATATCACTTCGTTCAAAGATAAACCATTCATCACTGTGAAGCATCGGGAGCAGCAAGTGCTGGAGACCACAGCTGGCAAGCGGTCTTACCGGCTGTCCATGAAAGTGAGGGCCTTCCCGCCCCCAACAGTTGTGTGGTAAGCCCCAAATCTCCCCTTAAAAATATCAGGTTGAGATAGGCCTGGGAGAAGAAAAATGCAATAGCCCACTGACTTGACTTCTTTGTGGGGGGAGGGGAAACCCCAAACTGGCTTAGGTTGCCCAGCCTGAGAGCTGAGAACTGTATTGATTTCCTGGTGGGGGGTTGGGGGTGGGGGCTGATGGAACAGGATGGAGCAAGGATTCAGTTTCTTTGAGTGTTTGTGTCACTTTGGTCAGTCACTCCTGGTGACTAATGTCGGCATCTGTGAACCTTCCGCTGATGTCAGCATCTTTTGAATGGGCTGGGCCATGACTCGGCTGCGTCCCCAACCATGTAGCATGCTCCATTAACCCTGAAGAAGCAGACTCTTGTCATGCGGAGGCTGGAAATAATTCTTTTCTGTGCAGCTGGATGGAGAGTTGTATCTTGTTTTCAAATTAAGCAGACATTCCTCGAGACGAGCCCTGTCCAGTTGCAGGCATGGGCGATTGGACCTGTTTGAACTAAAAAAAATTTTTCTTTGGCTCCACGATTGCATATTCAGAACTTCTTGAAGCAATTTTTTTTAATGCAACACCTTGATACAAAACAATGTAATCTGGTTTATAATCTGCAGTCCATTTGTTAAATCACTTTTAAATATGAATATTTTTGGCTCAAGCCATTGCCCTTTTAACAAAAGGCCCTGGATAGAGCTGATTGGGAAAACAACCCAGGCCACATAGAAAGAAGCACTGGTGCCTGTGTTACACCCTCTGCAGCCGGGGCTGACTTTTGAGATTGTGGGGACAGGGGTTGGTTTTCTATTTCCTCACCCAGGTAAGGAAGAATCCACGTGGAAATGTCAGCTCTGTTCTGTGCCCAGTCCCACCTGCCTCAGTTGCAAAGGGAATTCTGTTTACTTACTTCTTTTGCTTTGTGGTGTTGAAAAGGTCTAGTAGTACACCTCCCACACGTGCCGCAGGCCTCTGACCCTCCCCAGAGCCCCTCTGCTCCTTCTCTGTCAGAAAGGGTCCCTGCTAGAACCAAGTGCTGGCTGCTTCCAGGGCTCAGCAACAAGAAGCCCGCCTCCCCCTCAGATTCAGCCCATTTGGGGCAAGGCGGGCTTGTTGACAGAGAGAGAGTCCATTCAGTAACATGAAGGTGATACTTGTCATGACCTGGAGGAAGCTGGCTTGGAGTTGAGACCCAGGAGCAATACGGATTTATTTGCAGGATGATGTAATCAACTGTAGACCTTTGTGCATACAATAAACACTTCTTTTTTTTAAAATTGTTTTATTGGGGGCTTGTACAACTCTTATCACAATCCATACACACATCCATTGTCTCAAGCTCATTGCACCACAATAAATTCTTAACCGATTAAGAAACAAGCCAACCATGTAGAGAACTGTTCCTAGTAATGAGATCATAGAATTTCAGAGCAGCCTCGTGCAGTGGATCCAAAATCAAATTAAGCACCCAGGGCTCTCGGCTCTTGGATCTGGACATCATCAGAGGCTACTGACATGTGGATTTGCGTTTTAAAAATTTAAAATGAATAGTGAGTGTGGACTTGCTGCGTGCGAGTCTTGTGTCTGCACTGTCCATCCACAGGGGAAACTTCGGCAAATCTTGGGTTTCACTATACTTTATGAAAGGGACAACTGGTGTGGCCATTTGCATAACTAATAAGAACTCCACATGAGATCACAATAGCAAGATCTATTTTTGTTTTTATCTGGAGAAGTGATCTGGTTGGTTCTGACGTACAATGGCCCTGTCTTGCCGGTGGAGTCTCATGGAAAACTCCGGAAGCGATCTTGGGTGGACTCAGACATGGTACCTCTGGGTTAGCATTTAACTCACAGTGGCGCCACAGGGCTACATCAAGACCTGGCTTTTCTTTCTGCCCCTCTGTGCACGTCTTCCCCGGGGCCAGTAAGCACGGAGCAGTCGTCTACCTCCAAGCGTACTTGCCCGTGCTTGAGAAGTCAGTGCTTCAATGTCCGCAGTCCACGTGGAGGGAGGCTCAGGCTCAGGATGCCCACACGTGGGCTCGCACATGACACAGACATCAAAGGGACTACTGAGAGACCAGGCCAGGTGACTTACGGATTGTTCTCTTTGCCCAAGGTTAAAAGATGGCTTACCTGCCCTTGAGCAGTCTGCCCGATATCTGGTTCATGGCTGTTCGTTAATTATCAAAGATGTCACCGCAGAGGACGCCGGCGAGTACACCATCCTGCTGGCCATTAGGCGGTTCGGTGTCTTCAGAAATCTCACCACGACGCTCATTGTAAACGGTAGGCTCGTGTTTGGGCTTTCTTCTGGCTCTGGTAGGAGAGAAGGAAGGAGAAGATAGAAATTTTAAGTCAGTCTAAAGAGAGAGGAGAAGTCAGGGAGTGAGTGGGGGGCAAATTAGTGGGGACTTCGCTGAGAGCTTTGAACCATGGAATCCAGAGCTGAGGAGCTGAGCTGTACACCCCCCCCCCCACACACACACACCTCATTTACAATTAAAAAGAATTTTTGTGATATTTCGTCACCTGTAGTAGGAGGTCGATTTTGGGTTTTCCTGAGATTTTCACTAATGATAGCTTAGGATAATCACACTGGCCAGCACACATTTTGATGCCTCCGATGTTAGACTGTTTCTGGTGTGTTTGGCCTGCTGATTCCATAAAGGCACCGGTTTCCCCGTGTCAGCTCTAGTTTGTGAGACACAGAACATGGGCCCTAGACCACGCTACACTGTGCTCGCCCATAAAGAAAAAGACTGATATCCTATGTAGTGCTAGCTAGCTTCAGGTATAGGAAGTGCATGCTGGTGTACTTTAAGTGGTTTGTGTTGTACTGAATATTTAGGTTAAGTGATACTTCACATGAGGTCCTTTGATCCAATGAGATATCTGAAGAGTGCAGAGCACATGAACTTGGAATGTCCCCCAAGTGTCACCTTCATTAGGAACTTAACAGCAGGCAGTTCCAATCTGTCATCTTACAAAGGGGCCAGAATCAGTGACTATGCGATAAAGAAGGAGCCTCGATGGTGTATCAAGGAGCCCTGGTGGTATAGTTGCTGTGCCCCTTGGGCTAAGATCTGCATGGCTGGCAGTTCCAAACTACCAGCTTCTCACCGAGGGACTGACTGAGCTTTGTACTCTTGTAACCAGTTAGAGTCTCCGGAACCCCCTGGGGGATCGCTATGAGTCATCAGTGACTCGATGGCCGTGAGTTAGAATCTGGAATGGCACATTGGACGATGTGTTCGACTGCTAGCCTCAAGGTCAGCTGTGCAAGCCCACAGACCCCGCCCCCCTCCCCCCACACACAGGAGAAGATCCACCCTGTCCTGCAGGGTCACTATAAGTTGTAATCGAATTGACTGGTAGCGAGTGTGGTACACTCAGAGAGTCACATGTGTGGGGACCCGAAATGAATGGGTCTGTCAGAGTCCAAACTCCTTTATCAAAATAAACATGGTTCAGGCTTGCTATAAGATGGCACAATTGTGCACAAAAACTCTTAAAATCTAAGACAAGTTGGGATTTTCCTGACACAGAAGCTTTGGAGTCAACCTCACCGCTGAAGCATTTAGCACGAGTGATCGATCCATCGGCTTCTGGGTGTGCAAATGTGTTCGGAGCCGTTTACTTCATAGTGTGAAGAAGAAAGGTGTAGATCCCCACAGTGTTTGTGAAAATTATCATGAAGGCCAAGTTTCCGACCCTCATGTCGCCCTCACACTTTCCATATGCGGGCCTCTTCCATTGTCGTTTTCGCTCCCCGCTCTCTGCAAGCCGAGCTCTGTCTCTGCAGTATCCAGCTGGTCGTCTGTGTCTACTGCACAGCCTCCTGGACGAAAAAGAAACGCCCACTGGCCGCTCCTGGTCGAACTCAGGAACCCTATAAGACAGAGAACTGTCCCCTTGGGTTTCCAAACCTTATATCCTTTAAGGGCTGCAGAGTGACTGGTGGGTTTGACCCACTGACCTTATGATTGGCTGTTCAATGTGCAACCAATCAAGAGTCCACTTTACAATTTCCCTTGGGAGTCCCTTGATGCTGATTTTTTTCCCAAACATTTCTTTTTCTTCTCCTGTAATTTGTGGCTCTGAATTCTTCTCACATTTAAAACTAGGATGGTGAATTAATAAATCAGTATAACTTAAGAGCAGAACAAAACTCACTAGAGCTGATGCGAACTAGCCAGCACAATTTTCCGAATCGGCACCCCATATAACCCCCAGGGACAGGCCTAAAAGCCACGACATCAAGAAGAAATGTGGAGGGGAGTGGGTCGGCGTGATTTATCATTTGAAAAGTTAGTAAGGCCAACAGGGTGTTTTGTTTTGTTGTCTTAAACTACTGACTCATTCTTGTCACCTCTGAGCAGCACTAGGAAAATAAGAACAACTCTTTACCTTGATGCCCAAACAGGCACAGTGTAAGCTCGCTTTGAATGGCTGAAGCCTTTGTTTCTTGTAACACCCTGACCTCGGACACGCCCTTCTCCCCGTGAGATCTCCCTGGGCGGCCGCGAGCCACAGGCAGAAGAGGCGAATGCTTGGCTTCGGGGGAAAAAGACGGGTGGGCCCATGTTTACTGCACAGAAACGCTTCCCATTGACCAAGCAGGCTGCTGAGGTTTCCAGAGAAAGCTCGCTCGCACATAGCATTGGCCTTGGCATTTACAATGACTCTATGAGCTTCGAAGGGACCTTGGTCCAGTGCTTGGAGTCTGAACCCAGCGGTCACTCCGTGGCAGAAAGACGTGACCGTCTGCTTTCCTAAGGATGGCAGCCTTGGAAGCCCGCGGGGACAGGTGGACTCTGTCTTGAGAGTTAGCACTGAATGCCAGGTCGGGTTTCGTGACGCAGGCCATGCCGTTGTCGCCATTCCACGTACGAGAAAAGGCAGGTCTCAGCCTTGGGAAACATGGGTGCTCAAACCCGTGTTTTAGCTGCCGGTGGGAAAGACAGCACAATTGTATGTGTTTGTCTACAAACACTTACATTCCTATCATCATGATTTATTTGCTGGCTCCTTGTTACTTTCCATCAGAAAAACAAAACAGAGACCCCCCACTGCCTTCGAGAGAGGAGGGCTTCGCCCGCAGGGTTTCTGGGATCGGAGCGCTTTCCAGGAGCAGGCAGCCCGTCCTTCTCCCACAGGCAGCTGGGAGAGTCGGCAGCCCCGGGCTGCACTCCCGGCACCACCAGGGCCGGCAGCGTGCCGTCTGTGGGAAAGTTCCTCTCGGGCACAGTCCCCGTGGAGCTGGAGTTTGAGGACATTCAAAACCTGCCTTTGTCGTCCTTCTCCTTCCCAGTGAAGCCGCAGATTTATGAAAAAGCCGTGTCGTCGTTTCCGGAACTTACTCTCTACCCGCTGGGCAGCAGACAGATCCTGACCTGCACCACGCACGGCGTGCCGCAGCCCACTGTCCAGTGGTTCTGGACGCCCTGCCGCCACACGCGCGCCAAAGCAAGGTAGGGATGAGCCGAGTCTCGTCACCGCTCTCGTCTTTTTCTTTTTTCCCCGCACTTGGAACGAAACCCCGTCGGTGGGCAGATGGGGGAGTGGGCAGGCTGCTTCCGCTGTGCCTCGGGAGGTGGTGGCTACGAGTCTGCCCGGGGAGTACGTGCGCAGGCCCAAGCTTACCCTGTGGGCCGTGATTTGAGCTCAGGTTGGACTTGGGGACTCTTGGTTTGCTCTCCCAACTCAGGGTCAGTGTCCGTAGGACCCAGGACTAGAGCTTCCGAACACGTTTGATTGCCAGCGCCGCTCATGCTTGTGGGCTGGCTTCCCACACGCCCTTCCACCACCCGAAAGGCTCTTCCAGCCGTTGCCTGCCTGCCTTATCCTCCAAGGGCTCAGCTCCCACGCCGCCTCCCGTGAGTGCTCTCCCGCCTCGGGCGAGCAGCATCTCGGTGTGGACGCCCTGCTTATGCAGGCGTTGCGTGGCCGTCTCCCCTGGCTGGCTGCGTACTGGCTGCGAGCTCCTGCGTTCCTTGGGGCCGAGCCCAGAGCCTGGCACACAGACGTCCGTCCCGGGCGCTGGAATGCCGCGCATGAGTACATTCCCATCCGCTGTGCGAGTGGCCCTCACTTCCTGTTGGTGACTCAGCCTTATTTGTTTTTTCCCTTCTTTGTTTAGTCTGGAGGGATGGTGCTAAGGATAGCTCTCGAGCTCATTGGAAGGACAAGAATAGAGTCGATAGGTGCAAAAATAAGATAGTAGTGAGACAACCCAAGAATTCTCATGGTGCTAAAATAGTTCCTCTTTTTGTTCTCAATGACATTCTCTATCGTGTGTGGGATGATTGCTGCCACACACATACACACACACACACGACCTTGACATAAAACAAACTCTGTGTCACTGGACCATAAACCTAGAAAAGTGGCGCTGACTGAGTTTGCTGGATCCTCCCCGCAATTCCAACCTGCCTGGCGACCTTGTTGAGAGTGGGCTGATGCTGGGCAGGGGCAGTCCCGGACAAGTGGTGGCACAGAGAAGTTGTGTCCCCGTGCCTGCTTTCTCAGAGCCTGAAGACCTTCCCTCCACCCTGATGGAGACTTTGTCACCCAAGAGAGAGGGAGGCCGTCCGAGGTGGCTCAGTAGTTTGCCAGTTTGGGGAGAGCGGCCCTGTACGGGAAAGCCATCGCTTTAAGACGTGGGCTTTCATGTCGAGCTAGCACGCACAAAAAGGAAAAGGAACTGAGTTGGGGAAGGTGGTAGGTTTGGATCTGAACGCAGGATTTCATGTTGACAGAATCGCGCCACCTTTTCATGGTATTTAAAATGTTTATTTTGATCGAGGCAAATCTAAACTCCCCGATTGGACTCTTACATGGAGAGAGCCGTGGGAGGGCATAACGTTGTCAAGTTCGGGGAGAAAATCTTGGCTGGAGCGTGGTGTCGAGAATGAGACAAGCTCTGTCAAAGTGCGCTCATTTGTGGTCCCTCTGACGTGTCTGGGGAGGCCTGCAGGCACAGTGGGTAAGCAATCGACTGCCCGCCCAGGGTGAGCGGTTCAAAGCCAGCAGCTCCTCTGCAGGAGAATGATGTGGCAGACTGCTCCCATAAAGATGCCAAACCCTATTGGAGAGTCGATTCCCACGCACAGCGGCCCTGTCCTGTGATACTTTCCAGACTGTAATTCTTTGTGCGAATAGAAAGTCTCATTCTCCTGAGGAGCGGCTGGTCGTTTGGAACTGCTGCCCTTGTGGTCAGCAGCCCATTTCATAAGGCCACGTCACCAGGTGAAACTGTCCGTAGGGTTTCCAGGGTGGCCATCTCTATGGAGCAGATGGCTACCTTCAGTTGGCCTTGGAGACCCCATGGGGCATTTGGTTCTATTCTCAGTACAGACTCCACAGCAGGGGGGTTTGTGGACTGTGGGATCCTTCTCCCATATTTTGGAAGTAGCTTACTGGTGCCGGAAAGATGTCTTGATTCCTGTGGAAGTCTCTGGAGACTCCATGTTACCACAAATGTTTGTTGAGTAGTTGAACTCTTCCCTGTCCACGGCATTTGTTTATTTACCTTCAGCAGACAGATGGGAAACGGCAGCTGAACTGTGTGCATGCTGCTCCAGTTTTTAACGTGCAGTTGCTTGGAATTATCTACTGGAACCATGTGTTTCCACATGGAGTTGCCCTTCCTTAGTCAACAGGTACCGGTTGAGTTGCCCAGCCTTGCACCAGACCCAATTCCAGTGTGTGGCAGTTAAATCAACTTGGAAAGTGGATCAGACTTCTGCCCACTAGGAAACATCAACGAGCTCCTGAGCTATTTCACCTCGTAGGACAGATAAAAGCTAGCATTTCCGTAACAGCGACGTCCGGTTTCATACGTCTGTCTACAAATGACGTACATAGGTGTCACATTAATCTAAGATGAACACTTACACTCAGTTGGCAGTTTGAACCCACCAGCCACTTCTTGGGAGAAGGAAGTCCTACAGCCGCTTGTGTAGAAATGGTGACAGCCGTGGAAACTTTGTAGGACAGCCCTGTGCTGTCGTAGGAGTGGGAATCAGAATCGGCGGATGGCAATGAGCGTTAGCGCACAGAATAAGGGATGTTCTATGGTGCATGTCTTGTGAAATCTTATTATTGTGAGCTCTATAGTCATCTACCTACCAAGTGGTATCTTTGTATGGTAATCAAATAGATCGAATGACTGATTAACAGATACACATTACTCTTTCAACACGACATATCAGAATACTCCACTTCTTGAAATTTTAGACTCAGTTAAAGCACAGGACACAACCAAAGCATTAATTTAGTTTTGAGCCTATAGAATGCAGTGTGTGTGTGTGTAAGTGAATTGAAATGGATACTTGATTTACTATGTCTAGCTGGTTCATATACCTCAGTTAAGATTAGAGATTTCTGTGTATCATTCTGATTAAAACAAAAAAACCCTTACAACTTATTGCCATCAAGTCAATTCCAACTCATAGCAACTCTACAGGATGACAGAGTAGAATTGTCCCTGTGGGTTTCCAAGACTTATTCTTTAGAGGAGTTGAGGGCCTCGTGTTTCTCCTGAGGAGTGGCTGGTGGTTTGAACTGCTGATTTTAAAGTTAGCAGGCTCTAATGCACTGCCACCATGCCACCAGGGCTCCGGTATCACTCCGTGGCATCTATCAAATATGGAAATCTACTGAAAAGCTAACAGAACTATTATAAAACAATTCCATGTCTATGGATAATAAGAGGCCTGAGTACCTTTACCAAAAATATCATTTTTTGGTTCTTAAATGTGATAAAAGCAAAAGTAGGAGGCTCCGATGAAGTTGGTACATTGGAAAGGTACCAAATGCCGTAGCACAGCCACCAATCTACTCGGTGACTATGGGTTTGCTTTTGGTTTGTGATTGCCGCGCAGGGAGCTCAGGTTGCAGTGGGTAAGTGTTCAGCTGCTACCTGGAGGGCTGGGCGGTGGTTTGACCCCACTGCTTCTGTCCAGATGGCAGCCTGGGAAACCCAGTGGGGCGGGTCTAAGGCCCACCCTGTTCTGTGAGCTGCCAAGTGTTGGAAGGAACTCCTTGACCATGGATTTTGCCCTCCACTCTTTCAGTTGTTGCTGGTGTTGGAGTAAGCTTCTTTAAACGAGGGCCAAGAACTTCTTAGGTGACTCAAGAGGGATTCTTACCTGAGAATCAGTAAGAGTTACCTGCGCAACAGTAAGGAGGGAAAAAGGGGGGGGGGCAAAGATTCCAGAGGCAAAGACACTACATTGTGCCTGTCAAGGTGAAGGCCGACTTTGCTGTGCTTGGGAAGGCACAGCGTGTGGGGGAGGGGAAGGCCAATCTAACTGGGGTGGTTTAGAAGAAGCCCCATAAGGAAGGAGGAGTTGGACAGATGTAGTTGGGGGGGGGGGGGACACAGCCACTTTCTCAGCAAGTGACCAGTCCATTCATCTGTGTTCCCAACACGGGAGGAAGTGGCTCTGACCTGGGCCTTGGCCATGGCTGGGTGGAGCCGAGTTGCTGTCTGTTCAGGGAGTCCACATGACATTTCTGGAATTCTCCATCCCTCCCACAGTTGACGAACGAGACAAGACCACTACACCGCTTGTGCTATGAGCTACCGTTGATGTCCGCCTCCTCACTGAGGGGCGCTGCCCCTTGGGCTCTCCCGGCTGGGATCTCTTCAGAGGCAGACGGCCTGACCTCTCTCCCAACAGCGTGGGGAGTGTGCAGCGTGGCTGCACACCGTCAAACTTCCGGTTCGTGGCTGAGCACTTAACCGTTGCATCACCAGGGCTTCCTCACGGTCAAGTCCATTCCCAACTCCTCCCGACCCTGTAGGACGGAGTAGGACTGACCCTGAGGGTTTCCTAGGTTGCCATCTTGATGGAGACAGATTTCTAGGTCTCCCTCCTGCGAAGCCCCAGGTGGGTTTGAACCACCCACCTTGCCACTAGCGGCTGAGTCCTCCGGGCTCCCTAATCTCATTGCTCCAAAATCCAAGCCAAGCCCATGCGATCCTGCGTAGAGTTGCTGAGACTGTCAGCCTTTCCCAGAGCTGTCCATCCTTTCCCAAAGAGCAGCTGGTGGGTTTCAACCGCCGACCTCGGGGTGAGGAGGCCAGCACTGACCCACAGAGGTGTTTGCAACTATTTCATCCACCACACCAAGGAGACGTGCAGGGACCAAATGGGACTGATGGGAAGAGGCCCTCTGGGGGAACGGAAGGGATTGATTTGAGGAGAAGATGGGGTGAGGACAGGCTTGGCCCTCAGGGCCGCCAGCGGTGCTTTCCCTGGAAGGACCGAAGGCTGGGAAAAGGTTTCCATGCAGGCGTCCTCCACAACTCGGTGGGCACGCTGGTCTCCTGAGTGTGCCCGAAGGCTGGGTCTGTGAGCTCACTCACGTCTCCCTCTCCACACACAGGGGTGGTCCGTGGGCTTCTCCCGAGTCCTAGCGGCCAGAAGCCACCTGGCTATTTCTGACATAGCTTTTTCCCCTTCTCTGTCTCAAAGGACGGTCGGCCTGTTTTTAAAACCGCAAGTCTTGCCTGGATTGTTGCCACAGGGAGGCCCCAGGTCTGCAGCCTTTGATGGCTGCAGCTTTATGGATAGAGCATACTCCTACCTCTCTCCCCGTGTACCTCACTCTCACAGAGGAGACCTGATGGTCAATGCTAACCCCGAAGTGCAGTGGTTCAACCGCCAGCTGCTCGTGGGGAAGGGTGTGGCGGTCTGCTTCTGTACAGATGGCCAGCCCGGGGAGCCCTCAGGGGGTCACGAGGGAGCCGGAATCGACGCAAAGGCAACTGGTTTTCGTTTGTCGTACTGATCGCTAACGGGATGTTCGGCGTGATCACAATAATGACTGATTTCCCTAGTTGTCTCAAATCATGCGTCCCCTCCATAGCATGCCCACCCCTGGGACTTGAGGCAAAGCACACCGAATGGGAGTGGTGCTCGGGGGTTACGTAGTTGGCAAAACCCTGTAATGCGTGTGTTCTTTGCATAAAGATGTGGTGTCGTAGGGGAGAGCGGCTGTCCCTACTAGGTGTTGATTTCTGATGGTAAATACACAGGTGAGGCCTCCATGAGCTCTCTGGAACCTACTCGCTTTCTTCATGGTCTGTCTGTGCTGAACACAAGCATGGCATCAGGACCCTCCGCTCCTGCGCACTGTGTTCACCTTGCTCCCATCTTCTAGTCGCCACACCATCCGTTTACGTCTCAGTCAGGTGTCGCTTCGTCGCACAAATGTGTACTAGGCAAGATACAGACCATGTGCAAGGCTCAAAGGCAGACACCTTTACTTTGTTGTTATCCAGGGCCCTCCCGTCAGTCCCCACTCACTGCGACCCTGTGCACAGCCGAGCGAAACACTGCCCGATCCAGCGCTATCCTCACGGCCACTGCGCCCACCATCTCATTGTGGATTGTCCGCTCCTTTGCTGCCCCCCCCCCACACACACATTGTACCAAGTCCTCCTTCTCCAGCTATTGGTCTCTGGACAACATGTCCAACGTGCACAAGACAAAGCCTCACCGACATCCTGGCTTCCGAGGGCCACTCTGGTCGTACTTCTTCCAAAACAGATTTGCTTGTTCTTCTGGCCGTCCGTGGTGCTTCCCGTAGTCTCGCTGGCACAACCCTCCAAATGCATCGCTTCTTCTCCATCTTCCCTTTTCAGTGTCCGACTTTCACATGCATAGGAGGGGACTGAAAGGGCCGTGTTTTCATTGGGTAGGAAAGATGCGCAGCTTTGGTGACTGCATGTCGGATGTGCACGGGCATCTGTAGCATTTCTGTGACCTGGTCTCTGGAATAGAGACGTGGGGATCCCCGAAATGGGTTCTGTCCATGGCACCGTCCTGACTTTTGTGTGACGTTGGCTGCCTATTGAGACTCTTCGTGCTTCCATGTCCCCTTCTGCACATGGTCAATGTCATCTCTCCCCTTTCCTCTAAGACATGGCTATGAGCGAGTTAAATGAGAACATCACACCAAAGGATCTTTTCCTCTTTCAAAAAAAAAACCAACCAGAGCGAATGTCCTAGTTGTTGTCCTAATGAGTTACAAAGCCATTTGACCACCACCTCGGAGCACCGAGGGCCCGATTTACGAACCTTTCCACTTACGAAAGGAGGGTTATGCACAAAGGCTGACAGACAGGGTGATATGGAGTCTACTTAATAATGATCAAGTTTTCTAGCAAAACAAGACAAAGTTATTGCCTTGGAGTCCAGGCGACTCAAAGCAACCCTGTGGGACGAAGGAGCCCCAGTGGTGCTATTGGGTAAGCGTTGGACTGCCAACCACAAGATCATTGGTTCAAACCCACCGGCCACACTCTGGGAGAACGAGGAGGTTTTCTGCTCCAGGAAAGATTTTACAGACCTTGGCAGCCCTCCACAGGGTTGCTATGAGTCAGACTCAGCTTGATGGCAGTGGGCTTGGTTCTTACAGGGTGTCCAAGACTGGACGGCCATCTCTTTCTCCTAAGGAAGCCCACTGCTCCATCTTTCCAGCGAGGGGCTCTTGGTGGTGTCAAGCCCCCAGTCTTTCCCATTGGCCACCAGGCACCTTAATCCCTGTGCCACTGATCGCTGGAAAAGCTAACAGTAGTTAGCCAGCAAGAATGACCTGGCAGCCCCTCCCCCATGCTGCCCTCCATGCCAGCTGGATACCCTGGGTCAGCCCACAAAGGGAGCGTGTGCCCATGCATGGCCCCGCTCGCTCTAGAGCCAACAAACCCCTTAGGAGGGGGAAATGGAATTGGATTCTTAGTCATGGAAGGCCGAGGCTCAAGGCTTTCTTAGCTAAAATGGAGGATTTCCACAGAGAAACCTCACGGACACGCAGAGCCCAGGGGCGCTTCTTCCACAACCTAGAAGCAGATCAGAGCTGGAGTTCAAATGCACGCTGCATTCTGGAAGTTTCCCAGAACATCATCCCTCTACAACTCACTGTAGGAGGATGAGCTTCCTGTTCCACACCACCCAACATCCTCCCCTGCTGTGACGGTGCTCTAAGAGCAATCTGACAGCCCTGGGGACCTAGTGCTGCCCGGCAGTCAGCTAAGGGCGAGGCCAGCAAGTTGGAAGCCACCATTGCTCGGAGGGAGAAAGGCCAGGCTACTCATGTCAAGCTGAAAAGCCAAACCACTCCAGTTCCGAGGAGCCGAGGACGGCCCACCAAGTGAGGGACAGACAGGCAGCTAATCGCATTGGTCAGTTGCATCGGTCCAGGCGAGAGGGGAGGCTTTGTGCTCCTGGAAAGTGACAGTTTCAGAAACCCACACGGCAAGTCCACTCTGCTCCTGTCGGGTCGATAGGAGTTGGAAGGACTCAGTGGCAGGGAGGGGTTTTTTGGTTGTATACTGCCGCAAATTAGCAAAGAAAGTGAGACTTGAAGCTCTAGGAACGTGGTCCGGGGCCTTGGCGGAGTACAAAAGCTAAGTAGACCAAAACCCAAACAACTGTGAATGCTAGTTACCATATATCCTCGTGTAAAAGCCGAGGTTTTCAGCATATGCGCAATGCAATTTTTGTGGTAAAATTAGGTGTCTCGGCTGATATTCAGGTTGGCTTATACTTGAGTATATACGTTAATTCAAAACATAGAGCCAAGGACCCAAATTTAATGGACCACAAGCAGGAATAGCTACTGTTTTCCTGCCAGAGCCGTCTTCTGTCCTGTGCATAATTTTTCTATGTGGAAGTTCTGTCTGCACATTGAACACTCCAGCCTTCGCTGGGCAGGCAAGCAGGTGAGCTGTCTGACTCCTTGCCATCGAGTCCATGCATACATCAATTGTATCAAGCAAATTTGTACATATGTTACCATCATTATTTTCTAGACATTTACTTTCTATTGAGCCCTTGGTATCAGCTCCTCTTTTTCCCCTCCCTCCCCTGCCCCATCCTCGTGTCCCCTTGATAAATTATTATTTTCATATCTTACACTGACCACTGTCTGCCTTCCCCCACAGTTTCTGTTGTTCGTCCCCCCTGGGGTGGGGGGGCTGGTGGTGGTGGTTATGTGTCGATCATTATGATTGGTTCCCCCTTCCTCCCCTCCTCTCCCCACCTTCACCCTACCCTCCTGGTATCGCTACTCCCTAAAACCCATCTGTAGACAAGGGGACATCCCTTCACAGAAGGGTCACAAGGAAGGAATGAGTCAACCAGGGTTCAGCATAGCACACAATCTTCCTCCGGTTCCTTGAGGCTTCCTCATGCCCCACTCATGACCCCAGTCCTGCTTCTTTCTCACTGTGGGCTAGATGGGAGCATGTGCACAGGTACAGATAACAACTGTAATTTAAGAACCCCGCTTATTTGGAGATCTGGCAGCATGCCTGGTGTTTGAACCTTGCTCTCATCCCTCTCAGGGCTCCTGCCACGTGCACCTCAGTCTCGCTCGACACACCAGGGGGCTTCCAAGGGGAATCAAATAAGAGAGTGGCATTTTTCCACGAGCTTTCGGAGGAAGCTCCCTGGCATGTTCTCTGCGGGGTGGGAAAGGAGTCGCAGACTCCGATCAAGATCAGGCATGCGGAGGAGGATGTCAATTAGCTTCCAGCAGGACATAGAATCCCTGGGAGAAGCATAAAGAAGGCCACCTCACCAAATACCACTTTAGCAGGACTTAGAGGCCGGCCATCAGGCCCCAGGGGCTGTCATCAGGGGCCAAGGGGACTGGCCGCTGCCTGCTGGGCAGCCCCTTGAGCTCTGTTGCATAATCACTGGATGAACCAGTGCCCACTGTCCACTGGGAAGGCCCGGACAACAGCGCCCATTGATACTGCTCGCCAAGTCCCGAGAACACAGCCCACGCTCGCGAGCCAAGTGCTTCTTTGCCACTTTCCTGTACCTTGTGGGACACGCCTCTCTGTTCCCAGTGACACAGCGAGTCTAATGAATAACTGTGTCTAATGAATCGACTGTCTCCTGTAATTGCTGTCACACACTTCATTGGGTGTTTTAAATGAAGCTCCAGTGCTGGGTCAGAGAAAGTCTAGGAGAGTTGGTTTCTCAGGGGTCTCTTGGGGCCATGCAGGGTGGCTTCTCAGCATGCGGCGTGCAACTAGAGCTTGCTGGACACACAGGTGGGGAAGGCATCCGGGAAGACGGGCAGCAAGGCACACACTTCCTTTGGCCATATGTGCACAGATCCGCCCAGATGGGGTGGGCGCTTTCGTTACTGAATCATAGCACGGAGAGAGATGACAACTCGTTTATAAAGCACGCACCTGTGCTCGGGAAAGGGTGTTACTTAAACCCATTTCCACTGGGTTGAGTGGCACAGTGGGTGAAGGGCCGTCCAGAGTCACGTGCTGCGCCGCAGGAGAGAGAGGAGGCTGTCTGCTACTGTAAACACTGGCAGCCTCGGGAGCCAGCGAGCAGGTCTCCTGCCCTAGAGGGTTGCTTGAGGTCAGAAGTAACTGGCAGCATGGAGGGATCGAATCAATGGTTTCATCCTTTTCGGGGGTGGGGGTTTGAGAGGTAGGTAAGCAGTAAATTGTTTCTTGAAGTAGTCCATCTAGACCTGTTTTGGTTTTTAATAAATCATTTTATTGAGGGTTTTTACAGCTCTTATAACAATCCATCCACTGTATCAAGCACATGTTTACATATATATTACCATCATCATTTTCAAAACATTTTCTTTCTGCTTGAGCCCTTGGTATCAGCTCTTCTTTTTTTCCCTCCTTCCCCTCCCCTGCCACCCTCGTGAACCCTTGAGGAATAATTATTATCTTCATAGCTTACACTGTCTGCTGTCTCCCTTCACCTATGTTTCTGTTGTTTGTTCCCCGGGGGTAGGGTGGGGTGGGGTTTATATGTTGATCACTGCAATTGGTTCTGCCCTGGATTCTGCGTGTCAAGAGCTCTTAGCTACGCCAGTGTACATGCGCTGGTGTAGCTGGGTTTGTAAGGGAGAGCTGGGGGTCATGCTAGTGGGGGCGAATTAGAGGAATGCGGGTGCTGTGCTGCACCCTGGCCGCTTCGTCCCTTCCTTGTGCCCCTTCTGTAAGGGGATGTCCAGTTGCTAGACCTGGTTGCTAAGGTACCCTCATTGCCCTTTGGGTGAAAAAGCAGAATCTAGCAGATTCGAGGATGGACTAATGGACTGTAGACTACCGCTTGGATAGTGTCTTCTAGCGAGCATCAAGGCACTAGACCTTGTAGGAGCACCACTGTCTCCTAGTGAAATGTGTCGTCAGTCTGCCCTTCTGCGTGCCGACATTACCAGTCCTCGATCTCCGTGACCGTGACTCAGAATGCATAGGCTGTCCTCTGCTACCCCGTGAGGCAACCAAAGTTGAGAGAGTTGTTTCTTAGATGCTTTCTGATGGAAGGAAAGGAAAGGGTTGGAAGTCAGAAATGGGGTCACAGTGACTTCTCGTTTGGAGAACACTGGCCTGACCTGTGAGTTCGTCTTGTCGGCGCTGCTCTCACAGGGCTCACGTGTGAGCTGAAGGTGGAGCGGAAAGGAGGAAGCGATGAGCAGGAATGAGGAGCATTTGATTCGAACGGTGCATTTTGGGGGCGGGGGACCAGGCAGGATCTCTGGTTGGGTTAAGCCCCAGGAAATGACTGCAGATGGGGTAGACCCTTTGATGGCAGGACTGGGGGGACAAGCATAAAGCCCAGTAGGATGAAGAGCACATCGATTGAAGGCCAGCCCCAGCAGGGCAGCACGACCCACTGACAGTGGCATTTCCAGCTAACAGCTCGGTGGTTTTGCTCACCCCGCTGGGGCATTTTCTCCCTTGTGAGGAAGTCCCGTGCCTCCCTGATGGCTTGAGGTGAGTGCTCTGGATGAGGATTCAGCAAGTGCCTCAGCTGGCCTCCAGTTGGCCTCACAAATCTCTCGGGCACCCAGGTAAAGAAGACTGGAGAGCAACCAAAGGAGATGAGTAAGCAGGGTGGGTCTAAAGGCAATGGAAGCGGACACATAAGGGCAGACAGACGATGAATGAATGGGACCGAGGCATGCTGTTGCTCAGTGACATTGAGTCTGCATCGGCTGCCTCCTAATGGCCCTCTGTGGGACAGAACACAATGTTTCATGGTTCAGATTTCAACCGCAGCATGTCCTGATGTCACCCAGAATGATTCATCCGCATAGAATGAAGGGATCTTAAAGATTATCGAGAGAGGTAATAAACGAGAAGATAAATGTTACATGTTACCACCTTGAACTTCACAGGTGGCTAAGCCTAGGACTGGACCCAGCTCCATGATTTCCTGTTTTCTGGTCTTCTCACCACAGCATTGTACTGACCCCGCATGGGAAGGGTGGGCGTGGTGGACGTGCTTCTCCTGGGTGGTAGACAGAGTGCCTCTGCTTAGAGCAGCGGTTCTCCACCTTCCTCATGCCGTGACCCTTCACACAGCTCCTCATGTGCTGGGCCCCCCAACCATAACATTATTTTCGTTGCTACTTCATCACTGTCATTTTGCTACTGTTAGGAATCGTCATAAATATCTGATAGGCAGGCTGTCTTTTCATGATTACAAATGGAACATAATGCGACAGTGTGCCTAAAAAGCCAGCGTCAGTGCGAAGGTGGAGATCGCGTCTTTCTCACCAGATGAGCCACCTGCATGTGGGCGGACCCGCCTGGAGACGGAGAGAGGAGCGAGTGGTGTCTCGGTTCCTAAGACCAGTGGAAGTGTTTTCGGATGGTTTTAGGTGATCCCTGTGATAAGAGTCGTTCGACTCCCAAAGGGGTCGTGACCCACAGGTTGAGACCCACTGCCCTAGAGGAAGTGGGCTTGAAACCTGGGGGTGGTGGGGTGGTGTTGAGGAGCTGTGCCGGAAAGTTCGATGGAAAGGGAGAGGACATGGGTGTGATCGTGTGCAGAAATGAGGTTTGGTTGGCTCCTAAGATTTAGGTGGGAAAAGATTAAAAAACTATCATTGGAAATATCAGTTGGATTCTGGTGCTGAATTTCTTGAAGGGAGGCCCTGGAGCTGAGCCAGTCAATCCTTCTCCTAGGGCTCACGTTCCCTGGATACCTCGGTATTCATAGACTGTAAGTCCACTCTGTCCCTTCTTAGGGATGCATGCAGTGGCGCAGACTTCACCCCGAGAAGTGTTGGGGGTCTTATTCCTGGGATGCTGTTTCGATGTGGCTTCTGAGCGTGTTTCTAGGCAGACGGCCTCACAGTAGTTAAAAGACTTGGTTGCTAGCCTACAGGTCAGAGGTCCAAACCCACACTAGTCAAAGCTGTTCGGAGGGAGACCGATGAGGCCGGCTTCTTCTATGAAGTTTAGTCTTTGAGACGCTTTGGGGTGGGGTGGGGGCTCTACTGTCACATAGGGTTGTCATATGTTGGCTTCACCTCAGCGGGATGGGTACACTGAGACAAAAGCCAGTGCAGACAACCTTGTCCGGACGAGCAGAGCCTTAGCCGGCTACAGCTGGGGTCGATCCTTTGTGCTCATTCGCTTAGGTCTGCAGCGCTCCCTCCGCCTGGGCCGTCCCTGAAAAGGACGTTGACATTAACTCCCTGCTCCACCTTGCAGGAAAATCCTCCCTTTTGTGTTTTCTGTTCCTTTTCACAAATAAATGGAGGAAAATTTAAATGGGCCTTTGGAGTCAAATGGAAGGTTCTGAATGGCGGAAGACTGAACTAGGGGTTCTTTTCTTTTATAACTGAAACCTATGAAGCATTTCACTCTAGGGTGTACTTGTGCCAGGTGATACAGATAGGTGGATGATGATGATGATGACTGATAGATAGATAGATGATAGATAGATAGACAGATGATAGGCAGATAGGTGATAAGTAGGCCCATAGAGACAGGTAGGCAGGTAAGCACACAGATGATAGGCAAGCAGGAAGATAGATAAGCTCTCCTCTGATCTCCTAGGACTTCTTCGAGGCCGACATTACTCTTGGGACCATTTTTCAGAGGAGGCACACACAAGTCATGTCAGGAAACTAGCTCTGTACATGGCTGTCCTATCAGCACATTATCAGCCTGGCTGCCCAGAGCACTTTCTGGCCAAGATTGGATCTGTAACAGCTACTTAGGAAGTGAAATGCGTATGTTGTGATCAAGAGCACATGCCCTTTCAAAGCCTGGCGTGGGCTCTCAAGAGCCAGTCTGGTACAAGGCATAAAGATGCACAAAGGTACCACGGTCCAGGTCATGGGCTGCATGTCAGCGGTTGTTTGGAGATTGAGTGAGCTCGTGCAGATGAAGCAGTTGGCCCGCTTCCTGTGACACATAAGTGCTAGATGTGTTGGTAATGGCTGGCCAGTCCTTCTAGGGTTCTCTGGAGCCGCCCATTGGAAAGCCACTGCGTCTGAAGTGCGATGAGAGATGCAGCCAGTGTCCTGTGGAATCTGACAAGAGTCTGACAGGTTGGGAAACAGGCGTGCATCATTGGACAGGTCTTTTGACTAGGTTCCATCGTCAACAGAAATTTCAGATCCTCTAGGAAACTGGTTTCGATCTGTGTGTAACTGAACGAAGCATCGCCCCGTCCCGCGCCATCCACACAATTGTTCCTGTATTTGAACCTCTCTCACCATGGGGCTTCCTCTCTTTTCTCCCTGGCCATCTGCTTTTATGGAGCAGGGTGCCCTTCTCCAGGGACTGGCCCCTTCTGATCACCTGTCCAAAGGAAGCAAAACGAGAGGCAGGATGATGCCCCGGGTCTCCGCACACCCCAGAATTGTGCCTCGGTTCCTCGGGCACTCCTTGATCTAAGGGCTACCCAGCCTCGGTTCCCTGTGGACTTGTGACATGTGGCTGGCCTGTGCTCAAGACAGCTGGACGTGTTTCTGTGTACTTGGCTGCTCGCATCAAGACACGTGGCTTTTCTTGTGAGGCACTCTGGAGTTGATCTTTGACTCAGGTGAAGGAGTACAGAGCACACCTAACCCCAGGGGACTTTCTAGACAAGGGCGATCTCCAGGTCTTTCTTCCTGGAGAGCATCGAACTATCTGACCATCTGAACCATTCACTTGTCGCTCAGTAGCCGCGTATACCCGCGTATACCCAACCAGCCCTCCCTTCAATAGACTGACAGAAGGAACACACGCATACTTCTTTGCAGGGCAGAGGGTACTCTAGTTTCTTAGATAGTTGTGTGACGAGATGGTGCTAGTCATTGTGGGCCTACATTCTGTACACCTTTGTGCGACCTTGAAGAAAAGAGATTACTGCTGTTTGCTTTCATTTTCCCTGAGACCAGAAGATTCGTCTCCATTGTGTCAGCATCGATGTCCAAGTGGAGATTGTCCATGACGATCAGATTGTCAGACGCTGATAGTGCCGTGACGAGTTTATCCAGACGTCAGGGAAGATCCTCTGTCTTCATTAATATCTGTCATTGTGGATGTATAGACTGATGGCGGTGACATCGTGCTGATTAGTGGAGAGGGTAGGTGTGAGGTCATTTGATGGTCACTAATGCCACCTTTCCTAGCAAGTTTGAGGCAAGTGATTGATGGTGGAGCTGATACACAGCCAGAAGGTTTAAGTCCATACCTAGTCATGCTCTTCCAGGATCCCCTCTTCTCAGCAGGCAGGTTAGGGGAGAAACAGATAAGGAGTGCTCCCCAGTGGTAGGCCAAGTTTCCGTGCAAGGCACCCAGGGGCTAACGATGCGTAGCTCCCCACCCACTCACGCGGTTAAGTGACACCCAGTACCCTGGTCTGTCTACTGTGCGGAGCAGGTTCGCCAAAGGGCTTTGTACAGAATCACCCTGCTGTGTCCCGAAGTCAGTGATTGTCTCGAGATGATTTTCCCTCTGCTCCCGTTCTGATCGCTGTAACAAGCAGCTAGACACGATCCCGCAGGTAATAGGAGGTTTCTTGTCTTGAGTCTGCAGGCCTGAGAACATCGCCTTTCGCAAGGAATGTGAGGTGGCGGGTCACCCACAGTACCATGACTAGTTGAGCACATCTGGACGTGGGGGGAGCGGGGCAGGATTAGGACAGAGATTGGAGCCACATGCTCTTTTTGAGACAAAGAAGAGAGAGTGTGGGAAACATACATGGGAAGCCCACCTTGTCAGAGGGCTGAGGTCAGGTGGGAATAAGGACCCCCTTATCCTCTGAGCCGGGAGTGGTCAACAGACACACGCTCCCCCACAGGACCGTCTATTTTTGACATCCCTCAGTGTTGGGCAGGGGTGTGGCACCCACACCTGACGTGTGGGCAGCGTCTTGTGGGCTTTTTGGATCCAAGGATACCACCTAGAACGATCCAAGGGATTAAAAAGATGGCAGTGCCCCCATCCCTACAGCCCCCTCCCCCCCCACCGGCCCCTTGTGGAATTTGGAATGACTCAGATTTCTCACATTTGGGCTTCTGTTCCCCCCGGGGTTAAAGAAATAGTAAAGTCCAACATTATGGTCCAGGCTTAGGCCTGCCCAGCTCTGCAGTCCATTCTGCCCTCAAGCTGCGCGATGACGCCCCTCCCTCCGCCCCAGACTTTCTGCTCCTTTCCTCTACATGAGAACCAAAAGTAGCTACGGCTGGAAAGAGTCTGCCTTTAGTGACTGATCGACTGAAACCCTCCTTCTCGAATGTTAGAGAGCGTTTGTAGCCACATTTCCTTCAGGATTTCTAATCTATCAAGTCACCCTTCCGGAACCAGCCGGTCTCTCACTAAGAAGAAAAATGATGATGGCAACATGTGTACAAAGGTGCTTGCTACAGTTGATGTATGGGCTGTTCTGAGAGCCGTTAGAACCTCCAATAAAATGATTTTATTTAAAAAAAAGGAGAACAAATGATTGGCTAAAATAGGTGTTCTACATGAGGCTCCTATCTGGGTGTGCCCCGGTCAACACCTACTCTTTCATCCTCAAGTCTCCCAGGGAGAGGTTGCCAAGACTCTCTGGGCCGGACTCAGGTTCTGAAAGGAACCCAGAGAAAGAGGGAGAGTGGACTGAGTATTGGACTTGACTGTGGGCAAGGAAAGAGAGGGGTGTGTGTGTGTGAGAAAGCAGTAAGATGGACCTTGGTGCTGAACATGGTGCCCTGGAGAGCAGGAAGGCTGGGAAATTCCTTCTCTAGACAGAGGTGAGGCCCAGGTGCTCATGGGAAAATTCCTTCCTTAGAGGTGAGACTGAGTGAAAGATCATTTCCACCATCGTCCAGAGACTTGACTCAAAGCCTTCAATTCCCCCCACCCCCCAACTCCCTCCACCTGGCTCTATGCTCTCAGGCAAGAAGTCATTTTCAGGACAAGTCCCAAGGCAACACAAGGCCTCCCCCAAAGCTGAGGAAAGTCGCTCCCCCAGCATCTCCTCAGCCTGACCCTTTGACCACCCTGAAGGCCCAGGCCCTTTTCCTGCAGCCAACGCAGCAGGAAGAGCTGGCAGGAGTCTAAACACTCCTTGCAACCGGCCCCCTGCTCTGCCAGCGTCCCCTCCCACCTCGGGTTCTGTTTGTTTTAGGAGAACGTGTGAGGCGGGGAAAGAGTGTCTGCCGACTGTGAATGTGGTGGCGCGCACACACTCCAGCCAGTGATTTGGCACAGCACCCACCGTGGCGGTGGCATGTTTATGTTGAGACCCTGAGACAGGACAGTGGTCAGCCAGGCGTAGTGGCCAGCCAGGGAGCCACCTTGGCCTGGCCCTTTGGCGGAGTTCCAAGCTGTCCTTTTGTGTCCTTCTATGTTTTTTTAAAAGGCACGTTATAGCCACGGTGCCTTCTGCGCCTTTGTTCTCACACTTGAAATGATTCCCTATTCTTTGCAAACAGATTCTAATCACCTTCGCATCCTTTGCAAGTGAAGTGAAATCCCACTGAACAGAGAAGCCTGTCCGGTTTCATCATCCAAAGGAGTGGGGCGTTGTGGGTGGGGGGTGGGGCGCTGATAGAGAATAGAAATGATACTCTTGTCTTTGGACTTTGTAGATCTTCCTAGTAGTCTCCCCCACCTCCCACCCCCCCACCCCCAATTAAACAGTCTTTACTGCTAAATCAAAATATAATTCAGGAACTGTCTTGGGCTCAAGTAGGCAACGAGTGGGTACTGGGGGGGGGGGTGTCCCGTTAACCCACGCCTGTACCTCCCCTTCTCCTCAGAGGCCCCTCCTGCATTAGCTGCTCCGGGGTGCTCCTTGAAGTCAAACACCTGTTAAAAATATATTGGGGTTCGGAATGAAACAGGCAAACTTCTCGGAACATGTCCCGAAGCTCATGTAGACAAAAGTAAGCTACGGGGCGGGGGGCGGGGGGGAGAGACTCAAGTTGGATTATTTCCTTTCTGGGTTATAATGTGTGGTAAGATTTTTTTTTTTAATGATAAATTTGTTAACCAATAGAAGGTGAAGTATTCCTGTAAGTGTAGCCTCAAAATTTGTTTATGATCCAAGCTAATCAAAATTGATTTAAAAAAAAACAAACTTACTTCTGCCCCTCCATACACCAAAGGACTGGATGCCCCTTTGTCCTCTTAAAAACTCACATTTCATTTCCTTTGGCACCTGCCTGGAACTCAGAGGCGTTTAGAAGACCCCAGTTTTCCTCTGTCTTAAGTGACTCTGGGCCAGGTGTCCCCCCTATGGAGCTTGGGGGAAGTCCCTTTGGGAGAGAGAACGGCTTGCGTGGTGGGGTGGGCTCTTGTGGTGGGGGGAGGAGGATCTGGGTTGGGTCTCAGGTTTCCCACCAACGCTGGCAGCACAAGTGAGGCACTAGACTTCCTTCCTAGAGTCCTGGTTTCCTCCTTGGTGAGAGGACTGTGAAATGGTAGTAAGTGCGGCTGAGAAGGTCAGCTCCCTGCTTGGATGACAGTCCTCACCCCCCTCGGCCAGCCAGGGGATGGAGGTTAGCACAGCAGGGTTTTCAAGGGAAGGTTGGTGTCATGTCATCGGTCACTGGGTCAAAGTCACTTCTGACTCCCGGTGCCCGTGGGTTGCAGGGGGCTTGTTGTGACTGTAAATCTTTCCGAGACCAAGTGCTCAGGTCTTCCTTCTTCAGAGCTCACGGAGCTGGACGGGTTCAAACCATGCATCTTTTCAGCTGTCGTGCCTTTCGGCTGTGGCCCCTCTCAGAATGGGGCAGTTCTGTTCTGCCCTGTCCTGTTCTTCTCTGTCTGTCTCTATCTTAGAGGAGACCTTCCAGAACTGGACCAGTTATTCAACTGTTTTGGAAATCATTTGTGAAATGAGTTTATGCTGGGTACCTTCCAGGAGTCTTCAGGCCTAGGTTATTATGCTGTTATAGGTCAAACCTGTAGCACCCCAGATGACAAAGCAGACTGCCCCATGGGCGTCCTAGCCTTTCCTCCCATCTTTATGGGAGCAGATTGCTGGGTCTGTCTCCGGAAGAACGGTGGGTGGGCTTGAACCACCAACCTTTAGCAGCCAAGTGTTAACCACTGTGCCACCAGGGATCCTTCTGGCACCAAACAGGGGGCAGTTCCTGGAAAGGCAGGGAAGGGTTGTGTCTCTTTCTTCATCTTCTTCCTTTTTCCTCCTCCTCCTCCTCTTCCTTCTCCTTCTCCGAGCTCCTGCTTTTCTCCAGAGAGGACCACTCACTTCCAGGGAGACACAGCCACGTGCCATCCCTGGCTCACACACCCAGCTTCCCGTTCCACGGGAGGTAGCAATCCTTCCTCTAGAGCAGCGGTGCTCAACCTTCCTCATGCCGAGACCCTCTCATACAGGTCCTCATGTGGTGGTGACCGCCCCCAACATGATTCCCATTGCTACTTCATAACTGTAATCTTGCTACAGTTATGATTCAGGCAGCCCCTGTGAAAGGGTCATTCAGCCCCCAAAGGGGTCGTGACCCACAGGTGGAGAACCGCTGCGCTAAAGAAAAGGAAGCGCCTGCTCCGTTTCGTGGGTCAGGGTAGGGCAATGCCCGGCAGGAGGATGGGTTGAAATGCCGGCTAAGCCCAGCTGGACCCCAAAGTCGATGGCTGAGGTGCCTGGGTTCTCTAGTAACACCATGGCAAAGACACCACCCTGGCCGGCTGGAGCCCACGGGCACATCTCTCACCATGTAGGAGAGGCTGGAATGCTGAGTGGGCTCGGGATGTGCTGGAGGGCAGGCCCTTGTCTCCTTTGAGTTGCTTGGCCTGGGCCATCTCCTGGTGACTTGGCCTCCACTCCCTTCATCTCTGCTGCTCACTTGCCCTCCACTGCTTCAGGCATACCCCCCGAGAACCCTGCCTCATTCACAGGACAAAGACATGCTCCCAAATCCGATCGTCCCTCAGGTGTAGAGGCTGGGATTCACAGCTCTGAAAGCAGGAACTGGGCAGTGACCGACCAAGCCCTCGACTAGCAACTGTTCTGGCAGGCTGGGGTCTGGTGCTTTGGTGGAAGAGTGGGCAAGGCGTTGGGCTGCTAACTGAAGTCAGGGGTACAAGCCCACCAGCCACACTGCATGAGAAAGAGGCTGTCTGCTCCTATAAAGACTGCCAGCCTCAGGAACCCTATGGAGCCGTTCTCCTCTGTCCTTTGGTCACTGGGAGTCCGAATGGATTTGGCTGCAGTGGGTTTGGGGTGATAAGAGGTGTTGAACGAATATGGCAGAGAACGTGAACCACGATATGCGAACAAAATTGGGGGAGAGGCTTCTAAACTGCCGAGTGCAGTCATGATAGCCGCCTAGTAAATATTTGAGAAGCCCTTTCTTCCTGTCTAACAATCAATGGCGTACAATAACACCTTGCTATCTAACATGGGAGCAGGGACATTGTGTCGGGGTTAAGTGCACAGATGCGGGAGTGAGACTCGACTGGGCACAAATTCTGCCTCTGCCACCAGTGTGGCTTCAAGTGATTTACTTAGTCTTTCTGATCTTAAGTTTCCTTATCCATTTAGTGGAGGTTACTAGTATCTATTTGTCGGGTAAGGGGATGTGGTATTAGTGGGATATGCAAATGAATTCCTTGCTAATTCATGAGCCTGAATCCTCTTCGTTCTTGAGGTCTTCAGCATAACCTAAGATCAGTGCAATGCCAGGCTTTTAAAAGGAAGGTTACTTGAATATCAATCAGTGTAGGATGCAAGTTGCTGTCATTGGGTGCTGTCCAATTAATCCCGACTCAGTGACCCTACAGGACAGAGGACATCCCCCTAAGATTTCAAAGGTGGTGACCTTTATAAGATTGATAGGGACCCTATCGTTCAAACGGACTTGATGCCGTGAGAGTTCATCTTTAGGGGAGTGGCCTACCTCATCTTAGTCTTACCTAGTGGCTGGTGGGTTGGAAGTGCTAACTTTGTAGCTAGCAGTCCAACTTGAAGCCCATTACGACAGCCAGGTACCTTATTAATATTCAACTTATTAATATCCTTCTTAATACCCAAACTAGACTGTTGCCAGAGAGAATTTAAGAACAGCTGCAGCAGTACCACTGGGAACTGGTGGGAATTTGCACTGGGTTCAAAAGAGGGCTCATAGCAAGAAGTGTCGTCGCTGATGCTGAGCGGATCTTGGCAGAAAGCAGAGAATGCCAGAAAGATGACCGCCTACGTGCTACTGACTGTGCAAAGGCAAAGGGCGGTGTGAATTAGAACAAATGATGGGCAGTAGGACCAAGAATGGGGATTCCAGAACATTCAATTGCTCTCATGCACAACGTCTACACAGCCCAAGCGGCAGGCGTTAGAACAAAACAAGGAGAGGACCTGGTTTGTACCTGATCTCCCTCCCTATTCAGTCTGTCCGATGACCACACATGTAGTCCCCGAGGCTGGGATCAGGATGGGAGGCAGGCTCCTAGGCAGACAAGTGCAGCCTTGCTTGCTGAAAGCAAAGCAGACTGGACACACACACACACACACACACACACACACACAGCCTTCAGGATGGATTAGACTTCAACATCAAGAAAGCAAACATTCTCACAACTGGACCAATAAGCAACAGCACGGTCAATGGAGAAGAGTGGAAATTGCCACCGAGTTCATCTTGTTGGACCCACAGCCAATACCCATGAAAGCAGCAGGCAAGAAATCTCATCACCTACGTGTTGGGGGAATCTGCTGCGACACGGCCCCTCTAAGATGTTAAAGAGAAACGATGACTAGAGCCGTGATGAGGACGAGGGTGCGCCTGACCCAAGCCGTGGGCCCTTCAGTGGGTTCATACGCATGAAGAAGCTGGATAATGCCGAAGGAAGACTGAAGCAGAACTGATGCCTCTGACTGATGGGGTTGGCAAAGAATATTCAACATACCGCAGACTCCCCAGAGAAAAACAATCTGTCTTGGAAGACGCACAGCCAGAGAGGGCTCCTTAGAAACAAGGATGGCGAGACCTGGTTGGTCTCACACACTTGGGACATGTTGTCAGAAGAGACTGGTCCCTGGAGAAGGTCATCATGCTTGGTACAGTAGAGGGTCAGCAAAAAAAAAAGGTGGGGTGGGTGGTGGGACTCCTCCATGAATCAGCACAGAGGCACAACAATGGACTGAACGTGAGAATGACTGTGATGAGAGCCCAGGCCCGGCCAGCGTTTCCTCTGGTTGTAAAAGGTTTGGTTCGCCATGAGTCAGAACCGGCTTGATGGCACCTGAGAGCAGCAACAGCAGGAACCGTGTCCAGGTGGCTCCCTGTTGGAGCTGTGCAGCCTGCCATTGTTGCCACGGAAGGACCCAGCTCCCATGTGCAGGGTCCAGAACCGGCCCGCTTCTCTAACTCCTTGAGATCCATCTCAAGTCTGAACGGCGGGGCGGCCAGCGGAGATGACATGGAGCACCCTCCTGGCCCGGGATGTTGTTTCTTCTCTTCCTTTCCCTGGTTATAAATACCCCCATGCTGTTGTACTTGGCTTGCTGTATGCAAATGGAGGGCCGAGGCTGAGGGCTCATTAGGAAGGGGACAGAGGTTTGGAGCAGAGAGGACAGCGGCTGCACTGCCCTTGATAACAGTGGCCTTGTCCAGAATAGTGCCTGGGAGCTTTCTTATCTCGCAGAGGCAGGAGGTGCTGTGTGCTTCCTGTGCGACATCGGGAGGGAGCACAGCTTTCCTCTAGTTGTTCGGCTTCCTCCCCCCTCAGGAGGGTTCCCAGCACAGCCATTATCTCTGCATCTTCAAACCTGGCACCACTGACTTCCTCAGGAGCTTGATGTATTCTTAAGGCATAGGCAGATTCCCCTCCCCCCCAACCCCCAAGATCTCTTTTCAAGTGCTGTTGGAGAGCCAGGCTCCAACATGACCTTCTATTTTTTTTGTGTGGTGGCAATGACAAAGGAGATGTGTGTGCATGTGTGTGTGGGTGGGGGGGGGGTTAGCCCCCTAAATGCCTTTTTGCTTAACTGTAAAAGGAAAAACAGCTGAAATCTGACTTTTTCATTTGGGGAGGGGACTTCCAGGAAGTGGGGAGCACAGTTCCACCAGCAGGGCTGGTGTGCGCCTGCAGTGCCACCTACTCAGCTGTAGCGCGGTGCTTTCCCGCACGAACCCTCCGAGGTGTGGGCAGGCGTTGGCACTTGGGCAGCAGCTGGCATTCCCCTGGGGAGGCTGCCAGGCTTGGTTTACCCTAGCCTAAGGCGTTGGGTTTCCTGAAATAGACATCATAGGCCAAGGTCTGCCCTGTTTATTTCGCTGCTGAAGGGGACAGAGGAAAGATGGTGAGGGGCTTATCTTACAAAGACAGCGGTTCTCAACCTGTGGGTGGTGACCCCTTTCAGAGCGGGGGCGAGGGGGGGACGGGGTGAGTGCCCCTTTCACAGGGTCGCCCGAGTCACAACAGTAGCAAAATTACAGTTATAAAGTAGCAATGAAAATAATGTTATGGTTGGGGGATGGGGGGGTCACCACAACATGAGGAGCTGTATTAAAGGGTCGTGACATTAGGATGGCTGAGACCCACTGCTCTAAGAGATTGACAACCCACTGGTGTCAAAATGCAGGTCATTGTGCACATGTGCACGTGGGTCAGTGGACCGTGTGCGCTGCTTGTGTGTTCCATCAAGTCAGTCCCCGCTCAGACTGGCCCCTGGTGACAGAATAGAGCTGCCCCATAGGGTCCTTGAGGCCACGGATCACCAGGTCTTTCCCCCGAGGGGGCCACTGGATGGCCACTGGATTGGGGTAGCAGTGAAGTCCTTGTATTGTATTCCCACCTTCAGCTCCTTTGCACTTGAACGGTTGGTGTCGCTCATACGGGAAAGTTGAGTCTTAGTTCAAGGTACGCTTCACAGGAGAGATCGCCAAAAATGCATAGGAAAAGATCGTGGGAAGATCATGGCATTTGCCCTGAATTCCCTGAAAGTCCCTCCTGGGTTCAGGTAGAGGAGCGATCACTTAGAACATGTGGACAGAGTCACTTTTAGATAATGGTTTCTTATTAAAACATTTCACATAAAGGGGGAATGTGCTTTCTCTTGGTTTCATCACACACACACACACACACACACACACACAGTGACCCAGGAAATGTTAAAATGCGTCCTTGTTTTACCTAATGACTGATGGGCTAATAGGAATGAAAGAAATCCCTTAGGAATTGGACAGTCTATATTCTTTCTTATTTTAATCGAGCTATAAAAAAGAAAGAAAATCAACGCACTTGAAGCAATCTGACAGATGAATTAGGTACAAACCACATCATGAAATCAGTGCTAATAGTAGGCTTTACACTGAGCTGCTCACCACAAGGTCAGCCGTTCAAACCCACCAGCTGTGCCAAGGAAGAAAGATGAGGCTCTCTGCTCTCCAAAAGGTTTAAAATCTTGGAAACCCACAGGGGAAGTTCTACCCTGCTCTAAAAGTATAGGGTTGCTATGAGTTGGAATCGACTTGATGGCACTGAGTCCTGTTTTTAATCACAGACTTGTTAGAAAATGTGCCTGTTTTAGACCTATATAGTGAAGGATGGAAATGAACTCTGGTTGTGCAGCGGGTTAAACAGGGGGCTGCTAACTGCAAGGTTAGTGGTTCAAGCCCACCAGACACTCGCTCCTCGTGAGAAAGATGAGGCTGTCTGTTCCCATAAAACACTAGTCTCGAAACCCTATGAGGGCAGTTCTACTCTGTCCTACCGGCGCATCCTGGGAGTTGACTTGAGAGCTCTGTGTTTGCTTGTTGCTTTTTAACTAAAGAACATAAAGTTAATACCGCCCAGGAGTTAGATACGCCTTAAAATATTCCACAAGAGAAAGGGCATGGAAGAAATAGAGAGTAGAAATGCAATTGAAAGTCTGTGTGTGGGGTGGGGGGTTAGGGGTGGGCCTTCAAAAAGATCATGGGAAAATTCCCTTATCTTTCTATTCCATTTTCCCCAAAACTTTTGAAGTTCCCTGCATTCCATTCTAGTCTCACCTCTTGAGTACATGTGATGGCTAACACACAAAGCCAGCGAGGGGTCCTAGCTGTCATTGTCAGACAATACGGAGCAGGTTTACGGCCATCATAACAGGCGCTCCTCAGCACAGGCACCGCGATCCTTTAACGGGTGCTAGCTAGTACTGGTGGCTCCAACAGGGGGCTCAAACTTAGGGGCAGCTGTGAGGATGGGGCAGGGCCAGGCAGGGTTTGCTTCTGCTAGGTGTAGCTTCGCTGTGAGTGAGAACCTGCGGGGGGTAGGGGGACACTAACTACAACAAATGCTTAGGGAAGCCAGGCTCTCCACACCCACCCCACTCCGACCCCCGTCTCTGCACAGGTTCAATCCGCCCACCTTTTGATGAACTTCCAAGTGTTTAGCCGCTGTTCCACCAGCATCTTTTTGCACGTGCTCTTAAAGTGCCAATTACATGGTACGCCTTTGCTTAGCTGTGGAGACACAGGGCACCAAGGTGGGGGAGGAGGGTGCTCATGGGAACCCAACAGTTCTTTCCAAAGAGATCAGTGGGGATGGAGGAAGGGGAGGGCGTTGTAGGGCAGTGTGCCTGGGAGAAATGCGTGGTGGGGTTGCTCGCCCAGACCCTTCCCACTGGGAGACTTCGCCCTGGGGAGCCCTGGTGGCAGCAGGCTCTCAGAGAAGCACCAACAGGACCTTGTTCTGCCCTCCGCAGCCCCGGTCATGTGGCCTCCCCCTCACTGTCATGATCCTCTCTCATCTCACGACTGGCCTCCCCACTCCTGGTAGTTAGAAGTCAGCCACTCCCTCTGCACATCTCTACAACCTGTGCAGTACGTGTACCTATGAAAAACTCAGCAAACTTTCCACTCCCTTCTAAGGGCTCCCTTCTGGGGGGCAATGCCAATAAAACCCAGAGATTACACATTCCATATGCAACTAGTCATTACATGGTTCCCTGAAGGCCCTGGGGGGCTGGAATGGCTCAGAACACTGCAATCTGGATGCGAGGTGTCAAAACAAAGTCCCAACAACTAGACGTGGTCTAGAAGGGACACTCAAGGTGGTGGTATGCTCGAGGCAGGAGCCTATAGGTATCATCCCACAGGTACCTATGGTATAGTTACACCTCCTCTTCCGGCTTGCACCGGAAACTAACTTGCAAAGCCCACAGACACTGTAGTTCTTGGTATATTTGCATCGTGTCCTGAATAAATCCATATTTAAATCGCCACCACTTCTCAGCCTTTGGGCTAAGATCAAGTGCATATTTAAATCGCCAATTAAGTTCAACCCTACCCCCCTCCCCAGAAATCTCTTCATTTGATAATAAGCAGCAGGAAGGGAAATCATCCTGGGGCTGGTTTACCACACATGTGGAGTGTGTAAAGCGCTGTCAGGCTAGGGCCATGCATCACCCTCGTGGTCAGGGATAGGACGCAGGAGTCATAGGCCCAAGTGCTCAGGGTTTACAGAGCGGTTCAGCCCTTGAGAGTTCACAGGGGGCAGCAGAGGGTAGGAAAAGCTGCTTGGGAATGATTAAGCTTAGGGGAGAAGATGCAGGGGTGAAGGGATGGGATGGATGGGTGAGGGGAACTGCAGGGAGGGAGGCAAACCACCCAGCTGCTGCCAATCCTTGTGTGTGAGTTTAGAGCTGGGCACTCTCGGGCTTGCCGTGGTTGTAATGTAGATCTTCTGAGATGCCTTGGAGTGGCCTCTAAGAAGCAACCTTTCAGTTTACAGTAGCTGGGTCCTTAACCATGGAGGATGGGTGGGGCACGGTGGCGGTGGGTGGGGAGAACGAGAGTGAGTGCAATCGATTCATTGCTGTCTGGTAATTCTGACTCGGGAACCTTAGGACAGAGTAGAGCTCTGCCCACACGATTTCCAGTACTTGGGAAAGCAGATTGAGTCACCATTCTCCCTCAGACCGGCTGGGTGATTTGAACGGCCAGCTTTCTGGTTAGCAGCCAAGTGTTTGGGTGGGCAGGATCTCCCACTGTTGCAAGTCCATCTGAGTCCTAGTAACCCTACTGGACATCTTAGAACCACTGCCTAGGGTTTCCAGGGCTGTACATCTTTACGGGAGCAGCCAGCCTCATAGTTCTCCCAAGGAGTGGTTGGTGGTTTAAAACCACTGACCTTTTGGTCGGAAGGGCATGCTTGTGGCAACAGGGAAACAGGAAGAGTTATAGTATTCCGTAATATTGCTGCGTTTCAAGGAGGCTACAAGCACACCACCTAAGCAGAAGGTCAGCATTCAAACTCACTAGCCACTACTCAGGCAAAAGATGAAACTGTCTGCGCCTGTAAGTGTTATCTGTAACTTACAGCTCTCTAAGTAAAGCAAGCCACTGCATCTTGGTCATGCTTCCTTTCCCAGAGAAACGTGGTCTAGAACATAGGTGCCTTGACTCCCGGCCCTGGACGCTTTAGACCAAACCAACCAGGCTGTGTTGTGTGTGTGGTCAAGGTAGGAGACTTAGGTAGGGAACAGGCTGTTGATGGCAGTTCAAACCGATCCAACAGTTGATAGCGTAGGAAACCCTACAGGGCAGCTCAACTCTTGTCATACTGGGAGATGAGTCAGAATCCACCCAAGGGCATTCAACAACAGAAGCCATGGTTCATATAAATCAAGACAACTCCACTGCCATGGAGTGGATTCCAATTGACAGCCACCCTATCAAACAGAGCAGAACCACCACGCTCCCTGCTGGACCCTCTGCTCCAGGATATGCATACAAGACTTAGGAAATGGCCGCCATATTTGCATCTGTGATTTACACTGCAAAGCAGAAGTATAAACAGAGGCCTTCAAATGTGTTTGAAGGAACGTGTCAGCTTCCAGATAGATGCACCAGTTGTTCCCCTTCCATAGGCAGTGGGAACCCACTGGCAAGTTCCAGCAACAGATTCCAGGAATTTCAGAAACAAAAAGGAACTTCAAGCTAACTGACGTCAGCCCCTTGTTTCATAATTAAGCAACGAAGATCTACGAAATTGAAGGGTTTGCCATGTGTACCCCGCACTCCACAAGAAACAGATGAGAATTCACAAAGCGCCTCATGTTATCTGTTCTCATAGATGATTTCATTGGTCCCGGGAGGGACCTATCTCTACAACTAAATATTCAAATGAAAGGAAGCCTTTTATCGATGGGAAACGCTTGCTTCCACATTTACCATCATTCGTTTTCCCTCCCTCTCTGTTTGTGTGCTACTTCCACCAGGAACTAATTAAAATCTAAATATGGTATTGTCTTTTTTTTTCTTTAAGGATTTTGGTGTTTGACCTTTAGAACAGGAAGCATTTAGGAAAATATACTGGCATGAGCTTTTTCTTTTCTTTTTTCCCTGTATCGGGTACATCTATTGACTATTTTTAAGTTTTGAGACTAGATAAAGGGGAAAACCTAAGAAGAGAAGATTTGGATGAAAGGGACGACTTTGTTAGCAGAGGACTCTGTCTCCATCCACCCGTCTCCATCGGCAGGATCTCTGGGGCCCAGTGATTTAAGACCATTTGTTCGGCTATAACAGCCGCTCTGAGAGAGAAAGATGAAGCTGTCTGCTCACGTAAAGATAGACGTCCAATAGGGCTGCTCTACTCAGTCCTATAAGGTCGCCATGAGTTGGAAGCGACGAGATGGGAATGGGTCAGCTTGATTCGTGTAGGATGGAGACTCAGGTCCCCACTGGCTTCGGGACGCCGCAGAGCCACTTTGTGATGACTTCCTTCTCTTTGTTTTGTTCTATTAGGTCTGACATTTGTTCCAGTAATGCAGAGTCCTTGCTCCTGACTCCTGATAGCAACGTGGGAAACAGAATTGAAAGCATCACTCAGCGTATGGCAGTAATCGAAGGGAAGAATAAGGTATTGTGTGTAAAAATAAGCATTGGGATAATTATCCTAAAAATACACCACCAGTGCCCATGTTTGCATTTAATGGGACTAGAAGTAATCAAACATGAGAACAAAATCCCAGAGAGTAGGAAGATCATGGAGAGAGGCAGAGGGTGGGCATGGATTGACCATGCAACTGCATGGGCCAAGTGGCCACCACTTTCCAAGTCATGATATCCAGTGCCATAGAGTTGATTCCCATTCACAGTGACCCCACGGGACGCCACACAACTTCCCACTGGGGTTTTCTTGGCTGCCATCCTTATGAGAGCAGGTGTCAGGGTGCCTCCCATGGAGGTGCTGGTGGGTTGGTGCAGCCACTTTGGGGTTCACCACTGTACTACCAGCATTCCTTAAAGCAATGCTACCTGGTCTCTAGAAGAGGTGCAGTTGTCTTGCCAGACTGTAGAATGCACCCTGTCAGCAGTTCTCCGTCCTGGCGGCATAGTTGAAGACTCTGTCACCATTGGCTGCTGTCCAGTAGCACTGCCCCACAGGGCTTTCCGAGCTGTGATCCAATGTACCGCACCATAATAGATGGAGACACTATTGAAGTTGTCGTGGGTTTCATGCTTCTTGGCCCCTCGGCCAATGCCCATGGAAGCAGTCGTCCAGAAATCAAATGATGCACTGCATCGGGCAGTTGTGTTGTAAAAGATCCCTTGAAGGTATTCAAAGGTAAAGATGCCATTTTGAGCACTAAGGTGTGCCTGACCCAAGCCCTGGTATTTTCCTGGCCACTTCCTATGTGCATGAAAGCTGGACCATGCATGAGGGAGATCGGAGAAGACTCCATGCATGTAAATTACAGTGCTGGTGAAGAATACTGGGCAGATGTCCCATGAACCACCAGCAGAATGAACCAATCTGTTGGAGGTGGTAGAGCCAGATGCTCCTTAAAAGTGAAGATGCTAAGACGTTGGTCATGTTCTCAGGAGGGACACCAATCCCTAGAGAAGGACACCATGCTTGGTAAAGCAGAGGATCAGAAAAAGAAAAAGAAAATAGAGGAAGTGGGTTGATACAGTGGCTGCAACACCAAGCTCAAACAAGGCCACGATCGTGACAATGGTGCAGGACCCAGCGGGGCTTCCTCCTGTCATACTACTGTGTGCATCTGACAGCAAAAATAGCAAGTTGCTAGGTCTCTGTCCCGAGGAGCTTCTGGATGTGTTTGAACCACCAACTTTGTAGTTTACCGCTGAGTTGTGCTGCTAGGCTCCTTCCAGTTGTTAGTACCTCTGGGGTGAACCTGATGTGTCCGCAGGACTGAGCCTTTCTGGCATGTATCCAGGGGAACCCCAATAAGGAAAAGCCTGGAGTCTTGGTGGCACAGACAGCTAAGAACTGGGTTGCCCCTACCCAGAGAGGTGGGTTTGAAGAAAATTCTGTTCATCTGCTGCTTGAGTCACCTTCACGGGCGGGCTGAGGGAGGCCACCATGGTCAGAATCTACTGGACAGCAATGGTGATGGAGTGAGGGAGCCAGGTCATTGGGAAAACACATTCCAGGCTAACATGCAGGGTTTCCACCTCATAAAAGAGCTTGTTTTTCCCTGTGAATGGGAAGCTTGACTCAGTTGGGTGGATGAACACACATATGAGCAGGAGACCTGCAGATAGATTTCTTCCCATTGGCCGTCCCCATCTTCCCGTTTTCAGGGCCGTCCCCATTTTTCCGTTTTCAGGGCTCTCCTCTCCCCAGTTTTTGATACACTTTTCAGGCCCGAAAAACCTCACTGGACCTCAGATCTGGTGATGCTTTGTTATTGAATTTGTAAGGCATGCACTTTAAAAAATAAGCAAATCTGCTATGGTCAAGTATATCAGGAGCCCTTGTGGCCTAGTGGGTTATGCCTTGGGCTGCTAACCACAAGGTCAGCAGTTTGAAACAACCAGCCACTCTGCCGGAGAAAGAGGAGGCTTTCTTCTCTCATGAAGATGGAGCATCTCAGAAACACACAGGGATAGTTCTATGTTGTCCCAGAGGGTTGCTAAAGTCGGGGTGGACTCTGGCAGTGAGTATGATAGCAATAGTGATGCTTAAAAAAAAACCTTCAAAACAACTCTAAAGAACCCCTTATTAAAATGTCTCCCATTGCATACACATCTTCTGCTTTAGAAGGAGCTGTGATAGTTCAGATACAAATCTAAGGATCAGCAGTTTGAATCTACCAGGCTGGTGATCTGCTCCAGTATCCAGATGACACCTTAGAAAGTCTTACAGGGCAGTTCTGCTCTGCCCCCTGGGGTCACCATAAACCAACCCCATTGGCACCAAACCACTTCTGTGGCACAACCCACTGCCATCAACTCATACTCTGACTCATGGCGACCCAATGACACTGGATATTTCTGCCCCTGTGGGTTCCCAGAGTGTAAATCTTTCTGGGCGCAGGCAGCATCCTCTTGTTCCCTTGGAATGCCTGGTTGGTTTGAACTGCCAACCTCATGATTAGCAGCCCAACACATCACACTCCACACCACCAGGACTCTTATTTGGAGGAGAGGCGTTCATGCGGATGCCTGAGTGAGGCTGTTTGTGTGGAGGTTCACTGCTGCGCTATGTTTTGCATTTCGAAATGGCGGACTGGGTGGTGTCATTCATTCTCCGTGTAGAATGGAAGGACAGCAGAGATCAACCGTATTCTCCGTTGTTGCAAAACGCTTTGGCATCTACTGATGTCAGCAGCAGTCTTTGACAAGCCAGAATGGTCGCCTCCATTTTTAAAGATAACAAATAAGACAGGGTGCTAAGATGAGGAACCTCAAGCCGCTTGTGTAGAAGTAGAAGGGCTCAGGGGCTCAACCCAACTCGCAGCCAACTGAGTCCAGAGAGGAATCAGTCAGGGTGACAATGGCCGGTATACCCACAACACTCCCTTATCGAAGACTGAAGGACCATGCTTCAAGACTACAGTGAACAAGATCCTTCCGGGCCCTTTTTCTAGCATATCCAGCAATCGTAGTTTTAAAAAGTGTTCCATTATGTTTAGCTATTATTGAGAGGCTGTTTGAATAGGCCACTCATACCTAGAATGGAGGTAATTCCATAAATTCACAAGTTTAGTTTGGATACAACACTAAAAAAAAGCATCACCTGGACTTTGCTAGTAGTAGACACCAAGTTCAGAGGCCTGGTAGGACGCTTAGCTGCTACGCAAAATGTTGGTGGTTCAAACCCATTCGGTGACATGGACGCCATCCTGCTCGCTTTTCACACCCTCCCTCTCTGGGTTCGTCTTCCTCCACCAACAAACTCACTGTCCTCAGCTTCCTATCTAACCCTCAATCTAAAATTGCTCTTGTCAATTTGATTCAACATACAAAACAAACAAACAAACTCACTGCCATCGAGTCCATGCTGACTCATAGTGCCCCCCCTTTGGGGTTCTGAGACCAACTATTTATGGGAGTAGAAAGCCCAGTCTTCCTCCCATGGAGCTGCTGGTGGTTTCAAACTTCTGACCATGCAGATTGCCGTCCAACTCAAAACCATGACACCACCAGGTCTCCGTATCTTAGTTGATATAGCCATAGATCTTAAAAGAGCATAATGTTAATAAAAGAAAGAAAGAAAAAGAAAGAGCATAAAGTTGAAAGCAGACATTTTGTTACCAATTAAGCCAAACCACTGTCTGGACAAACCAATGGAAGAAGTGTGGACAAAGCAATCACAGCAGCAAGGACGGTGAGACTTCATCTCACGTACTTTGGACTCATTGTGAGGAGAGACCAGTCCGTGGAGAAGGACATCATGCTCAGTACAGTAGATGGGGAGCGAAAACGAGTAAGACTCTCCACAAGATCGATCGACACAGTGGTTGCAACAATGGGCTCAAGCATAGGACCAATCGTGAAGACGGCTCAGTACCAGGCAGTGTTTGTTCTCGGGCCGGGCGGTGTTTCCTTCTGTTGAGCGTAGGGTCACTATGGGTCAGAGCAGACTGGATGGCACATACAAGGACAGCATTGGTTTTAAGAAGGTATCAGGAAATGTTTTCGGTTTATAGTTTAAAGATTATCTCAGGGCAATAATTTAAGGCTGGTTTCATTCAGCTTTACTGACTCCTAAAAGTCTGGATTTTATGACAATTTGGAATTCTGTTCTCCATTTCCCCCCTTTTGATCATAACTTCTCAACAGAATCCTTGGTCAAAATGTTCAGTAATAGAAGCTGGGCACCATCTATCTCTTCAGGATTCTTGGCAATGGAGGCAATTATTGTTCACGGAAGTAGTCAGTCACATATTCTCTTTCATTCTCCTATGCCAGACTCTCCTCTTCTTCCAATGTTCTAGGCCAATGGAGGCCCTTGTCATGTCTTGGTGGCGCTGTCCCATGAAATTATGACCCTAGAGCTCCAAACCAAGGAAGCGCATTTCCTGAGGCTGTTGTGCTACACAAGCAGCCTCAACCATCAGTCTTGGGTTTGGTTTGGTTTTCACTCTTATTTCAACTCTGTCAAACAACTTTTGCCAATTCAACGCTTTCCGCTGAGCACCTTACTGGTATGCAATTACAATAATCTGCTGTGCTACTCTACCCATAATTAGTGCAAATTTTCCAACACTCTTAACCGCCCCTCAACCATTCCCCCTCCCTTCTACCCCGGGTAACCACTGCTCTGGTAGAAATGTGCCTTTTTGTATGCAGTGACAAACTTAATATTCTTTCTAAGTGAAAGGTATGCATATATGTGTAGGAAGCATAGCCTGTTAGCAGCTCGAACTATCACACCTTTAGACCTAACTGTAACACCGTCCTCATTTTGCGGCCTGGATTTATGAGAATTCACTGGTTCTACTCTTATCCATTAGCATCTCTGTGTGTGTACACACAAAACAAGTGTAATCTTACTTATGACCATGACAAGCGGAACTTCTATGTGTAGCTTATTTGCACTGAACTTTCCAACTGCTTGTGGTTTCCATGAATGAATGAAAAGTCCCCACAGAAGTAACGATGGCCCAGGAATCTACAGACAACAACTGGGGCTGTGCAGTGGGGGATGGGTGAGGAAGGCAGCGTTCCTGCTGGGTCTCCTGGTGGGTTTCAGGCATTCGTTTCAGTCACCGTTTTGTTCTTTGTTTAGCTCAAGCTTGACGCCTTGTGCGCCCAAGTAGATGTCTACTCACAGCAACCCCGTGTGATAGACCAGGTGTCCCGTTGTTGTTGCTCAGTGTTTTCTAGTCAGCCCCGGCTCAGATGGGCTGTACGTACAACAGACTTAACCCTGCCCCCTGGGGTTTCTTTCCTCTCTAATGTAGATAAGGCCATCTGTGAGATGGCATCCACTCCACGGCAGTGGGTTTAACTGGGTTTGGTTACATCTCTCTTACCGTTTTAGGGAGACGTCTATACAACAAATTAGATGCCCATTTCACAATCCAGAAACAAATCATTCTGGGACATTGGTGGCTGCCCCCTTCCACATGCCAGCACTCTCCCCGTCTTCTTCCCTCAGCTTTCTGTGCCCCCCTCATCTTCTCATCTTTCTTTACACTAAATGTTGGCTCTAGACCAATCTATTATGCGACTGAAAGGTGACCTCTGAGGGTAGTTTCAGTTCCCGGGGCGGGGGGGGGGGGTTCTGAAGGGTGGTAGTTAGGCTGTGATGGGAGCAGATCACCCCGCAGCCTCTAGGTGGGTCCAAACCACCAGGCTTTAGCCGCTTAGCTCTTGTACCACCAGGACTCCTCGAGGAAGGACAGAGAGTGCAATGAAATTCCACTGCCTTGGTTCTGGCTTAGATGAATGAAAAGTGAGTCATCAGTTGGCATTGCTGCAAGTGTGGAGGTTTCATATTCATTCACTGGAGGTTGCCAGAATATTGGGCTTGTAGAAATGGAGTAGGAAATAGAAGGGGCCTGGTGATAGGGACACACACACACACACACACACACACACACACACACACACACACGACATATTAGAGCATTCATTTTGCCAGGCTGGAAAATGAACTTGACAAGGTCAAAGTTTTAGCAACATTTCCAGTGAGGGCTTGGAGGGCAGGTGAGGAGTCGTGTGTTGTGTAATGAGCCCAGGATCGAGACTAATTCATTCCGGGATTCTAGTTCCCAGGCCACTGGCCCATTGTCCCCCTGATCTCACCCTCTGCGTTCCCATCAAGGCGCTCGAGTGCACCACCCGGTCTTATTTTAGATACTTCGGTGACCTCTGCACAGCTACTTCTATTTCTCCCTGAAACACTTAAAAGGAAGCTATATTCGAAACATCCCGGAGATTAAAATCAGTTTCCATATATAGAGCCTTTAAAAATGAGTGCTGGAAATTCAGCTGAATTAGCCATCATCCCACCCATTCTATTCCATTCCGTGAGTAACTAGTGCTTGGCGAAAGGGGAAGGAAGGAGCAAGTATGAGTAAACTTAAGACTTGCCGTGCCCGCCGATGGTTTTCATGACGGCTCCTGGGTCCTACAAAATAGCACAGAGGATGAGCTGGAAGATGTTTCTTATCTCTAGGTCCTTGAGGTGCTAGCAAGGGCCAATGGGAGTGCCCTTAATGTTTGGGGTCAGAGCTGAAAAACAAGGGAAACCTTACAATCCTTTCAGATGGGTCCATCTCATTCCTACAAACAGCCCACTAGCAAAAACACAGCTTCCTGACCTGGTTGAGACCGAACGACTCCCCGAGGCTTTTGTCCTAAGATTTCCTTCAAACTTTTGAACCAAAAACAACCCCCGTATCGACGGGGGAAACTAGCTAAAATAATAGTAAGAAATGAACATCACCTGTGCGTCATGTGCTCCTTAAAAAAAAAAATCACCTACATGAGGCCCAAATGGTCGATGAGACTTTGAAACGAAAATGAGAAGGAAGTGAGGAAATTAGATTCACGGACGTGGAATCCCCGGACCGAAGTCAAGGAGGTACTACCTGCATTGGAAAGAGGGGTTTCAAGGCCGCTGAATAACTTGTGTAGAAAGTGTTGGTTGGGAACCTACACTGCCGGTGCCAACACAGTCAAGTCTGTACACTGTTCTCGAGGAAGCCATCCCTGTACAATGACATCGGGCTGCTTATAAGCCAGTGCATTCCGTAAGAGGCAGGATGATGGGCTCGTGGTCACGTGCCCCAGGCTTTCGATGTCAAGACCCAGTGGCCTTGGAAGAACTCCTAACTTCCCCTCTTTTCTGACTGATGCAAACACTCGGAGGTTCTCATTCTATTTCAGGACTTCCGCTTTCTTTCCCTTCCTCTTTCCCTCTTTGTTTCTTTTCAGCTGCAGGAAAGGGACAGCAGTGACGAGGCTACTAGAGGTACACGTCCTTGGTGATTGATCTTATGGACATCCCTCATCGAAGGCGTGATTGTTGTTTCAAGCACACATTGCCACTCATTCATGGCACTTCCTCTGTTGGTCTTGAGTTGGTCTTTGGTACTCCAACTACTGTGCTCTTTGGATTCTTTCATTTTTATCTTGAAACAATTCCGTTTGTCACAGGTTTGTCCCTCTAACTCACAGGACTCGTGAACTGAGTCCGATGGGCCTGCGAAGTTGCCTTGTAGTTCCGCCCACTTCCACTGGCCTGGGGTGATACTTGAGTCACACTTTCTCTGACTCCGTAAGATGTGTACTTCAATTGGTAACTCTTTTTTCCATCGATACGTGTTTTAACATTTATTCTAAAATATATGAGGGGGCTTCAGAAAAGTTGGTGGGAAATCCCATTATCTTTTTATTTCATTTTCTCAGGAACTTTTGAAGCCCCTCATCTATGGTCTTGAAGAGTAAATCCCAAAACTCCCAACGAAACCCGCTGTCATCAAGTGGATCCTGACATATAGCAACTGGTTAGGATAGGACATAAGCCCGATCTTGCTCTCACGGAGTAGCTGGTGGTTTCAATCTGTTGACCCTGTGGTCAGTGATGAGTTTTCACAAAGTTGATCACCGGATTTAAATTCCACTTTATTTGAACATTCTTTTAAGTACACTCTTTTCACCCCGTTTTAATCATATTGTGTCTCTTACTTGTATAAATTACTATACCAAAGGAAACTAGAATTTCTCACCATTTGGGTGGCATTTAGCGACTGTGCCTCATCTCCGCTGATTTAAAGAGGGGATTCTCTAGAAGAAACCCCATCCAAAGAGTGAACAAAGTTGACTGATGTCACACACTGGAAAGCCTTTAAAGGCAAAAAGCCGTTTAGCACCGAAATTAAGAGCGCAGGCACAGCAGGAAGATAAACATAGGCAGACATGCTGCCTGGGTCCGTTAGGCAAAACACATAGCTCCCTGTTGCTTCTCTGTAGGAGAGGGAATGGCACCCATTCTGTAGAATTCTGAGAACTTGATGAGATAGAGTACCTAGTGGCTACCTAACGAAGTCTGAGAACAAAGAAATGAACTTCCACCCATGCTATTATTACTTTGATCTTAATAGTCGAGGAGCCCTGGTGGTGCAGAGGGTTGAGTGTTGGTTGGCAGTCAGAACCCACCGGTCACTGAGCATGAGATCGAGGAGGCAGTCTGCTTACAGAAGGATGGGAGACTATCTCTCTACGATGCTTCATGTGCCCAGGATTCATTTCCCTTCTGGGTGGCTCGGTTTCCGACCTGTCTCACTGCTCGCTGCTCTTGTAAAAATGGCCACAGCCTTTCACAGCTCACCTGCACAAGTCTGAGGCAAATGTGTGTCTTCATGGTCTTGCCCTTTCCTGGTCATTTTGATTTCTCAACGATTATTTTCTTAAAGAGCACAATTCCCAAAGCAGACCTACTTTGCCAATTAAAGTTGGGAGTTCAAAGGGCTAGTTTGGGTTAAAGGGAGCTCATCCAGTCTCATTGACTACAGAAAGCCTGGCTTCCATTGAGAATTTGAAACTCTGCTTTCCACTGTCCCCTTTTGATCAGAATTATTTTATAGTCTTTGATCAAAACATTCAGTAATGGTAGCCAGGTACCATCCAGTTCTTGTGGGGTCTCCTGACAAAGAAGGAAGTTCATGGAGGCAACCAGATGTGTGTTCGATCTTTCTCCAGGAAACCAGTCCTATTTCATGATCTGTCTTTCCAGCTGCCATCGGGTGACAAGCTCCTGTCGTGTTGCCACCCACAAACTTCTCTTCTCTCTAGTCCCACTTCGCCCATGAGTTATCCTTAATAGAGACCCAGTAAATGCCTGCCAAATCAAATGAAAATGCCACATGATATATGTGTTCTCATGACAATTAGTCCATTAACACACAGGGACCACAAAGGTACATCTAACAGATCCTTCCAACAAACAGAAGCGGGAACGTGGTCTAATAGTCTCTACACTACACTGGAAATGGAGGAAGTAGGCTAAGTGCTGGACTATGAGCCGCAAGGTCAGTGGTTCATACCCACCAGCCACCCCTCCGGACAGAGGCGGCTTTCTGCTCCTATATAGATTTACATCCTCAAAAACCCAAAGGGACAGTCTAGTCTGTCCTAGAGGCTTACTGTGAGTTGGAATCCACTTGATGGCAGTGGGTTTGGCTGGTAAGTTGGTGATGTAAGGGTTACCATGGTGGACTGCTAACCACAAAGCCAGAGGTTCAAGCCCACCAGCCACTCTGCCTATGAAGATTTACAGTCTCAGAAACCCGAGGGAGTTCAGCAGAACTGATTTGATGTCAGTGAGCCTGATAGCAATAAAGCCATTAACTTGCTAGCTAAAACAAACCAAGACTGGGAGTGTGCTTTTTAGTTTTTCTAATCTGTAGAACCGGGTTAGATATGTCTACTTTGTTGGATAAGGGAAATGTGCACACAGAAGTGAGTTGTATGTGATGTGCTCTCGTTGGGTGCTGTCAAGTCCGTTAGGATTTGTCCATCAGAGAAGCTGCCCCTCCGTAGGGTCTTCTAGGTGAGGGTTTGCATGGGAGCCGATCTGCAGGACTTTCTTGCCTGGAGACCCCGCTGGATAGGATGGAATCACCAACCTTTCTGTTAGCAGCTAAATTTTAACCACTGTGCCGCCAGGCTCCTTCAGACATTTAGGGAGCAACACCGAAAATGTCAGGGCTCTTCCCATAACCAGACCACAGTCGCCGCATCAGAGAGGATGTCAAATTTCAGCCTGCTTGCCGCCCTAGTCGTTCCACTTCAGCAAGGACGGCCGTTGGTCTGTAGGTGTCCACTCAGCCAGTACAGTTTCAAGACCCATGCCCAGGGTTCCAGAAGTGTCTGGAAGATTTATAAGCTACTGGATAGCACCTCCCACTCCCCTTAGTTTTCCAATTTTAATATGAAAAACGTTACTGTCTGTGCTTTATTTTTTGATATATCCAGACCAGGGGGGCTTCCAGATGTTCACAGAATATTTTCATTCTCTTTTATTTCCATGTTTGAAGCCCCCTCATATTGGCTTTTTTGGTTAGTTTTGCAAAGATGGATTAAATATAAGAACTCCCACTAATTTCTTGCATCTCGCCAGTTTATTTCTTGGTTTTTTGTTTTTAAGACAGGATTAGCTCAAGACTCAACTATTCACGATGTCATTACTTCCTCTCAGTCTTTTTGAGAAATCCCAAGTTTGAGAAAGTGCCTTCCAGCACCCCCAAGCTTGAACTATGACACTTCTCCGGGGGCTCCTTTGTCAACGGCAGTCCTAAGAGCTAGTGACACCGGTGGTTCTGTTACTTAATAACGCCTGCTGTCTGCCTGGTCAGGATTGGGGATGGCAGGGCTGAGCAAGAAGGGATTCATAGTCGCACACCTCAGTCAGCAGACCCGCCTCTGACCCCACCCCCAAGTCCCATTTGGGGCTGCAGTTCACATTCTTGGAGCACATGAGCTCAGCCAGCTGCCCTCTTTGTCCTTGTTGTGTGACAGAAGGAGGCCAATCTCCAATCGCACCACCCGGAAGGGAAGCCCCGGGCCCTCCCTCACCTGTTCCTCTCATTGACCAGGAACTGAACACCTCCTTGCACATAGGACGTGCCGTCCCGCACCGCCACTTCATGCCTGTCATTGTTACGCCAGCAGCACAGATAAATAAGCTCGAGGCCCTCGTACGAGTCGGATGTCATGGGCCCCGGTCTCCTGGGGGCCTGCTTTCCTGTTATTTTTCCAGTCTTGTTCAGGATCAGTGAGGGTTGAGCTTTCTCTGCCCAATGGATGGAATCGCTGCATCATTTCAACCCTCAGCAGTTTCTGGAGGTTTTTCAAGTAGCCCTTGGCCCGAGCACTAGCTAAAGTGTCCCTTTCTTTTGCAGACTGCTAGCACCTTGGTTGTGGCTGACTCCAGGATCTCTGGACTCTACCGTTGCATGGCTTCCAATAAAGTAGGGACTGTGGGAAGAAGCATAAGCTTTTATGTCACAGGTAAGACCCACAGCCCGCACTCAAGGAAGGGGAAGTGGGTAGGGGTGTCGCCTAGTCACCTCCTTGTCTCCTCTGCTGGGCTTGCTTTTAGTGCACTTATGCTGGAGTGGTTTTTGTTTCAAAAACAACAAAGCCCACTCCACTGGATGGTCAGACTTCTGAGTAGCTTCATCCTCACTCTCAGGAATGGAATTCTACAGCCCCATTGAGTCTCCTGGCGAGTTATTTCCATGAATTCTCTTGAGAGTTATTTGTGTATAGAGTTTCAAAAAACTGTGTGGAAAACTTCCATTATATCTTCATTCCATTTTTCCACTAGCTTGTTTGAAGCTGCCCCCAACCCCATTTGTCTCCCTCACAGGAGGATTTGGGGTCCTCTCGTGGTTCTTCCTGAACCCCCTTCAGGGCAGAGCACAGAGTCCGGCAGCAAGCAGTCCAGGAAACCCAAGCATCACGCTGAAAAACGAAGCAGTGAATGGCTTCACAGCTTCGACCATTCCAACCTTCGAGGCTCTATAGAATTCTGAAAATAATGTCTTATTTGAAATAGTAAAGGTGCACCTTTCTGGTGGCCTTTAACCAGTCTAGCCTAAACATGATGGCCTCTGCAAATCTTAAAGCCTCCGAGGCACACAAGTGACACTCCCTGTGTCCCTCCATGGGCACAGGAAGGGAGTAAGCAGCTCAAAGTATAAAAACAATTGCCTGGCTCCACACGCCCCCCAGTTCTGAGGAAATGTGGGCAGCCTGCCAGCTCTCTGGAAACTTTGCACTGCATGGGGCAGGCTGCAGCTTTTGCTCAGAATTCTCCAGAAAGGAATGGGAAGGTCCGGTTTCATGAGACATGCAGCTTGTCAGATCCCTGAGAGGCCCTGGGCAAGTTAGGCTGGCCCCAAGGCAACCGTGTCTAGGGGGACAGCCGTGAGGGGAGGGGACTCTCAGAGGTGGTCAGTGCTGAGTGGGGCGTGAGAGGTTAGTCATAGTGTGCACACCTCCCTCTCTCAAGCTCGAGAGGAGAGAGGGGATTTCGGGAGACGAGTGGTGAAGGGGGATTCAAGGAAGGCCAGCCTCTCTAGAACAACTCACCCCCGTCCTCTCAGACCAGGGAGCTGGGAGGCCACGCGCAGCTGTGGAGGGGGGTCAGATGTAGATGTCAATACAAAGCTTTTGTATCAACCTTGTCCTCACTCAGTCAGCCTCCAATCTGCACTCTGACCCTGAGCATCCAACCCCCTGTTCTGAGTGGACATCCCACCAAGTTGGCGAGAGTTGAATGAGTGCTCATGATTAAGGGGTTCAACTCCACTCTGGGGTAACACTGGTCTTTCTAGAAAGATAGTTCTAGCAAACCAAGAAACAGAAAGAAGAAAAGTTCTATCAGGTCAGTCCTGTTATGAAAATGTAGGACCGCAGGTGTAGCACCATGGGCGTTACCATCGCCCTAGGTCACCAGTATTTACAAGAGACGGGCACATGGCTTCACCGTGCAGAGGGAGCTGACCCCTGGTTCACTTGGCATCCCTTTCCCGAGCCCCACTCTGTTCACACTGCAGGTGGCCATGCCCCCAAGTGGCTGGTCTTTCCAGCCCACATGCCAAGCTGTCCACATGCCCTCTTCATGAAGTGTCTCACTGGGGCCACCTCAGAAGGACAGGCGGCCTAGGGAGAAGGAAGACCTGGGCCAACTTAGCTGCAGGCTTGGGCTTTTTCGAGCAAGGAATTCTGGGGTCCCAGGTGCCCCAACCACACTCTGGAAGATGAGGGAGGACCTAAGTGGTTTATGGATTCTCCATAGTGGTCAGGGAGGGAGAGGGAAGTGGGACATGGCCAAGGCAGAGACAGCTCATGCCTAGGTCTGAGGGGAGTCCCGGGTGAGGATGTACTAGGAGCTGGGAACACCATGCTTCCTTCCTTGTCGTCTGGAGAGTCCAAAAGAAAGGTTAATGGATGTCCAGACTTCATGAAGACGCCAACACCTGGCCTGGCCCACTGAGACGTCAGTGGTTGCACCTGCTTTTTGTGCACATGGTAAGGTTGTTGGTGTGCACAGGGCCCCGCGGGTGAGTTGGAATGACTGCTGGATTCGGGGAGAATTTCCCTCCCCCATCACAGCATTCAGGGAGCAGCTCTGCAGTGCTTTCCAGCCTGCTGCCGCTCCCCAGGCTTACCTGTAGAAAGAAACGAGGCGTTTGCAATTGAAACATAACTACTCAGAGAAGCTCACGACACCTTTCGTCCGGCAATGCAAGAGCTTTACTCTCAACACTGAGCAGACTTTCAGTGAACTTGAGATTCCTTACCAGGTCTGAAAGGAGCCTTTGAGGCGCAGTGGCTCAAGCACTGGGCTGTTGCCTGCAGACTGTGGTTCGAACCTGCCCGCTCAGCAGAAGGTTGACGCAAGCGGCTTTTGTAAAGGGTGGGGAGGGTGGTGGTTGTTGCTGTAGGTAGGTGTCGTCACTCAGCGACCCCCACATACAACAGAAAGAAGTGCTACCTGGCCCTGCACTCCAGCCCACCGTGGCAGCCGTGGGGCTAGCCATCCCCTTCTGCACTGCCCCGTGGGGTCCCCAGGAGTTGGGAGTGATGAGTCTCGGTGAGTTGGGTTGACTTTTGAAAAGTGCTCTTTTTGATGGCTGATCATAGGCATGTTGCCCATCGTCAAGTTTTGAGTGACTTTTTCTCTTCCCCCAACCCCCATCTCGCTCACAAGATGTGTTCTTAGCGGTTGACGTTAAAACACTGTGGACGACTGCTCCTACGAACGGTGACTGTATAGGTGCACAGGCTCCGCGGGTGTGGGGGCCCCTTTAAAAGCCTCTGTCTACTGAGCTGATGTTAAAGTAGAAGGGATCACTAACGAGGTGGGGGGGGGAGGAGGGTGGATGCCTCTGAATGGCACCTGTGGAAACTATGGGATTGGCCGAGGTACGCTGTACTGCTTATCCTTCCAATAACAGCAACACTGTTAGTTTACTTGAAAATTTTTCAAAAAGCAACTATCCTAAAGCAGCAGATCTAGATTGGGGTCTGTATTGCACCTGATGTCAATCAAGCTGTTCTCCTTGGAAGCACAGAACACTTAGGACCGGCCCCCAAAGTGATAAAAACCGGTTCACTGAGACCTTTCAAATCCCCGATTGGTCCGACAAGCTTTGTCCTTTGCTGGTGCACAGCAGCTACTTGTAAAGGGGCCTCAGAAGAAGGCTGAGGCGTCTGCTCCCATGAAGAGCCAGTCTCTGAAACTCACAGGGGCAGTTCTACCCTGCCCTCGAGGCCACTCTGTGGCAGTCAGCTTGGCGTTTTTAAAGGGTCCCTGGTGGCCCCATGGATTTAGTGTTAGGCGGCTAACCACAAGGTTAGTGGTTTGAACTCAGATGAGGCTGTCTGGGTCGTTCTAAGTGGCAATGAGTCGGCAGCAGTGAGTTTGGGGTGCTCAAGTTGGGGGGAGAGGCAGTGATAGGTTGTTGAAGATGATGCCAAATCGGTAACAGATGCTGAATCAAGTGTGGGACCATGTCTTGTTCTCATTTGGGTCTGAGGACAGGTCTTTCTCGAGTCTGTTTTTTGACCCAGGCTAAGGAAATTACTTGTGTCATCAGTCCAAATTAAGAGAATAACCCTCTGGCTTTGGGACATCATGTGGGACATTTTCTGGATCCTTTTGCTCAGATGCTAGCAGGCTTTTCTGAGAAGGGAGTCACTATTTTATAGAGGCTGCCTGGGAGTTCTAGTCGATCTCGTTTGGGCCGGTGTCCCCACTAGGACAGACTGGACCTCCCCTCGCTTGCTCGCGCCACCCCCCATTCTCCCACCCCAACTGCCTTTCTTCCCCCCCCCCCTCCCCGATGTGTGTTTCTCCTGTTTTGCTGGCCGTCAGCACGCTCATGGGCGTGTTAGCCGTGAAACAGGAACAGCCCTGGCTTATCTCTCTGGTTTCCCAGTGTCACTAACTGCATTTTATTTTGAGATTCCTGGTGGTGCTTGGCAAAGATAAACAAAAATCTTCCATCAGGAAACCTGTGAGCTATTTCCACAGGAAGTTTCAAATCACTAAAGTAAATAGACGCAGCCCGCATGCTTTCGGTCATGTTCCTGGGCCTCAATCGGCCACAGCCCGAGGCCTCTGAAATGGTCCTGGGAGAGGTGGTTTGCTTCCTTGCCACCAGGACACTGGGGCTCCACTCTCCTGCTTCGGCAAGGGGGAGGAGGGGGGAGGGGCATGTCACACGCCACACCCCTCTAAAGTGCGGTAGAGAAATCCTGCAGCTGAGGAGCTAGGAGCCCTTGGACGCACAGTGCTTAGGTGCTCAGCGGCTAATGGAACCCATGAGACAGGAGGGCCCCGCAGTCTGTTCCCATGAAGCATACAGGCTCAGAAACGCTAGGGGGGCAGCCAGCTCCCCTCAGGCACCAGCACCCAACAGCACTGAGATTTTGTGTGAAAAGGGACCATTAGCTGCTCCCTCATCTTCGGGAACGTTCCTAGATTTTCATCTTAAAAGCAGGAAAGCCTCTACTGGCCTCCTCTCGCTCCCCGACCACTGACAGCTTCACTGGCCGGTGCTGCCCACCGCTCCCAGGTTTCAAATGAATGCTTGGCATTCCTTCAGACGTGGTGCTCTATAAGGAAGCCAGAGTCGAGCAAAATCAGAAAAACAAGCAAAACGAGATTGAGGAAAAGACTTGATATGACATCTAATTTTGGACTATTGTCCCCTTCAGGTTTAAAGGTTTCTTTATAGCTTTGTGTGCAGAGGATGGTGGTAATAATAATAATAGCATAACAGTGCTTTTCATCTTCAAAGTACTTTGTAGAATGTTGGCCCAAATTCTCTGCTCAAGTGTAGGAACAGCACCAGCAACCAGCAATGGGGAGGGAGAGAGCAGAGCAGTTCACAAGCCAGGGACCAATGGGTTTTTTAACCCTTTGTGAATGGGGCCCCTATGACAGATAGGGAGTCTCACAGGCCCAGAGTTAAGTGCTGGTTCAGGTTCATGAGGAGGAGGAGGAGGTCTTCTGGGGTGGAAGTGGAGGTTGGTTAGACCTTGACACTGGAGAAAATGACCTTTAATGACAGTCACTTTCAGAACATATTTCAAGTGTTTTTGAGGGTGAATCGGTTTCTCAAAAAGGTTCTTCCATGCATGCTTCCCCTCTGCCCTTTCCCAACTGTGGAATCAGGCAAGGCTTCCGGAGTCCTGCTCTGGGTGTCTGGAGTGACCGCGACTTCTTTTCTGTCAGAGCAAGTAGCAGGTCTCATCTCTGGTCCAATGTGCCAGCCAGAGCAGTGGAGGTCATCGGAAACAGCCGTGAGGCAGGGGCCTGGCCGTGGGGTGGGGGTTGTTGGGGGAGCAACTTTCCCTGGGAAAGTTGAGGTCGAAAGTAGGGTTAGTTCGCATCGTGAAACCTCCCAGCATGCACCTGCACCTGCCTCTCTCCCAGGGCTCCTACCCAACCACCTCCTGTGATTAAGTTGGACCAGAAAAGTTGCCTTAGTTTTGAGTCCAAATGGCTCTTCTCGAATTTGCCCACTTCAAATGCCCATTTGCTAGGGATGCCATACATGATGAAGAAATGGAAAACGTGGGATCTTCCCAAGGTGGGGTGGGGTCCGGTGGGAGTAGAAGACAAAGCATGCCCCTCTGAAGGGCCACTTTGGGCCAATGAGCAAAACGTGTCCTCATTTCTCTCCCTTGTTGCCTTTGCTGCCTCACTTCTGGTGGGATGGGCTTACACTGGCTCACACCTGCCTCCTTTGCTCAATTGCCCCACGCCTCGGCAAGGAGCAGCAGACTCGAGCTCTCTCTGGTGACCCTGATAGGATTCCAGGTGTAAGGGTGTCAGAGTACGTCGCTGCTCTGTCCGTGAACTGAAGTTCCCCCTTCTTGTCTTTGCAGATGTGCCCAATGGATTCCACGTCAGCATGGACAAAATGCCCACGGAAGGCGAGGACCTGAAGTTGTCCTGCACAGTTAACAAGTTCTTGTTCAGCAACGTGACTTGGCTCCGGCTCCGGACAGCGAACAATCGATCCACGCAGCACAGGGTCAGGAAGCAGAACATGGCGGTGGCCCGAGAGTACTCCGTGACTCTGAGTCTGACCATCAAGAACGTTTCCCTGCAAGACTCGGGCACCTATGCCTGCCAGGCCAGGAACCTTATCACAGGGGAAGACGTTCTTCAGAAGAAAGAAGTGACCATTCGAGGTGAGCACTGCACCCAAAAGGCTGTTTTCTCTCGGATCTCCAAATTTAAAAGCACGAGGAGCGATTGTGCCACACAAAATAATGTAAAGCATTAAAGGACTCCTTCTGAGTAACAGTTGTCTCATATCATCTTGATTTATTGTCACTGTTGCTAACCTTCCGGCTTCGAGGACATGCTCCTCCCAAAAAGAAACAAAAAAATACAAAACAAAAAAAAAAACAACAAAAAAAATCAACCCCCCAAAAAACCCACAATGAGTTTGGAGATGATAGGAGTACTAATAAGACCCCCGTGGTACCCCTGCGGGCGACCCCACTCGGGTCTGCCCTCTGAGCCCGGCCTGGTGCACGTTTGGATTTGGAGGGTCCCTGCACTTCATTTCTCTGCCTCCTCTTTGCTGTCCTTCCTACCTGGTCAAGGACGCCCAGGGACGCTGACTGCTCCTTTTCCTCCCACTCTGACGCCAGCCTCTGGTTCCTCTGCGCTCCGAGGGGCACTGCCTGAATCGCCTTAAACCGATGCTCGTTTCTGCCAGAGATGGACACCGAACCCCTTCACCTGCCAGCTCACGACGGAAACCTCTGTCTTGTCGGGACCACTGCCTGCTTGGGTTTTTGTACTGTTTCATCTGCTCTTGATTTGTAAATAGCACCTGGATAGAAAGTTATAATGGTTATTTATTTGAAAACGCTACTTTTATAAATATATATATATATATATTGAACATACCAAGCTTCAACTGGAGCTCCTATATGGGGCCCCAGTGGGAGTGGGGACAGAAGGGGGGACAAGATGTAACTTGGAAGCGTTACGCTTTCTCAGAACCGGAAGTATAAAAACCCGGCCTTGTCAATGTCAGTTCCCTCACCTCCAGCCATTCTGAGTGGCTGGCTGGGGCCTGCCCCTGGGAAGTGGGCCATGCCTTCCTTTGAAATATGTCTTCCCCCTTTGGTGGGTAGCCCAAAGGACTTTGTCGTGTAAGATGATGTCGCTCCAACATTGTACCACACTCAGGTTCAGCGGGCAACCAACGTCATGGTTTATCAGAGGTCTAAGTAATGCCTTCTTCCAGATGTAAAGTTACAGGGTGTCCATGACAGGACAGCCACTTTCTCCAGAGGCAATGGGGATTAAGAAACGTGTTAAGCTTCTAGGTGCAGTGTCTGACTGATGGGCTCACTTGCACACAGAGGAGTGGGGGTGGGGCGAGTAGGAAATGAACCTCTGAGGACTGAAATAACCAGAGCAGCCAAACAAAGTGGCCAGGCCGTTCAGTGGGAGGGAACAAAGAGGACAGCTCTCCGGGTCCCCTCAGGCAGTTTCCTCCTCTAAGTCACAGGCTCTGTCCGGGCTCGGTTTTCACGTGGGAATCGCTTGTGTGGAATATAAAGGCGTAAACAATACCATTTCCCCAGAATGCCAGTTTTGCAGAGCCCCACAGGGCTCTGAGAACAATTAGTAACCTGGATGTTGTCAGCCCAAAGGAAAGAATGATCAATTGTGGCGGGAGAGTTTACCTGGAGCTCTTTGGGGGGCTGGGGGGGGGGGTCTTTGTTCCCTGTAGGTCTGTCTGTCCCTACAGGAAATGGTGCCTCTGGGGCTTCAAACTTGGAGGCCTCTGTTTTTTGAACTCAAGCTAATGTCAATGGCCTGATTTTTCAGGCTGGCTTTGGGGTGGGAAATGGCAAGTTGGGCAGGCAGCGTCCCCACATGCCTTACCCCTAACAGTGCAACACGCTATCTCCCTGGCCAAGAGGCGGCTGGTTAGGCTTATAGGAGGTGGCCTCAACTACTCCCGAGATGTATTTCAGGCATTCCATCAAGCCGTGATGCCTCCTCAACAGCAGCAAACAATGGGGAGGGGCTTCCTTTTTTCTTTTTACTAGTTGTTCTTTGGGGTGTGAAGTGGGGCAAGGCTAACAGAACATAAGAGAAAGAGGCAGGGAGTGCACCTTAATATAGAGAATCACTGAGATGGAGTTTGGGGTGTAAGGTTAGATCCTCTATCCTCATTCCACTATAGAAGCTATGGACTTGGGGGAGTGGGGCGCACTGGCAGATCAATGGGGAGCACACTGAGATCCTGGTGGAGAACTTTCCTTAGCATTGGGAACCAGCAGAAATCCCGTTAACGCCAATTGGCTTCATGAAAGTGACCAGCCATATGTGCTTCAGTTTGGGAAATCAGCTGCCCAGGTTCATCCAGCAACATAAGTTTTTACCTATGGTTTCATTGAACCCAACTGACAGTGTCAGAATCCACTAGCACCAGGTCCAGAAAGGGGGAATTCATAAACATCAGAATGCTTGCACCCTTAGAAGCTAGCTCCCAGGTGAGACGGTTCACAGAGGAGACAGGGGATACTGCGTGTGTCAGAGGTGTCCGGGGTAGTCTGGTGTTTTGTGGAGACACCAGCGTTAATCCTGTTGCCTTTCTCAGACACGTGTGGAGGCCTCCGGGAGGCCTCTTTGGCAGGGACGTCCCCCACAGCAGCCCTGTTGTCCAATGCACACTCTCCTGGGGAGCTCCAAAAATCACTTGGATGCTGACAGCCTGTAATCAGACTCCCTCTTTGCATTTCGTATTTCATATGTTTTGCCTGGGAAAGAGTAGCTGAGCCAGGAGAAGCTTCTAGAAGTCTGACTCAGGGAACTGGACCTGGATTTCAAAGTCGGTCTGGTCAAGTCGGCGTGCTACTGGACCGCTGCACGGACAGCCCCGATACTGCTCCTGATTGCTTAGTCAGGCTTCCCTGAGAGGTTTGGGTTCTCTGTGGCATCAACATGGGAAAAAGCGTGAGGAGGAAGCAGGGACCACTATCCACACGAAAGGCTGCAACACACAACTATTTGTGGATGAGGGAAAGAGAAGAGAAGGGGAAAGAGGCTGTCTGGCTGTGGAGGCAGAAAGCCAACAGGGAAGTGTTTTCCTGGTCTGGCCTCTTGGCGGGTGAGCCAGAGCAGGAGAGAGGGACTGGTCCATGCCAAAGGAGAGTTGATTCCATTTGGCAGGGAAGGTTTTGTACATCAGAGGGGTCCTTAGACACTCCTGCTTTCCAATTTCACCCTGCCTAGGATGAGGGAAGATTCCTCACAGGCTCTGGGAAAGCCGGGTTTCAGGACTTCAGCATGCCATCTGAGTGGTGGGGTCATATTCTGTTGAGCTGAGGATTCCAACACAGTGTTCAGTGAATGCTGACTGTGGTCCGTCCAGGGCAGAGAGGAGGCAGGGCTCAGGGCTCTGGGGACGCCCCTTGGGGGCCAGCTTCAGCTCTGTAGCACTGTTGTCATGGCTAAGTGGCTGTCACAGTTGAACTACACCAGGGAGGAGTGGAAAATGGCCCGAGAAAGCCCAGCTCATTGAAACTTCTGGTGTCTGTACAGATTGTGTAAGTGACGCCCAAATTTTTCTGGTTTCTGTTCCAGGATTTGCGTCGAGGGCGGGGTGGGGGCGGGAAGGATGGTTTGGGAGGGAGGGAACGCCATTCAGCATCGTTAATTGTTACCATTCTTTCACCTTGGACAAGTCAGGCCGACCAACCCAGGACCTACCTAAGTAGAATGGCTGTATTTCAACAGGACGGACGGCCTCACCGCCTTGGTTCCCTGGAGGCACTGGAGCGGGCGGGGGCTGCGGGGCTGCGGCTGCGCCCTCTGTGGGCTTTCCATGCTGTGATGTACTTACTGCCTCCTAATGTATTTACGTCCATTTCATTGTACTATATTGGTTGGCATTTTATTCAAACAAATTGTATTGTACCATATGTGTATGTGTTAAAAGAAAATAATATAAAATACAATATTTGTACTATCATATAGTGCAAAAAAACTACCAAAGCTGTGCCTTGGTCTCTTGAATTCGTTCTTTGGCCTTGCCTTTGGGGAGGGAAGGGAGGGAGAAATCAACAGGAAAAGTTTCAAAGGTTGAGAATTCGCCCGTTGGGCCTTCTTCACCCTTGCAGCGTAGGCCACCGACAGTCTGAGGCACACAAATACATCCTCACAAACACATGAATAAAAAGACTCCACGTTCAACAAATGCCACCACAGTGATGTTGGGTGTTTCCTGTGCAAAGCCAGGCTGTTCATTGGCCGTGCTGCTGTGTGAAATCCTTGGGTCTAGAAAAGCGTGCCCCGAGAAGAGGGAGGACGCGGGGTTGAAATCTGAAACCCAGAGAGTTGAGCCCGTGATTGGACTCTGTCCTAACCAAGGTCCAGCTTCAGTGGCGCAGCTTCGAGGACAGGGAACAGCAGGTTCACCCCTGCCAGAGAAAGGTCGGTGAACAGAAAGTACAATTGAAAGCAGAGAGCTGGGCTTTGTCCGGATGTTTCCGTAGGCATGTGAGGCGTCGCTATGCGAATACAACCAAAGAACTGGATGGATGCGTAATCAAAATTCCCTTTCTTTATTCACTAGATCAGCAAGCGCCATACCTCCTGCGAAACCTCAGTGATCAAACAGTGGCCATCAGTAACTCCACCACTTTAGACTGTCATGCTAAAGGTGTCCCAGAGCCTCAGATCACCTGGTTTAAAAACAATCACAAAATCCAACAAGAACCTGGTAAGAGATTTTTTTGGTTTTCCATGAGCTTCCTCTTTCTCACTCCTCCTCCCCTTCTTCTGATCTATCTGAGAGCTGGAAACAAACCACTGGGACTTGGCCACACACTTCAACTTCCAATGAGGAATCTTTGAGCCAATTGTTATGCTGACCACAGCCCACTCTTCTAGAAAGATCCTTCTACAATCTATCCAACTGTCACGGCTGCTTTAAACAAGGTATTCAGGGAAGTGAAGAATAAACAAATACTTAAAATGCTCAGAGAGGTGAGGGCTTTAGTTCCTGGGTTTGAGGTGCAGCTGAGCTTTGAACATCTGTATGCAAGTTGACTTCAAATCTTTAAATTCATCTACCCCCATCTTAGTCGTTTGAAAGAGGGTTTTTTCAACCATATCGCTAAAAGAAAATCTAAACTCAACCAGTATCTGTGAGTTTCTTTTGACCAATATATATAAATATATATATATTCGTGAAGACTCATAAGGAAAACCCCATGGGTTTCTACTGGATCGGAATTCTGGGAAGTCCAAACCCTGTCCACTGCCTGCTATGTCATTCGGTGGTTAGAGAAAATGAAATTAAACTTATTTTAGAATTTGGGTTAATAATTCTACTTAATGACAAATACAGGTAGTCTGCTTGTTTGCTGTGCTCCATCATCCTTCAGAAAGCAAACAAGTGGCCATGTGGAATGGGCCAAACTGGAACCTCCATTCCCATTTATGCACAGAATGGCGTTGTGGTATAGTGACCTCAGATATTAAGACATGGCCTTAGAGAAGCCTATCTCTCCATGGGTCCAAAGCTCATTGTCGACTCCATTTTTCTTCATAAAGTAGTAACATCTTCTCCCCTCATGGACTCTGTCATCCACATTAGAAGTTCATGGCCTCTTGTTGACCTGTCTCACCCCACCCCCACCCCCCATCTAATCCATCACTCCTTGAGCTGGTAAGAACTGCCGAATAAATTGCAGATCCAGCCCTCCCTCTATCTTCCTACTGTCATCCTCCTGATCCTGGGTGCTCTTCACCTGTCCCCCGAGCTTCTACAGAAACATCCTCACTGCGCTTCCCAGCGCGCTCTTCTTTCTCTGCATCTCTTTTCCATACAACAGTGCAAGGTAGCAATGGACATACTTCTTCAAGCCTCCCATTCGCTCTCCATCACACAGCATGACACCCTCCACAACAGACCCCGGCCAGCTCCTCCCACGTTAGGTCTACGGCCCCGCCTGAACCTTGATGTTCTTGTCGACCCCTCCATACATTCCGCTGACCTCTCCCCATGTACTTTTATTCTTATGCCTCTTTTTCCTAGAGTACCTTCACTTCATCTAATGTCTACTCAGTCCACAAGACCCAGGTCAGGTATCCGAAGAGAAAGAAGCTCCTTTAGGCATCTTTATTAGTTCCAAGTATTTCTACTGCCCTCTGACTATGTTGTTTAAATCATCGGTTTACATGTGTGTGCACTGTCGACGCCTCTCTCTGCTACTCTACTGTCTACCTACATTTTAATAATCTTGACTGTTTTCTTCCTATTTTTCAATGGCCAATTCCCACAGTTCTTCTTTCTTTGAAGGCAGATCTGGCATCGCACTTGTCTTAAGTGTGCCTTACTGTATGACCTTATAATGTAGTATGGTACTTCAGGAGTGTCGCTTGAGTGAATGAATGGTTTTCAGAAGATGATAATTCTATATTTAAGCCATTTCATTTGTTAGCAGAAATGCCTGGACTTCAGGTGGTTAGATCACAGGCTTTAAAGCTGAAAAAGACCTTTGAGATATTCCTTCATCTGATTTGTGGAACTGTAAACTCAGGTCCCAAGAGGTCATGTGGTTTCCGCAAGATGACTGTCTATGAAGATGAGTATTTCCAAAGCTGCTCAGGGAACACTAATCCCATGAGACATTGTGCCACAATAAAAAGATTAATAAATGCATCCATCACCCCATCCATTAAGAGTTTGTATAACCAAGTGTGAGATTTCCCCCATCCCGAGATTCAGACCTCACATCAGCATAGTAAGGGCCCAACCAACTCTTGTTCTAAAGGAACCTGCTAAGCTGTGTTTATTAAGCTCCACTTTACCTAAACTTGCTTGATCACAGGGTGCAATGTATAAAATATTAGTGTGACGTATTTGGTAACTCTGAAAGGCGCAAGTTTGACTTCATTCAGTCTGGTTCTCCTGCATTGAATGTGGGGTAAAGGACCAGGGTTGACCGAGCCAAATCTGAAAGTTGGTGACCATGCTGGCTATGGAGGCAGACAAGGCAAGGGACAGTGCCGAAGCAGAGGCATGTTGCTGAAAGCTCACTGAGGTCATGCGGTGCAGGAGGAAGAGCAGGATTTGAGGCTCAGCTTGACTCGCTGGGGTTACACAGGAACTTGGGCAGCTCACTTATTCTTACTCCCTGAGCCACTGCGTCCTTCTTTATAAATTGGGTGGGTGCTGGAGACAACGCAGGGATGTTGCTGCTGTGGTCGACTTACTCCTGGCCCACGGAGAGCCCGTGTCGGGAGCATAGACTGATTCGTGGAGTTTTCCAGGCTGTGACTTTTCCGAGGTAGGTCACCAGGCTTATCTTTGAAGGCACATCTGGGTGGGTTTGAACCATCAGCCTCTCAAATAGTATTGGACTGCCTCACCCTTTACACCACCCAGAGACTCCCATGCAGGACATAAAATCACAACCACACCCACTTCCAACTCAAGGTGACTCTGTAAGACACAGAACTACACTTTAGGGGTTCAGACTGTAAATCTTTATGGGAGCAGGCAGCCTCATCTTTCTAACTCAGAGCAGCTGGTGGGTTTGAACCACTCACCTTGGGAACTCATCTAGCCACAGTTACACTGGGATAGAGCAAGGTTTAAATGAGTTAGCATCACTGACCTGGCCTGTGAGAAGAACCCACTGCCGCCCAGTTGATTCCCACTCCCACGGAGCAGTGCAGAACTGATACATAGGGTCTCTAAGAGTATAGACCTCTCTAGGAGTAGACAGCCTCCTCGCGCTCCCGTGGAGTGCTTGGTGGATTTGAACTTCTGACTTTGTAGTTAGCAAACCTAAAGACACAGCTAGTAAATGCTATCTTCTGACCCAGCTAGTTTAGGTTTGATCTAATGAGGGTGCTATCAGAATTTATTGAGCTGGTGTTAGAAGGGATCCTAAATAACTCAGCTCCAAGTATCTGACAACTCACAATCTAATAAAGATATATTCCTCCCAGCCTTCTTGTATTTTCTGAGAGACAAAGGAAGACTATCCAAAACGGTTTTCTATGAAAGCTGTATCACTCTATGTCACCCCTCAGGTTTACTGGCATTATTGAGCTCAACTAGGCCCAGGGATTCCCTAATGGTACCGGATCTCTCCTACTTAAGAACCTTCATTCACTCTTGAAAACTTCTACAATCCTTATGAAAGTGGATTTCTTATGTGCCTCTCAGGTTTATAGTTGCTTGTGTGATATCCACACCTGAGACAGCAAATGCAGTGCCTAACACAATGGGCTCCACGAGCACAGCCCTGATGTCCAAGCATGGAGACATTCTTTTAAAACGCCCTCTTTTATGGGTCTTTACTTATGAAGAAAGATTACACGCAATCAAAGTGATAATCCTCCACTCACTTGTTCCAAAGCTGAAATGCAATTAATAGTCGACTCTGGAACCAGAAGAACTAGATGGTACTTGGCTACCTACCACTATGACCTTTCTGATCAGGACCACATTGGGATGGTTAAAAAAAAAAAATGCACACAGAATTCAAATTCTTAAAATGTCCAGGTTTACTGGACCAGTTAAGACTAGATTTCCCTGAGACTATTGCTCTGAAATACATACTGTCTTAGTTTTGGCTAACTAGAGAAGCAAAACCAAAGAGAGAGAGATTGATCTATGTCCAGAAAATGACTCACACTTTGTAGAAGCCATTTAGTTCATGTCCCAGCAGGTTCCAATCCCATAGGTCAGGTACCAGGCTAGAGGTTTCTCCGACTGTCATAGCTTTGGGGACTGATGAACTCAATATTTCCAGAAAGACCCCAGACTAGTGACTGCTGCAGAGTTAAATAGATCCAAGGTCAGCAGGTGAGATAGCAAGCTGACGATGATTCCCAGGATTGGCAGGCGGTATGGCAGGCCATTGCCTCAAGTACAAAGAACAGAAGGTCAATGCACCAGACATAGAATCGATACCCAGCAAAAAGCAAGCAAACTTTTCTACAGCATCCACTTATATTGGAAGCAGGCCACATACCCAAAGACACATTCCATTCAATCAACTGCATCTGAATACGGGTTTTATCTCCCGCCCCAATCTTCTATCAACTGACTGGCCGTGATTACACTGTTAGACCAGGTCATGGGGGGTTACTAGGTGTTGTCTGCCAAACTACTGACAATCCTGACCCAGCCCAGTTGGCACAAAATATCAACTACCACACTCCAAACTTTAAACTGAAATAATCTTTTGAGATCACCTATAGGCTGAGTAACAGAATGCACCATAAAATAAAGAATGAAAAATAAAAATCAACTCTAGGAGACCAAATGGTCAAATATCATCATAGATTAAAGATAAGGGAAAGGAGGGTACTAGAAATGTTGCAAGCAGAACAGAAGAAATGAGAATGATAACACTTTGTGAGAAATGTAACCATTAGCACTGACTAGTTTTCATTGAAATCATTAAATGGGAATCTAATTTGCTGTATAAACTTTCACTTTAGACATGATTAAAAAAAGAAAAGGACAGAAACAAAAAAATAGCTGAGATAGAAAACCACAAAGCTCATGCCCGGAAAAGACTTTGGAAAGCTGGACCAAGTTAAAAAAAAAAGAAGAAAAACCCCTCAGAATAAACTCTCCATCCCTTAGAGACTTGAAGTCTATCTTCTGGATACAACCTGGCAGCGGAGAGCTTTTAGTGACCTTGAATGGCTGGTAGGCTCCGGGCCCACCATCATTGTGACTTGTTAAATGACAATGCTCTATTCCAAAGAAAACAGGCAAGAGGAAGCCGTGCACACACACCAACACTTGCTCTGGGCAAGCGGCGGCACAGCGCCTGCTGACTGAATGTAGGGGAGTTGGGGCTTTTTCCCTCTCTTCTCATTTCCTTTCCAGAAAAAAAACAACAACAACAAGAAACCTTTTCAATGGGGCACAACCATCCTGCAGCAGAAATGCAATTTCAAGAAGTGTTACAAAAGCAGTAGTTAAGTCTTGTGCCAAAGAGCACTGAGCAGGAACGAAAGGGACTAAGTGAGCAAGTCCAGGAAGGCAGCTAATTCCAGGGATGGTGAGGCCGTCTCAGGCAGGCAATCGACAAGACCTGAAGAACCTGACTGCCCCAGACACCACGGTGCCTGTCCCTAAGGCCCACCACAGTCCCTCCCGTAGGCAATGGCGCCAGCCTTCAAGGAGCTCCGCTGATTGGCATCACCCCATTTGTCATCACTGGCTTCCCATTCCCCCAAGGCTCACCTTCTCTTCATCCCTCCCTCACACCCCTGGGCCTCAGGCTTTCCTGGACGGCTCCCTCCAATTCTTCCTGTCCCACCTGAATTCCTGCTGCCTCTGAGAACCCTCAGCCATCCTACACCACCAGATTCGTTCTCTCGCTCCTCTCACGCCCACTTCTAGTTACAATGCGTGCCTGGGAGGGTTTCACCGCATGATTCCCTGATTTTATCTGTCTGCTTTGCTAAATCTGTGCGAGGAGACAGACCTTCAGATGTCTTCTTCATTAGAGAATAGGCACTGGTCAGATACCAGGGCGCTGTGTTACGGAGCCTCGGTGGCACACGGTTAAGCCCTTGACTACTAGCCCAAACGTCAAGGGCTGAAACACACCCAACGGCTCTGAGGGAGAAAGAACGGGTGATCTGCTCCCGTCACAGTGACAGGCTAGAAAACCCCCTGGGGCAGGTCACTGCTAGGAGCCGGCATCACTCTGAAAGCCCAGCAAACACAAGGAGACACTGTGGCTAGCACTCTGCCATTCCTCGTAGATTCGTCCATAATCCTAATAGAAAGGAGACCTAGTAAGTACATCCCACAGACCTGTCCTCCTCCACACTCACCAACACTTACTGGCTCAGGTACTTTAGACATGTCATCCAGAGACCAGTCCTTGGAAAAGGACATCGTGCTGGGTAAAGGGGCAGGGTAGCAAAAACGAGGAAGCCCTTCGAGAAGCTGGACTGGTTCAGTGCCTTCAGCCATGGGCTCAGACATCGGTACAATGGTAAGGGTGGCACAGGGCTGGGCAGTACTGTGCACCGTTGTGCACAGGGTCGTTATGAATTGGAATGACTCGTCAGCACCGAACAACGGCACGTACAGGGTGTCAGAGACTGCTCTGAGCGCTTGACTAGTAGTCCTGGAGTGAAGCCTCACGACAGTTCTCTGAGGCTGGTTTCGTAGTCCGTTTCACAGACCGAAGGACGAGGACTTTGAGAGCGAGAGAGGAAAAGATAATGTGTCCCAAAGCCATGGAGTAAGAACCAGACCGAGATTCAACCGGCAAGAATCTGACTCAATGTGGGCATCGAGTACGTGGACCCAACCCTTCACTTCCATCGTCCACAAGAGAACAGAGAGGCACTGGTTTCATCTGACCTGGTGGAACAACGAACGTACTGTTGGCATTTTATTTAGGTCACTGTTGTTGAGAATGCACACAACAAAACCTACGCCGATTCCCTAATTCCTTCGTACACAGTTCAGTGACAAGGATGACATTCTCCAGCTTTGCAGCCATTCACACCATCCTTGGCGGAACTGGTCCTCCTCCACCAACACACTCACTGCCCCAAGGTTCTTATCTGTCCTTTTGAGTCGCTTTAGTCAACGCTGATCCCATATCACCCAAACAAACAAAAACTGCAGCAAACAAGCACTAGGCCCTCGAGCCAATGCCAACTCATAGCAACCCTATAGGGTAGGGCAGAGCTGCCCCTCGGAGTTTCGCAGACTGCACCTGTTTATGGGAATAGAGAGCCCTGTCTTTCTTCAGCACAGGGGCTGGTGGTTTCGAATTGCTGGCTTTGCAGCCCAATTCATAACCATGTTGCCACCATAACTAGTTATTAAAAGAGCATAATGCTCCCCCACTCCAAGCCTCCCACCAAATCACAATGCTCGAGGCAGACATTTATCATTTAGTAAACTCTCTTTGGTTTTAAGCCACATTCAGAACATGCTTTTTGGGGAAAAAAACATTTAAAACGTGAATATTGTCTCAAGAAAGATTAAGTCTCTGAAGGCTACACATAAAGCAGAGGGGCAGTGGGAAGCAGAGGAAGCTCCTCAAGGACACGGACTGACCCTGAGGCTGGAACAATGGACCCAGGTACAGGAACAATTGTGAGGCTGGCGCAGAGCTGGGCTGTTTCCTTCTGTTGTGCACAGGGTCCCTATGGGTGGGAACCAAGTCAATGGCCCTCAAAACACAACCTGTTTAAAATCATATTAAAAGTATCTAGAGCTTATTTTTAAGGAATTTACATGTGCCACCTATAGAGTTAAAATTGACTTTGAACCCAAATCCAATTAGCTTTAAGTTTTAAAAGTTTCAGGATTCTTGCTATGTGCTTGGCCCTTGCACAGCATGCACTTGAGCTTGCTCACAAGTTTTATAAAAACACAGTGACACCATCATCCTGGAGCCAGCACTTCATGTCTTTCCCTCTCCAGTCAGTGGCGTGCCTCTGTGAAAAGCGGTGTTTCATGGTTCTCGGGGGGTGGGGTGGTTGTATCTTGTTTAGTGCAATGTGGTAAACCTTGACCAGCACCACGGGACCCAGACTAGGGGCCACTAGTGATGCTGGATGTGCTCCCAAGGGGCATAAAGAAGTTGTGGAATGACTAGAAAAGTATGACTCGATTGATAGGTGCCGTAGATTAAGGTCCACAACGGCTGTCGACTGCCATTTCCAGATAAATGAAGCCAGCACCAAAAAAAAAGGTAAGGAACGGAAGGGTGGAAACCATGCACTTTACGCAAATTACTCCGAAGCCTGGTATTGGAAAGGCAACTTGGATGCAGGGTTCATTCCGTCTACACAACATACACCCAAACCAAACTCACTGCCAGCAAGTTAATTCCCACTCACAGAGAGCCTGTACAACAAGGTAGAACTGTCCCTGTGAGTTTGAGACGAAACTCTTCACATGGGAATAGAAAGCCTCACATTTCTCCCACCAGAGCAACTGGTGGTTTCAAACTGCTGACCTTGAGGTTAGCAGCTCAACCCATGACTGCTCCACCACCAGGGCTCTTTCTAACATACATGTTATGTTTATAACCTACATAATACATGTTAATCAACCATTGATTGGGAAGGCTGCCCTTGAACTGCTAAGCTTTGGGGAGTCAAGTTACAGACCAGCCAACATTCATTTCAATAGTCACCGCATCGCGGCAGGATGCCTGCTCTGTGCCTTGCACTGACTGCGCTAGGCTCAGCCATGACAACCGCAAGTAAGGAAACAAAATCTGAACACACCAAAAACCTCAAAGCACGTGTGTGTCAGGGGCTAGAATGAAGACCGTGTCCTCAGGTAGCAGTGACATCTATCACGCGCACTGCGTGTCTTCTGAGCCGGCACCAGAGCCAGTGAGTCAGTTGAAAGATGGGACACGATGGATCAGGAAATGGGGCAATTAAAACACACTGTCACCCGGTGGGTTTGAATTTCGAACCTTTTGGTTAGCAGTTGAGCACTTAATCAGTACTTAACTAGTACGTAACCAAGCACCTAACCAATACCTAACCATGTGCGTGCTTTGTGTTTTCATTTCCCTGCCTTACTGTTGAGCCTGTAGGACGTCCTCAAGCATTGTGAGTTACATGTTCAAAATGGGAGGAGGGAAATTCAGAAGGAATGACAGAAAATATACCAAGAAATAACAAAGGCAGTAGTTAGTCGCTACTGTCCATTTTCCCGTGAACTTTTCAAAATCCCTCTCATATGGGCACATGCAGAAATATGAGGTTCCCCATTTTTACACAGAAATGGGATCCATTCATTCTTACTGCCATCTGGCAGTATGTGACATACTTGTGCTTTGAGTTTTCATTCAAGTTTTGCCCATGTCTTCTGGGCATAGAGTGTGGAGGATTCAAGGTCCCTGCCTCATTCCCTGCAATTTTTCCCAGCGCCTCTCAGCAACCCAGCAAGCAGACCCGCTCTGCCCTTTGCAGTTGCTATGAGTCAGAACTGACTTGCCGGCAGTGTTTTGTTTTGTTTAATATGCTTGCTAAAAAGTTGGCTATCAATAATAACAGAAAATTCACCGTCTGTCTTGCTAAACTTAACAGATATATATTAATATCTACTATAAGCAGACTAAACCACCAGCTGCTCTGTGGGAAAAAGATGAGGCTTTCTACTCCCATAGAGTTGCAGTCTCGGAAGCCCGCAGGGGAGTTTCCCTCCCGCCCTGGACGCTCACCATAAGTCAGCACGGAAACCTCGGCAGTGAGTTTGGTTCTGAGTTTATAAGCGGGTCCAGGAGCCCTTGGGTGCAATGGGTTAAGTATCTGGGTTGCTAACCTCAAGTTTGGGGTTCCAAATGTACCAACCCTTCCTCGGGAGAGGTGAAGCTGTCTGCTCCCCCAAAGACTGATCGTCTTGGAAACCTTAGGGAATGGTTCTCCTGACCTATAGGGTCAATATGAGTCAGAATCAACTCAATGACAGTAGATAAAGGCCTTTGTGATGTTTTAGAGAAAACAAAAATGAACAACATAGGCTTTAACTTTGAGAAGATGCAGCTGAATTGGACTTGGATGGTTGAAAAGGAGAGTTGATTAAACTTTAGCTGACCATTTGGAGCAGACACCATGGTTTCTAAGTGGTTTCACAGTGATCAGTTGAACAACAAAACAGGAGTCCCTCGGCCAGTAGGTTACTTTAGGAAATTAACAGTCGTGTGTGTGTATGTGTATGTGTGTAATATCTAGTTACTAAAGGTGAATCTAGTTAGAATTTTATTTCACACTCGTCCTCAGAAATGTTTGTGGGTAGGTGCTACTGGATCTCTGGACCTGTGTGCAACAGAACAAAACACACCCAGCTCTGCACCATCCTCCCCGTTGTCATGCTTGAAGCCACTCACTGGTAACAGTCCCTGGGTCACTGCGTCTCATGGAGAGGCGTCCTCTTTCTCTACTTAGCAGAATGCCCTTCTCCAGGAATTTGTCCCTCTGGGGAAATATGGAACTTGTATATAAAATTCCAAAACTGTCCTTAAGCTTATGGTATTATGGGAAGAAATACAATTATTTATGATGCCCTGTGAAACTATAAAATGCATGGGTTGGGCACATGTTTATAACGTAGACTTTATCTCATGGTTAAATGTGTGGATAAACCAACACAAACTTTGATCCACGACTGCCATTCATAACCAGCACCATAGATTATTCCAATCCTTAGGTTGAGTCTCAGCCTCAGAGCCTGTGGAGTACGTTTTCAATTCCTGTGGAAACATCCCAGCATAAAGTTTTACTTGTCCTTTGGGAATTCAGGTTGCAGAAAACTCAGTAAGCCCACCCGAGTTTAATCTTCTAAGCTCCGGGATATGGAGACTTTTGAAACTGGTGTGACACAATTCACCGACGTCTGGTGTGGTAGACTTTCTGAGACGGCCCTGCTGCTGATGTGCAGTTGTCAGCACCGCACCAGAAGTTAGCAGCAAGGCCCATCTTGGCTTCCTTGCAATTGGCAGACGGTACTGCGCTCATTCTTTCACTCCAATGCAGTCTTTCACTGTCTTGGTTGAGTTGGTCATTTGCTCAATTCTGAGCATCTGCTGTTGGAAAGCACAGCACTAGACACCCAGCACTCGGTAACAGACAGGGCAGAGACCCTGCTCGCCAGAGGCCCACAGTGAATCACACAAATAAGATATCGTAAGACACAAGGCATGCAAAGAGTAACAGAAGAGATCCAAGAGCAGGAGAAGATGCTTTCCAGAACAGCTAATGCTTGCACTCAATATGAAAGAGCAAGTAAACATTGACCAGGTGGCCAGGTTCAACGTCACTGAGGCTTATCCTGAGGTACAAACCCACCAGTAAGACAGATTCCAGGGAAACAGCAGGGGCAGAAGCTGGGAAGATAAGCAGGTCTCCAATCATGAAGGTCTTTGTTTAATAAAAAGATACCATCCCAACCCTGTACATCTCCGTGTAATCTAACCAGATACAATTTTTAATTGGCTTTACAATCAAGTTATGTAAGTTGATTTGATTGCTAACGTTTAAAACTCATAGTAGTTTCACATTAATATATACACACACACTCTATTTCTGCCTTCTCTTTAAAACTCAGAAGACAATTAAAAACCAAACCAAACCCCACAACCTTGGCGGCATTTCCAACCCACAGCGGTCCTTGAGGGCAGAGGAGAGTCTGTCACAGAGTCTGCACAGTCAGCCATCTGTACGCAAGCAGACGCCCTCATTTTCCTCCCTCCGCGCGGCTGCGGAGTTGCAACAGCCAGCTTTTCCGTTAGCAGCACAGCGCTGAACCCCTGCAGCACTCGGCGCCTTTTCAGAAGACAGCAATGGACCCACTTCCCATTTGGATAGAGCTGAGTAGAAGTGTCCACTTCAGGTGTGCGATGGGATTTTCATGCTCCACCAACATAGCCCACCCTGTCATCTCACACCCAGCTCAGTCATTTTGGCCCCTGGAAGTCTTGCCCTGAGGCCTGTTACTCCAACTGGACGCCACCTCTTAGAGTGAAGAGAAATAATGCTGAGTTTTCATTGGAATTAGAATAGAGGCAGTGGCTGAGGAATCTGTGTTCAATGTCAAGCTTATGCAAAATGTCTATGTGAGCCGTGAAAGTGGCTTGGGCCTTTCCTCCAGAAGCAGCAGAGCCCTTGAGTCAATTGTCTCAGTAACACAAAGTGAGCATCGCGGCTCGCAGGGAGTTCTGCGTGTTAGGTCTAATGTCTAAGGCCCAAAAGAAGAGCGAGAAGCTCAGAGAGAGGAAGCTTTCAAAGAAGCTGATTCTTCCCCATGAAGCGACATAAACAAAAGGTACAGCATTAGTGATCCCCTGTACAACAGAAAGACGCACCATCCTCACAGCTGTTCTTATGTTTGACCTTTAATTAATAGGCTGAATCATTTTAGTTGGTCATTTTGTAGGCTATCTATTGGGAATGCTTGTGCTTTAATCTAAAAACAAATATAACAATTTCCCCCAAATTAGAATATAAATTCAATGGGGTTCCAGTCAAAGACCCCTCCATATCGGTTATAGAATGAACTTTATGCTGAAATTTAAAGGGCCAAGAAACTAAGATAATTTCAAAGAGGAAGTATGAGCTATCAAGACATATTTACAAACAGTAGTAATTTAAACAATGTGGTGCAAGTATAAATGAATAGGCCATCGGGAAAGAACTGAGACCCTAGAAACAGAACCACAAATATATGGAAACAGTATATGACAAGGGTTGGCACCATAGTTCAATGGGGGGATTAATAGTATTTAATAAGTGGCCCTATGACATTTGGCTACTTGTATGGTTATAAAAATAAATAAATTTTAAAAGATCATTACTTCACACCATACACTTATATCCCCACAAAACATCCAGGTGGATTAAAGACTTGAATGTGAATAAGTAATACTGCAAATAAATACTTTGAACAGGTTTTTCATTTTCTTAGAACAAAGCACAGAAGGAAAAGACTTTATGATTTAACTATAGGATTTTTAAAAAGCAACAAAAAGCAAAAACTGTAACAGAACACACAAACAAATTTGACATGAGAACTTGAAAACTTTGGTATTTAAAATTCACCATAAATAATTTTAAAATCTTGCTGTAGGATGAGGAAAGAGTTGATACAAATTTTACCAATAAAAGATTAGTATCCAAAACACATAAAAAATACTAAAAATAATTGAGAAAAAGACAAGCACACAAGTCGATAAAAGTGGGCAATCTGTGAACAAGCAACCCACAGAAAAAGAAACCTGGATTGTCAATAAAAGTGTAACAAGAAATTGCGCCTAACTATAATCAGTGAAATGTAAGTTAAAACAACACTAAACACTAAAAATAAAAGGCCTAAAGCACTAAAAATCAACACTAAACTACCTTTCACATTTATCATTTTGTCATCAGTTAAAAAGTCTGATCACACCAAATCTTGGTAAGGATATGAGGAGAGAGAAATTTATATTGCCAATTAAAGTGAAAATTGGTATATTTGGAGAGGAAATTTTGAAATACATATTTGGTAAAATTGAAGATGATATATACCTTATAATACAACATAAGAGGTGCGCAAAACATTGTCGGTGTCTAATCAGCTTAATAGTGGGTACGAGAGTTAATTTTTTCTTCACTTTTCAACTGTTTGAAATTGATCTCAATGGGAAAAAAAGAAACTGGAAATAGAACCCCTTTTAAAAGATGGACTTCTCAGTAAAACAGACCCCCTGTCATCAACTGAAGTTACTATCAGTAACTTAAGCCATTAAAGAAACCAAAACCCATTGTCATCAAGTCACTCTGACTCCGCAGGACCCTCTAGAACAGAGCAGAATTGCCCCGTGGGGATTCCAAGGTTGTCATGTTGAACGGGCCTCTCCCACAGCATGCAGCAGAACTACTGTCACCAGGGAAACGAGGAAGGATGAGTAGGAATGAAGTAAGGGCAAAGGAGGGATAAGAAAACAGAAGGAGAGTAACTATTGTTACCTGTTTTTTCAGGAAGGGAAATAGGAAGAGAAGGAGGAGGAATCGAGTGACGGGTCTCCATGCCCACCTGATGGTGGTGCATGTCAGCCCTCAAGTTAGAAGAGCTTGCCCTGCATCGCCTTGTCTCCTTCCTCCATTTGATGGAGAGAGGAAACTGTGCTAGATGGTTGACATGAACTCGTTGACATCCTTGGTACAATCCTGTCACACACACACCCCACTCATGCACCCGTCTCTTGGACGACTCTCTGTCCTTTGACTTTATTTGCTCATGGCTGCTGTTGGAGGCCATCGAACCTGTTCTGGGTCACCCCATGGACAACAGAACGAAACACCGCCAGGCCCTGCACCATCCTAACAATTACCGTGACGCTGGAGCATATTGTCACAGTCACTGTGTCGATCCATTTTGTGGGGAGGCTCTCTCTTTTTCAAGGCCCCTCTACTTTACCAAGCATGATGTCCTCCTCCATGGACTGCTCTCTCCTCCTGATCACATGGGGTTATCCTTAAATGGGGATTGGAGGAATGGAAAGCTGGTGGAGGTTCAGGTTGGCTGTGGTGGTGCCAAGAGTGGTTGGTAGTCACCCAGTTCCCCTTCTCCAGCTATCGCTGTCCTTCCTGAGGCTCCCGGGCACAACTTTGTCTTCTGTTTTCCGCAGAACTTCCACCTAAATGACCTCAGCTGTTCTTCACAGCTACGGTCTCCTATGGAATACACCTTGCTGCTCTCATTTACAAAACACCCCCACCCCCACTCCCAAAGAGATCAAACAGTTTCACCAAAATTACGAGTGGAGCTCTCATCTGGGGTTACAATTCTAGAACCACATTTTACTCCTCTTTCTCTATTCCTGCAGCCAATGAAACGCCAGTTCCTGCAAGTTGTTTCGACAAAGTGGCTGTTTCCACTTCTTCCCCTCCACTTCCTTTCCCACCGGCCTGATTGGGGGCTCCATCGTGCCTTGCTTGAATTACAGCTGATGAGCTGGACTCCCAGAGGTCACTCTTTCCTTTCCCCAGTCCATCCTGCATTTTCCTGGTAGACTAAACATCGCTTTTTTTATGTCACTTCCTTGCTCAAAAATCTTCATGACCCTCGATTTCCTCCTACACTGAATTTAAACTCCTTTTCCAGGACTTCAAAGCTCCCCTTAAGGGGAACTCACCTCTTTCAGTCAACTACTCAAAAAAGAAAAAAAAAATTGGTTAGCCAACTCAAGTAAGAAGGTTCACAAAAATCAAGCTGTTCCTGGCTTAGCCCTCTGGCTTCCGCCTCATTGACTGCTCTCGCTAGATAATGCATCATTCCTAGCAGCACGTAAGCCTGCTGTGTAAGTTCACGTCTCAAACAAGAATCTTTCCTGGAGCTCTTGCTGCTCCCCAGCGGTCACCTTGACAAGGAGCCGACTCGCCTCTTTTTAACTAGCTTGACTCCGGCTTGTTCTCCCACACGCCTCTGAAGTGGCTGCTGTCGTTGCCGGGTGCCATCAGATGTGTTCTGACTCTGGGGACAGCATAGAACTGCCCCCAGAGGGTTTACTTTTCTTTATCTGTAAGCATTTTATTGGGGGCTCTCTACTACAACCCATCCATCCATCCATTATGTCAAGCACATTTGAACATATTTTGCCATCATCATTTTCACATTTTCTTTCTACTGGAGCCCTTGGTATCAGCTCCTCGTTTTTCCTCTCCCCCCTCCCCGCCCATCGGGTGTTCTGTCATCTTGATGGGAGCAGATCCTCAGGTCTCCCAGGGAGCTTCTAGGTAGGTTCAAACCTCTGGCCTTCCAGTTAGGAGCCAAACACTTAACCACTGCGCCACTGGGATAACTTTCCACTGAAAAGACTCATCCTAAATGCCAGGCATCAAGGGCCACCCTTCAGCGTCCGCTCTCAGCGGTATTCCACCAAGTTGACTCCTTCCTGAAACCCTTTCCTTGGATCCTGGTTTTCTTCCCACTTCTTGAGCAATTCCTTCTTCTTTCTGTTCCGGCTTCCCCCTCCTCTTCAGTTCCCAGCGTTTAGCCTTTACCCTTTCTCACTACTCTATCTGGACTCACTAACCAAAGAGTCTTCTTCCCACCACGGCTTGAGCTGCCTTCCCCGTGCTGGTCATGCTGGTGTGCTGTGCCAGCGCTCCTCTCTTAGCTTCCAGGAGAGCCCCTTTGCATGTGAAGTAGGCATCTCAAACTTAACATGGACAGAGGAGAACAGAATTCTTCATTTCCTTCTGCCACCCCGTTCCCCAACACATCTGCTTTATCTCAGGAGGGAACCACCCTTCTCCAGGTGTCTAAACTAGTAGCCTTGAAGAACTCTTTCTCACATACCACCCTCTCTCATCCAGAAGTAAGCCAAATTGGTTCGACCTTAAAAACAAAAAACCCCACAGGCCACCAAGCCCACATGTTCAACGTGCTAATCTAGTCCAAGCCTCACATGCCTTTCACTGCTAGCCGGCTCTCCATTCCCTTTGCATCCTGCTGGCAGCTGGAGACCCACCACTGGCTTTCCATTGCGCCCTTGACTCCACGCAGGGCTCACACTTTGCTTAGCTCTCATCTCTTCTGCTTCCGTACTGTGATCTAGTCCAAAGTAGAGGTCTTGCACCGCTCCTTGAGCAAGCTGTTCCGGACCTTATCCTTAATACACTCTGCCGAAAGTTTAACCCTGGTGAATGCACTTGGCTGCACTTGGTTCACACCCACCACTGCTCCTTGGGAGAAAGTTGAGGCATTCTGCTTCCATTAAGACCTGTTGAGTAGGGTCACAGGGAGTTTACATGACTCAAAGGCCATGGGTTTAGATGCCTAAGGTGCCCTTATCCAGATTGCTAACTTGCAAGTCTCAGCTTAAATGTCTCCTCCTCAGAGAGCCTTCCCTAAACCCCCCACCACAGGTGCTCCAGACTTTCCATCGCCCCCTTTAGCCTGCCAACTCTGTGACCTGGCTTCCCCATTGGCTTTACTCTGATCTGCATTCTTTGCATTGCCTTCTTTGGGGTTTTGGGTTTGTTTTGTTTTGTCCTGTCTTTGCAATCTTTGTTGGACTCTCCAGAATCGGAATGTAAGCCCTCTCTCTTTGAAGCCCACCATGTTCTTTGCTTATCCCTGTGCTGAAGAGCCCTGGAAGTGCCCTGGGCTCCACACTAAGCTCCTGGCCACCAGGTCGGCGCTCCAAACCGATCAACCACTCCACAAGAGGAAGATGACGCCGTCGGCGCCCGGAAAGAGGAAGTCTCGGAAGCCCAAAGGGACAGTTCTGTTCAGTCCTTCAGGGAGGGTTACTATGCATGGGTTTATTGGTGTTGTTATGGTAGCGCCAGCACCTGGAATAAGGCCCAGGGGGTGGAGACACAGAAACAACTCACTGCCATTAAATCAATGCTGATTCCTAGCACCCCATGTTCACAGGGTGGGGAGTCCAGTCTTACTCCTGCAGGGCTGCTGGTGCATTCAAATGGATGACCATGAGGATCTCAGCCCAGCACAGCACCACTGTGCCGCGAGGGCTCCTGGTCCATGGCAGGCACTCAGTAAATATGTGTCCCCTGGATAAACAAACTACATTTTTTATCAGTCCGCTCACAAAAATCTAGAAGTCCGTCTACCAGAGTTCATCACAGGACTTTTCACAGTGACCAAAACGGGTCCATCTCTAGGCCAACAGATCAATGCAATTCACACATACGGTGGCAGAGTGCACAGCCTAACAAGAAATGAAGTCCTGAAACAGGCCCCGGCATGGGGGAGCCTTGAAAATGCCACGCTGAGCGAAATGAGCCAGCCCCCAAAGCCTAACCACTGTGTGGTCTCATTGACATACTATAAGTACACACCTAGAGGCCGAAGCTTGTTAGGGCTACCAGACATGGGGGGGAGTTTCTGTACATGCAGCTGCGCACGAGGGCAGGCATGCTGAGTGGCACTGACTCATTCTCACTCATTAACGCTTTCCTGTTTGCCTGTCTGTGTGCGTCTCTGTGTGTGGGGTGTGTGTGTGTGTCTGTGTGTAAGAGAGAGAGTATTTGGTCTGTGTAAATTTTCCCTCCTCAGAAGATACAAGAGGGCTTCCAAAATTCTTTGGAAAATTCTATTATCTGTTCATTCCATCCACCCATGAAGTTTTCGACGCCCCCTCCTATGTGCTTGCCTGACCCCTGTCCCAGCCTCTAGCAGAGCTGATGCTGGAGAACGTGCTCAATGGACATACACAGCTAACATGAGGGCATGAAGCTGCCAGGGTTTGAAACCGGGGTCTGGACATTCAGGGTGCTTCCTCTGTAGTAACCCTTCAGCTGACACCAGAGGACTTTCAGAAGTTGGTGGGAAACATCCATGATCTTTTCATCCCGATTGTCCAAGAGTCTTGGGATACCCCACCCCAGCCCCCCTCATATTGAGTGACCCCTGAACCACCAGCCTGACGCCGGCCATTCCTACTCCATTGGCTCAGTAGGAACAGCTTCCATTTTCATCTGAAGACTGAGAAAACAGAAACCTAGGAGGTTCACGTGACTTGCTTAAAGTGACAGCGTGTGAAGTGGCCGGGCCTGGGCCCACCACGAGCAGCAGGTAGTCACAGACCCACCAGCCACTGGCCTGCGTGGCTGCATGCTGTGTGGGCTTCTAAGCCCCAGCTCTACTCTCTAACTGCAGGCGCCTGCTCAAGTGACCTCACCTCACCGAGCCTCTAAGAAGGGGGACCATGACACCCGGCAGGGCTATCTCAAGTGTGAAGGTGTGAATTATTGTTGCTGCTGCTGCTGACTCAGTTTTCTGCTCAGAGTGGCCCCACGTGACAGAGTTGAACTGACCCTTATGCTTAGCTCCACTGTAATCATGTGATCATTCTGGAGACAAATTGCCAGGTCTTTTCTTCTGGACTGGAGCCTTGGTGGCACAGTGGGTGCGCATGAAGCTCCTCACTGTAAAGTGAACAGTTCGAGACCACCAGCTGCTCTGCGGGAATAAGACACAGAGTGGCAGTCTCGGAAACCCACAGGGACAGTGCTACCCGACTACCACTGAGGGAATCCACTCAGTGGCAGGGAGCTGGAGTTACTGGTTTTCCCTGTGACATCTCTGGTAGATTTGAACCACCGGCCTTTCTGGTAGCAGCCCAGGGCTTAGCCGCTCGCTGAGCCCCCAGCGCTGCTCCTGAAGACGGGAACAGTGTCTCACGTAGTCCCCAGACATTGCGGTCACTCCACTATTCATGATAAAGGAAGGCCCTCCGTGGGATGGACTGACAGGCCCAGGGGCTGGACCCAGGGCTCAAACACTGCAGCCATTGAGAGGCTGGCCCAGGCCCGGGCAGTGTTTCGTCCATTGTGTCACTATGGGTCAGAGACAACTCCGTGGCACCTAACCACAATAGCACTGGTAGAGATGCATCTGCTTAATAATGGAGGAGCATTTGATGTGGTGAAGAAAACCCTCGGCTGCCCACTCCAATGCCAGGGCTTCCAAACACACCAGTGGGCACTCCCACTCAGTCTTACAGGAAACCGTGAGTCAGACCTGACTCAGCGCAGCAGGTAGTAGCTCTGGATAGCCGCTCTCCTCCCCACGGCCCCTCATATCCTCTTGCACCTGCACCTTCTTGTGTCCTGGGCCAAACCTGCTGCTCCAGGTCTGGGCATCAGTGTGGCGAAGGGGATGTGAAGCAAACAACCCGGCAGCTGTGGCCCCTGTTCTCTCAGCCTGGGGTCTCCTTGGCCAAGCCCAGGACAGGAAGGGGGTTCTCTGCTCTTGTTTGTCACCCAGCTGAGCTCATCCAAACACCTCTCTCCCTCAGGCATTATTCTCGGACCAGGAAGCAGCACGCTGTTTATTGAAAGAGTCACCGAGAAGGATGAAGGCATCTATCACTGCAAAGCAACCAACCAGAAGGGCTCCGTGGGGAGCTCGGCGTACCTCACGGTGCAAGGTAAACAGCTGCCTTGGGAGGGCAACCAGAAGCGGTGCAGACACCCATTTCCCTGTTTGTTTAACTTCCCACCTCCCAGGCAGCCCAGGCACTCCAGGCTCAGGGACTTGCCCTGGGAGGAGGGGATGGCCTGTCTGGTTATGTCTGCGCAGTCTCAGTTGGGGAAGCCGCCTCCCCAGAGAGACAAAAGTCAGCTGCTGCCATTCCCAGAGAATGGCTGGGGAGGGCCACACCTGTGGGAACCAGGCTCAAAGAGGAGAAAGGAGTTGGGTGCAGGTGAGGGGCGGCGGTGGGGGCCCCATATGCACTTTCCTTCCCCTTTCTTCTTCCGGTTCCCACCAGTTGGGCAAATGTTGCTCGTCCCAGGGTTTTCTATGCTGGCTTTGAACACGGAGTTAAAGCACTACCAACTGAGGATCAACAGGCCATTACCAGGCCACCTTCAAGGAAACATTCCCCGCCCTTCTACATGTCTGGGTCTACTCGTTGGTAAAACACAGGAGTGAGGCCTACCCTGACCCTGGGCCCTGGCCTACCATGTGGTGTCCATCCAGAAACAGCCCAGACCTCAGTTTCCATTCTCCAGTGACCAGAACTCCCCCAGACAGAAGGTTGCTGTTAGGTGCCAGTGAATCGGTTCTGGCCACTGGAGCCCTGTGCCCAACAGAAGGAAACGCTGTCTGGTCCGGCGCCTCCTCATAACTGCGCCCAGGCCTGAGCCCACTGTTGCAGCCACCTGTCCATCCATCTCCTTGAGGGCCTCCTCTTTCTGCTGCCCCGCATGCTGTCCTCCTCCAGGGACAGGTCTCTGCTGATAACATGGCCAAAGTACGGGAGCCAAAGTCTCGCCATCCTTGCCTCTGCGGAGCCTTCTGGGAAGTACTTCTTCCCAGATGGATGTTTGTTCCTGTGACAGTTCGTGGTACTTTCAATGCACTGCCCAGCACCACCATTCAAACACGGGGACTCTTCCGTCTTCCTTCTTCCGCGTCCAGCTTTCACACACAGGAGGCAACTGAAATAGCATGGCTCGGGGCAGGCCCACCTTAGTTGTGAAAGTAAGCTCCCTGTTTTCAACACTTTCAAGAGGCTGACCTCTTGACTGCTGCTTCTGTGACCACTGAAACCGTGCGCGTGGTAAAATACCACCCGGGCACCTCTTCCATGGAGACCTCGAAGGCACTTTGGGGCTTTCTGTGAAAGGATGGGACCTCTTGGGTAGCCTGTTTCCAGTTGCTCGCCAGTCAACAGCATGTGGGAGTGTTTGAACATGCATGTGTTTGGTGGGCACAGAGCGAGGGGAAGGGCGATTTCCTTCTCCCCTGGAAATCCATGCAGCTTTTAAAGATTCTAACTCTAAAAAAGATTCAAGGCCCCCAAAAGAGAGTACGGCCTTCCTGCACAAGGAGACGGAGACCTGAAACTTCCTGGGGGAGGGGGCAAGCCCCCCACTGTGGAGCAGGTTCCGGCTCAGAGGCCCTCTAGGGCAGAGTGGAACCACAGGGCCTCCAAGGCCACAATCGTTAAAGCCACGATGGCTGCACCTTTCTCCTGTGGAACAGCTGGCAGGTTTGGTCTTTTGGTTGGCAGGGTTCTTAGAGGGAGAAGAAGGTGGCATTCCCAGAATGCTTTTAGTAATGGACAGTCAACTTAGCCATGTTGTAAACTCTCTGGCATGTGTGCTCCTTCACGGAACAACTCGGCTTCTAAAGGGTGCATTGCTCCTTAGCATGTTTGCTTCGGAAGGTCGGCGGCTGACTTTTACCCAGGACCCCAGATGTGGCACGGAGCTTGGTGGAACAGCGCTGCCCTCGGGATGAAGCAGTTAGCTTCCGTAAGGATTACACCCGGAAACCCTAGGAGGTCATTCTCCCATCCTAGAGGATTGCTGGGAGTCAGAGTCAACTAGCGGGCAATGGGAGTGGGGTAGGGCTTACACCCAGGGCATTGCAGACCTGAGGTAAAAGCTGGACTCATGACCACTGCCCTCCACCTTCCCTGTGGACCACATTCTGTCCCTATTCTTCGCTAACAGGGAAGATGGGTCAGCAGCAGCCAGGGGTCTTAGGTGCATCTCTTTTATGTGAGGACGTCCTTGGGCCCTTCATAGACCCAGACAAGTTAATAGGTTGCCAAGTTAACAACCATTTAAATGTGGCTTCTCTCTCTTGCCTTAGTCCATCCATGTCTTTCTTTCCTCTGGCATGAAGGGGTGGGTTTTCGAAGTGGAGAAAGCTGGTAGATATGTACCATGTGTTCTAGGACATGAAAGTCAGTCATCAGGACTGATCAGCATCACATTATGGGTACCTCGTGCACACTATAAGGGTGAAGGGGAAGCACTGGTGACGTGATGGTGAGCTAGGTACTGAGAAGACTACACAAGACAAAAGGAGTGGTGGGTTTCCAAGGGTGTGAGGGATACATGGGGAGGAAGGCTACCCAGACAAAGGGGCCATCTGTGGGGAGGAGCAGAGAGCTTCCAGGAGGCCCCACCACCACCACACACATACAAGTTCATCACAGCCATAGTGCTAGGACCCCTGAAGGAGGGATGAGATGGAGCTGGAGAAGGAGACAGGAGCCTGGGGCTCCTGCATGAGAGTAAGAGGCAATCAGGAGCCACTGAAGGATTTTCAGCAGGATGTAACATGAAGACATCAAGCCCTGGCAGTGCAATGATTAAGTGCTTGCCTGCTAACCACAAGGTTAGTGGTTTGAATCCACTCAGTGGCATGCCCAGGAGATCTGCTCCCATTCAGAGGACAGCCTAGGAAACCCTACGGGCAGTTCTGTTCTGCCCCGTGGGAGCAAGGTAAGTCAGAGTCAGTTCAACTGCGCCCAGTAATGAAAAATACGGGGTTATACACCATGCTCCTTCGCTTTGGTGAGCTTGGTGAACCTAGTTGGAAGATTAAGGTGCACAAAACACAATTAGGGCCAGTTCAACACAAACACACATTTTACACTTCTCTCAAAAAGTAGAAACACTGGTTTATGTCAAAGACAGAGGGCGACCATGGAAAGTGCAACCTGTAGGGCAGGTCTTGTAGGTGTTGGATTGACCGAGTATAGTGGGCAAGAAGGGACATGACAGTAAGTGACACTCGACCATCAACAGTGATACCCCCTTGGCAATTGTTGTTGTTAGATGCTATCGAGTCAGTTCCACCCCAAAGGAAACATGCACGATAGAACGAAACACTGCCCGGTCCGGTGCCATCCTCATCATTATTCCGATGCTTAAGCCTATGAACACAGCCCCTGTGTCCTTCCATATCCTTGAGAGTCTTCCTCTTTTTCCCGGTCTTTCCATATTACCAAATATGATGTCTTTCTCCAGGGACTGGTCTCTCTTGACAATATGTCCAAAGTACGGAAGACAAAGTCTTGCCATCCTTGATTCTAAATTGGTCCTGTGGGGGGAGTTGAGTAGCCCACTGGTTCTTCTGATGGGTTGGTGCGTCTGACCCATGGCCTCATATCCCTTGGGTAGCTTTGGCCTTTGATATTACTACCCTGTTTCCCCAAAAATAAGACAGTGTCTTATAATAATTTTTGCTCCCAAAGATGCACGAGGTCTTATTTTCAGGGGATATCATATTTTTTCATGAAGAAGAATATGGTACACATTTATTGTTGAACTAAGAAAAGGAAATTTATTACCTGTATACGGTACGGTAGTAGTTGTCATCACAAAGCAGCATAACCAGACAAACTGTGAATCCTACAGTATCAAGAATTTCTTATTACCACCATTATTTCCATATACAACAATCTATGGTACATTTACTCATTTATTCAGTGACAGTCATGTCATCATCTTCTGGAACATCATCATAACAATCCAAACCCTTATTTTTGGGGAGATGCCTTATATTTCAGTGAGAGGCAAAACTAAGTAGGTCTTATTTTCGGGGGTGTCTTACTTTTGGGGAAACACGGCAGTAAACACTTCCCATCTCATGTGCCTCTTTCTTTTTACTCAGCATGGCCTCCAAGTGCCATGCCGTGGAGTTCTTGGGCCCTGTTTCTTGTAGCTTTCCTATCTTCCCCCTTGCTCACTTTCATCATGTTATTTTATATATTTTCGGACTGACAGCTGAATCCAACCTCTCTGCATAAAAGCTGTGGCAAGCTGAAAAACAATCTCATTTGCAATAGTCCAACCACATCTGAAATACTGTGGTCACTGATAAGAGTCCATACATGGAACCAATTATAGAATATAGCAGGGAGAGAGTAAACAGAAACCCCAAGTCTCATGGCCATTGAATTGGTTCTGATTCATAGCGTAGTGACCCTGCTTAAGTTTTCTGAGACTGGACATCTTTATGGAGGCTGACAGCCTGCCTTTGCTCCTCCACAGAGCACTTGCTGGGTAAAACTCAAGGGGGTTATTTCAAGGAAACTGTGTCACATTTTAACTGAAGAACTTATCAGAAGCTATGTTAGCATCATGAGTATTAAACGGCTAACTTCAAGGCTGACTGTTCAAGCCCCAGCCACTCCAAGTGAAAAAGATGAGGCTGTCTGCTCCCGTAAAGATTTGCAGCCTTGGAAGAGGGCATTTATAGAAGTCTAAATACAGGCATGTACTTATATAAATATATTTAACTATAACAATAGGGAAACAGATCTATGTATGTATATTTATAGGTTTCGTATTAAGGTAGCAGATGGACATTGGGCCTCTACTCAAGTTCTTCCTCAACACAAGAACACTTTGTTCTAATAGCCTGGCATTCCTTAATGCTCACCTTCCCAACATGAGCACTGAAAACAAAATGAATGCATAAGCAAATGTGATGAAGACAGCTGATGGTGCCTGGCTATCAAAAGAGAGAGTGTCTGGGGTCTGCAAGGCTTGAAGATAAACAAGTGGCCATCGAGTCAAGAAGCAACAAAGCTCACCTTTAAGAAGCACACCAGCCTTGTGATCCTGAGCTGTCGAAGGAATCAGGCATCAAAGACCCAGAACAAAAAATCATATCATTGTGAATGAGGGGGAGTGCGGAGTGGTGACCCAAAGCCCATCTGTAGACAAATGAACATCTCCTTATAGAAGGGTCACAAGGAAGAGACGAGCCAGTCAGGGTGCAGTATAGCACCATTGAAACATACAACTTTCCTCTAGTTCTTTAATGCTTCTTCCCCCCACTATCATGACCCCAATTCTACCTTACAAATCTGGCTAGACCAGAACATGTACACGGGTACAGATAAGAGCTGGAAACACAGGGAATCCAGGACCGATAAACCAATATTGAGAGTAATGCTACTAAGAGGGTTAAGGGATAGGTGGGGCGAGAAAGGAGGAACTGATCACAATGATCTACATATAACCCCCTCCCAGTGAGTCAAACAACAGAAAAGTGGGTGAAGGGAGACATCCAACAGTGTAAGACATGAAATAGTAATATATAAATTATCAAGGGGAAGGGAGGGAAGAAGGGAGGGTGGGGAGGAAGGGGGTAAAAATGAAGAGCTGATACCAAGGACTCAAGTAGAAAATGTTTTGAAAATGGTTATGGTAACAAATATACAAATGTGCTTGATACATGGATGGATGGATGGATTGTGATGAATTGTATGAGCGAGCCCCAATAAAATGATTTCTTAAATTTAAATATAAAAAAAGATTTGCAGCCTTGGAAACACTATACAGGGCACTGGGTTTGGGTTTGGAGTATTGCAATTAATAGAGCTCAGCGTTTAAGGGCTCACCTACTAACGAAACCGTGGGTGGTTGGAACCCAGAGTGGAGGGTGGGTTTGCACTCCCTATCATGTGGTTGTCAGTCCAAAGCTTACTGCACACTGGCAGAGCTCCACAGTGATAGACGGCTGCTAGAAAAGAAGCTGGCAGTCAACAAGAAGAGCGTGGGGTGACAAAAGATTTTGTTTTCTGTAAGTGTTTCAGGAGGAGGCATTAAACTTGTTTTTCAATACGTCAGAAAATATCACTAGCAACCAGTCAGATGGGTTTGTGGGTTTTAGCTCCACTTGGGAAACGGATGTGGCCTGGAGAGATAGTTCTCATAGGCTGGTATGGTGCACATCTTGGGAAAGCTAGCAAGTTTTGAGTTCCTTGAATGTCTTGAATTTACATAGGTCAGTTTTGTTGACTTCGAGAGCTGTTTAGGAGAGGGGATCTTGTCACCCCACCACACTTGAGAACTGAAATTGGGTTCTCGCCCTTGCATCTACATTGTCCTTGGTCTCACTGTAGTGGGCCATTTTCATCCCTTGCAGAGGGCCGTGTCACACTGACCCAGCTGGACCAGTTGAGTTTAGGGAGTGGAGCCAGGCAATCGAGTTGTTTCGGTGGCCGTGTTTCATGGGATTAAAAAAAGAGGCTTGTGCATTCGCCAGGAAGGAAGCTGTCTGCTCTTTTTATTTCCTTAGAAAGAGGACTCTTACACACGGAGATAAAACAATGTGTTATTTTTGTATCTGGAGAGGATGAATGGACCGTGGAGTCAGCGGAGCTTCTTTAAATAAGCTCAGGTCTTGTTTGGTTTGGACCCAGAGCGCAGCCCTCACGGAACTCTCCAGGGGAAATTCTCATATGAAGAACAACAAAACAGTTACTCATGCGAACTGAGTTTGGAGAGTGACATATGGCCCAGTGGAACTCCACGGCGTTGTTGCAAGGAAGTTGGGCCATGTTTTCATCCAAGAACTTAGTGAAGGCTATGCTTTATAGAGGGCCAAGAGTGGAGCCATTGTGGTCTAGGGGTTAAGGGCTCAGTTGCTAACAGAAGAGTCAGCGGTTCAAACTCACCAGCTGCTCTGCAGGAGAAAGATGTGGTAGTCTGCTTGCATAAGGACTACAGCCTTGCAAGCTCTATGTTCGAGTTGGTTTCAACTGATAGCCACTCGATGCACAAGAGAACGAAACAGGATCTAGTCCCCCTTGTTCACCTGTCCAAAGTAAGCAAGGCGAAGTCTCACTGTCCTCACTTCTAAGAAGCATGCGCTTACACTACCTGGAAGACAGATTGGTTTGTTCTCCTGCCAATCCACAGTATACTCAAGAGCCTGTTGACGTGATATGCCAAATTCCATTTCAGTAGAAGTATCTCTAGTCTAGTTTTAACCAGGAAGTCATCCAAATAGTGCTTGAAGCCCTAACATTCTTACTTGACACAAGGACTGAACCTACTAAAGCAAAAGTGCATTGTAGACCTGAAACAAAGAGAATCATTTTAAATGTCACCGCCTAACATATATACTCTTGAAAAACATACTTCACATTTCATCTGAGCACAGTATTTTCATACAAGACTATTCTGAAAAACTCAAAACCAAACTCACTGCCATCAAGATGAAGCCAACTCATCGCAACAATATAGGCCAGGATAGAACTGCCCTTGTGGATTTCAGAGACTGCAAGTGTTTATGGGACTGGACAGCCCCATCTTTCTCCCTCCGAGCAGCTGGTGGCTGAGAAATGCAGTCCAGTGTGTATCCGCTATGCCACCAGGTCTCTTGTTCTTAAAAGTGGTCCCAAATTGGTGTTCATTTGAAAAATAAACAAACTTTAGCTATGGAATCGATTCTAATTCATAGAAACAATATAGGACAGGATAGACTGCCGAAGTGAGTTTCCCAAACTGTCAATCTCTATGGGAGCAGAAAGCCTCATCTGTCTCCCAGGGTGCAGCTGGGGGTGTTGAACTGCTGGCATTACAGTTAGAGAAGTTAGATCCGAGGTGAAGCAGGTGTCCGGTTACTAGATCTTGAGTAGGAGGAGGTGACACTGCTTTGTGAGCTCATGGTGGTCAGGAACCCTGAGGCCAAGTGTACCCATAGGTATTTAATTTTCAATCACATGTAAATGTTTATTGAGACCTTTTCTGAACCAGTGGTGGAAATGCAAGATGAATGAGGAACACATCCTTCTCTTCAGGGCCTCCAAGTTTAGTGGGTAGCAACCTTGAGACGATTACATTAAAATGATGATCGCTCAAGTGGACAAGAATGATGTTGGACCCCCACCTCACATCATATACAGACGTTAACTCAAAATGGACCGGTGCTGTAAATGTAAGAATAGAAATGTAAAACTTAGAAGACAATGTCAAGGTAATTCTGAGACCCTGCTTTCAACAATGGAGCCACACATAATGACACCCAGTAGGGGCAACGACAGGTCAAATAGATACACTGACCTTACTCAAATTAACACACGTGTGTGTTACAGGCTTGTATCAGGAAAGTGGGGAGCAACTTCTGGAGCGGCATAAGATACTGGGTAATATATCTGATCAGGGCCCGACACTCAAAAAGTAGAGACTGCCTGCAATTCAACAACCAAATGACAGACACCTCAATTTTTAGAACGGGCATCTCCCCAGAGATAATCTACACAGCAACCGTACAGAAAAGGCAGATTAAAATATGCAAAGATGCTCAATGTCAGGTGTCATTGGAGAAATGCACAGTGTCCTACTTCCAACCTGCCAAGGAGAGTGTGATCAGAAAAGCAGAGAGCCCTAAGTGTGGGGGAGGCTGTGGAGAAATTGGAAGCCTTGCCCGTGGCTGTTGGGAGTGTAGAATGGCTCAGCTTTTGGGGAGAGCCCAGCGTCAGGGCTGGTGTGACGCTAACAGATGCGGAGAAAGCTGTTGAGGTCATGGGAAAGGCAGTGGTGGAACAGGGGTGCCGAGCAGCAGAGAGTACACAAGGCACACCACCTTCACCACCTCAACCCATCTCCTGGGCGCACCATCTATTTATTCCAGGAGGGAGGGGATAAAGTCTGGAAGGGCATTTGGCATAAAATACACTCCAGCAGGGTCAGCACCGTGCCATGACAGTGACCACGGGCTGTAAAATCTGTCAGGATCCCATGTTGGGGCGCACACGATGATGCCTGGACTTCCTCAGGCATCACGCACACTGATGTCCCTGGGGCTCAGCACCAACCAACCCCTAGCGATTAACACAGCCACCAGGTACGTATCCTCCGGCTTCCTTTTCTCACCCATGTGTGTCTGGGTTGCCTCACACACTGAGCTCATCAGCCATGTGAAGCAAGCTGAAGCTGGCTCTAGTCGGGCCACTGTCTGAGAACATGCAGCTACCTCAGGGAGTCGTCTACGTGCACAGCTGAAGCCTGTCCTAATGGTTGCTATTCATAAAGTGATGAAGGTGGAGCTATAGATGAGAGAGAGAGAGAAGAGCCAGCACTGCACATCTCCCTCCCTCACTCCTGGATCGACTACCTCCTTCCCATGAGACCAGAAGGACTAGGGGGTGCCCCGGCTACCATGGCAGAACGTTTTGATGAAGGACCCGATAGATGAAATCTAATCAAAAGCGGGAAATGCTAAATTTAAAAGAACTAGTGTTCCTGAACTGTCCATGGAGAAACCAAATCCAGACTTATGGGACCTACTGAGACCGCAGGAAGCCCCCAACCTACTGCTCTGTGAAAATCTTCAAACTGTGGACCCAGATTATCCCCTGGAATCATCTTTAAACACTGGGGTGGCTGAATCAGTAAAGAACGCCCACCGTGACAGGAGGAAAGTCAAGGGAAATAGAGGAAAGAGCTGGAGGCAAAGGGCATTTATAGAGGTCTAGATAAAGACATGTACATATGAGGATGGGGAAATAGATCTATTTGCCTATATTTATAGGTTTAGTGTTAAAGTAGCAGAAGGACATTGGGCCTCCACTCAAGTACTCCCTCACTGCAAGAATACTTTCTTCTATTAAATTGGCATTCTATGATGCTCACCTTCCCGACACAACTGCTGAAGTCAAAGCGGGTGAATAAGCAAATGTGGCGAAGAAAGCTGATGGTACCCGGCTAACAAAAGGTATAGCGTCTGGGGTCTTAAGGGCTTGAAGGTAAACAAGCGGCCATGTAGCTCAGAAGCAACAAAGCCCACATAGAAGAAGCTCACCAGCCTGTGTGATCACGAGGTGTCGAAGGGATCAGGTATAAGGCATCATCAGATCAAAAAAAATCTTACCATAGTGAATGAAGGGGGAAGTGCAGAGTGGAGACCCAAAGCCCATTTGTCGGCCACTGGAGATCCCCTTGCAGAGGGATCTAGGGGAGGAGAGGAGCCAGTCAAGGTGCGATGTAGCACCGATGAAAAATACAACTTTTCTCTAGTTCCTAAATGCTTCCTCCCCACCCCTCCCCCACTATCATGATCCGAATTCTACCTTGCAAGTCTGGCTAGAACAGAGGATGTACATTGGTACAGACAGGAACTGGAAACACAGGGAATCCAGGGCGGATGATACCTTCAGTACCAGTGGTGTGAGTGGCGATACCGGGAGGGTAGAGGGTGGGTTGGAAAGAGGGAACCGATTACAAGGATCTACATGTGACCTCCTCCCTGGGGGACAGACAACAGAAAAGTGGGTGAAGGGAGACATTGGACAGAGCCAGATATGACAAAATAATAATTTATAAATTATTAAGGGTTCATGAGGGAGGGGGGAGTAGGGAAGGAGGGGAAAAAATGAGGACCTTTTGTCAAGGGCTTAAGTGGAGAGCAAATGTTTTGAGAATAATGAGGGCAATCAATGTACAGATGTGCATTACACAACTGATGTATGTATGGATTGTGATAAGAGTTGTATGAGCCCCTAATAAAGCGATTTTAAAAAACCATCTACCATGAGCTTTGCTCCCTTTTAAAGGATTGCCTGTGTGAGATCAAACTGCCAACGCAACTCTAAACACAAGTGATCAGATTTGAGCGCAGCGTCTCAGTCAGTAGTGGTGAACTATGTGGTGAGGCATGGGAGGGATGGAAGGCAAGGAGCCATGAAGTCAGTTTCGGCTTATGGCGACCCCCTGTGCAACAGAAGGAAACCCTGCCCAGTCCCGACACCTTTTTCAAATCCACTGCCATGTGTGAATTCATGGTTGCAGCCACTGTTGTTGAGTATCTTCCTCTTTTTCCCTGACCCTCAAGACTTTATGTCTGCCGCCAGTGACTGGTTCCCCTCGCGGCATCCTTGCTTCTGAGCATTCTGGCCGTACTTCCTCCAACACAGATGTGCTCATCTTCCTGGCAGTCCATGGTATAGTTGATGCTCTTCGCCAACACAGTAACTCTAAGGCCTCCATCATTCTCTGGTCTTCCTTGGTCATTGCGAAGCTTTCCACGAATAGGAGGCGACTGAAAATATCCTGGCTTGGACCTGCGTGCAGCCAGTGTTCTTGAGCTGCACATGCAGAAACTGAGTGGGCTCTGTGCTGCTGTATGTTATCACCAGAACTCTAATTTTTAAAATGTTCTTAATGAGACAGAACACATAGCTAGTCCACTACAGCTGCTGGCAGTACCTTTTCCGTTTTCAGTGGGCGTGAGATGCGGAGACTGTTAATTATTCCTTTCCCTGCTAGTACGTTTTCATCCTGAAGGTATTTCCTCTACGTGTCATGAGATTCTTGAAGTGTGGAAGGTCTTGCACGCAAACACATCGGGTCTCGCTGAGAGGAATGCTGCCTGAGTAAGGCTTCTGGAATTAGACTTTGGGGGTCAACTTCCTGCCCGTGGAATGCAGTGGGAACATTCCCACAACCCGAGGGGGCCTCTCTCAGGACATTCCAGGAGAGAGGCATCTGCAGAGGTTTTATGGAGACAGAGTCATATCTTGAGATGCTATCAGGCATCTCCAACTGCCCAAGGCCATTGTACCCCTCAATGGGTCCCAACCAAATTCCACAGAACATTTTTACAGCCTAAGCAAGGGTGTCTGTGTGTGTGTACACGTACAGCAAGGCAACTTCGAGCCTCTTGTAGAGGAGGGGAACCAAAGCCGCTTATTAAATGTACACGTTCCCACCGTTGAGAATCAAGTTCACTGTACTTTGGATAGTCTTCAATGCAGAGAAACGCCACCATGCTCTGACAAAGCAGCAAATGAAGGTGTGCTCACCCATTAGCCCTCTTCTGAACAGGGGAGATGCGCCGTGAATGCAAGAACTAACATCCAGTATTCTGGCTGCATCACAGAACCTGGAACACAGGCCTATGGAACTGAGTCTCTAATCAAGGCTTACTATCCAGAACACAGCAAGTGTTTTTGGTTAGGCTTAACTGCAAAAGACAAACAGCCCAATGTAAAAGGGGGCATGTCACCACAGAAGATATACAGATTGCCAGTAAACATATGTAAAAATGTTTCATTTAAATGTTGTTGTTGGTAGGTGCTGGGGAACTGACTCTGACTCATCGCAACCTAAATCTAACAGAACAAAACACTACCCTGTCTTGCGTTTTCCTCTCAAATGTTATGCTGGCAGTCTAATGCCTTACCCCACAGCACCACCAAGACGCCCACTTAGCTGGGTTAAAAGCACAGTTTACAGGCTGTGTGACTGGGGGCAAAAGGACGCATCCATAGACCATGCCTCAATGTCCTCATCTGGAAAATGGGATGTTTAACTAACTTGTGGAGTTACTGCAAGCCGTGGGTAAATTAAAGGAGCCCCGGTGGCACCGTGGGTTGAGTGTTGGGCTGCTACCCACAAAGCTGGCTGGTGGTTCAAGCCCATTAATCTCTCCATGGGATGAAGATTTACAGTCTCTGAAACCCTACGGGGCAGTTCTGCTCTCTTGATAGCGGGAGTGAGTTAGTAGGGCTGTCGTGAGCCCTGGGTAAATGAATGCATGTCACCCTAGAAGAGCCGCTAAAACAGCAAGCACTCCGTGGTGGCAGCGAGCATGACTGTGCTGATTTCTCGCTTGGGGACTGGCTATTGTTTCTGGCAGGGAAACGTCACTGGTCCCAGCTGCCTGCAGCTGCATCAGTGGAAACCCATCACCCAGAAGCTCAGAATCTTCTGTGGTCTGGTCCCGACCTAGTTCTTACAGTACACCACCATCCGAGCGCTATGAATTTCCACCTCTGGGTTCTTACTTATGCTGCACCTTCTGCCTAATGCGCTCCCTGGCTGGCCACGCTGCAAATCAATATCCACTATAAACGCTACCTTTAAAAACACTAGGGCTTGCTTCCCAAGGCGTATCCTCTCTCATTTCATTACAGTTTCCTGCGTTTCTTGGTCAGATGGTAAGTGTACCTCTGGGGAGGGGGAGAACTTTTTCTTACTCTCTCTTCATTTTCCTGTCTCCTGCAGTCCCTAGCCTTACCTGCCATAGAGGCTCAATACCTCTCCATTTAATTGCAACAGAGCGCTCCTAAGGTGAGCCCGTATGCATGAATTAAAGTTTCTGACGCCACCACTTCCTAGGATGACGCAGAGTGCTCAGCACATGACTAGTGCTCAATGAATGACCGTCCCACCCACAGAGTTACTTGTAGGAAGTTGCCCTTGTTCCTCTCACCTTTTAATGAAGTTAAAGAATAAATGTATGTCCCTAAAATTCTTGGTAAATTGTCCCTTAAGGCCAATTAAGTAGGAGACCACTGTGGGGGCCCATCGTGGGACTCTTTCACGGACCGCAGCGTTTTCGCTCTGAAGGAAGAACTCGAATGCTTGGGGTCTTCTCTTTGTCGATCTTGGAGGAATGATGCTGTGTTTGATCTCGGGGAGTCTGGGAAGTGAGGGACGGGCTCCATCAGTTCTCTGTGCAGCCGCCGCCCACCAGCTACTTGTCCAACCCTTTGGAAACAAACCCACGAGAGCAGAAGGTGGGCACTTTGGACCAGCTGTTCCAAAAGGAGTGAAGCAGTCCTTGGGGCATGTTTTTATTTTTAAAATCTCCTTTTTACAATTTGGTGCATCCCAAAAGAGTTCAGGTCTTTTTTTCCCAAAGAATTTCCTCGACAACCTACTAGGGAAATTTCACAGTACAGATTCCTATTTCATGATCCAGATTGAGCACTCAGCTGGGTTTTTGTGTCCGTCGGAGAAGACTGTGTCATGGGATGGGTTCCCGAGCCAGCGGCGTGGAGCTGGCCCCACATGTGAGTTAACACCGTATTTGGTGCTTTTCTCTCTCCAGGAACCTCGGACAAGTCGAATCTGGAGCTGATCACGCTCGCGTGTACCTGTGTGGCAGCAACCCTCTTCTGGCTCCTCTTAACACTCTTTATCCGAAAACTGAAAAGGGTAAGAACATTCTGGATTAAGCTCTTTGCTCTTTTTCACACGATCCTTTAAAATACTTGGCCTAATGCCCGGTGCAGGCGCAACGCAACCCCCAAGCCTCTTCACCCCCTTCTCTGCAGTCTGCTCTCTGAGCAGGGAAATCATGAAAGTGAGCCATCGGAGGCTCTCTCCTCTGTGGTGTGGAGGGACGGGGAGAACTTCGGAACCACGAACGGGGGAGGCAGAGGAGCCACAGGAGAGGGTTTCAGGAAGTACATTTTAACAAGGAATTGAAGCATACTGGAACTTTCCCATGAACGTTTGGAAGCTCCCTTGGAGTTCTGGTAGATGAAACACCCACAGGAAAATGGGCAGCAGGTAGAACCTGAATAAGGTGGAAATGTGGCCGAGAAGGAAAAGCCAAGTACCCCGCCAACAAGAAGCGACAGAGCCTTCAGGAAGGCTGCATCTTCGCAAAGGAAGATCTTGAAAACACAAGGCAACCCCTTGAGCTCCTGCTCTCCCAGGGGTCTACTCAGCATGGAACCTGCCTGGGAAGTCTCCAGCCCCTTCACTACACTCTGTTCTAAGAAACTTAAAGGAAAACGAGGACCCGGGTCTGATGTACCTCTCCTGTCAGAAATGCGGTGCTGCTCCAGGTTCCTCCCCCTCCGTCTTGACTGTGAACCACCCCGTCCTCCTTATTCCTGTTCACACAACGGCTTCTTGGTCCAGGTTCCTCACGAGGACAATGAAGTGTTCTGGAAGTCCCATTCTTTGTAATGTTGTCCACCATGTGTTAGGATCCCCACCAACTGAAATGTTTCAACAGGCTGCTGGAGCTCTGGAAGCACAAAGTCCAGGCAGATTCAGAAGAGGATGTCAGGTGAGGAATGTCCTTACTGCTATCAGATGGGTCTGGACTGAGAGATGCTGACCTGCGTGGTTTGATGGCTGTGCAAAGGCAACCACTGGGCGGATCAATGTGAGGATGGGGATCCAGCTCCTCTAACTGTGCTCACTCAGACAAGCGGATGGTGCGTGCTTTGAAATCAGGGAAGAAGGGTGTTGGGATTGTGTCTTTTCACCATCCTTACTCACTCCTGTGCTGAGCAAACAGCAAGACGCCGGGCTGTATGCAGAATGTGGCATCAGGGTTGGAGGAAGACCCACGAACAATCTCCTTGATGCAGTTAGCTGGAAGCAAGGAGGACTTAGAGCCCTGACTGACGAAGGTCCAAGATGGCAGCTTTCAGTATGAATTACACCTCAGAATACAGAAGACATCCTCACAGCTGGACTGATAAATGGCATCATAATCAATGGAGAAAAGATTGAAATTGCCGAAGATTTCATTCTACTGGACCCACAGTCCAGAACTCAAATGACGTGTTGGAGAAGGGAAACCTGCTACACTCCACCTCTTTCCAGTGCCAAAGAGCGAAGCTATCATTTCAAGGACTAAGGTGTGCCCAACCAAGTCGTGGTATAGTCTATTTATTTTAAAACAAACAAACCTATTGCCGCTGAGTTGATTCTGCCTCAAGAGCTCAGTGCAGGGCTGGGTAGAACTGCCCCCATAGGGTTTCCTAGCCTCTAACCAGTAACCCCCACCCCAGCACTTAAATCATTAGTATGACCCCGGACTCCTGGAACACCCTAAAAAAACAAGCCGGCGAAAACTCACTGACATCAAGTTGATTCTGACTCAAAGGGACCCCATGTGATGATAGAATCATCCCATAGGCTTTCCAAACTTTTTATTTAATTATTTATTTTTTCTTTCCTTCCCCTCCCACTCCCCTCCCCCACCCCAAGTCTATTTGCTTGTATACCAAAGCTGTGGTCTTTTCAATGACTTCATATGCATGTTGAAACTGGACAGGAAAGAAGATGACCAAAGAAACATTGATACCTTTGAACTGTGCTGCTTGCCAAGAATATTGACTAGACCATGCACAAACGGAAAAATGTGTTGGAAGAAGTTAGAAGCAGGATGGCGAGACTTGGTCTCATGTACTTTGGGCATGTTGTCTGGAGAGACCAGTCCCTGGAGGTGGTGGAGTGGAGGCTCTCAGAAAGAGAGTGCGCCTCGAGGAGGTGGACAATGGGCTCAAACACAGCGAGGAGTGTGAGGATTGGGCAGCACCAGGCAGTGTTTCATTCCATTGTCTGAGTCACAACTGACTGGACAGTAGTCACAAGGACAGCTCTTTACTGTTACAACCTGCCCCATCTCTCCCCTGCTGACCCACTGTGCCACATGGCTCCTTCTGGAAAGAAAATGGGACAGGCAATTAGGGACAAAATGGATGAAGTCCTTTCCATTTTTAAAAGTCTGTGGAATTTTGAGGTTGACCCTATATAGAAGGTGAAAGGAAAGAGTTATGTGAGGCTAGCATGCCAATAAAACTTGACAAGAGATTTGGTTGGGGGAGCCAAGGGAAGCCCAGCACCAAGAACTAAATCTGGCAGGTGTGTCTGGTGACCATGAAAAGTCCCCGTTGATAAAAACCACCTTTTCTCCTCACTTTCCATAGCCCAGTGTCAGCAATCAGAACTACCCTTGGGGATGCTTCCTAGATCCCAGGCCTGTTCTGACAGCTTTACATGTGTTATTTCACTTGTTACTCGCAGCAACCCTGTGAGATAACCCATTGTTATCACTGAACCATAGATAAGGAATCTGGCTTTCCAGAGGTTACCCTGGGGTTGCACCCGGGGCTATGTGGCTGGCCAGAAGCTGAGCTGTGACTTTTGGTTCTCAAACACTTCATGGCAAGACCCCCCCCCCCCAAGTTAAGCATCCAGTAGCTGTTCAGTGTTGGTGTCAATGGAAGAATAAATATTTGCCAACCCAGATTCCTCTTCTCAAAGCCCCCACTAAGGTATCCTGGGAGTTCCCCTCGTGCTACCTGGTGAAAGTGACTTCCACAGCCCAACCCCAGCTTTCAACAGGCTGGCAACTTCCCAGGTTCCCTGTGGAAAACCCAGGTGTTCCTTGCTTGGCCTCAACTATATCCCAGGCCCTTTGAAGGTTGGAGACTGGTGCACCCTTGGCTGAATCGGCCATTGAAGAGCTTGGTCATAAAACGGACTCCAGAGGCTTCTCTGAAGAAAGCCCAGCACCTGCTATAGAAACCCATGCTCATAGAGGAAGGGGCTCCAAATGCTCACAAGTGGAGGGAAAAGATCAGGGAACTTTTCGAAGCCTCTTCTGTCAGCCTTACACAAGTGGCTGACAGACTGGGATCTTCCAGTCTCACACCTATGCCCAGCGTGGTTCATAACAAACGTGCTGCCTGTCGTTCCCCGCCTCCGCCCTCTGTGGAGGTCGGGAGAACCTTTGGAGAGCTATTTGTCACACGGTTTAGTGATCATTTTTGTGTGAAGGGCAACGATTGCCAAGTGATGGATGAGGTGAGCAGTGACTGTCCAGAAGGGGGTGAGTCAGGACCGAAGAATGTGAGTGGGCGTGCGAGGGTATCTCTGGGAAGATTGTCTTCCCTCCTTGATCACTGATGCTGCTGAGGGAACGGCGTTGCCAGGAAAAGTCCCCAAAGCCATTTCAATGACGTTGCCAGAATCCCTAGGCCAGAGCCAGCCCCACCTGCTATCTCTGGGCCAACCTGCTTCCTTGTTGTCCCCGCCAAGATCCTGCCCACAGAAATGCAGTCATCAATCAAATGTTCACAAGCAATTCATCCACTGATATGAATCTCAGACACACAGTGTCTATCCAGCTCGCTGTGATCTGAAGCAAAGGATACTTGCCAGACTGAGCTGGCAGGACAAGCTAAAGCAAGCACTTCACAGCGGCCGCCTGCCTTACTTGGTTGCTATTCCGCAAAGAACCAAACAAATGTAGAAGATGTGGGTCTTATTCCATACAAGGGGGTTCTGTGGAAAAATGGAATGAAAAAATAAGGGAATGTTTTCATTCGTTTTTGAAGCACTCCTTGGCCTTTGAAGTAGCCAACTCTGGTTTCTTACTCGAAACAATAACCACCAATAAACTCACTGCCATCGAGTCGATTCCAACTCACTTGCAACCCTGAAGGACAGAGTAGAATTACTCCTCAGAGTTTCCTGGACTGTCTAGCTTGATGGGAGCAGACAGACTCATTTTCTCCTGAAGAGCAGCCAGTAGATTTGAACTGCCAATCTGGAACTTACCAGCCCAATGTTTATCCCACACTGCCACCGGGGCTCCTTACAGAGAGCAGACTTACTGTGATCTCACTAATGGTCCCTCCCATCTTCTCAGGTAGCTACAGAAACAGAGAGGCCAGGTCTTGACTTGAAACTCTTGATACAAAATGTGCCGCCCCTCCCCAGTGATGCGGTCACCTCTGCCATGCCAGGCCTTTCTTCTGCAGGTGGAAGAGCTATAATTCCACACAGCAGGGGCCATGGGCTATACATGTTCCTACTCTGCATAGAGAAATCATCGAACATTAGTTGTCCTCGCCGTTCGGAATGATTTTGTTAAAATGCTCCACTTTGTTTTTGTTCAGAGGAAGGGTTCCTGTTTGAGAATAAGCCTGGGTAAGGGCGTCCCTGCAGGGCTCTGAGGGCATCTCTCTGGGACGGGAGTGGGATGGGGCTGGCACTGCTATGGACCGTTGAAAGGGAGTCAGAAGTTTGAGTGTGACACCATGATGTGCACGTGGGAAGGCACGTTCCGAACTTGACCACACGGTTTCAACCACGTGACACAGAGCCGATGTGGTCAGGGTTTCGGTTTTAAGTGGTCTATCCAGTACTGCTGAAGTGCATCTGGTGGGTGACTCAATGTTCTCTTCATCCTTTAGTCTTCCTCGGGGATAAAAGCTGACTACTTATCCATCATCATGGATCCAGATGAAGTGCCCTTGGATGAACAGTGTGACCGGCTCCCTTACGATGCTAGCAAGTGGGAATTTGCTCGAGAGAGACTTAAACTAGGTAAGCTTTATGCATCTGCCTGTACCTAGCACCTCGAGGCCTCCATGCAAATCACTGACGTCTGAGGAAAGCGCAAGTGGAGAAGGTGCCGGGGGTGGGGTGGGGGGACTCCATCCCCCAGCTGCTCACAGACTAGTAAGGGAGAGGGACACATTTGCAAAGGTTCTGTGGGATGCTGGAATGGCTGTACTCTGAGCAGACACCAGGGTAAGCCCTGGGGCTACAAAGGCATGGGGTCCCCTGCCTCTGGTGACAGAGACCCTAGATAAGGGGAACAGCAGAATCTAGGCATGCTTAGTGAATAGAATCACCGGATACTGAGACCTGTGGGATCCAGATGTGAGTCAGGAGGGGGTGGCGCGGCAAGATCAAACATTTGGTGAGAGAGCTGCAGCTCCTCCAGGTTGTGGGAAAACCAAACCCAAGATCCTTTGTATAGTCTGGGTCCCTCCATTGAATAACTGCACTTTTTGCCTGAGATTAGAAGACCTGGGTGGTGCCTACCTACCATTACGGAACTATTTGACCAAAGATTCTATAAGAGAAAGCTGATTAACAAAGGGGGAAATACGGGTTAGAATGTCCAATTCTCATGGGAAACTAGACTTTCTAGGTTCATGGAAGCTGGATGAACCCCCAAACCTCCTAATAAGGCTTTAAACGGTAAATCAAAACTATCTCCGAAGTTTTCTTTATTCAAACTAATGTTGTCCTTAGGGGCCACTGAGTCACTTCTGGCTCCTGTGTCCCCACCTGCAACAGAAGGACACACCGCCCTGCGTACAACTGTTCCGATACTTGGTGTAGGCCTTGTATCAGTCCAACTTGTTGACGCTCTTCCTCTTTTCCCTGCCCCTCCATTCTATCACACATGATGTCCTCTGGGATTGGTCTCTCTTGATAACATGTCCAAAGTATGTAGGGCAAACTCTTGCCAACCTTGCCTCTAAGAAGCATTCTGAGCTTCCTACTTCTTCCAAGACAGATGTTTGTCCTTTTAGTAGTCCACGGTACTTAAAAAATTCTTCACCAGAACCCCGATTCAAATGCATCAATTCTTCTTCGACCTTCCTTATTCATTGTCCAATTTTCACATGCACATGAGGCAATTAAAAATACCATGGCTTGAACAAGGTATACCTTAGTCCTCAAAGTAACATCCTATTTTTTCAGTACTCTAAAGAGGTCCTGTGTAGCAGACTTACCTAATGCAAAGCATCTTTTAATTTCTGACTGTTGCTCCCAGTGTGAAGAGCGTGCAAATCCAAATTCAACTGCACTCCAGATTACGCTGGGGGAAGGGTGCTGAGAAGTGGGGGGGGGGGCGCTTTCCTTGATCCTCTCTCGGGCCTTAAAATGACTGGGTTTACATTTAGGACCCAAAGAATGGCTGAGCTACATTAGTAAATATGCCTGCTTTGAGCATTGAGCCTTTTGGCCGGCAAGCTTAGGGAGGCCAGGGGCTCCCAATAATGGTGGTAGAAGACAGTGGAAAGGGACAGAGAGAACGGTGGCACGACTTGAAGGGCGTCCTCAGTATCACTAAATGCTATGCTGTCTGCAAAAATGGTTGGAATGGTACCTCTCTGGTTGCATACACTTTCCTCCCTTACATTTTTTTTTTCAAACCCCATAACAAGAACACACAAGACATACCCTGAGTTTCACACACACACACACACACACACAATCCCAGGGGGCTCGTTTTGTTTCATTTTCAAAGTCAGGACTGTTGTTTTTCCCAGGTAACATAGATGCGGTAAACACCAGGCAGACCCCTGTGCTTTCCCCCCAATTACCCCGGTTCCTCCAGTTGAGACGTCACTAAGCAAATTCATCTCCAGCCTGTGGTGCTGCAAAACAATTGAATCCTGAATTACCCAACCGGTCCAAAATATTTGGACCGTGGCTTCTGAAAGTTTTCCACTCCTGACTGTGTATGCCAGAGTCATTAGGAGTTGGAACTAGGAAAACAGATTTTGGAATCTTTGCTTGTCGCTCCCAGTGAGAAAAGCCTTTTGCTCCATATCCGATTGCATCCCTTGTCATCCCACCCATCTCTCTCTCTCTCTCTCTCTCTCTCTCTCTCTCTCTCTCTCTCTCTCTCTCTCTCACACACACACACACACACACACACACACACACAACTGTGGGGTGAAGGGTGTTAAGAGGACCACAGGGAGGCATGGCTTTCCTTGTTTCTCTTGGGCCTTGGAATGATTTGGCTTCACTGCATATGACCCAAGAATGCAGGGCTGCTAACACATCGCCCTACCCAAGAACAACCAGCACCGAGAGCGGGTTCTGTTGGCCTGTGGAAGAATCTTGGTAGCCAGTAAGAAGTTGGAGAGATGCGTGAAAGCCAGGACTGGCTGATGTAAGATCAACAGGAGGAGTGAAGGGCAGATGACACACTGACAGGTCCTTCTACAAGTCAACACTGTATAGCGGCTTGCTCAGCCCCTCGGTGGCCTTGGCAGGGGATGCAGGGTTGTTTTCCCACGTCCATGGGTCATTCCCAGGCCACACTGGTTTGCAGGATTATTAGTCACAATAAAAGATGCTTCTCCCATTCTAGGGCACATGCACTTCCCATTCCATCTCCTCGTTCCTTGGCCTAGTGTCATTGTGATCCGTATCAGGTCCGGAGAGACTGCCAAGCCTCACATCAGAGCTCCCTTGGGGCTCCACGGGGTCAAATCATTCCACTTCACCAAGTTCTCTTGTTGGGGATCTTATCATTCCATCCCTTCCCAGAGTTGCAGAGGCAATGGTCTGGCCCATGTCCACTTGAACTCTTTGATGGGTGAGAGAAAGCACAGCGAATTGCCCTTGTCTTTTGTCTGGACTCAAGGGCCATAGACAGGCTGCAAGGAGGCCTAAGTACTTGCGCTGTTGGTTTTGGGTGCTGTTGCTTTTTACTAAGAAAGTGACCGACAGTCATCTGACATGGTGTCTGGGAGGGGAAAGTATGCATGGGTTGGTGAGAATCAAAACACCAAATCACTGCCATCGAGTCAATTCTGACTCATAGCAACCCTATAGGACAGGGTAGAACTGCTTCTGTGAGCTTCCAAAACTCTTAATTCCTTACAGGAGTAGAAAGGCCTGTCTTTCTCCCATCCAGAGCCCTGTCTGAATTACTACGGAATTTTAAATACTGAGACGCACACAGACCAGGCTGAATTCCATTTCAGCAGCATCTCCTCTCTTGGTCGCTATCAGCAGCCCTAGGGATGGAAGTCAGCACTTGATAGTACCTGATAGATGGTTGCAGTTGGGTGTGTGGGTCAAAGGTGTTGCTACCATTGGAATTCCAGAGATCCAGGGACAAAAGCAGCCTGTGTTGTTTGGGATACTTCACACAGCCTAGGAGAGAATTTAACCTGTTATCCTTGGAGGTGGGCAGAAAGTCTGACATTGCATCTCTTTGTTAACAAAATCAATTTTCAAAGTCAGAATCACCTACTAAGGGCCCCCACCAAGGGAGTCTGGCAACTGGCAAGTGGTTGGTGTCTGGGCTGGTGCTGCCTTTTGAAAGACCAGCCATGCACTCTCCCGAGAGCCCAAGCCAGTCTTCTCAGAGACATCCTGGTATCTTTGAATTGTCTGATGAAGACCCAGCCCACTCCGGGCTAGCACATGGCATTCTAGGTAACACCAAAAATGGTTTTAAGGAACAAGCAGGGTCAAGTCAGGTCAAGTCCAATGCGACTGGGCTCCCCTAAAACTGGAACCATGGGGGGGTCATCAAAAAGATGAAAGCACCCCTAATCGCTTCATGCTGTTTTACGAGCCCATCTTCCTGCTTCCAAGAGAGCGAAGAGCAGCGAGGACTGGAGGGCGCCCAGTGGGAATGGGTTTACTCATTTGCACTGAGAGAAGCAAAGTCCCCAAACACTTGTTAAAACACAGTTTGTTTTGACGGCCGAGATGGGAATGCAAGCGTGGGGGCTGGCGTTGTGGACTGAGAACGGATTCTGCCTCCCCGCAGAAGCAAAGCCAGAGTCTGCAGTCTATGTGGAGAGGGTTCCCAAGACTGGGATTACTGTGCTTTTTCTCAGGCTCGGGGCACTCCTGTCCAAGATGGGAGAACGCATTACAGAAGAGCGGTATTGTTCCTCTGCTGCCACCCCCACCCCCAAAAATTCCAGGAACAGATCTCTACCCTAATTGCACCATGTTCACAAGTCTGGAGAGGGCACCGGTTAGTGCCTCTGGACCTGCTCTGGACATCCAGCACCTAGCAGCGTCCCTGCCAAGCCGTATTCGGGTATTCCTCGGGCAGTCGGGCCAAAAAAAACAGAGACAACAGCTCCTCCTGGGCTGCATGCTCTGGGGCAAGATGAGCTTTAATACTTGGTGCATATTCATCCACAGAAGAAAACTTTCACTTTTGCCACTGTTCTAACCCCAGGCAGCCCCAGGTAACCAATGAACATCCATCCAACTTACTGACAGCCAAGCCCCACGAGGCCGGTCATGTTAAAGTTACGGTGGTCGATAATAACAAATGGGTGCTACTTTACAACGCCCACCCAAACCATATTGTTGCTGTTTTTGTAGTAAAGTGATGTTGTGGGAGAGGCACTGGGCTGCTAACCGCAAGGTTGGTGGTTCGAACCCCCAGCCTCTCCAAGTGAACAGATGAGGCTGTGTGCTCTCACTAAGTTTTACAGTCTCAGAAACCCTGCGGAGGGTGGCTAAGCGGTGTGGGGAAGTTTGATGATGAGGCTAAACGTGTTTCCACGTACCTGCAAGTGTTGGTGTTTACGCACAGAAAGATACACAATCCACCGAGTGCCATTAGTGCCTCACATAAAAGTGCGGTTTGAAAACACCCTTAGGGGCAGACCTGGAGACAGTCCGACGATACTCGCCGAGACACAGCAACGGAAAGGCCACCGTGGCTGCGTTGGAAATTGACTTTCCCCAGGTTCTAGGTTGATAGCGACAGGAATTAAAATGTCATCTCTTTCACTGCCATTGAGTCAACGTCAACTCACAGTGACCCTAAAGGACAAGGTAGAACTGCCCCTCCATTTCTGAGACTGTACTTGCTTCCGGGAGTAGAAGCACCCACTTTTCTCCCTCCGAGCGGCTGGTGGTCTCCAGCTGCTGATGTTGCAGCTGGCAGCCCAACGTATGACCACGATGGCGCCAGGGCTCCTGCACAGAGGCAGAGGTGAAGGCACCTTGGCGCCTGCCATCAAGTCGACTCACGGTGACCCTGTAGGACACAACTGCCCCACAGGGTTTCCTAGGCTGTCCTTTTAACCAAATCAGATGGCTGCCGCTCTCTCCCACAGAGCCGGCTGAGCTTGAACCGCCAAGCTTCACATTGGTGGTCGTGCGCTTCGCCACTGTTACCGCCAGGGCTCCCGAGTTACTGAGTCATTGGCTATAAAAGTATAAAGGTTCTTATAGGATGAAGCAGGGAGGCTTTGTTACACACTTTACAAGAAACTTTTAAAAAGCCCAACAGCAGCTCTGTCCTTGGAGGGGAGAGACTGGAGTGTGTGGAAGGAAGGAAGGAAGGAAGGAAGGAAGGAAGGAAGGAAGGAAGGAAGGAAGGAAGGAAGGAAGGAAGGAAGTTAGGCTCCTTCACTGAAGGTCCAGTCTGAGGAAAAGGCCCCAGCACGAGGGGAGGGGTTGTGTTCCACTAACGCTCTAACTGCCGCCTTGGGCTTCTGATCAGCGGAGGGATCGGTTGGTTCAGTATTTTCCCTCAAAAGAGCCAAGAAGCCATCTTCAGCTCCCGCCTCCTTTTGTCATCACCCAAGGCCCCTTGCTCCTCCAGTTCTGGTTAGCTTCCTGTTTCTTGAAGGTGCAAGAGGAGGTCCCCTCATCAAAACAGTAGCTGAAGTAACCCATGGGGTGTTGTCCAGCAGATATCAGTATCAAGGTCCCACTCCCTATGACAGCATGATGGAGCTCGGGTAGCCTAGAGTTGTGAGTTAGGCTGCAATCTGAAAGGCTGGCAGTTCAAAACCACCAGGTGCTCACTCCTTGGGTGAAAGACGGGCTTTCTCCCCCCATAAACAGTTACAGTAAAAGAAATTCACGGGGCAGTCCTACCCTGTCCTACCGCACTGACTCGATGGCAGTGAGTTTGTTTGTTTATACGGCAGCGTGAGACTCTTTGGATGTCCCATAAGTCCCCAAAAGGGGATCTTCCCTCTGCATGCAATACTTTCTACAGGTCGAGGAACCGTGTGGGTCCAAGGGATTAAGAATTGGGCTGCTAACAGACAAGTCTGCAGTTCAAACTCACCAGCCACTCCGAGGCAGAAAGATGAGGCAGTCTGCTCCCGTGAAGATTTACAGGCTCAGATACCCCAAGGAGCAGTTCTATTCAGTCTTAGGGAGTTGCTTATAGGTCAGGGCAGTGGACTTTTTGGGTTTCTATGTGCCAGTCACTGGGCCGGGTACTAGCAACATCTAGCACGTCATTCCCAGACCTCTGAGTCAAGCTGTCTCGTGCAAAGGTGGGGAAAGAGATGGGTTCACAGTCATTGTGGCAGGACAAAGAGTCTCAGGGTTTCAAAGTACCGTGACAGGAACCGCACGCAGTTGTTGCCCTTGGCAGCTCCCTCTCTGAGGTCTAAATGACTTCCAGAAGGTGACAGTCAAATAGTAAGGACATAGGGAAATGTTAGAAAAGACTGGGAGTATTTTCCCTGGAAAGGAAGGAAATGACATTGCAGTGAATTTTAAGCGATGAAGTATTCCAACCAGGAGTAGTGACTACCATTCTCCATTTCTCCCTCTGTGCTGAAAAGAGATCAGGAGAAATGGCCTTCAGGCACCCGAAAACGGGTGTCAGTTCCACGCAGGCTTGGTCCCAGGGGAATGGAACAATGGAGGGGGCCCCCTGAGAATTAGTGCAACCTCTAAGGAAGAAAATCGGCCACCTACCTGCACCCAAAGCCTCTGGAGGTTCCCCTGGCTGTGAGGGGCTGATGGTCTCCTAAACACAAGAGAGTTCTTAGAAAAAGGCCCTAGAAATGTGTCCCTTGCTGAGGTCATCTGGGGTCAGTTCATTAGCAGTTCCATTCAAAGCTGTAGGACACACATACACACTGTAAGGTACCGTGGGCTCAGTTAGACTCACAGGGACTCTGTGTGGGATGGAACAAAACACTGCCCAGCCTTGTGCCACCCTCACATGGCTGCGTTTGAGCCCCTTGTCGCAGTCACTGGCCCTGCAGCTCGTGAAGGGTCTTCCTCTGTTGCTGACCCTCCCTCTGCTTTGTATCCATGCATAGGCAAAGGTTTTTGTTTTTAAAGCAAAAAAGAGAATTTATTGATTCACATAACTGAAAAGTGCAGGGGCTATACTAGCTTCAGGCACGGTTGGATCCAGGGACATAAACAAATGTTTATCAGGACTCAAGTCTCTCCATCTTTAGGCCGTTTTCCTCTGCACTGGCTTCATCCATGTGGTGGGCCTACTGGTTTGAGCTTTTCATCCTGCAAAGCTTAGCAACCTCAGTAAAGCACTGTTTTTCTCCCACAGATCAGTTAAACTCGGGTTGAGTACCAGTGGACCAACAAGAATCATAAGGTCATGCTTGAACTGGGCTGGTGAACACTGTGGTCAAGGAAATGGGCTGTGCTGACTGATCAGATCTGAGTGCTATGTTCACCGATGAAGACCTTGGTTGGGTTGACCCATCTGAGCCACCTAGACTGAATAGAGAATAGAGAGGTGGTTCCAAGAAACATCACGTTGTTGTTGCTAAAAACAAAACAAACCACCCACCCCATGTCCAAAATAGGGCCACGGATTGGAAAACTTGGATTATGCAGTGGAATGGTATCAGCTGGCATTGCTTCTTCCTTGACAGTGAAGATACTCTTAGGGCTAAATGTTCCTGTCCTCAGAAGTTTGTTAGCCTAGGCAAAGGCTTTTAAAAAGGGTTTTCTTTCCTGAGAAAGACTTAAACTTGCCCTCCTGGCCGGCCATGGACCATCACTGTCTTCTTCTCATTGTAGGCAAATCCCTTGGCAGAGGGGCTTTCGGAAAAGTGGTCCAAGCATCTGCATTTGGCATTAAGAAATCACCCACGTGCCGGACGGTGGCTGTGAAAATGCTGAAAGGTATGTGTGCTGTCACTAACCTTCCATGGCCCCACCACTGCTCTGCTTTCCCTAAATGTCTGTGCGAAGAAGCCTGGGGACAGACACAAACTGTCTCTGCCCTTCAACTGCTGGGAGGTCCTTTGCTTCAGAAGGTTTCGATTAGGCCCCTCTCAGAATAAACCTTTTAAATAGAACAATCTAGCACTCTCATACGGGAAATGGTCTCTCTCACCTCAAAGGTATTTCTCCTCTCACATCTCAGACTCTCCCCTCCCGTTGACTTCAGCCAGCTGACATGCTGGAATGATCTACTGTGACGATGTAATGGAAACTCCGCAACACACGACAGCTCGCAAAGGCTTAGCGTGGGCCTGACCTAGCTAAGAAAGTGCAACTGAACCAATTCAGTGCATCAAGAGGCACAACTCTCAGATACTGTCAAGCCCCGAACATAAAACAGTTCCTCTTAAGAAGTCATAGAAAGGCCGGAATCTCTTATCTTGGAAGACATGGCCACTCTGAAGCAGGCCTATGTCCTTCAAAGTATAGCAAATATTTCATTTCCTTGCGTATCACCCCAACTCATTTTAAAGGTCCCAAACTAAAAAGACACAGGACAAAAACCCCACAGGGTTGTTTTTGCCTTTTCAAAGGCTCAAAGACACAGCCAGGGATTCAGAGGCCGGGAGCCCCTTAGATCCAAACCAGCAGGCCCGCAGCACAGATGCCAAGAGAAAGTACCATTCCTTCCAGAGCTGAGTCCATTCTCTTAAAATGCCCAGGGATCCCCACATCTACGTGAAAAGACTGTCCCGGTCAAGGGAAGTCCCCTGCTAAAACTCTCCATGTTACCAGAAAGGACGCTTACCCTTCACAGGTCAGGACTTTTGTTGGAGGTGGATTTCCCAGACCATGACGACAGACCGATCTGTGGGAATTCTTTCATTCCAGCATTTTCCCTCAGCCCCCTCCCCCAAAAGAACTCTGAGGAGAAGGGGGCATTGGTATGTCTTCCATGTGAGCGAGCACGAGGCTGGGACTTCAGTATATCAGTGGGCCCTTATCTTCTCTGCATACCCTGGTGAGGTAAGAGAGGATTATGCCCACTTGGCAGATGAGGAGAGAGGGCTCAGCTGTGAGGCCACTCCACTCCTGAGTCCAAAAGCAAGGCTTCTTCCAGCGCTGAGTTGGTGCGCTTCCCCCAATTCTTCAGCAAAGGGGCTAGGAACAGCTGGTGGTGCCTAAGTTCTCCAAATAACCCCAACCCAGATGTCATCCAAAACCACGTCTGGAAGCATCCGATTCCTCAGCCGGGCCTCTTCCCTGCCACGCTCTGTGTCTCTAAGAGACACACTTCTGATGACCACGCCGGTCCAGGGTGGGTCCAGCAGGAGTCCTATGGTCCTGCCCACCCATGGCACAGTCTGAGTCACACAGCCTGGGTTTGCCTTGTGATGAAGGAGCCTAACTGCTTTGGGCAGACTGATGGATTTGAAGGGGGATGCGCTCTTTGACTTTCTTTTTTATGTTACGCAGAAATAATGTATAATATCTTCATGATCGCACATCTTCTTGTTAAACCATTATCATACATTGAGAAAGATGACAGATCGCCATGTAAAATTCCTAAACCAAAACAAAACAGCTCTTCTCATCCCACGTTCTTGCTTAAATTGGTTAGCCATCTGCTTTAGAGCGAACTCGAAAAAACTAGTAGAAAAGTCAGGATGTCAAACAAAGGTCACGAGTCAGACGCTCTTTCAAAGGGCCCTGGAGCGAACACTGTAACCTTTGGGGACCTTAACACCCGTGTCTGAAATGAGAGGAGTAATCCTGGTGTTTATTTGAGTATCTCTTGTGAGTCAGTCCCCCAGTCCACCGGAAACCTTCTGGAGTCAATCTGGCAATTATTAAAAAATGATTTGTGTTTTGGAAACACCAGATTGGTGCTTAGTATAATGGTAGCTGCAGATACCTCTGAGCCTTGTCCAGGGCTCTGTCGGACAGGCGCTTGCACGCTGGCAGACTGAACGCGGCTCGTCTGTAGGCCCTCTCCCTCCTAGGATCCCAAACAGATTCGGCCAACTGCACCCTCTTGAGGAAAAAAACCAAAATGCTACTCAGTGGCCCCTGGCAATGAAAACCATTTTTGCTAAAGCCAGCCGCCAGGGTACAGTGAAGGGAGCTGCTTTTGCAGCCCCGCCTCCACCAGGCCAGTGTCCCCCACTCCCCAGGGGGTGACATTGCCAATTTGGGAAAAACTGATCTATATTAAGGATTGCCATTTCAATTTGGTAAAAGAAATATGTAGTCTCAGATATACTGAAAAGGGGGAAAGAAGCAAGTTCTAAAAAAACCCAGACAAACTCATTTATAAGTATATATACATGTATATGGGATCTGTAAGTGCATACACTTTACATGTAGGGGGGTTAAATATGAGGGGCTTCAAAATGTTCATGGAAAGATGCCATTTTGCACACACTGTAAAGTTCTCCCTCCCACATATACTCATCATTTATGTAAAATACACATATAAACAAATAAAAACTGGACCAGTGATTGGGCATATAGATTTGAGATAACATAAGTGGGTTGAGGTAGCTTTTACTACTTTACTTATTACTTTTACTAACAGCAGGATTCTGTGGCGGGAGGGGAGACTTCAGAAAATTCTCGGCAAGAGTCTATTGTCTTTTACTTCCATTTCTCTGAAATCGCTTTGATTCTATTTCTTTTACAATCTAAAATTATTTCTCATCTTTACATACATATATACATATTTGCATTCAAGGTGAACGCTTACACAGTGGATTCGCTTTCTGAGGAATCAATCATTTCTCTGCAGACATTGGCGGCGCCATCTAAGGTGTCGCCATTAGCATCCATTCCATTCTGACTGATGGTTCATGAGCAATAAAGGTTGTTTCAATGACTTCAGACGCTCACAAAGAAGAACCAACTGGCAGAACCAACTTAAGATGCTGCGAATTCTCAGGCTGATAACCTTGCTGAGCCCTGGGCCTCTCGGAGGCCTGTGGATGCTCAGGATGTCAGATAACCCTTGGACCCTGCCACCCTAGGGTGGCAGAGGTTACAGGGAGAGACTGACACACTGAAAAGATGTTTACAGAAGTGGCCACTCACGCCTGGCAGGCCCCTGGGGTCCCGTTCCTCGTGAACCCGCAAGAGGGGAGAGTGGGAAAGCTGGAGATGCCCCCACCCCACCCTGTCCCCCGCCCCTTGCTGGCAAGTCCCTCCTACCTGGTTCTGACAGGAGGGAAACCTCTGGAATGCACGTTCACAGAAGCCCAGCTCTGAGTCAGCGCATTGCTGACAGGACAGGGCCCACTAAGAGGAAACGTCCAGTGACTAACCCACCACTGCTCTGGGCCGTACTGTAATCAAAAGGATGTTGGCTTAGGAGGGTGGGAGGAATCAAAACAGTCTGGAGACGCGGTCTTTCGGCAGAATGCAGGGAAGTCCGCAATGCGACCGGCCGCGCGGCAAACAAACAAGGAGGGCAGGAATGCCACCTCCAACGGAAAGAGCCCCATTGTCCCGCTGCCCTGACTCTTCCTTGCTTCTCACCCAGAGGGGGCCACTGCCAGCGAGTACAAAGCTCTGATGACCGAGCTCAAGATCCTGACCCACATCGGCCACCACCTGAACGTGGTCAACCTGCTGGGAGCCTGCACCAAGCAAGGAGGTAAAGGAGGAAGGTGGGCCCCGCTTCGGCTTGGCTCCCCACGTCCGCGCCAGGGATACAGCGCCCCGACGGTCAGCTCGGGCTCTTGGCCGCGGACCCTTGGCACCCATAGGAGAATAGATCCTGTCCGCCGGGGGAGCCCTGTGCCCCTTGCAGGATGCCCCACCCCACCCTGGCGCGGGCAGTGAAGACACAGAGATTCCCTATTCCTCCCGCTGCACCGGCTCAGGGCCACGCACGGAGGGTGGGGAGAGGCAGGTGTCTGGGGAAGGCTGCGAGGGTGCCAGGGCCACCTGCAAGCAGGGAAGCCCTGGCCTGCGGGCAGGAAGCACTCCTGGGGGGCTCCCAGGAGGAGGTGACGCGGGCAACAACCAAAACCTCCCTTCCATACCCGTGATGCACGCAGGCCCGACCGCTGCGTCCAGCAGGGGGAACGGGCAGTGCCTTACGGGTGAGGGCCCCAGCACCTTCTTGGGATCTTCTGTCCCCCCAGCTAAGGCCAGGAGGGCGGGAATGAAGGGGGGCGTTGGGGGTGGCGCGGAGGGGCGGGAGGCCTGACGCAGCCCGGCCTGGTCACCCCGACTCCTGGAGTCCTGGGGGCCACCGGAAGCGCACCCCACACCTTCCGCCTCGGCAGCGCCCCGCAGGGGTCTCCATTTGGTGCCCGTGGGATGGGCAGCTCACCTCAGGCTGCGTCCCTGAGCCCCGGGGAGGGCTGTCGACATGGAAACTGGCGCGTCCTCAGCCGGGTGGTGGGGAGACGGGTGCCCGACGCAGACAGACGACGTCCGTTCTGGGGTCCTGCGGGCAGACGCGCTGTCAGGACGCCCCCGAAGCCACTTTCAAAGCACCGCAACCCTAAACTCTCGCCTGGGAAGGCCTTGGCTCCCACGAGCCTCTCCCGGAGCTTCCGTGAGGGCTGTGAATCCCCCCCCCCCCTCCTCCCGGCATGCCTCGGGGCAGGAGCCCGTGAAGTAGCTCCGGGTCACGCTCGATTGACCTGGAAGTGGTCCTTCGTGTTCGGCCACCGCCCAGCCCCACTGCCGACGACGGTGGGAAGAAGAGGCCTAGGGCGTCTCTTGGACCCAGATTGGGACTCCTTTAGAATCAAGGGTCAGCAAATGAAGCTCACCGCCACCCCCACCCACCGCCCAGAGAGCTTGGTGGCGCTACAGGCTAGGCACTGGGCTGCCAATCCCAAATTCGGTAGTTCAGAGCCACCAGGAGAAAGACGAGGCTGGCTGCTCCCGTCGAGGTTTACCCCCGCGGAAACGTTGTGGTTCAGCGGAAGTGGATTTCCCCGCACTTACACTGGTTGGTCCATTTAGCCTAGCTGAATGGAAGAAATCAGAGGAAAAGATTAAAGGAAACCCACATTTCTTGTCCTCACGGTTTTGTTGAAGCTCAGGTGGCTTCTCTTGCACCAAAGAGGCAGGATGGAGTAGCCACGTGGCCCACAGAGCCTTAACTATATGCTCTTGCTTCTCTATAGGTAATGGGGTAATGCAGAAGCCCCTACGTTAGACCATCTCACAGGCCAGCTCTGAGCAGACACTGAGGTTGCTGCCTGCTGGGGGAAGAGGGATCAGAGGGGCCAGCCTGCTCTCTGTGCCAGAGCTGGTGTGGCAGTGGCTAAGGCCCGTGCTCCAGGGATCTGGCGAAGGCAGGGAGGGGTGGGTGCTGGGTAGTCACAGTGAGAAGCCAGGGCTATTGCGCCTTTCCCGCTTAAAAATTATTTCTCTCCTTTTTCTTCTACTCTGTCTTGTGGGCTCTGCCCTCCACCTGCCTGTGTGTCCCAGTACTTTTGTGCCATAGTGTAAGTGGTTCCACCCACCAGGTTGCTGACTGACAAGGCCCACAGTTGAAAACCCCCAGCCTCTTCTGGGAGAAAGATGAGGCGCCTACTCCTGTGAAGAGTGACAGTCTCAGAAACTCACAGGGCCGGATCTAGCCTTCCTCTGGGGTTCCTATGAGTCGGTGTTGACTCGGTGGCCATGAATTTGGTTTTTAGACTTTGGCAAATTTCTCCTCACATGAAATGGAAACGGCCACCCGTCTCAGGAGCCTCCCGTCCCTAAATTGCATCCCTGGCCCCTCTCTCCCAGAATACCCCAAAGAAAGGGCTGCTTTAGGCCCTCTAACAGCTGGAGGGCTCGGGGAGGCTGAGCGTGTGCCGTTTCCACCGCAGGGCCCCTGATGGTGATTGTGGAGTACTGCAAGTACGGGAATCTGTCCGACTACCTCAAGAGTAAACGGGACTTGTTCTTTCTAAACAAGGTAAGTCAGCCGCAAAGGGGCGGACACATCCAGGATACCACGGAGTTTCCCGTCGAGCCGCGAGGGAAATGCTTCATTCACCCTCCCTTCTCCCCCGTCTGTGCCCTTCTGTGCCACACTCATGTGGGCAACACAGTCCTTGGATCCCAGTGTGCGCAGTGACAGTCAGGGAGTTTAAAGACACTGCCCTTCTAGCTTCGTATCTGTTTTGTTTTCTTTTTAATCATTTTATTGGGGGTTCTTCTCCACGCACACGGAGAAACACACATATAAATGTACACTCACATGCACATGCATTGCTTGTTTCTTGAAAGAAGGTGATAACATACAAGGGGGTACCCCCAAAAGAAGAAAAAAACAATTTTTTCCAAAGCTATGTATTTTTTTTACAAAACACCTATCACCTTCAAAGTACTCTCCATGAAACTTAATATATTTGTCAATCTGCTATTCCATCTTTGCTTGTTTAGCAGGAAAAAAGGGGTAGTAGGAAAGCTCCACCCGACGGAGCTTTTTCCATTTTTTGTTTGTTTTGGGGAGGTACCCCTCATATGCAATTGCCCCCATTTGTTGGATTTGATGTAGCGGGTAACATGCTGAGCTGCTACTCTCAAGGTCAGCAGTTCAAAACCCACTAGCCGCTCCAAGGGAGAAAGGAAAGAAAGTGTTTCCATTCTGCAGTCACGGCTCAGAAACTCAAAGGGGCAGTGCTCCCCTGGCCTGTAGAGTCACTATGAGTCCAAATCAACTCGGCGGTGAGAGAGGACGGAGTGATGTGCAGTCATCAATCGGCCAGTGATGGGTCCAGAGTTAGAAACCATCTCCTTTCCTTCCCACAGCCCTCTCCTCGTTACTGCATGTCCCTACACCCTCACCACCATCTCATCCTGCCCACATTCCCAGACCAGCTGTATGCATCAACACGCAGCTGTGTGTCTTTGAAAATACTCCTAGATTCAAGACGTGAAGGCCAACAAACTTAAGAGAGGTAGCAATGGAGAAGAAAGAATGTCGTCACATTTTGCTCATGCACCACAGCCTCTCAGCTGGACAAGCCCGGGAGACGACACCAGTTCAACACGATTAACTGGTGCTGAGCTGCATTGGTGCTGAGGCTGTGTAGGGTGAAGGGGAAGCTCTCAGACCCAGAATCAGACTTCCGGTGTGTGAGTCCCTTCTCTACGGGACTTAAAGATCATGGGATCTGAGACCGTGAGCAAATCATTCAGCCTCTCTTTGAAGAGTTTCCGTTTCCTCCTTGAATAAGTGGAACTCATCACTGGATGGGCTGGGGAATCCAAAGTTGGTTAGTTGCATCCTCAATAAATGCCAACCATCAGTATCATCATCACTGACCCACAAAGATAGAAAGCCCTAGTGGCCCAGTGGGGTAAGCACTGATCTACTAACCTCAGGGTCAGTGGTTCAAACCCACCAGCCACTCACTCCTCGAGAGAAAGAGGAGATTATCTGCCACTGTCGAGATTTGGTCTGGGACCCCACGGAGCAGCTCTCCTCTGCCCTACAGGGTCACTGCAAGTGCATGAGTCTTTGGATATGCACGGTGGAGCAGAGGTGCCCCATCCAAGAAGGATGGCCATCCCTGTCCTCTGTCTTCAGATGCTACTGACCAGCTGACCTTTCCTCTTCTCCCTGCAAAATGGGATCAAACCCCAAGCCCAGGTGTTTGAAGGAACCGGTACATGGGAACATGATCTCCCCAATTTTCAGTCGTGGCTTCTAATCCTGAGCATCTCGATGCTGAAAGGCATCTTTCTGACCAGCTAGTTTACTCTCTCCTTGGACAGAAATGCCCTGAAACATTAAGAGTCTGGCATAGGGACACCTCCCCCACCCCAATGAGGTAACTCCAGGAGACGAGAAAGCCCAGCGTGGTGGACTCGCCATCCCGTGCTTTTTCTATGCAGCACGTTGGAGGATGGGAAAAGGTAAAATGAGAACAAGTGCAGAACGGCACCCTGGGGCTCAGGGCAGGACACGCCCCCTCCAGCCCCATGCTCCTGGACCGGCTTCAGAAAGAACTGGGCCAGCGACACCGCAGGGACCTGGGCAGGATGGAACATTTGGGTCCGTGCGTCCTTTGTTTTGGTGGCCGGGCTTCCTTATCCGGCTCTATTTAATGACACACCTCCCTGCAAAGCAGCTCCGTGGAGCCGAGTCTTTGTCGGCGAGGAGGCCTGGCTGTGTTTCAGAGAGACTGGTGAAGGAGACCCCAACTCCCAGAGGCAGAAACGGGTTTCTTTTCTCAAATGCATTTGTTAGCATCCTTCCATGTCGCTGGTCATAAGCTCACTCCACTCGGCCAGTCTTCAACGCTCAGGACGTTCCCTGAGGCATAGCAGAAAGGGTGGCAGAGAAGCAGAGCTGTATGTACAGTCAAGAAGTGGGTAAGGGACCCGGAACCTAAGTTGGAGGTCGGGTCCTTGGAGATGGGCTCTGGCTGTGAAGGCCGCTCAGAGGGAGCTGGGAACACGCCTGTCTCAGGTCTGGCCAGCCCCCTCTGCCCCTGCTGTCTCCTGGCCCAAAAGCTGTGGTGGACAGCAATGCCTCCACTGAGCAGAGGCAAATCTCACTGCCTCAGATGCGCTAACAGCTTCGGTCAGACGCCTCTCCTGGGGATGGCGTGCAGTGGGTGGGCCTTTGCTCAGAGGTCCTGCAGCCAGGAAGGTCGGTCGGTCTCTTCAGACCAGCAGCCTCACCCCTGGCCTCGCTCAGGATGCCTCCCCTGCACCGCCTGCTCCGTCCTCTGCCTGCTCGCACTGTGCCCTCTAGTGGAAGCACTGTGCCCGCTTCACACCCGCATTTCTAGGAAAACCCCAGGAAGAATGGGGTGTTGAGATGCTTCCCTCACCACCGCACCCGCAGCTGGACCAGGCAAGCCCTGCTGGTCAGGGTCCCCTGGGGCTGCTTTGACAGGTACCCCGAGCAGGTATCTTCCGACACCCAGAAAGGAATTGCAAGTCAGAACTCAGGGCGCCCCTTTCTGCCTGCATGGGTGCTGCGGGAAGTCTGTGTCCGCAGCTTCTGGCCTCTGGTTCCTTGAAGAGTCCCACGTGCTTGGCACCTCTCTTCCCCACTTGGGTTGCCCTTCAGCCGTTCCTAACCGATTGCACGGCTCGAGACCCACCCTTCACAGGGATCCCTTCACAGGAAGCCCGCCTCCCTAGAGTTACAAACACGCAGCCTCTTTGACACATCGAGGTTGGGATTGGTACCATCTACGGGATGGCCAGTAGTGGTAGCTGGACACTGTCTGGTGCCTCTGGTCTCAGAGGACAGGCGGCTGTGGTCCCCATGGGCAGCCAGCCATGGGGCTTGTTGTTTCCCCGAGACTGCTGCCCTGCACTGCCCTTTGCCCCAGACGGGAGAAAAGGAGCCCCTGTGAGCTTTCCAGCCTCCCATGTTCCTCAGCAAACCAACCTCCCATGTTCCTCAGCAAACCAACCTCCCATGTTCCTCAGCAAACCAGCCTCCCATGTTCCTCAGCAAACCAACCTCCCATGTTCCTCAGCAAACCAACCTCCCATGTTCCTCAGCAAACCAACCTCCCATGTTCCTCAGCAAACCAACCTCCCATGTTCCTCAGCAAACCAACCTCCCATGTTCCTCAGCAAACCGGGCAGAGAGCGTTCTCCTGACGGACCATGCCGTGCCCTTTCACCTGGACGCCCTCCCAGGCAGGGCCTGGGTCCACTGACCCAGCAACTCTGTGCCACGGGGTGTCCAGCCAGGGCGCCTTCCTGCCTGTGCTCCACACTAGCCACCACACAGGGGAAACGGTGGGAAGGGGCGGCTGGGGGCCCAAGGGCAGTGAAGTGGTGACCATCATGCTGTCCTTTGCCACTGTCCCCTGTCCTTCACAAGATGCTGCGTGGGGTAGAGTGGCGATTGCAGAGTCGGTGAAGCCCAGGTCTAAGCCTGGCCTTCTACTAGCTGTGTGTGGCCTTGGCTGCCTGACTTCTCCACGCAACACAGAAACAAAAGTGCTTCTTCGCCCAGTTAGTGAGACCTCCCTCAGGTTCTTCCTGCATTGCCTCCCGCAGAGTCAGCTCTCAGGAAGCACCAGCCCCCATTACTATTTCTCACGTCTACCTAAGTCATTGTCAAGAAGCCCAGTCAAGAGCAGAACAGCCAGGTGACAAGCCACCGTAGGACCCTGGCCGCTTAACCCACTACCCGCTTTGTGAAAGGACACTCTCCCGACTCAGGCCGTCACCAGCTTGAGGGCCCAGCTCCCCCTTTATCAGTGACCTTCTGGGTGTGTTTGAAGGATGCAGCTTTACACGTGGAGCCTAAGAAGGAACAGCTGGAAGCAGACCCAGACCAAGACCAGAAGCCACGGCTGGACAGCATCACCAGCAGCGAGAGCCTGGCTAGCTCGGGGTTCCAGGAAGAGAAGAGCCTGAGTGATCTGGAGGAAGAGGAAGGTAGGTGTCCGTTCCTTCCTGCCCTACAGCCAGAGATATTGTAAATAACATACTGTGCATCTCTGACTTTTTTCATATTTATCACCCTGATAACCATCTGTGGGAGACTTGCCGGGTGAGGTCCTGAAAAGATAAGATTTGAATTAAGATTATTTACCGAGTTACTAATTTTGACAGGGAACTGTAGAATCATCTCCCGTCAGGCCTGTGTGTGTCTTAATGGGTTTTTTCTCTTTCTTTCTCTCTCTCTCTCTCTCTCTCTCTCTCTCTCTCCACACACACACACACCCCGTGCTTGGGCAAAGTGGGCTGGAGGCCTGAAAAAATCTGGGATGTTCATATTGAACCCAAATACTCTTGAAAATGAACCCTGACCCACTCGTTGGTTTGTTTCACGTTTTGCTACCAATTGTTCCAATGACCCAGGATGGATGGGGTGGGGTAACAAGAGCCTTAACAAAACAATTACAGTCTAATGGTTTCCAGATCCCGATGACTTCTACAAGGAACCCATCACGATGGAGGATCTGATTTCTTACAGTTTCCAAGTGGCCCGAGGCATGGAGTTTCTGTCTTCTAGAAAGGTTAGCCTTGCCCTTGACTGTCTTCCTTCGTTGCCGGACCTGGCCACGTGGGTATTCCCAGGGAGACACACACACACACCTTTGCTATGCAGACCTGCTCGTACGAGGACTTGCTCAGGGCTGCGTTCTTCCACGCAGAGTAAGGGAAACAACAGATGCCTGGATTCCGTCACCTGGCCCAAGAGCCTCCTACCCCCCTGCCCCCCGCGCAACCCAAGGGTTTTCAGAATGAGTGTGGTGTTCCAATAGTGGGTTAAGAGGCCAGGGTCCTACGGGCAGACCTCACCGGCTCAAGGACCAGGCTAATCCCCCTGCCTTCCTCCACCTCGCCCCTCGAGGACGTGCGCCACACTGGTGCTGTGCTGGAGAGATTCTGGGACCCACTTGGATTCCTCCCGTGAAGTTGTAGCGAGATGAGAAGTCGATCTCAGCAACTGAACAGAAGAGACCAGATGTGTGGGGTGGGGTCACAGTGGGGAAGCTGTGCTCACTCAGAAACCCCTGCTTCCCAGTGTGGTGGTCCAACAGGCTGGCCCTCAGACCTGCAGCCTCAGCCAATGTTGAGGTGCCCGGGTGGCCTTTGGGCCACTTCCCATGGAGGGGAGCCTGGGATTAGGACTGAGAGCCCCGAGAAGACACCGGACATGACGAAGGGCCCTCACTGTGCGACCATCTGTTCTTATAGTGCATCCACCGGGACCTGGCCGCAAGGAACATTCTTCTATCGGAGAATCATGTGGTGAAGATCTGCGACTTTGGCCTGGCCCGAGATATTTATAAGAACCCCGACTACGTGAGGAAGGGTGACGTAAGTGGGTCGGCTGTGTACTTGACTCGCTGATTCCCCTCTCGTTTCCCACCGATTTACATCTCCTGGGAAGTGGGCCCTGAAAACCATCCCTTGCAGGCTGTTCAAACCAGCAGTCCGCATAGGGCTATGTGTGGGGACACATGGAGGTGGTTCCTCCTCCCGGATGCCCGCACCTTGGGCTGCCCTGCCAGGGGGGCCGCTCCTCTCAGAGGGGCTTGGCGGGAACCCCAGGCCATCCTCCTTCCCTGATGCTGGCTCCTGGGCGGGGGGCTTCCCTCAGCTTCCGGAGAGAACAGTCTGACTCTTGCCCTCAGATAAACCCGGATGATTGATTCCGCAGGTGGCCATGCCTCAGGAAAGGGTGGGGGGTCTCCCAGGGGAGGAAGTTGTCTGCCTCCCGCGTGACCGTGCCTAGCGAGTCCCTGCTGGCTTGTCCTGACTTGTTTGTGGACACTGTGTTATTTTTCACTTTTGCGAGTGACCTCCGTGTCCTCTCTCATCTGGCCCATCCCGAGGCCTGCAGCTAATGTCCGGTGCTGAAGAGGACTCCACGGCAGAGGTGGTCAGCGCAGGCCTGAGGCCGAGTCGCATGGGACCAGCGCCCCTGTTCTGGTGGGATCCGAGAATGTGCATTCCTGAGAAATGTCTAGACATCTGGTCCCAAGACCATACTTAGAGAACCTCTTTGTTTTTTATCGATGGGAACGCACGCATGCATCACACACACACCCAATCCTGGTTCTCTAAAATGGCACAGACCTTGCTCCCTGGGATGTCTGCTGTGCGCCATTGGAGGCAGGCTGCTTGCACACTGGACAGCTGTCCCGAACCCAAAGCCAAACCGAAACCCATTGCCACGGTGGTTCCCATCGTAGTCACCGTCTGTGGGTGGGGTTTCTGAGATGGGGCATCTTGACTGCCTCATCTTCCTCCCAGGGAGCGGCTGGCAAGTTTGGACTGCCTGGTAAAAGGGGCCCTGATGGTGGCAGAGAGGTTAAAGTGTGTGGCCACTGACCCAAACGCCAGGGGCTGGAACCGACCAGCCGCCCTATGGGAGAAAGATGTGACAGCCTGCTTCCATTAAGTCCCAGCCACAAAATCCCTCAGGGACACTCGACCCGGTCCTTTAGACTCGGACTGGTTCATGGCACGGCTTTGGTTTGTGTGTGTGAAATGTCCTGGTAGCATCATGGGTCGACACTTTGGGCTGCTAACCTCAAAGTCAGAGGTTCTACCACACCAGCTGCACCAGGGCAGAAAGACAAGGCGGTCTGCTCCCGTGAAGATTTCCAGTCTGGGAAACCCTGTGGAACAGTTCTGCCCTGTGGAATGGCTGTGAGTCAGAATTGACCAGAGGCAGCAGGGCCGGAGGGCTGGCTGGAGCACAAGCTTGTGTTGGGAGAGGGATTTCGTTAAAGCTCAGGGTCAAGACGCGCCCAACACAGGTGCTGAGGAAGTAGGTGTGGTCTCCTAGGAATCTGAAGAGTGGCCACCAGGTGGGCCTCTGAGAGTGGCCACCAGGTGGGCCTCTGAGAGGTTTGGGAAAAGGCCGTTGTCCTTTGGTTCCATCTCCCTATGAACTCTTGGAAGTCCCCTCACAGCTTCTTCTTGTAGAGGAATGACAGGCCACCACTTGTCTTTGTCCAGAAGGCCAGGCTGCCCTGGGAGTGATACCCCCGGCTGCCAGGCCCTGGTGCTCATGGCCCCTGTCCTTTTCTAGACCCGGCTTCCCCTGAAGTGGATGGCCCCCGAATCCATCTTTGACAAAATCTACAGCACCCAGAGTGACGTGTGGTCGTACGGCGTCCTGCTGTGGGAGATCTTCTCTTTGGGTAAGGGGGGTTATGGGGGATGGAGAGAACCCATTGGGCCCGCCCACCTTCAGAGCAACAGGACCCCTGAAGGAGGTGTGGGCCCCTCAGAGGGCCACCTGCACACATGACAACCTTGAGTGGGATGCCCGGTCGGCCTGGCCACCCTTACCCTCTTCATCCGTCCGCACAAAATCCCTCCTTCTTACCCTCTTGCCTTCCGCCCCTCATTGTCCTCAGGCGGAGCCCTGGCACGGCCTCTGAGAGCCAGGATGCACTTAGCCCAGTTGCATTAGCGTGCATTCGGGGCAGCTGGCCACCCCCTCCCAGGCCCCGCCACAGCAACGCACGGAGCCCACGTGTGTCTGTAGGAGCCCGCCAGCCTCTGCCAAGCCCGTGCCTGCTGGTCGCAGCAGCACTTACTAACAGGCACAGTGACCTCTCCGGCTTCCTGTCATGTGTGGAAATCATCGCCCTGCTTTCGATGACAGGCACCTGTGGCTTCCAGTCTTTGAAAGCCGTTTGGCGGCCACCGAGGCCCGCGGTGACTCGATGCCAGCTCTACACGTCCCAGCTGCTTCCTACCAGCTGTGGTGACCGCAGACAGACCAAGGCCCGGCCTTGGGGCCCGAAGATGGGGCCCCTGGCCCAGACCCAGCCACCTCTGCACCCCCAACACACACAGTCAGGAGTCCCCAACAAGGAGGTCAGGGGTCCTGGACAGTAACCTGCCCAAGACCATGTCCTGGGCCCCCAGCCCCTCAGGTCAGCCCAGCCCACAGCCTGGGCCACCTTTTCCCCCAGCCTCACGTCATCCCAGCCCCTCGCTCTTCGAGGAGACGACCAGAGAGCAGCCTCCCATGCTCTCCTGGAGGCGGGGTGTCCTTCCCGGGCCTGACACCCTCCGCTAGCCTCTCAAGAAGCTGACGGCTCCAGTGCGAGCCCGAGTGGAGAGACCCCCTCCGAGGACACTCCCACTCCAACTGCACACCCAGGAACGGTTGGTGCATCGGGTCCCTGCACCAACAGACCCACCCACTCACCCAGCCAGGGCCTGCTAAGGTTCTGTGAGGGCGACCTCTCCTGAGGCCTGTCCCCATGGCCCTCACCCTGTCTCCCTCCCGCAGGGGGCTCCCCGTACCCTGGGGTGCAGATGGACGAGGACTTCTGCAGCCGCCTGAAGGAGGGCATGAGGATGCGGACCCCCGAATACGCAACCCCGGAGATGTGAGCCCCCCCCCGCTTCTGCCATCTGGACACTCCCCAGGGGGGTGAGGGGTGGACATGGTGCTTGCTTTGTGGTCTCGCTGCATAGATGAAAGAGCTCCTCTGACCACCTGCTCCACGTCTGCAGAGCCGTGGGGTTGTGCTGTGCTGGGAGAATGTTCTAGAAGTGGGGCTCAGAGCCCTCCCACCAGCCCCTCCCCGGGAGAAAGATGCAGTTCTTGGCTTCTGTAAGGGCTCATAGCTCAAGAAACCCTTTGGCGAGTTCGCCCCTGTCCTGAGCGATGGCAGTGGAGGAGCCCTTGGTAACACACAGGGTTAAGCGCTCGGCTGCTAACTGCAAGTCAGTGGTTCCAACTCACACAGCTTCTCTGAGAGAGAAAGACCTGGTAGTCTGCTCCCATGAAGATGAGGGACAAGAATGCCTTGTGAGGCAGCTTCACTTGGTCCCCTTGACACACCGCCCCAACGCACAGCAACCCTGAGGGAGAGCGCAGAACTGCGCCCCGGGTATCTGGAGCTTTGCAGCTTTAAGGGAGCAGGCAGCCCCACCTATCTCTTGTGGAGCAACTGGTGGCTCGCAGCTCAACACAGAACTCCCTACTCCAGAGGGCTGGAGAGACTATGAACCCTTACAGAACCAACAGGCAGCCTCATCCTCCTCCCGGGAGTGGCTGGTGGGTTTGAACCACTGACTTTTCAGCAGCAGCCTCACCCCTAACCCACTGGAAACAGGCCACCTCCACCACAGCCAAGGCACCCTAGTGGCGTCCTGGGGCATTGATTGAGCTGCCAGCCACAATATCAGCCGCTGGAACACACCAGTTGCTCCCTGGGAGAAAGGCGAGGCTGTCTGCTTCCATCAAGAGTTGCAAGCTCGGAAACCACAGGGGGACAGTTCTACTTTGCCCTACAGGGCCGCCAGAGGTCCAGCCCCCGCCACAGCCAGGAAATGGATGTGAAAGGCCTCAGACTTGTGACTGGCCCTCGCTTGGCCCAGAGATTCAGGGCGCGGCTGCAGAACTCCATCCCTGGGGCAGCTCAGAGGTGTGGCTACCCACAGTGCTCTGCAACCCGTCCATCCACATGGGCGCAGAAGGAAATACCTCCTCCCGCTGTTCATGTGACCGGGAGGTTGCCGGAGTCAGGGCTCCCCTACTAGCAAGAATGACAATGAAGGCCACTGCAGGCCCAGACACCCACCGCTCCACGCCCCACTCCTGGGTACAAGGGGGGTTTCTAGAGGGCCTAGCGAAATGGAATCAAGAGAGAATGGGGTTTTCCAGGTACTTCCTGAAGCCCCTCATACAGTAAAACCTAAACCTTCTTTGCAAGGCAGAAACCGGCCCCAACACATCAAATCCGCTGCCATTGAGTCCACTGCGACCCTGTAGAAAGGAACAGAAGTAGCCCTGTGGGTTCCCAGACTGTAACTCCGGAATTCCCACTCAGAACGAGCCAGCACGAAGCGGGACGACAGGCCCCTGTGGAAGGGGGGAGCCTTCCAGGCTGGGAAGCCCAAGGCGGTCCGCATTCTGACTGTGCTGCGTTTTGAAGCTCATTTACCGAATCCTCCTACCAACCCTGTACATTACGGCAGGGTCTCATCCCTTCTATTGGACAGAAAGGAGGAAACCGAGCCCCCTCCCCCAGGAAGTGATTAGCCCACAACCACAGTGCTGAGAGGAGCCTGGTGGCACCGTGCTTAAACACTCGGGCTATGAGCTCCTGCGGGAGAAAGCCGAGGCTGCTGCCCGCAGCCAGGGTGACAGCCTTGGAAGGAGCACAGGTGGTGAAGGGGTCTACGCAGGCACACTCACTGCCAAAACGACCACCTGAGAAACCCTACGGCAGGTCTACTCTGCCCTACAGAATCGCTGTGAGTCAAAATCAACTCAACGTCAGGGAATGCATTTTGGGGGCTTCAGCGTGTGTTGGGTGTTGGGCTGCCAGCTGACTAGCCGTGCAGGGAGAAAGAGGAGGCCGGCGGCTCCCACAAAGAGCCTTCTTGGAAACCCAAGGGAGCGCCTTACTGTGTCCTGGAGAGTTGCTCCGAGTTGGAATCGACACAGCGGCCATGAGTTTGGTCTGGCTTCCAGGATCCCCGGTGGCACGGTGGTTAAAGTGCCTAACTCGTACTTGGGAAGTCAGCAGATGTAACCCACCAGCCATTGCACGGGGACAACGATGCTTCCACAAAGGCTGACAGCCTCAAAACCCCTGCGGGCCAGTTCCGCTCTGTCCTAGAATGTTACGGAGTCAGAATCAACTCAGTGGCGGTGGGTTTGGGTTTGGCCGTTGCTAATAAGTTAGGAGGGAGCCCTTGGGGTGTAGTGGCTACACATTGGGCTGCTAAGCAGTGTTGGCAGTTCAAAACCACCAGCGGCTCTGAGGGAAGATGACCTATCTAGTCCCATAAAGAGTTACTTACAGTCTCGGAAACACACGGGCGAGATCCTACCCTGTCCTGTAGGGTCACTTGGCACTGTCACCGTCTATCTCAGTGGCAGAGAGAGTAACTTAGGAAAGCTCAGTCTGCGCCCTGTCCAAGCCCACCAAGTCCTCCCCTACCCTGCAGGCAGTTTCCCCCTTACCCAGGGCCTGGTGCCAGGTAACACTAAGGATACCAAGTCAGGTCAGCATCACTTTATCTGACCTCCAGGGCCAGGATTCCACAGCACCCAGGTAGCACCTGCAGCCAAAGAGGCTTCTGGTAGAGAGAAGGCCAAGTCCTCAGCTCAGGGCCAGAGTCTGCTCGCCAATTTCCCTAAGTCAGCAGCAGCTGTCAGGGAAGGAGTGAAGGAAGGCGGCTGGGAGTCCTCCCAGCCTTGGAAAGCTGATGGAAGGTCTGGGTGAGGCAGAGTACAGCTGGTTGGCACTTCTCAGATACCCTGATCCGGCCCTGACCTCGAGCAGTGCTTCTGGAAGCTGAGGAATGATCCTCCCTTTTGGACCTGCCCTGTACCACCACTGGGTCCCTTTACTTGACCAAACCTGTTCTTAGTAAAAACCATGGCTTCATTGGTCCCTGGCCCTGAGCCTGTTTAATCAGTTGTCTTTCAATAAGGCAGTCAGTGTTTTGATCACACACACACACACACACTTTCCCTTTGGTGTTTGTTGGGATAGTTTGCATCAAGTTTAAGGCAAAGGAGAGGAAATCAGATATCAGAAACAAGATTCAAACATTTAAGAAAAGAGCATCTGGAGGTGGTCCCTCCAGTTAGTCCCAACAGACAGGAGCAGGGAGCGGCCTCTTCCAGAGGCCACCCCAAACAGTCATCAGTGAGCGGACATTGGCAGGGAGCCGAGTCTGCAGAAGAAGCTGGGCCCAGACTTGTCAGGAAGGACAAGGGCTCAGCGACTCAGGCACGAGGTCCTGGGACTTCTGAGCCCCTCCTAGGAAGTAGCCCCTGAAGCCGGTGCCCTGCCAGGCAGGAAAGTGCTGTGTTTGTAAGAGTGGGGCTCGGTGCCACCATTCAGTCACTGAGTGGGGATGGTTTGGTACTGTCGGATCCATTCCCGCTTACAGGACCACGTGGAACAGCCTCTGTCCGTCTCCTAGGCTGCCATCCCATGGGAGCAGCTCTTTCCGTCCTCTGTGAACCTTCAGGTTAGCCACCCAATGCCTTCAGAGCAAAGCCAAACCAAACTCACTGCCAGCAAGTCGATGCCCACTCATGCCGACCCTATAGGGCAAGGTAGAACTGTCCCCGTGAGTTTCTGAGACTGTAACTCTGTATGGGAGTAAAGAGCCCCAGCTTTCTCCCTTGGAGCAACTGATGGTTTTGAACTGAGGACCTTGCAGATCATATCCCAAAGCCTAACCATTTATGCCACCAGGGATCCTCTCAGAGCAAAGACAGTAAGTGATACACCAATGCTGGGCAGTCGGCAGGGGTAGCTACCCCCTTGGCAGTCACTCACTGCCCTTGGGCCCAGTCTGACTCAGTGTGAGCCTGTGGGACAGAAGAGAGCCTTCCCCAGCGTTCACCGGTTCGCCAGCAGCTACAGCTTTCTCTGGAGGAGGGGCAGTGGGCCCTAACCACCAACCTTGCCACCTGGCAGGAGGGTTTGCACCTACCTTGGTAGCCAGGTGTTTGCTGCCTTTTATGAGCAGGGGGGGAAAACATAGGCAAATACCGATCATAACCTGCAAAACTCGCTGCCCATCTGCATGGCCGGTCGGAGGGCCACCTTCCCCAAGGCCGCGCCACTCCAGCTGTCCCCTCGCACTCCGCCTCCACAGCTACCAGATCATGCTGGACTGCTGGCACAAGGACCCGAAAGCGCGGCCCAGGTTCGCAGAACTGGTGGGAAAGCTTGGCGACCTGCTTCAAGCCAACGTGCAACAGGTAACGTCATGGCTGCGAGAGCCAGCCACCTGGTCTTAAAGCGACTCAGGGGCCGGGTCTTGCTGCTGCCGCTGTGTGGTTTGACCGGGAAGAGAATCGCTGAGATCAGTAGAAACCCCCGGCCCCCGCCCCAATGCCTCTTCTTTACTGCCTGGCACCTCCCCAAGTGCCCCCACGGGGTGCAGATGGCAGCGGCCGGCGATGTCGAGCTGGCAGGGTGCCCCCCGGCAGAGACAGTTCTGAGCCTCTTGGTCTCTTTCCTAGGAGGGGAAGGACTACATCCCACTCAGCACCATCCTGACGGGGAGCAGCGGCTTTCCCTTCTCCACGCCGCCCTTCTCGGAGGGCTTCTTCAAGGAGGACGTGGCTGCGCCCAGGTTTAGTGCCAGCAGCTCAGACGACATCAGGTGAGCAGCCTTCCCGACCGACCCCAGGTCTGCAGAGACATGCCAGGCAGCAATCAAACGCGGGCTACGCCCCTGCTCCCCTCCTCGGTTGACAGGACGCCCTGCGTGCATGCTCGTGCATGCGCTTGTGTCCTGAAAGCGTGTTTCACGTGTCAGGATGCTCTCGCTCAGCTCGGGACACAACGTCTTAGGACTGTCTCCGTGCAGTCCCATGGAAACGTCCAGTCCACAGACCCCGGTGAGGAAGCCTTCGTGGTGTCCAGTATCCCAATGATCACAATTGCCCCCAGAATGCCCTTTAAAACAGCAGCTTTCAAAAGTCAAGACCAGGAAAGGGCAGGGTCCGCTGAAGACGAACACACTGCCGTAGTGACACTGCAGGCTGAGTGTTGGGCTGCTCGCCAGAAGGTCAGTGGTTCAAACCCACCAGGCACGGTGGGAAAGAGATGTGGCTGGCTGACCCCAAGCAGCTTCACAGCCTCAGAAACGCCCCACTACAGGGACACTGAGTCAGAGTGGACTCTGGAACACTCCTCCATTGTAATGAGACTAGCATTCACTGATGACACCCTCCAACGGAGCAACGAGGTCTGGCTTTGCCCCTCCCCTAGCCACCGAAGCTCACCTCGCATGTCTGCAGGGTAACTGGAGGACTGTGCGAGTGAATCGTGAGTGCCGCCCACATTAACGCCGGTGACAGGCGTGTTACACACGTCCTGTGGGCTGGCTCCCACGTTCACATCCACCCTACGAGGTAGCTACTGTTATTCCTGCTACACAAGTAGGATATTCTGGTTTTGAGGGCAGCTTGCCAACATTGTGCGGCCAGAAAATGGATAAGGTTCCTTACCCAAATCAATGGTCTCACGTCTTCCCTGGACCCCTATTGTCAGGAACCCCCAAGCTTTCTGGCATCTTGACCTGCAGCCGGCACTACTAGGCCTGATTTCTGTTCGGCAAGCCAGGCAAGGGCCCAGGGAGGGCCTGGGGGAGAGGTACTGACAGGCGTCGGTGAGGACAAAGAAGGAGCCCTGTGGCCGGCCCAGCCGTTTGGTGATGGGTACAGATCAGTGCAATGTCCATACTGGCCTGTCAACCGTTACTACCAGTCGCCCGGCCTGTGGCCCTCCACCACTCCGGCTTGTAGCCCTCTACTACAAGTTTACTAACCTGTAGCCCTCCACCACAAGTCTGCTGGCCACCAGATTTCTTCTCGATCCTCACAAATACTACCAAGATGCTAAAGCAAATGAGTTACCACATTTTAAAGATGAGAAAACCAGCTTGATTAAATAGATTGGTTGCGTCTGAGTGGGCAAGGCATGAAGACTGGCAGGTTAATTTGAGCTCTTCCAGGGTGGTGTGCAGCATTGAGCCTAGAGGGTGACAGACACACACACACACTCCCCAGAGCAGCTGAGCCAAGGACCAGAGAGGATATCGTGATGGTGCCGCCCAGCTCCTTGTGCCTCATCAGCAGGCGGTCGCCGATGGTTACCAGGAGAGCACCTCTCCTGTGTGTGTCCTCACAGCACAGGCCCCAGGCCGCCACTCTGCCAGGGACCCAGGATGGCAGTTTCTGTTCTTGGTGGTGCACATCTTTACAGGAAGCCAGCTGCTAGCACCTCACGGGGCACCCTGTTTGACCCAACCCAAGGGGTCAGACCAAATGATGCCTCAGGGCTCCCAGGGCCTGCTTCCCTGAGTCCACACAGGACCAGAGGCCAGGCCACAACGGAGGGCAAGACGGTCTCTGGGCCAGACGGCTTGGTGAAAAGTGGCATTACCATCCTGGTGCCGGAGAACTTCAGGCTTGGGGGGTGTTGGGCGGGTCCTGCTGCGAGGCTGGCCATCTGTCTCAGTATCCAGTGTCCATGGCCTCCTATGGCATCACAGCTGGCCAGGTGTGCTTCCCGCTCAGACCCTCCTTCGTACTTCTTCCTAGATACGTCAATGCCTTCAAGCTCATGGGTCTGGAAAGAATCAGGACCTTGGAAGAATCTTCTCCACTCGGCACCTCCATGCTTGAAGTAAGTAATGCAGCTGGCCTGCTCGCTGCCCCTGCAGGACTCCGTCCAAACACAAATGCCAGGTGCTGCAGGTGGAGGGTCAGGTCCACTGGGACTAACAGGGGCTGGCTGGGAGGCCTGGAGTCCCCGTGAAAGCAGAAGTCCATGATTAGCAGATGACCCAGAGTTCACTCCAGGGTCAAATTCCTTGCATGGTAGTCATTTCAGCCGAAGAGGAATCGAGTGAGAGCATGGGTGGAAAATACTGAGCAGCCCAGGAGCTGGCAGAAGACTGAGTAAGTCTGTCTCGGAAGAAGTACAGCCAGCATGCTCCTTCAAGGATGGATGCTGAGACTTCCTCCCACACACTTTGTGCACGTAGTTCGGAGGGGCCCATCCCAGGGCAGGATGTCCTGCTTGGGAAAGCCAGGAGTCAGCAAGGAAAGAAGACCCTAAATGAGGTGGCCCGGCGTATGGCCAGGTGACGTGGTCTCCTGTGGTATGTGGGTCGCTAAGCGTTGGAACCGATGCAGCAGCACCCAGCGGAAACCACCTCTCTCCCCTCCCCCACCACCCGGGGCAATGGCAGCCTCCATGTCTGAGCTCCTCTGAATGTCAGTGCACTACAGCAGTCAGCGAGTGGCCCGGGGTCCGCAGCCCAGCCTCTAACCCCGAGGCCACCAGGGCCCGCTTGCCGCATCGTACAGAATTAGTCACTGCACCGCAAGACACGGGGTGGGAGGGTAGTCTCGGGGGGCTGCCTGGAAATGCTGGTATTCTACCCACGTCCGATGTGCGGTCCCCCAAGGTCGCAGGGATGGGACAGCCAGTCTTCTAGCCAACTGCTCCAGGAGGAAGCAGTGTTTGCTCCTGGCCGGGAAGCTGCCTCTCTCTCTTCTCCCAGGCCCTGGGACACGGGGTCTTGTCAACCTAGGGCTCTTAGAGCACACGTGCTGCGGACCTCGGGGAGCTGCTGACGCCAAGGTCAGCAGTCTGAACCCACCAGCCGCTGCTCGGGAAAAGGGGCATGGACACACACAGGGTCAGCTGTACCCTGTCCACAGCATCACTCTGAGGCAGTCAACTCAGTGTCCGTGAATTTGGTTGGCGTTTTTGTTGCTGGTGTTTTTTCACCACCCAAAATCGACAGCTGCACCCCCAGCTGGCTTTCTCTGGGTTCCCTGGCTGCTGTTGAGCCAGCCGGGACATCTGATCCCACAGACTAGGCCAGCACCAAGCGAAACAACATCTACACCCGAGGCGTTTTCAGTGGCCACCTTTGTCGGTCCGCAGTGCGATAAAAGAAACTCTGACAATGGGGTGATCCGGGCTCTCAGAAATGCAGGCGCTCAGCCCAGACCCTAAACCCGCTGCTGACCAGTGGGAGAGATGACACCCAAACATGGGTGATGCCCCCCACACATACATACTTTACCCCTTTCCTAAGGAACACCAGGCCACTTACTCAATAGCCGGAGGTTTAAACCCACCAGCCGTTCCACGGAAGCTGAGGCCATCTGCTTCCGTGAAGATCAACAGCCCTGGAAACCCTCTGGGACAGCCTCTCTCTGGGCCCCATGGGGCTCTGAATGGGAGTGGAGCTGAAGGCCAGGAGTGCAGTTCATCACCGTTCCCATGGGAGCAAGGTGGAGAAACATGGCCAGCACTGCCGAGCCCAGGGAGAGCCGAGCCCAGGGAGAGGCCCCTGCGTGGAACCCACGGCCGGGGAATGTCTCGGGAAGAGTCACAGGGCGTCCCCAAAAGCTAGTTCACAGTGGCCCATGAGGAAGGAGGGCCAGCAGCGTCTGAGTCTGCACTGGAAACGAAATGGTCCTCTCACCTCTCATTTCTTGGGATTTTGGCACCTCACGGGCACTAAGTCCGTCTGTGTGATCCCGAGCCCCCGTTCCCGGCCCTGCAGCTCTGGTGGCTTCACACAGCAGCTTGCACACAGGTGGCCTGTGGCAACTGCCCACTCTTCAGGGTTAAACCCGTGAGGCGCTCCCTGTCCCTGCAGAAAGCAGGACCACGTGGCTGGGAGCGGTGGGGCTGCGGCTGAGAAGAAAGCTTCGTCTCTATCCGCAGGGCTCATGGGGGCACAGGGCGCAGGGAGTCCCGAGGCAGCCCCGGGACTAGGTGTGGAAAGAGAAGTCCTGGTGGTGCAAGGGTCAGGCATCCCAAGGACAGCTGTCCCATCCCACAACCCACTCCGTGAAAGAAAGACGGCGGCTGCCTGCTCCCACCTGGCCTCGGAGACCCTGTGGGGCAGCTCAGCTCCGTCCTGCGGGGTTGCTATGAGGCAGTGTGGGCTGGCCAGGCGGGTCAGGCAGCAGTGGGACACCCTCTTCCTCTCCTCCCCCCCCAGGACTACCAGAGGGACTCAAGCACTCTGCTGCTGTCCCCGCTGCTGCAGCAATTTCCCTGGATCGAGAGTAAACCCCAGGCCGCCCTCAAGATGGGGTAAGCACCCGGCCGCCCCCCTCCCAGCAGCTAGTGCCACTGTGGATGGAGCTGTTTGCTGGGCAGCGGTTCCAGCTCCCCCTGCCCCCAGAGCACACATGGGAGGCGGTCTGCTCCTGAGAAGGCTGGGGGGGGGGCACACGGGATCCGCTGGATGCTCCAGGCAGCCTCTGCTTTGGGGCGTGGCAATGTTCTGAATCGAGGGGCAGCAGTCAGGACACCCTGTGAATGCCCTACAGAGTGGTGTGGGTTCCGCCCCAGCGATGGCAGGCGGCCCTCTCCCACACAGCCCGGCTGGGCGCCGGCCCCAAGCCCAACACGGGCAAAATCAATGCTGGCCGGAAAAAGCCAGAACTGGATGGGACAGGGCCACCTTGATTTCCTGTCTAGGAAGTTCTCAGCCCTCGTTTTCACCTGGGCAGGGGCCAGGCTCCCCGTCTTCTCCTTCCTGGGGAGCGACGTTAGCCTGGCGCACCCGCCACGTGGGCCGAAGGTCCTCGCGTTCCCAGGCCTATGGTCATGAGCTGGCTTCCTTCAACACTGGGTTGATGGTGGGGCCCGGGTAGGGCCCCCACAGGACCCAGGGCATCCCGTGGGGGGTAAAACCCAAGAGTCCCAGTGACACCAAGGGCTGAGCTCAGGGAGATGGTGGTGTTCCAGCACTCACCGGGTTCCTCAGCAAGGCGTTCCTCCTCTCAAGGTAAACAGCGGGGGGGGGGGGGGGGGGGGGGGGGAGTGAGGGAGCACTTCCTCCCCTCAACGTTGCCCCGACTCAAGAGGCAGCAGGTCTTCAGTCGCCCACCCACCCCGCCCTCCATTGACACTGCGCTGACGTTAGGCTGGGCAGCGTAGAGGCACACAGGTGTGGCTGCTGATGCAGGGATTGACGAGGAAAGGACAGAAGGAGTTGGAGCGTGCACGGACAGCACCCCCACCATGGGTTTCTAAAACAAGCAACCCACTAGGACAGGGTGGGACTCCCCCTGTGAGTCCCAGGGCTGTAGCTCTTGATGGGAGCAGAAAACCCTGCCTGCCTCCCTCGGAGCAGCTGTGACAGCCTTAGGAACGCTAGGGTGTTAATTCCCTGGACCCCAAGGGTCACGCTGAGTCAGAACCCACATGGGGCCAACGGGTTTGGCCTGGAGGTGGGGCCCGGGCCCAGTGTCCCACCAGCTCCCAGCTCTTACCTCTGCCTGTCCCTGCCTGTCTGTCCGTCCTTTCTCAGCCTAAGAGTGACCAGCAAAAGTAAGGAGTCGGGGCTTCCAGACATCCACCGGCCGGTGTGCCCCTCTAGCTGTGGGCACTCCCAGGAGGGCAGCCGCCGCTTCACCTACGACCCCTCAGAGCTGGAGAAGGAGATGTGGAGCTGCTCGCCGCCCCCAGACTACAACTCAGTGGTCTTGTACGCCACTCCGCCCGTCTAGAGGGCCTGAGAGTCCCAGAGCCAGGAGGCCACCGCACCTGACAGTCCCTGCTTAGACACGTCCGCCCATTCCCCCTCCGCACAGGGAACGACACCCTCCCACCCCCATTTAATCTGCCTTGTTTTATTTCCCCCTTTGTGCTGACTAACATGAATGTAACCCAGACACACAGAGACATAGTGAGGAGGGGAGAGTGCTATGGCCAGGTCACTGGGTAGGCAGTACTCCAAAGAGCCCAGCCCCACCCAAGACCCCAGGGCCCCCAGGGTGGGCACTTCCAGGCCCTTTGGGAATTCCGAGGGAGGGGGCTTCAGATTGTTCATGCAGACTGGAATGAAAAGTCCTTGGATTTGTTTAATCTGGGCCATGACTTAGTTCTGAAGCCAGCCGGGGCACTGCCAGTGTCCCGCAGCCTGGGGGAGCTTGTGGGGGAAGGGAGAGAGGAGGTCTGCAGCTGCAGAAGGTCCCAGAAAATGGGCAGCACCTCACGTGAGGAAAGAAAGGGTGAAGGGTGGCATGTAGCAAGGCCACCTGAGTGCCACCATCCACCCGGTCCACGGAGACAGGGCAGGGGCTGAGGGGTATCCTCCAGGTCTTGAGGGGACATATATGTGTAGCTGGAACTGCAAAGCGAATCTGAACCAGAGGCAGGAAGCTGGCCTGGCCATTTGCCACGGGGCCCGGCGCTTGGCACTACCATTTCCCCCAGAGCACCAGCTGAGACCCTGAGTGTTCTCCGTGAGGTTGTCACCTCCGTGTGCTTGTGTCCCATCTAAGTCTGTGTTTGTAGAATGTTCTGTTCATACCTGGTGCAGACACTCTGCTGTGGGGAACCCGGACCTCTGAGAGGGTGGGCTCTCTCTTGACCCAAAGGAAGGGCCCAGCAGCCAGACCGTTCTGACCCAAAGCACAGCCAGGGTGCCCCACCCCCACCCCCACCCCGCCAGCCTCCTGGAAAAGCATTAGCCCAGTGCTGACAGGTGACCTGTGGCCGGGAAGGTGAAGAGTGGGACATGCAGTGGTCTTGAGTCCCCCTTGGCCCACGTGGGACATTGCCCAGGTCGGTGGTGAGGAGCATGTGGTCGAGGAAGGGCTGGGGCCCTGGCTCTGCAGCCTAGCTAGGCTGGGTGTCTGTGACTCGTCCTGTTGTCAGGATGTGGGCACCTGACTGGTGGGCCTGGGAGAGGAGCAAGGTTCCCCGGTGGCACTGGAAGTGGTGGTCCAGCAGGAGGAAGACGAGGCTGCGTGCCACCGTTGAGAGGGCCAGCCTCAGATCCACGCCGATCCTGCAGGGAGGCCGTGGGGGAGTCCACGCGATGGCAGTTCCCTTTGGGCCACACACACGGCAACTTCGTGGGTCCCACGACACCCGTCACTTTGTGGAAAGGCACTCTACAGGCACACGAGCCTGGAAGGCCAAGGCTGGGTCACAGGGTGTCCATCCTGGGCCACCAGAGAGCCCGGCACTTCCTCTTCTCTGTACCCTCCCAGAGCCCAGTGGGCACCAAGCACAGCCAGGAGCAGCGGGGAACCAGGGCCCCTGCCAGCCTCTGGTTTCTGTTTTCACGACCAATCGGGCGGAGCACAGGGCAGAGCCCGAGCTGCCACCCGAGGTCTGTGTCCAGGGCCCCACCTTCCTTAGGGAGACGCTAAGGGGCTGTGACGATTCCTACTTCCCCAGTCACTCAGGTCTGTCACTCACAGGAGCTGAGTCCGCCCCTCAAAAGATCACGAAGCTTCCCCCACCCCCAACGGCTTCACACACACCAACGGGGAAACCCAGAAGGGCGACTATCCAGCCACAAGGTGTTTCCAACAGATTGGCCCATCGGGACAGCACCCACTGAAAGCTTGGGGGCCCAACTCATGGACGGTGCTGTCAGAAGCCTGGGTTCTGGCACCCCACGCAGGCGCTAGTGTTTCCTTTTTGGTGATGTGTCTCCTCGGGGTGGGGGTCGGGGGTGCTGAACACTCCTCCCAGAGCCACACTCCGGCCACCCCGCCAAGTGTCCAAATGCTTCAACAACGTAGCCCAGACCAGGCGAATGTGGAGCGTGAGAGCCACCTGCCAGCCCCAGAAGCCCGTCTTCGACTGATGGTGGAGGTGACCACACGTGTGTGTATATAAGAGTGTGTATGTATGTGTGCCTATTTAAGGAAACTGGAATTTTAAAATTACTTATATAAAAGCCAAGGGTATATGCTGCAGATACAAGACCCGGTTTGGTCCTATCTTTCTAGTCATTTATGAATGTATTTTGTACACAATCTCCATATAATAAACTTAACTGCCAAAGCACCTGCCTGCTTCCTGACTAGCTTGTAACTGCCCATGAGGGTCAGAAGCTGCTATGCAGGGGGGGGGGAGGGCACATGACTGCCGTCGGGGGAGGCTGTTGTTAAATACACTAGCCGCGAGGTTGGCTGTTCAAAACCACCAGCTGCTCCCCAAGAGCCCCTCTGTATGCACTGCCGTCTGCACGGGCACTCGTGTGCGGGAGAGCACAGTGAGGGGGCAGGGCCCTGGAGCCCTTGCTTGGGCGCTGTGACAGTGGGACAGCCCCTCTGGCCCTTCTAAGACCCTCCTTTCTCTAGGACGGTGAGGATGGCACGGGGCCAGGGGAGTTCCATTCTGTGGGCCAGTCGGAGTAGACCACAGTCCTCTTGGTTGTGTTTTGAAAATCTGTTAAGTTCCTTTGGCACAATTCACATACCTCCCCTCTCAGTAGTTTGAAAACATGATCGTTGTAGTCACCCCACTGAACCTTTAGAATGTTCTCCAACAAACAGTAGTCCTTCCATTGCTGCTGCAGAGGGAGAGACAGGCTTTCTGCTCACACAAAGGGCCGTCTCAGAAACTCACGGGGGCAGTCCCGCCCTGTCCTATCGGGGTGCTGTGAGTCTGGATCTGGGAAGACAGGGATGGCTTCTTTTTTTAGCGAACTAAACACTGAAAGGGGATGTAACCCACCACAAACAAACTACATTTCTTGGGGGGTGGGGGCAGAGACAGCATTCAGGTGCACCGACTTGTAACATTCACTGGACTAGGTACAATCTGCGGATGGCACACTCTTCCTCTCCCGAAACAAGGGAACAGAACCCACAGAACTGCCCCTGGGGGTGCCCGTGACTGAGAGCTGGTCCTCCCTCAGCACGGCTGGTGGTCTCCAGCTGCTGCCCTTGCAGTTAGCTACCCAGCACCTCACCACCACACCACCGGGGCAAGTGGGGGCTAACTCGCTGGTGCCGTCCATTCCCGGTGCTGCAGACCAAGGCACTCGCTGCACTTCCAGAGCAGCACAGCCCCCAACGTGGTGGAACCATGAGGAAGAGTATCCTCACTTGGACGGGGAGAGGGGACATGTCCCGTGCCCCAGCCCGTCTGCCACCAGCTGCAACCGGCAGGTCTTTATGCAGCATCCCCTCTGGGAGATGCGAAGTGGGGAATGCCGCCCTGTCCTGCAGCTCCAGCACCGCCAGTCCCCTGGCCACCGCTGCTCACCATCTCTCAGGACCGCAATCCCATTTACCAGCGCCTCTCCGTTCCCCTTGATAGCACAGTGTCCGAGGTACTTACTTACCCGGAATGGCATGCCTCTCCTTGAAACCCACTGCAACCCGGCTTCCTCCCCGACCCTCGCTGAAGCGGCTCCAGCCAGGCTTCCTACCCAGAATCACAGCAGCCCTTGAGAGCACTCGTGGGAAATGAACACGGAACGGACGATAATGAAGTTTCCCACCGACTTTGGGAAGAAAGCCCCACCCTGTGTATTTCCTAAGGGGCTTTAAAATTCCAAACCCCTGGCATGGAGTGGATTCTGACGCACAGCTACCCTGTAGAGGAGTGGTTCTCAACCTGGGGGTCGAGCGACCCTTTCCCAGGGGTCACCTGATTCATAACAGTAGCAAACTGAGTTATGAAGTAGCAACGACAATGAAGTTATGGTGGAGGGGGTGTATGAAAGGGTCTCCCCATGAGGAAGGCGGACTCTAAACCCTGCTCTACCACCTGCTCTACCACCGTCGTTCCGCAGAAGTGGACTCGTCCAGCTCCCCACAGTCCCAGCGCCTGGGACAGAGACCCCGGGCCAAGGTGGCACTGGGCAAGTACTGCGTGTGTGTGAGCTCAGCGGCTGCCGCTTGAGCCCCCAGGACAACGCCTCAGTTCACATCACCATATAGGACTCCTCACCCATACACGAAACCCAAAGGCGAGCTTGCTTCTGCAATTCTTTATTAAAAATAATGCTGTACACATAGGACTGGAGAGAGGAGTGGAGATGGGGAAGGCGTCTCGGGACCGTGACGCTGGAACAGAACAGAATGGACGGGGCTCGGGCGGGACATCCTGGACACACGGTCATAGGAACAGAGTGACAAAGGGCCCTCAAATGCACCACACAGACCTGGGAATCGGGGCAGGAACAGTTCTTGAAGGATGGCAATGATGAGGGGACATGATTTCAGAGGTTATCCTGGTTGGCGTGATGGCCGGCAGGATGGTGGGTCAGGAAGTGTGGCTCTTCCGTGGGACTCCTAGATCCCCAAAGCCTCCACGAACCGCTCAGAATAGCGCAGAGACACCCCCTACGTGGAATTACACTGCGGACAAAGGAGGGCTCCCAGAACAGCAAAGCAGAAGTGAGTGAGAGTTCTCTTGGGGGTGGGGGTGGGAGATTAACAAAAAAAAGTTCCCAATGAAAAATAAATATGAAAACAAAACTAAAAATACATATGCATTACCTGACACCAACTGTTTTGTGATTTTCTTTTGGGGGAGGGGGCATTTACTCATGAAAACACCTGCTGTCCATCATGTAAAGTCCCCCAAGTCCTGAGGCCAAAGGGGCTGGAGCCCCCAGGCCCACATGATGTTACGCTCGGGGTGGGTGACTGGAATGGCCTTACAGAGCACAGCCTGCTGGCCCCCAAGGGAGCCCCGCCCCCCTCCCTCCCTCATTTCTCACAGAGCATTGGTCCACAATTCACTGGTCAGAAAGTCCCCAACCCCCCAACGAAAGAGGTAATGACCCCTTTTCCTTTCCAAAGAAAACAACATTGGAAAACAAGAATCTCCAGCCTGCTGATAAGTTAAGCATTTCATTTTTCTTATAGAATACAAGTCTTTTTTTTATACAAAAGAATTACAATATGATTTGTCAAAAAACATATAAAAAAGACAGCTGCTCTTCCTCAAAGACAGGAGCTAGTAATGATAAAAGACGACTGTGTTCAAGGTCTCTCTAGTTCTTGTTCCGTGTGTGCATGCGCGCATGCGCACATGCGTGTAAAAGATGATGGTGCCCAGTGTGAATGATCCTCGGACGAGTGAACGCTCTGTCCCATCGTCTAATCCGTTGACCCCAAATGCAGTATCGGATTCTTGCTGTCACTCGGCCCTGCCCGGGTGCTACGAGACCCAAGGGGTGGGGAGGTGGGGCGGCTCTGGTCCTCAGAGCTTTTGGGTCACAAAAGAGGAGCGTGCATGAAAGAGAGAAGGGAAAAAAAGGCGGCAAATCCGAGGCAGAGTCATTTTAAAGCTTGTAAAAAAGTGGAGGGATCATAAAAACATCTCTGAAAACTACAAAGGCGGTGTTGTTATTAAAAGAGAGGCCCCAGGTGCCGGCCACCCTGGCCCCCACCCCCGGGCACCAGAGCAGCATAGGAGTGCCCCGTGGGAAACATTCGGGGCCAGGGAAGGAGAGCGAGCCCACTTCACTGGCTTCCTGTTTGTAGGTGTGTGGTTTTGTTTGCTAATTTTTTTGTTTTAATTTTTTTTAAGAAAGAAAATTCCTATGTATTTGGCAGTCTTCGGTATCAAAGTATAAGTATTTAGCTATAAACCCCGCTGCGTTTGGTGACCATGGCATGGTCCCAGTGTTTAAGGAGGATGAGCAGAGACCGTTAGGGCCGCGTTGAGACCGACGCTGTGTGGGCCTTCCCCCAGAGGGAGTTCATTATCAAAACGTCCGTAACTTTGGGCTGAGCAGGGACTGCGAAGGCACAGCAGGACGCTGACGCGGCTCCAGGTATGGGCTGGACAGCTCCAGCGCGCTACGGGCGCCAGACCACTGCTGCGTCGTTCCTCTCGGCAACAGTGTCTCTGTGTTTTATCCAGTGTCAAGTACCGTAATAAAGCTGAGCAGGACTTCAGACCCAAAACACACCAGAGCGTAACAGCACACTGCAAGCACACCTACAGAGCCGCCCCTTCCTGAACTCGAGGCTTTAACAATGAACATCGACTCTCAGTCTCTCTCTACTCAGAGAAAGAGCACATTGCATACACGGAGCTGCAGCTGGCGGGCAGGGAAGCCTCGCTCGCTCCACTCGCTCCGGAAAGGCTCAGTGGCGTCTGAACACAGAGCTGCCGGGTGGGTGGGTGGGTGGGCCGTCAGTGGCGGTGTGCATGCCCCTGACTTGGGGCAGATCCACACCAAGGTTCACTCTCCGGCACTCCCCCAGTGGGCCCGCCACCTAGTGCCAAAAGCGCACTTGGGCACCGACGGCGGGCAGCACCGTGGCAAGAACGACCACTACACTGTCTTTCTAGGACAACTGTACCTGGTCCGATAAGCCTCCAGGGCAGCTTCCCCACCGCAATCTCCCCAGGGACACACACAGCTGCCCACCATGGCTGCCATGAAATGGTCTTGGAAACAGTGCCCCTTGGTAAGTCTACATTGTGGCATAAGAGTTGAAAGGTCAGAAAAAAATGTCTCTGTAAAAAAAGTAAAATTAGTGCATATACAGGTGGGGGTGTGGGTGGGGGTGGGGGTGGGATGGCGTCCCTTAAGCTAAAGCAGACTCCAGGCAGGGAGGGCCCTGCTGGTAGCCAGGGTGCCACCCAGTGCCAGCCAGTCTTCTTCAAGTAACAGTGTACCTGACTCAAGTGCAAGCAGTCGTGAGCACCTGCTGTGTCCCCAGGGGTGACATGAGATGACTGACGGCAGCTGGCGATCGGTCCAGGTCCTCGGCAGTGTCCGGCGCGCTGTCTGCTCCCACAGACTACACCTGGCCACCGGCCGCCGCAATCAGTTCTTGGAACGTGTTCTCAAAGCAGCGCTTCAAGTCACTGTATGTGACCACGAGGACGCTCTTCTCGTCTCGGGAAATGAGGCTGATTTTCTCAGGCACACCCGCGTCTAGCTGAAACAGGGACACGCACGCGGAGCGTGAGGGCCGGGGCCATGCCCCACCCGCCGCCCGATAGCACTGCGCCCTGTGCGTGAGCATGGCTGACGCTGGGTCCACACACACACAGCGAGGGTCAGATCCACCCGACACAGGGCTACACGGTGTGTGTGCCTATCTGATGCTGGTAAATCAGTGCTATGTCACCACACCACACACACCCACGAGGGTCAGGGTCCACTTGCTCTCAGAAAGACACTTGCCACAGTATTTGTGTGTGTGTGTGTGCACGTGGGCGTCCAATACTAGGTCAACCAACACACACACAGGTACATATGAGGGCGCTTCAAAGGTTCCTGGAAAATTTCCACTTTACTATAATTTCATTTTCCTACTGACTCTTTCCAGCCTCCTCAGAAAAATAGATGGGAATTTTTGCCACATTCTTTCCCAGATATCAACAAGTATTTTGCAAACATGGAGTGGTCTGCAAGGAGCTCTGCTGGCACCACAGCTAAGCATCGGCTGTGCCCCATGGCTCAGAGCCCCCCCCCAGTTCCAGAAGCCCAACAGGAGAGAGCGCAGGCACGAACGTTTTGACAGTCCCGTATACACACTGTTGAGCGCAAGGCCCCACAAAGCAGACAGACATTACCTTGTTCAGACACGAAATGATGTGACTGAGGTCGATCCAGGGAGCACCTGCTTCTGTCACCTGATGGAAGAGGTGGTCCCTAAAGAGCTTCAACAGGTAGCGGTCGCCGGTCTCTGCCCAAGTAGGGTCCTTCTGGAACCTGGCGGAGAATGCTTTATATCAGCTCAGTCCCAACATCTCACAGCCACACCTCACTCTTAAGACTGAAAACTTGTCTGCTCCCAGTAAATAAAGAATTATAGGGTTGGCTGGAGGGTGTTTTCTATTTTTTTAAATCATTTTATTAGAGGCTCATACAACTCTGATCACAACAATCCATACATAAATCAATTGTGTAAAGCACACTTGTACATTCATTACCTTCATCATTCTCAAAACATCCACTCTTCACCCAAGCTCCTGGCATCAGCTCCTCAGGTGTTTTCAGTGTGGTTTTTGGTGTGTATTCTGTTTTAAATCCTCCAATGGCAGTAGAGAAATTTTTCAAATTCCCCATGTTTTGTGGTATCCAGCTTACTGCTAGATGTTTGCTGGCTGAACCCAACAGTGGGTGAACATAGGTACAGCTGTCAGTCAGTCAGTAGGGCCCTTCCAGCCATGGTCCTTTCCATGATAGGACCATTCTGGCCTTCTTACACCTGAGGCTAGAGGCCCCTTTGGGAAGGACATGATCTGCTAATGCACAGGAGTAAGATGGGGTTAAGTCCTGACCCTAGTACAGGCTAGAAGCCTGGTGGCCGAGTGGGGCCCACAGGGGGCGCCGTGAGTCACACAGACTCTATGATGGTGAAGAACCCATAGGCGGGGCGGGGGGGGGGGGGGGCGCCGAGAGTCACAGCGACTCACGGGCAGTGAGTCAGAGTTGGGATTTAACAGAGGGTATGACTAGGACCACGGTCTGGGTTGCTGTCACTTGTAACGGATGTAAGGAATCACAGCTGAGGGGCACAGCGCTGCTCTGGGAAGGCCTGCGGAGAAGGCTGGCCGAGTAAGGTGAGAAGGAGGCCGAGGCCTGCTGGACACAGCCTGCCAGAGGCCCAGGGCCCACGTGCATCAGGAGACGCAGTCCAGGTGGAGGTGGGACACGTTACCTGGTTATTATGGTCTAAGTTCATCTGACTGCACTCTGGTGCTGGAGAAGATCACTGACAGCACCATGGAGTGCAAAGGTCACGCCAATCTGTCGGAAGCAGCACGGTCAGAGAGCTCCAGGCATGGAGGCACACTCTAGACCTCTGTGTCAGGCCCTTGGCGAGGACATCTGCTTAGTGCCATGGAGTGGTGGGGAGGGAGGCCCTCGGAGATGGGCCGACACGGCGGCAGTATCAAGGGCGCGGGCCGAGGAACTACTGTGAGATGGCGCAGGAAGGAGCGCGCAGGCCTTCCTTCTCGTGTGCATACGGACACTATGGGTCGGAGCCGGGCACATCGCACCAAGCACCGACACGCAATGTCACCTTCTCTGCACGGGTCTGGTGAGATGGATGGGAAATGCTGGCAGGGTGGATTCCCTGTTGTGCAGAAAAGGAGCCCGCTGAGGCCCAGCACTCAGCTCGCCCTGCCCAAGCGCCCCAAGCTTCTTTCTTCAAGTCTCTGCGGGGGTTGCAGGATGCAGGAACGCGCGGGGCTTCCCTCAGGGGTAAGGAGAGGACAGGAACCACATGGAGCGTTGAGCGTTTGAGGAGAGGAATAACACTTACAAGAACGACGAGACCACATGCCCACCTCCGTCCGACAAGGCGCACGGACACCACCGCAGGAGGATCCAGAGGCTCCCAACGAACGCGACAGACAGCCCGGTCCCCGGTCAGGAGCACTCACCCTGCCACGTGCCAACGCCCCTCAGCTCACTGACACACACACTCAAACACCACCGGGCTCACTACATGGTGCTTTTCAACCAAACCAGCGGATTCTAGAGCTTAACACAGGACTCACTTAACTATTGACTTCAGAAAACACCCCAAACAAACCAGCAGGAGCTGAGGGTGGAAACGAAGACTCACAGGTGTAAACCTATCAGCAATTCAGACCGTGGGGCCTCCCTCGGCTGAGGGGGCGATGGGAGGGAGTGAGAGCTCAAGCAGCCAGCAAGTAGCATTTGGGCAACGAACCAGTTTCCTGAGGTCAAGGGTGAGGATAAGAAAGTGGGATTCCCACCTCCCATGCTACTTAAACCCCACATGGATTTAAAGATTAACTATAGACAAAAGCACAAGTGCTTCTCCCTCCAGAGAAGACCCGCCCTTGAACCTAACTAGCGGCTGCAGCCCAGGAGCATGAGAAAAGGTGACTTAGAATTCATGTAAACTAGAACAGGTCCAACAATGCCCGCCGGCCAGTCCGCCCACTAAGACTGACCCTTTGACAAGAAAACGTGTCTCCCACCTAGTGGGAACAGAGAGGAGTGGAGACAGAAACGGGTCAGTAGACACCTGCGTGGGCTCACAGTAAACGCAACACAGACCTGCCATGGGGGCCAAACCCTGGCCGCCGTCCCCCCTCCCCCCCTCAGGACGAGCAGCTACAGGTTTGGTAAAACAATGTTGGCAGGCGCTCTGGTACCTCGCACAGGTGGGTGTGCACACAGATCCTAGCAACCAGCACCAGGGAGCATCCGCGCAGGCACATGGGGGGTTGGGGGGGCTGCACGCATGCAGTGGGGAGGCCCAGCCACAGTGCTCCTCACACGAGAGGACAGCAAAACTTTGGACGTGTCGTCAGGAGAGACCAGGCCCTGGAGAACGACACGGGGCTTGGGAAAAGTGGAAGAACAGTGGAGAGGAGGCCGGCCCTTGAGGAGCTGGGAGGACAGTGTCTGCAGCCCTGGACGCAGCATCTCCTTCTGTGGTTCAGGGGGTCACTGTAGGTGGCAACCGACTCCTGCTCAAAAGCATCCCCAAAAGTGTGTCCGTCTTTGGGGAAGCAGACTGTCTCATGGTCTGAACTGGTAAACCTTTGGTTAGCAGCCCAGTGCAGTGACCACTATGCCACCAGGCTTCGCACATGTGGAAGCCAGACAGACCCCCTTCTGTCGAGCCCGTCCAACTCACAGTGACCCTCACCACGCAGGAAAGAGCTGGCCCTCTGGGCTTCTGAGGGGTTTAAACCCTTTACAGGAGCTGACAGTCTCCTCTTTCTCCCCAGGGGCAGCTAGTGGGCTTGAACCACTGATCTAGGGGTTGGCAACTCAGGGCACAGTCCACTATGCCACCAGGGCTCCTTCCTCAGTTACACAGTGCTTGGTATGCACTAAAGTTACCTAAATAGAGAGATCTCCAAAATACATCACTGAGAGACAAAAGCAAGGTACAGAACACCAGCATGGTTTCCAATTTTACGCACCAAAATGGTGTGCGTGGAAGGGAGAGAGGAGGAACAGATCACAATGTTCGACACCGACACATCACCACCGCCGCCCCTGCCCCCGGGGAAGAACAGAAACTGTGAGGGAAGGGAGACAGCAGTCAGTGTAAGATATGAAAATATATCAAGAGCTCATGAGAGAGGGGGGAGCGGAGAGGGAGGGGAAAAAAAAGAGGACCTGATGCAAAGGGCTTAAGTGGAGAGCAAATGCTTCGAAAATGATTAGGGCAAAGAATGTACGGATGTGCTTTATACAATTGATGTATGTATATGTATGGATTGTGATGAGTTGTATGAGCCCCTAATAAAATGTAAAAAAAAGATATGAAAATTATAATTTATCAAGGGGTCACGAGGGTGGGAGGGAGTAGAAAAAGAGGAGCCGATATCAAGGGCTCAAAAAGAAAGTAAAAATTTAGAAAGTAATGATGGCAACATTGTACACATATGCTTGATCCAAGTGAAGCATGGATTGTTTTAAGAGCCGAAAGAGCCCACAATAAAATGATCTTCAAACAAACGAAAATCAGTGCTGCAGAAACAGGTTCCGGCACAGCAATAATTGTTAAGTGTGGGCCGGATCGGGTAGTGTTTTATTCTGCTGCACAGAGAGCTTAGGCTCACCTACAATGAAGTCCTTCAGCTCACTGTAAAACTCACTGCCCCGTGGCTGCCACACTTTCCAGGGGTGCTTGCACTGGGCTGCCTAACTCAGTGCATCCGCTGACTTCCTGGCTGCTGCTTCCATCGGTGGATGCCGATTATGAATCCTTAACACTTCAAAAGAATTGAAATCAAAAGGGTGCGGGCATATGTGTGAGGAAGTAAGAAAATCTAACTCCATCTGTACTCTGGAAAGACAGGATACTTTCTTCACGGCAACCCTAAGCACTAGAATGTTCTAATTTCTAAAAGATGTGTCCATACATAACAGTGGCTCTCCACCTTCCTCATGTCGGGACCCTCTCATACAGCTCCTCATGTGGTGGGGACCCCTAACCATAAAGTTAATTTCATTGCTACCTCATCACTGTCAATTTGCTACTGTGAGGATTCAGGAGACCCCTGTGAAAGGGTCCTTCGACCCCCAAAGAGGTCACAGCCCACAGGACGAGAAAGCCACATCAAGAGGTACTTTATCACTCTGGCAGAAGGGTGTGACATGTGTTTATGGTTCCTTGTGCTTAGTTTTCTGTCTATGACAATTACTAATTATGGGAAAATAAAACACAAAACAAAATCCACCAAATAACTGCAAAAGAAAGGGAAGGGCAGCAAGATTCTCTGTGTGGTGGAGCTGTGAGCAGGGTGCCCCCCACACTGTACAGGACAGAGACATTTTCCTCCTGTAGGGTACAGAGTCACAAGCTGGATTAAAAGAAGAAACCAGCAAAAAGCCTCCTAAGAATCGGCATTGCAAGTGTATGCTCTTCAGAAATGGTATGAATACCCGAAGTCAGAGCCGTCACCACATGGCCCTGCACCTGTGGTTACCCTGGCATCCCTTGCCCAGCGGTGGCCAGCCTTGAGCGCCTGGCTTAGGAAATTGTCTTTGCAAACAAGGCAAATGGACTTGAACTTCAGGGGGCAAAAACGGTCAGACCAGAAGGCTCTCAGGTACCAGCTTCAGAGAGGAGGCTAGAGAAGGGCCAGGAGTCACAGTTCGCACCCGCCCCCGGCCCTTCTGGGAAGGGAGGGGCTGCCAGGCTACTGCGCGGGGCAGCTCTCCAGAGGCCGACAGGGACTTCACAGCCCTTCACAGAGGGGAGTTGGGTCTGTTTTGGTTTTTTTTTCTCTTGTTTTTGCAAATCCAACCCAAAGGAATAAGGCACATTGTCTGACATGAGGGAAAGATGCAGAAAGAGACAGCAAATCCTTACTCTGGTCTCTCGTTGATGGTTCCCAATTTTGCTAGCAGCCTAAACAGTCTTCCATTTTGAACCTCCTGAAAGACATTTCAGAGGAGAAAGAACGTGACTGCTCCGGACCAGTGAATACATACTGAAAGTGAACAGGCACTCCTCACATCCTGCACCAGCAGCACTTCTAGACTGCGAAGCCCACCAGCCCCTCCTCCTGGTTGTTTCATAAACATCTGCCCACTGCAACCGGCGACTGTCAGCGCAGCTCCAAGGAGGACCTAGAGTCTAGTGCAAAGCCCAGAGCAAAAATGAAGACAGGAAGAAAAAAATGCCCACAGGAGATGAAACATTTAAGTACCAAACATCATGTTGGGGTAAAAATACCTGCCAGTCATCTCTGAACCAGCAGGGTAAAGACGAGGGTCTCTGTTTGCTTGTTTTAAATCCACCACGTGGACCACCCTACTCTTTACCTTTGCCAGGTCCTCCTCTATGACGTCATTTCTCATCTGAGCAGCATCCAGCTGGGTATAAAAACGAGCCCCAATCATGGGCATGATATCATTCACACTCCTCAGTCGGTTTTGGTCACTCAGCAAGTACCTGACAGACACAGAGAGAGAGATGATTTGCTGCGTGGCCTCGCTGCCCGTGCCCAGCCCTGCATACATGTCCACATACATGCAAGGTCATTTCCTTGTTGAAGCCAGATGGCTCCATTTCTTTTCTCTGGGAAAAGCTGAGCACTAATTTAGCCAAGACCCATTTAGTATCTTCTTTTTCATAATAGCTTCTGTAATAATTTCAGTGTCCTCTCTTAGTCAACTAGCGCAGATGGTGCAGAAGTGAAGTGCTCTGTGTCCAGCAGAAAGGCTGGCGGCAGGAGCCCTCTGATACCCCATGGGAGAGAAGGCAGACTGGCAGTCTGGACTCCCTGTCAAGCACTCTGTCTCATGAGAACCCGATGGTCTCACAAACCAAGAAAGTGTGAACCAGAATCCAATGACCCTCCATTTCTGGATCAGTCAGTAACTGACTGGTGCTTCTCCTAACAGAAAAGTGACTGCCCAGCCACCTCAGGGAAGCAGCCTCCAGACGCTTTCACCTCTGCGCCTGTTCAGCCCGATTTTCTCCACGGGGGTCTTATTTGTTGCCATGTTCACTCCCGCCCTCTCCCCCCCCCCCCCACAGGCACACTCCAGAAGCTGGCCAGCTCCTCGTGGCCAGGCTACCTGTGGTTGGATGCGTGGACAGTAATCAGTGCCTGGCCCACCCGTCTGTCTCTCATAGCCATCAAGTCCAGGTGGACTCACAGCGACCCTCAAGGGCAGGACAGAATTGCCCTGTGAGTTTCCAAGACTGAAACTCTTTACAGGAGTAGAAAGGCCCAACCTTGTTCCATAGAGCAGCTGGTGGTTCAGAGCTGCTGGTCCTCTGGATCACAGCCCAGCGCACACCCCCACCCCAGTGGGCCTCTGATGTCAATGTGGTCCAAAGGCCTCACCCTGGAGGCTCCCTGGAGAATGGTTAAACTCTTGCTTGACTTCCTAGCCCAGCAGTTCTGAACCTGTGGGTCGAGACCCCTTTGGGGTTCGAAGGACCCTTTCACAGGAATCACCCAATTCATAACAGTAGCCAACATGATAGTGATGAAGCAGCAACGAAAATAATGTATGGTTGGGAGTCACCACCACATGAGGGACTGTGTGAGAGGTCGAGCCACTGGGAAGGTGGAGAACCCGTCTCCTAGCCGAGAGGCTGGAGGTTCCAACCAGCCCAGTGACTTTGTGGTTCGCAGCCTGGAATCTGGTTCTGGAAGGTCACACAGCTCTGGTCTGCATGATCCAGACTCACGCTGGACTTGACTGCAGGGGGTGGTGTGAGACTTGTGGCTCAGGTTTCAGGACACACCAGGCTGTGTGACAGACCTGACATAGGAGTTCAAGTCAATGAGTAAGCAGGAGCACACGCTGTCATTTGTGTGCTGGGAATGAAAACGCCTGTGCCAGTCTCTGCCCACTCCTCCCCAAAGGAAGCAAAGCCCAGGAGCCTCAGGGCAGCCGTGTCTGCCTTCGTGTGCCCCCAGGACACTCACAGAATCAGGTTCTTCAGGTCGGAGGAGTAGTTCATCGTCACCAGTTCCATGGCTTTTGGCACATTATCCCGCTGAATCCCTGCCAAGGAGTTGCAAGCCAAAGCCAGCACGACTTTTCCTAGTGAGATCAGATCTGCTTGCTGACATGAAAGAACACACAGGACTGTCACTCAGGGTTCACAGGTGCTACGCTGCTGCCTAGGTGGCCAGAGGCCCTCCAGCAAATCAGGGGCCTTTGCTCAGTCCCTGATAATGGGTCTGCTCTCGGGAGCCCACCCAACCCAGGAGCGAGTCACATGTCCACAAAGGAAACACGTGTTGGAATGTTCATTCTAAAGAGAGAGAGAGAGAGAGAGAGAGAGAGAGAGAGAGTGTGTGTGTGTGTGTGTGTGTGTGTGTCAGAGACACAGAAGGACAAACAGGGCTGGCAGGCAGGCTTCTGTGCTCTGAGATGTTTCAGGTCAGTCCGACACATTGGCTGGACTACAGTCAAGATGAGGCAAGGAACTCTTATCAACACCAAAAAAAAAACGTCTCTGCTGTTGAGTGGACCTCATAGAACAGGTAGCACTGCCCTGTGAGTTTCTGAGTCTGTCAATCTTTACGAGAGCAGACAGCCTCATCGTTCTCCTGCAGCAGGGCTGCTGGGTTTGAACTGCTGACCCACTGGTTAGCAGCCCAAAGCGTAACCGCCCTGTGCCAGATGAAGAGCTCAACAAGAGGTATAGGGTTGGGTGGGCACATCCGGCCACCTCCCCACAGCTGCCTCAGGTCGGGGGCCCCCTCTTGGGGGAATAAAACTGTGTGACACAAAACTGACACGGGCTTCCCGTTGCTGTTTCAATGAGAGACTCCTGCGACTGGAAGAGTGCTCAGAAACAGCTGATTCCAGCTCATTTCTAGTTGGCGTCTGGTTGCCATCAGGACCCGCCCAGCTCAGCTCCAGCGTCATCCTGACTTTCCGGAGTCTTGGCTGTGTACTCCCAGTCTGCAGAGGCTCTGGCCTGGGTCGGGAGCAGGGCACAAAAAGCAGACCGAGGAAGGAAACGTTTCTCTGAAGACTCACCCCCCACCCCCACCCCTACACCCCAGCTTTGTGGACCTGCTTTCATTCTCGCCTGCACTTCACAGTCAGCTACGTGGCAATCAATGCTATGTGGCAAACATAAGCGTGTGCGAACACACACAGAAAGAAGCCCCATGTCTCGTCCCTGCTGAGAAATGAGGAAAGAACAGCCAAGGACTGGAGGCAGCCCAGGCTACGGGGGAAGGTGGTGCCCACGCACAGAGCAGTCGGGCCTACTGCTTGCTTAGCCCCCTCCTGGGTGCATCCCACGCCCCCCCCCCCTTGCTGTTTGGGGCCCAGGGCTTGTTTTATTTTACTTGAGTCTATTTTACAAGGCAACTAGAGAATCCACAGGCTGGACGGCCTCACCGCAGGTCAGCCGCTCTAAGGAAGAAGAGACTGTCTGGTCCTGTAAAGGCTAGCAGTCATGGAAGCCCTGTGCAGGGTCCCTACACTGCAGGTTGGAAAAGACTCAATGGCAGTAGGTTTTACAAGTCACAACGAAAGGAAAAAAGGACACATTTGTAAATGCCCAAACCTGCCATCCTGGTATGACTCAAGGACAATGTCTAGCAAGGGGTTCTCAGAGAAGGAGAGAGAGAGGCGCTGCAGGACAAAGCTGTGGTTGGGGAAGAGACAGGGAGGCTGTGTCCCTGTCCCGCCCTCCAGGGGGCGCTGCCACACAGGGCAGCTTGGCTGCGGAGAAGGGAGGGCGGGCAGCAGGATGGAGCATTGTCAGTCTGGGGCTTGCACCTTCAATGCCTGAGCAAGAAAAGGAGAGCTTAATGCTCCGGGGAAATGCTAACCCACTCTCCTGGCTGCTGCCATGTCTGCCCTTCCTTGCTTGCTTGTTCTGAAATACACCTTGTGGGGCTCAAAGGACAATCTTTCTCAGCGCCTTCAACAACTGAGCAGCAGTGGGAGGGCGAGTTTTTCTGCGCTTCTCCGTGTGACTAAGAAAGCCCGACTTGTCCCAAGTTCACTGCAAACACAAAGACCCACCACTGCCTGTAATGCCAGCGGCATCCACCCCAGAGTCCCGGGAAGGCCTTGGGGAGCGCTGGATGGTGGGGACAATGTCCTTCAACTGCCGTAACAACCGTGCAGCTGAGCACATGCAGCAGCAGCGGACGGCAGCACGCCTCCCCACGGTGGCAGGCTCGCCAACTGAACTGCTCCTGCCAATCAAGAGGCAACTGGCTGGCCAGCCACACTTGGAGGAGGGAACCAGGCTCATCAAACTCTGGTCATGGACACTTGAGTGACAGGCTGGCTCAGACCGTGGAGATGGAGAGCAAATGACCCAGCGAGGGACAACACGGGCTTCCATCTGCCGTCGTGGACCCCCAGTTAGGGCTGAGTCCACACACTGGCAGCCAGTCCCATCCAGTCAGCGCCTTATCGGTTTCCAGCTCTGTGGAGGCCCCACTTCAGGCTCACGGTCGTCACTTTTGCTTGGCCAGAGTCAGGCGCTGCACCCCTACCCCCACCCCCACAGTGTGTGTACGTGAGATACTCTAGGAGGCTCCCACAGGACTCGCCACCGTGGTGATGGCAAAAACCATGGCACTCAGAGATTGTAGCCAGTAACCCTCCCTCCGCCCACCCCCTGCCACCGAACAAGCACCCTGTGCCACTTTATAACTCATCACGCCTGTCTGGCAGAGACTCGGCCCCACGCCACGAGGAAAGCATCGGTTCTGATTCTTACTCACCTGGTATTGAGCCATTAATGCCAATGGATTACTATTCTGACTGTTATCAAATGTTAAAACATCAAAAACGCCAACACAATTTACTCGCAACCTTTAAGGGCCAGAAAAATCAAAAGAACATAGATTAAAATAAATTTTTCAGAAGATTATGTAACTAACAGAAGCTGAACACTTCATAGAGCAGGGCAATGAGGAGACTAAGCACCACACGAGGTTGCGGTAACAGGAAGGAAGTTAACTTAGCTCGAGGTCCCAGACAGTAACTAGCTCCTCCAGGCGTTGCGCCCAGACAACCCTGTACCAAGTCTACAGCCCTCCCTGCCACGCTACCCACGCTCAATGTTCCGGAAACTCCAACCTAACCAGGTGAAGTCCAGGTCCACGCAGCCTAACTCTATATCCGTGGGACCCCCACCATCAGTGTCGGATCGACCGGGACCTCACTGGAAATGCAAGTTGTTGGGTTCCGCCCCAGACCCAGAGAAGGAGCAATTCTAGGAATAACAGCCAATTAACTGTGTAAAAAGCGCCCCAGGTGACCTGAGAATTAAGAGAAGGAACTGGCTTATAGGACAAAATGCATGAACCCGCTAAGTCCTCCTTGGGACCAGAAGAACTAGATGGTGCCCAGCTATCACCACTATGCGTTCGTCCTAACCAGAGATAGGAAAGGAATCCTGGTAAGAGGGGAGAACATGGAACCGAACTGGAAATTCTTAAAAGTGCCCAGACTTCCTGTCTGTCTGGAAGCATCCTTGAGTTGCTCATTAAATGAAGTTAATAGTTCAGCCCAGAAAGTAAGATTCTTAACCTTAAATACCGCAATATTACTTTAAAAAGAAAAACAAATGACTGCATGTAAGAACAGAAGGTGAACAGCTATTTTAAGTCATACACGAGGAGAGGGTGGGGGGCCAGGAGATTCTGTCGATGGACATGAAGCCCCTTGAACTGAAATACTGATCATGAGGTCCAGAACAGAGCTAATCCAAGTGCTGTGAACATTGTCTAGGTTTTTTTGCTTTTTAAGGCAAAAACCATGCACACACAGCCCCCCACCCCGCCCCAATGGCTGACTTACTAATTCACAGTGGCAACACAAGTTGCACTGCTCCTCCAGCCCCGTCCCACCACCCTAACCGAACACAATTCCCCACCCTGGTCAACATTTCCAGCCAATAGCCAGCCATTTTATTAAAGATGTACTTTTTTTTTTTTTTAACTTACACATGAATTCAGTCACAGTAGCTCTCTGGATGGGGCACATGAAAAGGCAGAATGGAAACCCAGCATGACACTTTGCTTATCACGCAGCGGTCACAGAGAAGCGGCTGAAGCAGAAGCCCAGCCGGGCTGGGAGGCCCCCTACCTGGTCTTGCCGGTGATGAGGATCTTGGTGGGGTCCATGACGCGGCAGGCCAGCCCTGCGGTGTGGATGGTGCGCAGTGCAGAGCTCAGCTGGACGACGTATGCCCAGATGAGGGACTCTGGCAGCAGCCCGGCGTGCTGCCTGGGAAGCTGGCCATCGTGCTGACCTGCGGAACAAGGACACTTCAAAATGCCGGCCACCATTGGACAAAAAGGACCCACAACAAGACAATGAGCCACCACCCAAAAAGCACACTGTGCAGGTTCACAAAGAAAGCCTGCGTGTCTGCGTGATGAGCAGGACCGCGGAGGGGCTTCCCTACAGTCCAGGCGAGAACTCCACTCGTCCTTGAGCTCTGTGAGGTCCTCATACACAGTGCACTGTAGGAGTCTTGAGACAGACCTAGTGTTTGCCAAGGAACTCTGGAGGAACCATGGGCCAGGCTTTCTGCTGCTCCGCTAACCACAAGGTCAGCAGTTCAAGCCCACCAGCTGCTTGGAAGGAGAAAGATGAGGCTGTCTACTCCCTTGAAGATTGAGGGTCTCCTAAAGGCTATCAAGAGTGGACGTGAGTCAGAATTGACATGGTGGCAGTGGGGTCGCTTATATATCACGACTGATACACAGGTCCTCTGGTCTTCTATTAAAGGCCATATTCAGTGTGTCTCCCTGTGACACACGGGGGCCTCCCTCCCTGAGAGCAGAGCAGACGGGCCAGTTAACCCAGAGAAGATACAAGCTTAGAGACATGTGTTCCAGTGCTTGTCCACAGCAGTCGACAGTGTGAACAGCAGCGGGGCCTTGCGGGGAGAGGGGGGTGTGGCTTCCAGTGAGAAGCACAGACGGAAGGGAAGAGCGGCCCTCTCGCCACTAATGGACGGAGGGGCTCCGTCTATGGGAAGCTGAGAGCTGGCCCGCTGGCCAGCGGCTCCTTCACCCACACTCCACATGGAAAGTCCCCATCCACCAGCCAGTCGTGAAGATAGCCGCTCTGGGAGCCCTCCCCCCAACCCCCATCTCCCAACCTGATCAACGGATGCTTTGCCAGCCTGTGCTGACAGATAACAGGCTACGGGGAAGAGGGGTGGTAGGCACATGTTACCCTCCCAAATCTGAACCAAATGTCAACTGTGCTGAGAGGTTGGGAAACCAAGCTATAAATTAAAACCAACAGTCACCTCACAGATGGTGCCACCAAAGCCAACAGCAGCAGTGACACAGCCATCTTTATGGAGAAAAAGCCACACCACATCCCCTTCCCCAGAGCTGCCTGGGCCCCTGCAGATGGCGGGGCCAGGGAAGGGGCCACCACACACAGGGCCAGACTTTCAATGGGAAGCAGCCCCTCAGCCACAATGCTGTCTGCTCAACTGTCAGCTGGCGGCCAGCAGTGTCACCTGGACACCCTCACAGGTTGGCAACACCTGTCACCACCACCTCCACCAGGAACTGCACCGATGCCATCGAGACTGTCCCGAGGGACTCCTCCAGGCCCCTGCCCCTTCGAGGTCCATCCATGGGGGTCCAGGGGGAACGCGAAGTAATGAAAGACCCTAATTTGGAAGCCAGTGCTTTCTGCTGCTCCAAAACTAGAGACAGCCCATCTTCCAATACAAATCAGTCCTCTACAAATTCAAATCAATCAGCCAATCAATCAACAACTAGAAAAAGAACCCTCACCGCTACTGAGCTGATCACAGGGACCCTCTAAGACAGGCTAGCATTGCCTGTGGGTTTCCCAGACTGTAACTCTTTACCAGAGCAGAGCGCCCATCGTTCTTCAGAGGAGCAGCTGGTGGTTTCAAACTGCTGACCTTGTGGTTAGCAGCCCCAGGTGCAGTAATCACTGCACCACCAACGCTCCTTATAACATACACGGCACATGTTTATAACAATACGCCATGCCTCCTCAATCAATAAACAGACATTTCAACAAATTTCCCCCTCTCAAAACACGAATCCTCAAGTAAAGATTTACTAGATGTCATTAAACTGTTAGTCCTCGGCAAAATTTGAAGCATGAAGGCAGTTTTTTTTTACCTTGATTCTTTTATTTTTATTTTTTTTTATAGATCAAAGTATATTTATTTGTACATTAGTCTTCAAACATTTGGGGGGGGGATGTTTCATTGTCTTTTTTTATATCTTTTTTTTAACAATTTATTGGGGCTCAGACAATTCTTATCACAGTTCATACATATACATACACCAATTGTATAAAGCACATCTGTACAGTCTTTGCCCTAATCATTTTTTTCTCCTCTTTTCTTTTTTTTACATTTTATTAGGGACTCATACAACTCTTATCACCATCCATACATATACATACATCAATTGTATAAAGCACATCCATACATTCCCTGCCCCAATCATTCTCAAGGCATTTGCTCTCCACTTAAGCCCCTTGCATCAGGTCCTCTTTTTTTTTTTCCCCAATGAAGGCAGTTTTTAAGATTAAAATAGGTAAGGGGGAAAAAGAAAAATATGGCCAATTTTTGGTTATATGTATTTTACCACCTTAAAATTTTAAAAGAAAGAACTCAGGCTTTCGTGAAAGTTACCCAAAAACCTAATTCTAAAGATTGATTCTGGATGTCACCCGGAGTCCTAGCTCTTAAACAAAGGCTCTGATGAGGATGGTGAGCCTGTCACATTAGGCTAGAAGGGACTCACTACCATTCCGTGCAGAAAACAAGCATTTGAGGGGACATTACATCGTGCTCCATAGAAAATGTACCGTGATAAACACAAAAGCAGTACGTTTGTGAAAGAAAGGGGGGGGGGGAAATCAAGAGGGAGAACTTGTCCATCTGTGATCTCCCATCTCTCCAGAGTGCGTCTCAGGAATTACACAATAACCACAATGCATCATGAGGGGTGCCAAACAGCTGCGAAGAAGCAACCACACAATCCAGCTCTTCAGACCACTTCCCTGCTCTATTTCCTAAGGGAACCTTGATGGCATAGCAGGTTATTCATTGGGCCGCTAACCTCAAGGTCAGCAGTTCAAAACCACGAGTCACTTTGAGGCAGAACGACGATGGGGCTTTTCCGGTTACAGTCTCGGAAACCCACAGGGGAGGCTCTGCCCTGAGCTGTGGGGTGGCTATGAGTCAGCAGTGAGACCTACTTAGTGTTTCCTGATGTCTCTGGTAAACGAGACACCCACTGGAAGAAAGATGGGGGTCCTCTCCTTACCCCACTTTCTCTTGGTGAAATAGGCATCAGGATTGGGGTCATTGAAGTGCCGGCTCATCATGGTCTCGCCCCCGGCGTGGAAGTCGTAGGCAAAAACAAGCGCTGAAAGAGAGCACCTGTGCTCAGTATTGCCTGCCGGCAGCCCACAACCATGCCCGGCTCCCCGATAACCCTCCGCCCCCCGCCCCCAGGAGGAGCGTCACTCACAGGGCTCAGCAAAGGCCTTCGTGGTGAAAACCTCCCGCAGGCTCACGATGTTCGAGTGCTGGATCTTCTTCCACATGTCCACCAACAGCATGCACTTGGTGTTCACGAGCCGGAAACCTGCCCGAGAGAAATGCCCTACTATTACTGGGGGCTGTGGAGGTAGCCACCCCTGGGCAACCCCAACAGGATGGCAGAGCGCCCCGGCCCTGGGGGCACCCTCACCATGGATCCTCCGAAGGCAATAGGGCAGGTCATCCTTGCTGTTGACGGCTTTGTAGCAAGATGTCATGTACCCAAAGTTACTTGACTTCTGGATCCGGTTGGGCGGTGGCAGTGGTTCCAGAGGGAACAGGCTGTGGTAGCTGTCAACTTCCGAAGGGACGGCTAGAGAAACGCACGGGAAGCAGCTTTCAGCTCACACCTCACAGCGCTGAGACAGCAAATCGCCACACACTTCTACACACACACACCCACACCCACCCCCGGCACAAGGGCATCTACACTCGCAATGACTCCCAGAGGCTGCGTGTGAGGAGCAGGAGGAGTGAGCGTCACACACCAGCATGTTTTCCTCAAGACCCTGAGCTTCTGGGCTGGCGCCTCGAGGTCGCCTGTCTCAAGGACGCTCACGGGGGTGGGTGTGTTTCCCTTTACAGATTTTACGTGTGCCCAGCTCACACTGCCACCGCGTCAAAGCTGGCTGAGTTTTAAGATGTGTGAGTGTTTGTTCCCGTAGAGCCACGAGATCAGGCTCCACGAAAATCCAAGGAGCAGACACGCGTGCATGGTGTGCGCCTGCCTCTGAACAAGGCACTTTCTGAAGCCCCCTCGTCGTGGGCCGCCTGGATCAGACATCTTACAAGGTCACGTGCCGGCGCAGCAAGTGCAACTGGAGGAATTCACCCCAAGGAGAGAGCAAGATTCGTTGCATCACTGATCGGGACAGACTGGAGGGCGAAGGCCTCCACACAAAGCAGCAGCCGGTGGCAGTGGCACCATGGTTTTGAGAGGGCGTGATGCCTGGGTAGTCGCTGCTGATGCACTGTGAGACACCTCCCCCCACCCCGCCCCGGCCACAAACAGTGCAGCCCAAATCCAATGCTAGGGCTTTTTACAGCAGGACTGCAGGGCAGAACCCCACTGCCATCGAGCTGATCCTGAACCATGGCTACCCTACGTCAGAATTCTGAGCCCCAGTGTTTCCAGGAGCAGCCGGCCTCATCTTACTTCCTCCGAGCGGCTAGTGGATTTGAACCTTCGACCCAACATCTGTTGCAACAATAGCACTAGAGACCTAAGAGAATCACGTTCTTGCAATTGTATTGCAGAATAAGTGACCACTGGTCTTAAAGGTCCTGGTGGCGCAATAGTTAAGCGCCTAGCCCCTAACTAGAAGGTTAGTGGTTCGAACCCACCATCTGTCCCGAGGGGGCAAGGTATGTCGGGCTGCTGCCGTAACAACAAAGACCTGCGAGACTTAATGGGGCAGCTCTGTCCTGCCACCTCGAGCCACTGAGTTACAACTGACTCGGTGGCTGTTTGTGTTTGCTTCTTCTGGTCTCTGGGTCACGGGAATGAAACAGGCACCGATGAGGGGGCTTCAAAACCTGTGCGGGGAATATGTCCCCGTGCACTTTCTGAAACCCCTCAGGATACGCCATCTTCAACGCTCGAATTTCCAGCACTGCCTCATCTACAATCACATCCCCGGCAGGCAGCATCTCCACTCTGTGTCTTCCAATTTCTTCTTCTCTTTCCCACCCCCACCTTTTGGGATGGCTGGGCTCTCACACGGCAAGATTGAATAACTCCGGCATGTATCTCCCAACCTGGATGCTCCACAGACCGGTCCCTCCAGTTGCACCTAAACCTGAGCCGGCACTCCCTGGGGCTGGGGCTCAAGACCGCGCCTCGGCAGGCACCGTCGGAATCAAGTCTTGCTGAGGTGCCCCTGTTTAAAGTTGCTGTGTGGTGGCTCTGCCATGGCTCAAGCCCAGCGGCTACTCCAGGGCGGTGGCAATGCGTCGGAACCCACTTGATGGCAGTGGGTTGGGTTGGGTTGGGAAGCCCTAGTTGCAATTCTATATTCCAAGAACCTGTATCAGCTCACAGGGAAGGCCATCCCTGCACAGTTCCTGTCCTAAAAACACCGTGACAGGCACCAGCACTTGGAGGACGCTGGGTGTCCGGGGTTGCCTTGGGGTTCTTCCAGGGAAGATTTCAAACAGATGAGCTCATGAAACAGGAATCTAGGTCAGGAGTGGCCTGCCCACATGGCCATGGTCACAGCCGCAGCCTTTAGAGCAGTGGTTCTCAAACTTCCTAACGCCACGTCCCTTTCAGACAGTTCACGTTGTGGTGACCTCCAACCATAAAATTATTTTCATTGCTACTTCATCACTGTGATTTTGCTACTGTTATGAATCTGGCGACCCCTGGGAAAGGGTCATTTCTTTCTCTCTCTCTCTCTCTCTCTCTCTCTCTCTCTCTCTCTCTCTCTCTCACACACACACACACACACACACACACACAGGTCGTGACCCACAGGTTGAGAACCGCTGCTCTAGAGGAAGGAGGCTGCTCTCTTTACCTGGCATGTCGGCTTGGTCCATCTGTGCCATGGTGATCAAGTGTCTGTGGATCAGCTCCTGCGAGGACACAAGCACAGCAGGGGTGAATACACAGCCTCTGGGCGGCCGGGCGCCTACAGTCCCCACAGCAGGTGAAGCACGGGCACCAGAAGTGGTGCAGGGCCATGTCCAAACCATGAGGCAGCCTTTCTAGTGATGGGCACCCGTCTACAGCCGGCCTTAGCTATGGTGCCTGGCTGCAGTGAGGAAGGCGGGGCTGGGGGGACGGGATGGGCTCTGGCATCACCCAGAGCACAGACTAGCTTTTCGTTAAAAACGCCAGGTCGGGGCACCACCCAGTTGAGGCTGGTTCCTGAGAGACACACTCTCGCCACCGAGAAGCGGAATGTGGACTTTTTAGGGGGAAGAATGCTTAACTGTTTGCAAGCTGATTTCATAGAAGCTGTTTTGTGAAGCCACATTAAGTGCCGTGAGAGTGGGGTCCACGTTCCCACAGCCAACTGAGAGCCGGGGCCATTGAGAGTCGCCATGACTATGCTTCAACGCTGCGTCTATGCTTCAAGGAGCCCTTCCAGTCCCAGAGATGTGAAGTCTAAAAACGGGGCACCCACCTAAAATTGGCATTCCGTGTCCTCTCTCCCGGAAGGGGGCGTCAAAGAGCATGGGAAAATTCCACTCTCTTGCTTCATTTTTTTTTCATCATATTTCCGTTTTTACACACTCTTTGACGCTACCTTGCTACCCTGATCTAGGAACGCAGGCCTGGGCCCAGAGGCTCTCGGGGTGCCCACAGGCCCTGCCCAGAGCTCTGCCCTCGCTCAGGCCGGCTCGCCCCAATGCACAGCAGACGTCAGTGCGCCCCTAGGAAGTCTGAGAGCATACCTGCCGGAGTTCATCAGCCATGAAGAAGGAAGGTGCGTTTGCTTTGGGCTGCATATAAGCAACATGAGGTGCGGCTGGAGGGTAAATATGATAGTTTGGATATACCTAAAAAGGTAGGGAGGGGGAGATGCCATGACCAAAGCTTCTCGGTCGACAAGCGTTACCATTGCTGATACGCGTTCTCTCGAGCCGGGACACCGGCCAGGCCTGCACCACGGCCGGGACGGCACCGCGCTCGAGGCGCCACCAGACGACAGCACGTCCTTCCACAAGGAATCCCAGGCGCGCCAACGGTCTTTTGTGTTTTTTGTTTTGTTTTTTTTAAACTCTAGGGAAAAGACAACATCTCTTCAAACACGGCAAACACACGGGTTTCGACGAGAAGGGAAAGCAGCTCTTTGGGAGAAATAGCTCACCCGCAGCTTGGAGGCATTTTTAACAGTAACGGGCAAAGAGGAAGAGAGCGGTTATTATTAAGGGTGTTTGGGGAAACTTCAGAAAACGAGAGAAACATCTCTGGGTGCCCAAATAAACACTCTCCTGATGGGCTGGTTAGTGGCCAATCTAGAGTAAAGCCTCCCCCCAAACCTCAGTCACTGCCAGCCAGTCGACGCGGACTCACCGTGACCCCTTAGGGCAGGGTAGGACTGCCCTGTGGGTTTCTGTGACTGAATTCACTGTCAGAGCAGGAAGCCCCGCCTTTCTCCCTCCGAGGGAATGGTGGTTTCAGACTGCTGGCCTTCCACATGGCAGCACAATGAGTAACCACTACCCATCAGGGCTCCAACTGCACCCCAAGTGTCAACACTTGCTACAAGCACTTGAAAAATACCCAAGTTAGGCGGGCCAGCTCACTCTGGAGCCAGCAGAAGGTGCCGTGGCAGAGTGCTCTTCCGACAAAGGACCATAGTGCCCCCCAAGTCAGTGCCCAGCTTCGCACCCCTCATCCTGCCACTTGTCCACGCCCCTCCCCCACCTGTCCCATCCTCTTCTCCCTCCCTCACCCACTCTTCCCTGCACTGGCCCAGGAAGACCAAAACCAAAGCCCCTTCCAGAGCACCTCTCCCACATCACTTGCCATCGGTCTGCATTTTCAAACCTGACACACTGCCCCTGCCTCCCGCCTCTCACTCTCAAACCGAGCCCAGGTGAAGGCTGCCGCTCAAGTCGTCACTGTGCTCTGGACGCCAGCCACGAAGTGGCCCGGCAGGACCCAGGTCTGCTTTCAGCTCCACCTGCACGGAGGGAACATCCTGTGCCCCTGCTCTCTTCTTGCACCAGATGGCAGAGTCTGGCCTACCTGTCACAGGGCGACCATGGCACACCTGTAACAGTGGCCAGACAAGTAAAATTGCTTTAAAGGATGCTACACTGAAGCCCAACAGAGGGACCGGAGATTGTATTGTGACTAAAGCTCTTCCAAATAAACTAAACCAAAGTATAAAAGTCAATTCACTCAGGAAATGAAATCTGTCCTCTCTATCCGTACCGTGAAATGAAGGGTTGACATACTTCACTATAAAACCACGTAAGCAGCACAAGGAAAACACTGCTGGGATTCCTAGGAGGAGGTGTCTCAAAGCTTGTGGGAAGTGGAATGAGAAGATCACGGGACTCCCCATACACTTCCTGAGCGCCCCCACCCCCTCGGCTCATGCAGCCAAGAATGCAGGGCAGCGCGTGTGCAGCCTGTCTGTGAGCGGTGCCAGTCTTCTGCCCAGAGGGGCAGCCGGGTTGTGGGGCGCTCCGAGAGCTTTCCGTGGCAATTGCGGCCCTTCAGGAATATTTGCAGTGTCTCCTCCAAGGGGTTGGGCAGTGCTCCTCCTCAAGACAGGGGAGACGGGCGCACGCACACCACGGTCGCGCAGGCACAAAACCAGGGCAGAGCTGAGAGGGAGACGGGGCGAGAGCCTCTGCTCGGGACCCTCAGACCCAAGGTTCGGTTTAAATAAGGGGTGGGGTGAAAGATGAACCTCTCTTCCTCCTGGAAGAGCAGCATCTGCTGCCTGAACACAGCCTCGTCTGTGAGGCTTGCGCACAGGGAGGTCCTCCCAGCTCCCACATCCTTCCGTGTGGCCGTCACCTGCTTCCTGCCTGTCTGCAGTGCTAAAGTGAGCCTGGCAGGGCCCAGGGATCAGAACCTGGGGTGCTGCCCTCGTGGGCATGCGCTTCCTCTCTCAGGGATTTTGGAGCAGATTTTGATCCTTCATTTTGCCCTCGCCCTCCCCAGCTCTCGCCTCGCCCACAATCCAGTGTCCCTGTGACAGAGCAATGACCCACTGTCTTCTCCACGGCCAAGGCTCCATTAAATCACTTCATCAGTGTGCTATCAAAGCTAATGATAAGACCTAACCTTATCTCCACACCCCAACCTTGTACGCAAGATCACACCCTCTCTATATATACACTGATGTCAGGACAGGGCAGGTCCAGCTCACAGAGCCTGCGGTGGCCAACAGGTAAGAGATTCCACCCAGCACTAACCCAAAGCAGGAGGGGAGCCCCATCTCGGATGAGCCAGCAGCTGTGCCTAGCACAGGATGGGGTCCTGCAGCAGCAGCAACATGTGGCTCCAGATAGCGGAGAGAGACTGGGCAGCTTACACAGGTAAAGAACTGGCATGGTGGCTTTTCCATAGTGACCACACCAGCAGCCAGGAGGCGCCCGGCCCTTGAGGAGGGCAAGGGGCCAGTGGTCAGGGAGCTCCCACCGCCATGCGAGGCGACGTACCATTCCAGTGACGGGTGCTGGAGTTGTGTCCGTGTAGAAGTACGTTGTCCCCCCGACAGTTTCCTTTTGGATCACCTGGCCGGAAGGCGGCGTCTGAGGAACGGGGTTGTTGACAGGCGTGGAGGCACTAGAAGGCACCATGTAACTGGCGGGGTTGGGAGTGTGGCTCCTTCTTCTGGGAGCAGGAGAGGTGTGAGGAGTGATCTTGGGGGAATGCAGCGGGGACGAGCCAGCCGACAGGGACATACCTGCAGCAGAAGACGGGAGAGGGGCTTCGTGGGCCACCACTGCTCTAGAGCAAAGGGCTGGAAGGGGCAGGTGTGTTAGAGAGCGTGCACACCAGGTGAAGGCGCGGGTCAGGATGATGCTTTTTCAAGAGCAGCAGACGCGTGTCCACATCAGTTCCTGAGGGTCCCGGAAGCGCAGGCGCCTGCAGATCAGGGTTCACCTCAGACACTTCCACGGTCACAGCAGTCTGAGAAACCAAGGCAAAGGGCAGTGGCCAGGGCAGCATCTCCAGCAGGGAAAAACTCCATGCCTTCGTAAAGCAGCGTTTACGCGCGTGGTCATCAGTACTGACGGTCCACTCCCCGAAGAGGCCACACAGTACACGAAATTCAATCCACCCAATGAAGACAGACTCCCTTTCTCTCAACCAAATGCAAGTCACAGGATTATTGGGGAAGAAAAACAAGTAAAGACAGCGCCTGTGTGAAAAGCATGGTGGCAGGGAGGGGACTGGTGACTCGGACGGGCGTCCTCTGGAGGGAAGCAGAGGTTCCAGCAGAGAGAAGGCTGAGAACGGAAGTGGCACCCAACCCTCCTCTGGGCAGCCTGGGTGCCTTCTGAGCAGCCGGGACAGAGTCACTCATGAGCTCCGGAACGGGGACGTACAGGAGGCGGGTGGCATCACGCCGCAGGCTTTGTGATGTAGAGGACTTCTAAACACTCAGGGCAAAGTGGAACAGCAAGCCCAGGGCTCCGGGAAGCACCCTCCTCCCTGCCCTGGAGGGGCACGGTCAATAGCACAGGCAGGGCGCACGGCTAAGTCTCTGTGCACAGTGCCCCGCCGTAGTCACACGGACCAGGAACCCCACACGTGACTTACACGTGTCCATGGGGAAACAAACGCCAAAGACCTACAGCCCTCTGAGACACCTACATCAAGCAGCTCTCTCACTAACAATGGCCAAGCCTGATCTTCCTTTCTGTACACTGCTCCTGACCTCAGCTTTGAGCGAACGCGCCACTCATGCTCAATATGCAGGGTAACCTAGACAGCAAGGGTCGGGAAAGGGAAATACTCTCCAATGGCTGAGCATGCAATGCCTGTGGGGAAAGGGTTTTCCTAAAAGTAGTCTTGACATCTTTCCCAAGTCACACATGACGAATGAATGGGTGCGTTTCCTCGAGGGGGACGGGGAGAACAGCAGGGGTTCGTTGTGTGCGCACCTGGGGGGCTAAGAATTGAAACTCACTGACGGTGGCAAACCCCCTACCACCAGCAACAAAACCAGATGCCAGTGCTAAGCCCTGTGTGCCAGACCTTGAGGCAGCTGCACCCTACCCATGGGGAGAAAGAACTCTTGAATTCCAAGTGATTTCTCTCACTGACTAAAACAGGTTCTCAAGCAACGGCCTCAAAACTCAGAATCAAGTGTGACTGACTCCAAATTCTGTGTCTTGGCCGAGAAGCCCCGCGGTTGCCTGATCCCTGGGGCTCCTGAGGCTTCTGAGTGGCATGCGTGTATTCCGGGAGGAGAGACAGAACCCCACCACCAGAGCGAGTGAGGCACACAGGGCACTCTCTAGTGCTGACCAGCTGTAACACATTCACGAAAGCGACCTGGTGTCGGGGAAGAAGGGAGTCGCATAGTAGGACACGTTGAAAGCAATCGACTTTCTTGACAGAGTTTCTCATCTTGTGGAGTTGTTATAAAACTGCAGCATTAAAGTGTTTTATGTGCAGGTATTAGAGCTGAGTTGGGCTCAAAAAACCAAAAAAAGCCCAGTTACTTTAAACTCGGTCCGAATAAACATGTGTAACTCACATAAACATCACCACCCATAAGGGTGGCAAGACACTAAACAGATAGTTAAAAATTAAATTCTCAAACACCAAATGCAGTCCTCTTATGTGCCACCTGCATATCTGATGAGTGTGTTATCAAGAACTGAGTAAATCCCACAGTTACACATTGGACTAACCCCAAGGTCAGCAGTTCAAAACTGCCAGCTGTTCCACAGGGGGAAAAACAGGGCTTTCTACTCCTGTGAAGACATACAGTCTCAGGAACTCACGGGGCAGTCCTACCCTGTCCTACAGGGTCACTATGGGTCGGAACAGACTCCACAGCTGGAGTCTAGAGGGTTACTTTTATGCCCACAGCTAAGCAGCCCACTGGCACAGTGGGGTGCACAAGATGAGCAGTCTGAGCCGGCAGTTGCTCTGAGAGAGAAAGATGTGGCATTCTGCTCCTTCGTGTCCTGGGGAAACCCCAAGGGGCAGTTGTACTCGGTCCTGCAGGGTCAATGTGAGTGGGAACTGAGGCAACAGCAGTGGGGATTTTGGTTGGGTATCCCCCTAGCTGGCTTAGAGAGAAGTATTCTGTACTTAGTTCTTGAGAAAACATTCACTGGGTGCATCCCACACTATAAACAGTAACAAAAAGTAGGTTCCTGTTACAGACAGGTCACTAGAAATAAAGGCACTGAATCAATACGCACAGATTCTGCTAACAAGTGTGTGTGGCAGTGATGGTGGGGGGTTGTCTTTCTTCAAAGTTAAGAACTGAGTTGAAAGTGACAGTTTCCAATTCACTTAGTTAATACTTCACCACTGAAACTTTGGCTTAAAAAGACTCCAAAGGAGCTTGAGAGATCCTTTGAATACAACAGAAGGTTTTCACAGCACAGTGACACAGACAGTATGCTGCTGTTGCTGCGTCTGCCATGGTGGGATGCCTGTGTGTCGATTCTCACTCACAGCGAGGAACAGAACCGCCAGCCTTGTAGCTAGCAGCCCAACACCTAGCCCACAGCGCCACCAGGGCTCCTCAAAGCTTGTGATCTCCCTGTCACTGAATCCATCTGACTCACAGTGACCCTATGGGACAAGGCAGAACGGCGTCTGAGTTTCCAAGACTGTTGACTCATTACAGGAGTAGAATGCCTTGTCTTTCTCCTGTGGAGCAGCTGGTGGTTTTGAACCAATAACCTTGAGGTAAGCAGTCCACCTTACAACCATTACTCCATCCATACATGATGCTAGAAGTATTCCTGCCTAATATGGAGTGTTACTTCCCTTCACTGTAATTATTCTTGTAAGACTTCTATCTTTCCATATGGGTGGGGGTGGCAGGAAAGGGCCTATATGTGCCTTGTAAGTCCCTGATATTTATTAATACACAAGTATCAAACACTTACATAAATGCAGTCACAGGCAGAAGACCCAGTCTGGAAATGCGCACGGGAAAAATCAGCTGAGTTAGAAACTGTGCACCACTGCCTGCAGTTTCCCGTCCATGAGGCACAGGTGACACCTCGGCCCACCCCCCACCCCCCCTGCGATGGGCTTCTTACTGGGGGAGTGGGCACAGAGGGGCATGGAAGGCAGGCCCAGTAAATGAATTGTTTTGGCATATCTGAGAAGCGCTGTGAGAAGTACTGGATTCAAACCTAAGCAAGGAATGCACCAGAGGCGTGCCTAAGGGAGGCGGGGAGGGGAGGGGAGGGGCGGAGAGATGAGAGAGAGACAGACAGACACACACTCACTACAGGCTCAGTGAAGAAGGCAAACAGGTTGATGTTTGGGGGGTGAGGGGGGAAAGATGATGAGATTCCACAGTTGGCAAGTGAACAAAAAGATGCTTACAAGCAACGGAAGGCCTTTCCATCGTTAGTTATGGTATTAATATACACATGCCGACCCAGCAGGCTTCCTAAATACCACCAACCCGTCAGGGCCATTGTGGTTCTGGACACTGTCAGCCTCCACTTGCATGGGGGGGAGCTCCCTGAGGCTGCCAACACCTATAAGTGCCGGAGAAAACTCAAGAGCCTCTGCCTTTAAAGCACAGCTGAAGACGCAACAAACCCAAGAGTCAGAAGCTAAGGCAGAATGTAAAGTCAAGAGGTTATGCTGTGGGAGGATTGGGGGATCAGAATCTCTCCACTAAACCAAGACTCCCTGGGGGGTCCCAAATGCCCTTAGACACAGAGAGGAAGATGGCCAAGAGCAGTGTGGTTCTCAACCTAACGCCGCGACCCTTTCATACAGATCATGTGGTGGGGACCCCCAACCATAACATTATTTTTGTTGCTACTTCATTACTGCAATTTTGCTACTGTTATGAATTGTCATGTAAATATCTGATATGCAGAATGTGTTTTCATTGTTATAAATTGAACATAATTAAAGCAGTGATTAATCGCAAAACAATAATTATATATTTATTGTGAAATATTTATGTGCTTTCCAATTGTCTTAGGTGACCTCTGTGAAAGGGTCACTCGACCCCCAAAGGGGTCACAACCCACAGGTTGAGAACTGCTGGCCTAGAGCCTGTAGTGGGGAGAAAGAAATGGAGCTGCGGCACGTGTGGGGTCAGGTCAGCTCTCAGACACACAAAGGCACTGTGTCCAAGGGCAGATGGATGGAGGAAGGATGGGTCTGGTCAGTGTGTTTAGAGAGATGGACACTCAGGCCTGCATGGGAACATGGAAACTGTCATGGGACCCCTGTGGCTGGAGGGAGCCCACGAGGAGGAAACCACCAACCTTGTGGTTAGCACACTAGTGCTTGGACCACTGCACCACCAGGGTTCGGGGACAACCCAGTGTCAGCATGACCAGACCCAAGCACATCTCTAAGAGCACTTCCTGAAGGGGGTGAGCAAGGCACTGCAGTCAGTGAGCTGCAGCGGTATGGATGGATGGACGTGGATGGGAAACCCCCTGCTGTCCGTCAGCCTTCACCCAAGGCACGGGGAAAACAGAGAAGGAAGGCCTAGAGTTCTGGCAGCAGAAGAAATAAAAAATAAATCCTTTCGATCCACTATATGAAACCACAACAAGCCAGGATGAAAAAGTCTTCAAAAAGGGAAAAATTCTCTTTACAAAAAGATCGCAGGAACACTAGGCAGTGCAGCGAAGCAAGGTGCTCAGAGGAGGAGCGGAAACGGTCACCCTGGAGGCCTGTGTACAGTTCTGAACGAGGCGTGGTAAGGGCAGCCACTCCGTCACCGTAGCACAAGAACCAAGAGAAAACTGCTCTGAGAACAGGCCCAGGGTCTAGAGATGCGGGCAGACCTGAGTGAGCAGTGAGGGGCAGTGGTTACAGCAGCAGTGCTCCCGAGACGGTGTGAAGCCACCCAGCAAGCACAGCGGGGGACAAGGGGCAAGGACCATGAGCGGGCAGGGCCTGAGCCATGTTCACACACCTTCACCTCTGGACTCTTCCCCTGCAGACAGGGGAGGCGCCCAGCGGTAAACACCTCGGTATGACCAGTTCGAGAAAGAAACGCAGTTCCTGACAAGGAAGCAGCGCCTCCGGCAGAGTCCTGGTTGGAGTGGTTACTGGTGGGAGAAAGGCCCTGCAGAGTCACAGGCTCAGAAACACACAGGGCAGTTCTGCGCTCTCCCAGAGGGCACCGACTCAATGGCAGTGAGTCAGTTGGGTTGGGTTTGAACCAGCCCCTCCAGAAGCCCCGGGGAGGCTTCCAGAAAGCATGTAGACTGCTAACAGGAAGGTCGGGGAAAGATGGAGCTGTCTGCTCTGGCAGATTGACAAAGCCTGATAAACTCCCGATATGGGATCAAACTGACAACAGAACTCAGAGAAACACACGGGGGTGGGGGGGGGCACAGGTGGGGGAACATGACTTTTGTCACTGAAGAGGATGAGAACAGCGGCACATCTCAAAGCACGTCATCATTGTCCTGAAACCATGCACGTGGACACTGTCCAGGTGTGCACGCGTAAGGAAGAGACCTGGCTTCACAAGTCTGCCAAGGCGACCATGCTGCTGCTGCCGCCACACCCACAGGCCTCCTCCCTGCTGCGACGCTGTCGCCGCCTGGCCTCACCTCACTGCCTCCTCTGTCCCATCCTCACGGTCCCCAGGCCCCTCTACCACCGCCACCTGCCAAGGAGGACTTCCTCGGTAAGCATGCCGAAAACTCCTCTCACCCTTACAGCTCTGTCTTCTTGTTTCTCCTTTAGCTTTCTTCTTTTTGTCATTTGGTTTCAGGGGAAGGACGGTACCTGGATCCCCTCGGAATCTGCAGCCACCTCCCAGTCTCTCCCACAGATGCTGGAATACAACAGGTGTGCCCATGAAGACCGTGTCTCCTGTAGCCCCAACAGCTGCTCTCAGGAAGGCCAGGCCCGGTGGTTGTCACTGTGGGGTGCACCTGAGCTCTCTGAGGCAGCAGGGAGCGGGGGAGAAAAGGCTCACGTGTAACACACTCATGTGTACATGTGTTATAAAGAAAAGCTGGTGGTCACAGGACTACGTCAAGGCACAGAAAGTCAGAGAGAGATTTTTAAAATCAATTGGGAAACCCCCCTTAGGCACAGACCACTGGCTGGAAGAACATCCCGACAAAACTGAGTCAAAATTCTCTCCCACTGTTTCTAAGTCAACGCAGCCGGGGTGGACAGGCGTAGGGGGTGAAGCCCAAGCGTCAGTTAACTGCCATGTAGCGACTGCAGCCCAGAGCATGGTGTAGATCGGAAATGAAGAGACAGGGCTCACACTCAGCACGTGCACTGGAACTGAGGGCAAGCAGAGGCATGTCCCAGGGGAAAACGATACTGAGGAACTGGTATGTAACATCCTGTTCAGGAATGATCCCAACACCGCACGACGACCACAGACAGAATTCTTACACTCATTATCGCATCACAAAAACCCCACTGACCCCTATCCACACGTTGGTAGCCGATGGCTGACCTATAGGTTGGGGCTTCTGTCCCACCCACCAGCCCCACAGAAGACAGGCTTCCAGGTCAGATGACAAGGATTAGCAGGGAGGCTTTCTGAAAGAAAAAAAAAAATGTTCTCCCAAACCCAAAATTCACTGCCATCAAGTCGACTGCAACTGACAGCGACCCTAAAGGACAGGGGAGAGTGGCACCGGGGTTTACAGGATGGTAACTCTTTATGGGAGCAGAAAGCCTCGACTTTCTCCCCCAAAGCAGCTGGCAGGTCCAAGTCAGCAGCCCAGCGCACAACCAAGAGGCGACCAGGCTCCTGGTTGAAGAATGCTAGCACTGTGCAATCACAAGCGTGTTTACTTTTTTAAATTTGCTTATTAAGAGAGACGGTGTCTCTCCCCACAAGACTACTCTTACACGGATAGAGAGTCAGATGGCATCGTAGAGGCCAGGACCATGATCCGTCCTGGATGACAGTTTGGATCACTCTTCTGTCCAACTTGAAGACAACAGCAAGAATTCTTGCAGATCTTGCTTTGGAGTAAAAGTAGCAACATAAACATGCATGACTTGGTTCTTTTAAGCTCACGTCACTTGGGAACACTGGGCCATTACTTTAGAGGCATGGAGAAACCTGGTGGCAGTGTGTATTAAGCACCGGGCTGCTAACCTCAAGGCCAGCAGCTCAAACCCACCAGCCACTGAGGGAGAGAGGTGGGGCCGTCTGCCACCACCAAGACCACAGCCTCAGAAGCCCTGCGGGACAGTGGCAATGGGTTTGGCCTTGAGAGACACAGTGGGGTGAGAAGAGGAAGCGTTACACGTGGACCCAAAGCTGTGCCCGAGACGAGGTTCAGATGCCGCACGCACGCGGGCGCGGGTGTCCTCAATGTGCTCTGACCTTGGGAGAGACTGCACCAAACCAAGCAGCCCCCGTCAAAAAGCACAACAGAGCTAGGAGGCAAACGCGGCACTCGCGCTGCGCTGGTCCTTCTCTCCCCCCTCAGTCATCTCACTGTTCAATCCAACGCAGCTCTGCCGACAGTTACCACCACGGTCTAGACGTGGGCTGAGGAGGGCCATGCTCAGGGTCACCACAGTCAGGCAATGAAGAAGCGAAGCCCAGATGTGCATGGGCGCTCTGTCCAAGGCCTGGCCTTCCAAGTTGGGCCTTGGTCACCTTCCAGGCCTCGTCTCTATAACAAAGGACACGTGACCAAATCAACCCCAGTGTGGCCACGCTAACCCCGTGTCTGTTCTTTTAAATCATGCTTTCATCAAGTAGTTACAGTAAAAGTGCACCCACTATGCCCGGGGTCCCAAACCACAAGCTCGGTGTGTTGGCCCAGCCTCGGCCAGCTTTAGCCTGACTGACATAGCAGGGGGGACCCCAAGTCCGTGGAAAGGCAGAATCCTAAAGATACTGGATCCACGCTTCCATAAACTTTTTGAAGGCCCCACAGTTGAAGGCCATTAAGACTCAGCCTTGAAACGGCTGAGAAGTCTCATGACCTGTGTGTCAGTGTTTGCTGATTTCTTCTGTGCCTTTACACTTTGAACAGACTGTCCAGGAAAAGAAAGGAAGCAAGGTCTGGGAAAAACAGGTGGTTTAATTTTCTCAAGGATGTGTGGCTGAGTTGCTATGTGTATCAAATGTGCTTGCTTAACAATGAGATAATTAACCCCGGGTTGTTTCTGCATGGATGTAAGGAGTGTGTAGAATAAATTCAGGTGCTTCAGTCCATCGGAGTGTTGCCCTCCCGATACTTTCTGTCTCTCTTTTTTTCCTTAATCCTCACTCCCCCTTTCAGGACTGTTCGACTTGTCGGCTGGCTCTGACACCCCACCCCCTGCATTCACTCTAGCAATCACCCCACACAGTTTTAAAAAGGCTACAGGAAAGAGAACCCAAGTGCCCGTGGGAATTTTATTATGGTCTAGAACATTCGGGTACGGGGTTTTTCTTTACAAAACAGCCATAGAAATAAGGCATTCTCATGATCCTCATTTCTTCTAAGATTTATACCAAAAATACTCGTCCCTTCTGAGGTAAAAGTTATAAGCAAAAAAACACGTACCGCGTTATACTTAAGCCAGAGACCAATTATTCAATGGTCGAATAAAACATTCCTCCATCAAAATAACCCCATTTTAGTCTCAACACTTCAAGCCAGCAGATGCATGCAGGCTACCGTGGTGGGCGGAGATGAGGGTGAGCGGAGCGGAGTGGCGGCCGCCCTGGGGAGGGAGGCCATCGTGTACGTTCAGGAGAGGCTGCAGTCCCACGCTGGCCCCGCAGGTCGCATACCTTCTAGCTGGCAATGAGGGCTACGCTAGAAAGAATTGTTCCCGAAAGTTCAGTGGCAATATGGAAACAGATCCATTTTAAGAAACCTGGCGCTAAATGCCATAGCAGACTCCTAGGCAGCCCCACACGACCTGAGGAACTGAAGTCGCCGCACAATGCCCCTCACCGAGCCGCAGCCACCTGCAGTGCCACCAGTCGGCTTCAGGAACGGCAGCAGTTGCCTTCAAGTCTGGGGCTGACTCAGACGGGAGCTTGCTCCCTCCCTAGAGGAACCCACCACAAGAATCAGAGCAGCTGCCGTCTATGTGTTCTCGCAACACCCCTGTGGAAAGGACAACTTATTGGGACGAAAACTACCTATTGCTGCTCACCTTTCTTTCAACCACAGCAGTCACCAGTGAACCGAAGGCCTCGGCAGGCTAGAGGCAGGTTGGGCTGAGCCAACACTCAGCTGGCCAGAAAGATGCAGAGCTAACTTCAAGTCGGCAAGACGAGCGCACACAGGCCAGACGGCTTCTCACCGAGTTAGACATGCAATGCAGGGACGGAAAGCGACGTCAAGGGCCAATGCTGCCGCTTTACGCTGACAAGCTGCGGTGCTGGTGTGCATGCATGCACGCGTGGGTGAACCACCACCGAGGAGGCATCTGAATTTGTGGAGTAGCTTCGCTGGACACCACATAAAATAACACGAGTGAAGTGTTAGGTAATTTCCGAAGTGCAACGTCCTCCCAGTCACTCACCAGAGCAGATGCTGAGTCAAAGGGAAAAGCAAGAGGTTCTGTTTCGAGACGCGGCCCCTGGCCCACCCTGCCTACTCATTCCCGCCTGTGAACTCCATGGCAGGCCTCCAGGAAACAGGGGCACCTTTGGGCTGCCCGAGTTAGGGGGTCGGTGCGCTTTACTGGGAACAATACATTTTTCATGAGAAAGGGGGACAAAGAGCTCAGATGTCTTTCAGAACACTGAAGTGTCATTCTGTCCCGCCACGTGAAGGTTATTTTAAGATTTTTTAAAAATGAAACACACACTTTAATCCAAGACCTGCCTCCAAAAGAGAATCAGGATCAACAAACCTTTGCCTTTTCTCGGATGTCTTACTGCAAGCAGGCGTCCAAGTGCGGAATGCGGCCTAACCCTAACCCTCCCCTTCCCCCGTGAAATCGTGCCACACCCAGCGTGCTGGAGCTGGCTGGTAGAAGACACACTACTTGGCTGCAGAGAGCCACCTGGCTCGTGGTCCTTCCCCGTGTCAAGGTGTCTCACCCATATAGGTAAGCAAAGCTTCATGGCCACGCTACCCTGAGTGACAGAGTGCCTGTGCTGGCTTTGAATGCACACACAAAGGGAAGCAACCCCCAGGTCAGCTGCTCGAGCAGTCCGTTAGGGCTCAGAGCCTCGGGGTTTGCAGATGGACACCCGCAGGTGCTGGCTCTGTCTGCCAAGCCTTGGCAGAAGCCCCAGGAAACCTGTCCCAAGTCCCAAGGGGCAGCACAGTCTCATCTCAGTAGTTTCCCAAAGGGGCCGACCTGCACGGTGACCAGTGGAGCTCAAGCCAATGGAAGCACCAGGATCCACAGTGGTTGGGGGCTGCACCTTGGACCTGAGCCACCATCGACTCAGACTCAAAGCTGGTTCTGCCTCCTGGAATCCCCTCCCCTGGTATTTTGCCAGAACAAAGGTCATGCAAAACTCTATGGGTTGTTTTTTTTACAATGTATACTGTTTGGTTGTTGTTTTGGGTTTGTTTGTTTGTTTAATACCTTACTAATTCATTTTCTCATTCTTTTTTAACTGGAGTTTTCAGGAGAAATAAGCCAAAAGTCAAAGGCACCCATTATATGTAACAGATGGCCATGCAAAAACTAAGCCCACTGCCACTGAGTCAAGGCCGACTCATAGTGACCCTCTGACAAGGGTAGAACTGTCCCTATTAAGTGGCCGAGACGCTCTTTACAGGAAAAGACAGCACTTCTTTCTCCTGTGGAACAGCTAGTCGTTCCTAACTCAGGGCCTGTGCTTAGCAGAAACAACAAAATAGCCACTGAGATAATTTTCTGTACTCTGGTTCCAATGAGAAATCTCAGGTGCCAGGGGCTACAACCCTCCCCCTCCCCCCCCCCCCCATGCTCTGCCAGAACACACTCTCCTGCTAAAGGGGCCTCGAGGTCAGCAGTTTCCAATCTGCACCCAGGCCCACCTCAGACTCCCCAAATGGCACTTGGGGGCGGGAATCTGCACATAAGTATGTCTACCATGTGGGCACTCATTTTAACAGCCAGCCCACAGTGTCTCCGCAGACCTCGACTGAGGCCTCTCCCCCGTCAGTCAGGTGCACCCACATGCCTGGTTGAGTAGCCAAAAGCAGCCAGGTGTCCTGGTGGTCAGCGGATGGAAGGCACCAGCAGGTGCTGCACTGCTTGTTCTACAGGAGAGACGCAGTCGGCTTCCACACAGATGTCAGCCCTGGGACCTCACAGGCCAGGTCTAACCTGTCCAACAGGGCACAAGCTATCAGAATCGCTAATGAAGCATCTTTATTTCCATCCACAGTCTCAGAGTTATCAAACAGATGAGAGCGTCATGCATTTGCGCAAAATAAGACGGGCCTTCTACTCTACTAGAGCTGGTCTTGGGAAACCCCACGGGCAGTTCCACTCCACTCCGTGACCGGTGTTTGCTTCCAGGAATCCTGGCGGTATGACTACTAAGTCCTCGGCTGAAAATCCAAACGTCAACGGGTTGAACCCAGCCAGTGGCTCGGAGAGAGGAGAGGAAAGGCCAGGGTGTCTGTCCCACCCACAGGACCACTGTGCTGAGGACAGGCTCAGGACACACCACAGCCTCCATGGAGCTGCTTGAAGCCACTGTTCTAAGCTCGGATTAAGCTTGGGTTTCACTGGCTCAAAAGGTAGCCTGGGGCAGAACAGGCCATTAAGGCTAACATTCCTGGTGCCTTCTTTCCCAGCACACCCCGCTGTGTCTCTGCCCCCACGTCCCAGCAAACCAACCCTGCCCACCTGACCCCATGCCCATGAGGCTAGATGACTGGCGCTTCTGTGTGCACACAAACCCAATCATCACCTAGCCCCAGCCCACCCCTCAAGAAAGAAACCCTGCTAAGCCGCACTCTGGGACCCTACGGCAAGGACACGGGTGCCGGTTTTGAGAGGGGTGCCAAGTGCACTTCGACACGTGGGAGGGAAGTCTATGTGGCATTCTACAATACCTGCCCCAAATTCCAGCCCCATTTACCGAGTTTTCACTCACTTGCTTTAATAGTTTCCATCACCTAGCCACCCAAGCGTGAAACTAAATGATGATCTGCTTTTGGGGGGGCAGCGGCGGCGTGCCCACCGGCTGCTCACCAATGCTAGGCTTTCAGGCTGTTCTGCAGAGTGGTCCAGAGAGTTCCCGGTCAGGGACCAACCGAGGGGCCGGCACAGGGGCAGTGAAGCCAGGAGGCTGCTGCAGGATACCAGTGACGACGCCCCGCGGCTGGTGTGCAAAATGCTGGACGGGCCCAGACCTGCCGCCTACACCATCACCAACGACACAGTGTCAGTCAGGGAAGAAACGGCGCTGGAAAATGCAGTGAGCGCGAGTCCGAGCACCCCGGATCGCTGCAGCCTGCAATGCCTGACCCTGCAATGAATGGCTTGCTTTCCTTGACCCGGGACCCGATGGCTAACCAGTAGCAATAGCTTACGCTGCACTGCCACTATGGGGGCTGGAATCCAGCCAAGACACATTGGCACCAAGGTTTAGTTGTCCAAACCAAAATGACTACAATCCGGGAAGAGTCTTGGTGGCTCAATGGATTAAAATGCTCGGGTGTGCGGTTGGAGGTCCCAGCCCGCCAGCCGACCCCATGGGAAGAAGCTGGGGACCAGCACCCTCACAAAGGCGATGTGGCCTCCTGCTCTGTCCTCTAAGGAGGCGGTCACTCTCAGCCAGAGTGCACTGACCCCCTGGGAGTTAAGGGACCTTCTGGTGGGTCCAGCCTGGCCTCGCTCCAGGCTTCAGTTTGCCCAGCTCAGGCTGAATGATGTCCTGCAGGTCACAGGCTGAGCGAGGCACGTCTGCATTACTCATGCCAGGTTAGATTGTGCCAGACAAACAGAGAAGCAACAACAAACTGTCAGCTGCTCATGGGCTGGGACTGAGGGTGACCATCAGGGATCCTTTATTTCAACAGAAAAGTCTGGACTTTCTACTCCCATAAAGAGTCACAGTCTCAGAAACCCACAGGAGCAGTTAGTCCTGGCCTGTCCTATGGGGCGCACTGAGTCTATACCGACACAACGGCAGTGAGACTGGCTTTGGAGTTTGGTAAAATTTGGGTCCCTTAAATAAAAAGTGACTTTCCATGACACAGTCACTTAACACATCCAAGTTGTGTGTCTGTGTGTGTGTGTGTGTGTGTTTAACACAGGTGTTTCCTTGAGAGATTGTGCTTCTTCCCCATAACCCCTGGAGATCATTTTGTGGTAAGCTCCAGGAGGAAGCAGATTAGGTGAGAGCCAAGAGGCCCCCCCCCCTGTGGGCTTCCAACACTGTAACTCCTGGCGAGAATGGAAAGCCTCGTCTTTCTCCCACAGAACAGCCAGTAGTTTCAAACTGCTGGCCTTGTAGTTCACAGCACCAACACGTAGCCCACCCCGTCATGCACAGACTAATGAGAGCTGAGTGGTTGGTTCTGAAAATAAGGCCATACTGCTTGGAGGTCAAAAAGAAACTAGTCATTTGAAAGACAGCTGAGACTGGGAAAAAGACAAAACCCATCAGTGGAAGCTAACTGAATAGCATTTAAAAGTCGTACAGTAACAGTCATTCCGCCAGGCAACAGCACCGTAATAATCAATCCCAAATGCCCTAAACATAGAGAACTATTAAGTTCCGGGGGGTGGGGGCACCTGGCTGCACCTCCTTGTAGTAGCACGACTCCCGCCTCTCCTCAAACATCAGAATTAGCTGGAAGCCCTTCTGAAGCCACTTAGCTGCAGAGGACAGGGAGAGAGATAACAAGGTGCCATGGGAGAGACTGGATGGCTAGGTGTGGGGCCAGCCCCAGCGAGGGATTCATTTAAAACCATCTTGTGGGAGTGTGGTGTGCACATCCTAAGTTAACCTTCAAAAGATTAGCAATGAGCCAAATGAGCTTAGACAAAATTCTTAATGAGTTGCTTTCTAGGCTCATAGTTCTAGCCGTACTAGGTCCATTACACTCACAACAACCATCTCAGGAACATGAGTTCAGCTAAATAAAAGTTTTGCTTAGCAGTCTTTTATGAGTCTAAAAAGCCGAAATTAATAAAGGAGCCCAGACTGATGTTCAAAATAAATCATTTTCTTCCCAAGTCTCCTCCACTGGTTTTAGTTGAACCATGGTGTTATTTTATAATACCAATGAAGCTCAACTTCTGCTTAAAGGTTTAAAGTCGTTCTCCTGGAGGGCAGGGGAGACCTGCCCCTGTGAGTTTCCAATACAAAGTGTTCCCAGGAGCAGGAAGCCCCTTCCTTCTGCAGAGGAGCGCTGGCCTTCGGGGCTGCCAGCCTTGCGGGTCGCAGGTACACTTGTCACCACTTTGCCACTGGGACTCCGCCCTGTGTAACTCGTGGTAGTCACCCACCAAATGATCTCAAGTGAAGTACCAGACACAAACCCCCTCAAACTTAAAATTCTCTTCTTTCTCAGCATTGAAAAACTGGGACATGTTCATATTTATTTATTTTGTCAAAGTCAGTTTTTCTGTTTTTAATCCAAAGGAACTTCCTTTCATTGGAGCCTTAGAGCTTTAGAAGACGAAGTTGACCATAAACCTGACTTTATGACATCTTCCGGAGGTAGCTCCAAATCCCCCCGACAGAGTGTCCAAGACAGGAGTCACCTAGAGCACAGACAGGCTCACAGCCGTATGGTCGATGTCTCTGCTCAGAGGAAGGAGAGAAGCCACAACTGCAGGCTCCAGACAGACTGCCGTCACGTCCAGAATAGCCACAAACAGGCCACAGATCACCAGGACCCTTGCTACTCGTGGGAAAAGATGTACAACCAATTTAGAAAGGAGACTACTGAGGAGTGCCGGAGAACTGCACATACATTAAGTCGCGCACATACAAGACAGGCGAACCGCACAAACAAGAAACAGACTTCTCCCTTTCCAGTTTCATGATAGGCATGTCGCAACTTTATCAAGGTACTCAATTCAAGGCTCTGGGGGACCAGTGTTCCGATCTGTACATTCATGTCAAAGTTTTAGAAGAAGCCAAACCTAAGAAGGCAGGAGAAAGATCAAGCTTTTTGCTCCTGGAGAGTGAAGCCCACAGGGACAGTTCTGCCCTGCCCGCAGGTCACTGTGAGTCAGCATTGCCTGCCAAGTGCCTGGGGAGGCAGGCGTTGGAATGTGCTCTGAAATCGCCCTTTGGGAAAGCCCCCACTGCACAAATGGAGGTGCTGAATGGAAACGAACTCGACAGCCCCTGAGATCCACCAGCTGCTTCGCAGAGGTGGGATTTCTTTCCTGTCAACTATCACCCCAAATCCAGACCCAAACTTCCTGCCCTCGAGTTGAGTCACCTGAAAGCAACGCTCTAGGAGTAGAACTTGCGGAGAACCACCCTCTGGGTTTCTGAGGCGCAGAGAGCCTCTTCGTTCTCCCGCGGAGCAGCTGGTGGTGTCCAACAGCTGACCGTGCAGTGGACAGCCTCACACTTAACCTCTACACCACCAGAGCCCCTGGCCATCTCTCCATTCACCAGAATGGCAAATGGGAGACCGCCCAAGCACACGGCCATTACGGTGACCCCATAGAGAGTTTGCCAGACCCTCTCTTTACGGGAGTAGACCCAGTCTCATCTTTCTCATGCAGCAGCTGGTGGGGTTGAACTGCCAACCTGTCAGGGAGCAATCTACCCCTTCCCCAGAAGTGCCACCAAGGCACCTAAAGGGGAAACAGCAATTATTAAAAACAAAATGGGGGGGGGTAGGTGAGGATTTATTCATGTCATCTCTTAGCTCAGACTCTTATTACGACTTGAGTGCAATTGGGGCATCAGGGAGTCTGACATCTATTTAGAATACGTTTCAGGTGACTTCTTCCCAGGTCTGGGGAGCTTCATCTCCTACATGCACACGACTCACTGGAAGTCAAATCAGCATGCGCATGCGTGCACACACATTTTCATTCTTCAGAGGAGGAAACCCCAAATTATTTTCCTTTCTAAGACAAGCTATAGAAAAAGCGGGAAATCTCTACTTAATTACCTTAACATTTGCTAACACCTTGTGAATTAATTAGAAGTACAAATATATTCTCTCTTCATTAATTACCCAATTTAAAATGGCAGGTTGCGACCAGCGGCCCGCAGTGCCAGCGCAGCACAGTGAGGGACCGGACCTGCCTTCGAGCCGCAGTCTTTGCAACGCTCACTAAGGCTGTGCTCACTCACGGGCAACCAGTCCATGCCGTCTAGCGGCCCCGGCACAGAGCAGAAGGCCCCACGGGTGGCCGAAACACCGCGCACACAGGAAGCCTCATCTCTCCCCTCAGAGCTGCTGGCCGTTCCAATGTGCTGGCCCTTTTGTTAGCAGCCCAACACACCACTGACTCTGACACCACACCTTGGCAAACATGAGTGTCGTGGCCCATGAAGGGGATAACTTGCTAACAATGTCAATACCGGAAATGGCCCTCATGTGGGGTGGGGCCATGCAAATAAGGTGTACTTAATGTCCACTGAGATTAAACTATCCCATAAACCCTCAGGCAAAGTTCTGCCCTGCCCTATAAGGTCCATGTGAGTCAGCATCAACTCAGTGGCAGAGACCTGAGGCTTAAAATGAACCACCCAGAGGCGCAGAGGGCTCTCACTACCCTGGAGACAGAAGGGCCAAAGTGGAGGGGGTCCCTCTGGACACAAGATGCCTGCCCTGAAGCCCCTCAGAGGTGACACCGCAGATGGCACAAACAGCAGTAGGCAGGGCGTGCTGGTGCCAGCAGAGGCAAGGGAGCAGCAGGAAGCAGAGCGAGAAGGCAAAGGGCCTGGGGGACAGCGCGTGTGCTAGTGTGCTGGCACTTATGAGGAGCTAGGGCTGAGGGCCTGAGGGGGGTGGCTCCTGGCGTTTACACGGAGCTGCAAGGGCTCTGCAGCACTTGCTGAGAAAGGTGGGGGCCGAATGACTGGGCCAGAGAGAGGCATACCTGCAAGCTCAGCTGAGAGGCTATCCTGATCTAAGAACTGTATCCTGAGCATTCCTAAACCTGAACTGCAGCCTGGTGTAGTCCTAGCAAACCCCATAATCATATTTTCTGAGTTCTATGTGGTTCACTCTGAAGAATTATTTTATTTTTCTAAAAATAGTTTAATGGCATGTACTTTACATATCGTGCAATTTAATTGTTCAATCCTATTAGGAAGGAAGAGAATTCTTAAGAGTAAGCAGAAACAGGGTGCCAGGTGATGTCACGATTTGTTTAAGGTGGGGGTGGGACATGCTTGAGTTAGGTCCCACAAACATCAGCCTTGGGCGGTAGATCCTGGTCCTCCTACTTCGGGGAGGGCAGAGGTGGTGGGACACCCACCGCCCCAGCTCCCCAGTTTGCCCTCCAAAAGTTCCACTCACCTTTTATAACGTGAATCTCCTTGTATGGAAGCCATGTGGGCTCGTCAAAATAAAGGTTTCCTTTTCTGGTTTTCTCCTCAATAGCAAGCAACTTTAGTAACTGGTTTATATAATCATGCTCCTTTGGGCTAGCTCTGTAAGCCCAGGTTAGTAAGCTTACTGGCTATCAGGAACACTGCATTAATGAAGTGATCAAGTATTCTAAAGTTTCCTCACAACATTCATAAAAGCTCCCGGCTCAGACACATGCAAAGCTTGTCAGCTGACGATACAACCTGAACTTGCGCTTTGTCAGCCCAGTCCTCTGCGGCAGCTGCCACGGGCACATCTAGCCGCACTGCTTCCATCTCTACACTAGGCATTCCCTTGGGCCCAACTTCTACGCTGACACTAAGCCACAGGAGCGATTGCTAATCATTTCCACAATGATTAGTGAACAGTTAGTGAAATACTGAGTATGAATGTGGTAACAGTTAAATCCCTAACAATACACAATAGGAATAGCTCCTCTACAGTTTTTATTTTGTTTTGTTTTTTAATTTATTTTTATTAGGGGCTCATACAGCTCTTTTCACAGTCCATACATACATCAACTGTGTAAAGCACATTTGTACATTCATTGCCCTCGTCATTCTCAAAACATTTGCTCTCCACTTAAGCCCCCCTCTACAGTTTTTAAAGACTATTTCTAGGGTTTGAATGATGAAATTTGAAGAGTTAGATGCATCTGAACTGTGGAGGTGAAGATTTATTGAGAGTACGTGGACTGCTGAAAGGACAAACAGATGTGTCTTGAAAGAAGTAGGACCACAGTGCTCCTGAGAGGCAAGGATGGCATGGCGAGGCTTCATCTCCTGGTTTAGACGTGTGGTCAGGAGAGTCCAGCCCCTGGAGAAGGACACGGTGCTGGATCAAGCAGAGGGGTGGAGAAAAAGAGGAAGGTTCTCCATGCGATGGGTTGACCCATGGCTGCAACCATGGGCTGAGGCCACTGTGAGGACCAGGCAGCGTTTCCCCCCGTTGTGCACAGGGTCGCTTTTGGATGGGAACAGACGGGATGGCACCTAACAGCAGCAGCATTCACTCACCTGTCAAGGTAGCAAACCCGTATTTTGCTCAACTTCCTAGGGAAGGAAACCTAACAGGAACCTTCTTGGCCCCAATCTCTGGCAAATGACCAGAAACGACAAGGTCTTCCAGGAGTCCTGACAGCCTACTGGGTTACACACTGGGCTGCTAACTGCAGGGCCGGCAGTTCGAAACCACCACCAGCCACTCCTCAAACGGAAGATTGGGTTTTCTACTCCCACAAAGAATTACCCCCTCGGAAGCCCCAAGGGGCAGTTCTACCCCAGCTACAGGGTCACTATGAGTCAGAATCGATTCAATGACATTGAGTTTGGTTTTTGCTTCCCTAACCTCAACCTTGTTGGCAGTCTTCCAGAGCCCAGCATTGAAATTATACCAACAAAGGACCTACATGGGTGCTACCAACAGAAGGGAGCCCTGCTGGTGCAGTGGTTATACACTGGGCTTCAATCCGCATGGTTAGCAGTTTGAAACCACCATCTGCTCCACAGAGAAAGTTGGGGCTTTCTACTCCCCAAGAGTCCGTCTCAGAACACCCCAGGGGCAGGGTTACTATGAGTCGGCTCGACTCCGTGGTGGCAGGGAGTCAGCCCTCCCTCTATGGTGACGCGAATGCTGACAAGCAACAATCCCTGTTTCCTCCGTGATCGGCAGTGTCCTGCTTACAAAGCGCGTCCCCCACGACCAGTGGGTCCTCATAAAAAGGTGAGTTCCAGAGTGACATCATGAGCATGGGTAACACATCTGGGGTCCTTGAGTCAAAAACCAATATGAAGGAACACCTCCAAGAAAATGCTACTGATTTTCACAAGATGTATTTCCCCTTCCCTACCCAACAATCTAACTGCGCTGCATGCAGCCATTTCGATCGATGCACGCTGGTGAGGATGCAACGGTAGTCAACGCGGGCGATGTCTCGGTCCCTGGGGTTTCAACCCGTCAAAGGCCACAATGCTTCTCATCCAGACAAAGGGCCTCACTGGGCAAAGAAACGACAGCTGGGACCTTTCTTATCAAGCGATGGTGAATGCTGATGAGTATAATTAAAGGAGTCAGCTAATTAACAATATCCTTATCCCATTAACATCAACAACATCCCTGGGGCCAGGTGCAGTCAGAAAGCCCTCTAACAATTACTTCAGCTGGTGCTTGACTGGTACCGTTGGTTACCCATCACCGGCGCAGACTCCAGTCAGGAGTCACAGCCTCAGAAACCCACGGGGGCAGTCCCACTCAGCCCTGGAAGGTCACGGTCGCTTTGAGTTTCGTTATCCAGAACTTCGGGACAGAAACAAATCCTAAGGTAAAGGAATAGGCTCACAAGGCTTATTCACCGGCAGCAATTCCAGCCCTCGAACGGGGGGGGGGGGGGCGGGGGGGGGGCGTGGTGGGCAGAAGCGGGCCCAGGGTGGCCACCCTGTAGTACAGGTAAGGTACCACTCTCCGATCTGGGAATTGTGGCTGAAACTCTAGGTGGATTCTTGGAAAACATCCTGTATGTTGGACATATCCCGGTGTAAGAGGCCATTAGCACCTAATGCAGGATGAAGTCTTATCACCCTGAACACCCAGCCCACCTCCCATAGCTTCCGGGGGTGGCCATACGTGCCCGTGTATTGGAGATTTGAAAGGGTGCCAGCCATCTGTAATTCCTTGTACCAAGACCCTGCCCAAACACTTGCCCAGCACTAGGGTACCTCCACAACTGAGAGAAACTCACCCCACCAATCACAGAGCAGTCACAAAACCACCCAGAACAGATGGTCCTCTGCAGTGAACCGAACTAGTCAAGCGTGTGGCAGCCACCACACCATGCAACTCAGCTGGCCGTGAGCACCCCCTCAGCCCCCCCGCCCCCGGTGATGGAACTATGACGATCATGACCACCACTATCGGGGAGATTCCCCAAAAAGTCCCCAGCAGGACCCTAACACCTCGTCGGGCACAGAAAAGCCTCTATGGTAGCTAGTGAAGCCTACCAGGGAGGTTTCCAAGCCAGCTGCTGCTGCCATGGCCCCGTCTGCACCACACCCGTCTCATTCAGCCTCCTGAGACTCCCCGCTGCAAAGGGGACATGGCCAGCGGGCACCCAGGCCTGACCACAGGTCTACAGAGCTACTGTCGGAAACCGTCCCTGGAACATCACATGCAGGTGTCTGCAGACCCACGACGGCCCCTTCTAGAGCGGGAATGAAGATCCTCTTCACCACAACAGAGGGCGGAGCTGAACCAGGCAACGGCACTTCGAGGAACTCTGTCCATGTGGAAATCCAGCCCCAAAACAGGGAATTAGGAATGGTTAAGGTGAATCTGCTGGACACACCTGGAAAGGTGGGAGGAGCAGGCAACTGAAAAGAGACTATTTTACAAATGTGTTCACTGGTTCCAAGAACACGTTAGCACCCCAAGAAACACAGCGGCTCCGACACAGGCTCAACCTGTTCAGGGACTCCTTTCTGGGCGTCCTGTGCCTCGTCATCCACACACTCCGGCAACCTCACTGACGGCTGGGGATGAATTAAAGTCCCTCTACATGAGAGATGTCCATAAATTAGGAGTTGTTTGGGTTTTTTCCCAAGACAAAATAAAGATGAGCTAAGCAAGTAAACATTTCTTAAGTTCCTTTTGTGGCTTATGTTTGCTGGATGAGAAGTGATGGTGTCTTCTTAAGGAATTTGTACTGTGCATAGGAAATCTACATTGATCATCAAATCAGTACTACAGTGTTGAGCTGCTACCTGCCTTAATTAATGGTAAACGCAAAAACAATTCAAGAGACACAGGTTCAGACTAGAATCACAAAACAAGTTATGGCAAAATTACCCAAGTGTCCCTCAAGGCCATTTAACTGTAGACCTTTGAACAACCATGGCATTAACAAAGAAAGCGTTTCGAGTCAGGTCCTGCGAGACAAGGTAATGGAACAACAGTATTAAAAAAATCTTCCCTCCTAAATCTCAATTTTAATCATTGCATCACTTCATAAAACATAAAATGTTAGGCAGATGATGATATAAACACAACTCTTTGTAAAGCGACTTAACTATGAAACTTATGGTAAGTGAATTTTATGTCAACAAAACTATTGGGGGGAAAGTGAGAGGCACAGATTTTTCAGCCTAAGTGATCTGCAGGTGCTGACCCCTGTGATACGTGGTAGGATGCGAGATAGGAGCTTAAGAGTGCTTCTCATCTGCAAGACATGGCTCCTTCCTGTCAGCACAACTGGCCAGTCCCCAATGGTGACGGTCTGAACTGAGGGGCAGGCTCATCCTACAGCTGATGACACAGAACTGGTACTGTCCCATACCCACATCAGAACTCACTGTGACTTCTCTGACCCCACTTGGGACGTTCAGTGACGTTTGCCCTCTCTCTCCTGAGTCTCACACTGAGTGTCACACAGAGAAGGCCCGGGAACACCAGGGCACCCCACAGTGTCTGAAGGGAAGAAGAGGGCGTACTGTCAAGTTCTACTCAACTTGAAGGGAGGGCAGCAGAAGGGAGGATGTCATTGCCATGGTTCAGATGGAGACAGGCTGCCTTGGCCGTCAGACAGAATTCTCATCACTGTGAAGACTCTGCAGAGGTGGGGACGTCACTGGTCGGAGAGCTACCTCTTGCCTGGGCACAAAGGCCGTTCACCTATATCAGTGAGCAATCTCCAGTGGGTACACACGCCAACTGCTGTGCAATTCAAAAGAATTAAGCCTCCACTTCCTCAGCTGAGACGTGGAAACGCCACAGGCTAAAGACTCAGTCTCCCCAAGTCGGCATGGGGCTTTAATACTGACGAGAACGCAGGGCCCAAACCCTTCAATCCTACAGAAACACCAGGCTCTGTTTTTAAATCAGCTAGAGTATAAATAAAATGTTTTCTGATTCCACCCCCCACCCCGGGGTGGCAGGGCGGGGAGGCGCTAAACATTACTTGATTGCTTTCTCATTTCGCATAAGCAAAAAAAGTGACATTAACTTTCCTTACCCATCCATCCACCCAACACCATCATCCACAACGCACGGCAAGTGACTTAAATATTCTGACCCCAAAAAAAGCAAAAGAACAAAGGTATTGTTTCGATTTAATTTTGCTAAACAAAACCTACTCCAAGACTGGTGATAAACAAACTCGGCGGCCATTAGGGACAGTCTTGAGTTTGGCGTCTGAGGTTTGCCAGCAATTCCTGGTGAGGCACAGCTAGGCCGCGAGAAAGCCTGTGCTGCCTTCCTCTAGCAGGGAGGGCTATTAGGAAATGGCAGCGTCGCATCAGGCTGTTTTTCACCCTGCTGAATCAACGGTGGCACCACGAAGCAGAAACTCGATGCCCCAACTCCAGGCCCCAGGTGCGAGGGAAGCCAGAGGCCACTTCTCCTCAGACCCTGTCATGGGAGCCATGCTTGGAGGTGTGTCTGTCCTCACAGAGGCCGCACACACCAAGGACAAGCCTCCTGGGAGGGGCAGGCAGGTGAAGGCCCTTCGCAGTCCTAGTCATGGAGACGTGTGTCAGAAGGCCTGTGACAAACGCCTGTGTAATGCATGGCTGGAGGGGGGAGGGGGGGCGCCTTTGTCCCAACCCCCCTTATAAATACAGACAGGGCTCAGAGGCAGTTCTTCACCTGGGGGCAGCCGTGCCCCTCAGAGAAACTAAACAAGCTGCCACCAGAGAAAAACCCCTGTCTACAAGTAACAAGATGCAGACACATGATTCTCAGAGGGTCTCAAAGGCAATTTCACCTGCCTTTTAAATCCAATAGCTATAAACTAATTCAGATAACTTCCCCCCTAGAGTTTACATCTTACATGGTAGCTTCTAAAATAAAAATCTGTAAACAAATTTTTAAAACAGGAAGTGCATTCACTCAGGACCAACTTTGAGCTTGACAGACCCAGTGTGGCCTTGGCTTCTCACAATGCTGAGGACTCCAGACTGCACCACGCTTTGCTCAGATAGCTTCACAGTGGGGGTAAAAAGTATGTGTGTTTTCCTACATGTAATAAAACCAATGTGACTGTGGTCTATATGATTGTCAACGCTAAGGTTTTATATTTCTTAAGAAGACAATTTGACACATAGGTAATAATTTCTAGGGCAGAAATCAACAAACCTCTGTAGCAGGAAGAGTCATCAATGAGTTATGCCCACAGTAGGAAGGCAGCATTAAAGATCAACTGAGTCACCAGCAAAGTAGGTACTGTATACACTTGAGTATAAACTGACCCGAATGTCAGCCAAGGCACCTAATTTTACCACAAAAATTGCATTAAAAATGTGCTGGAAAACTCGACTTATACTCCAGTATATACAGTAAATGAATTCAATTACTTGATTTACTCTAACTTTAAAAATGGAACCTTCAAGAAACCTTCCCCAGCCCTTGGGGAAAAATGACAGTTATAGTGAGAAACGATGGAAGATGTAGATGTGCTTAAAAATACATATTTTTTGAAGTCTCTTCTTGTCTTGTTATCTTATTATGTGTTTGAAAACATACAACTTTGATAAAATGCATTTTTAAAATAAGACAGATTTAATGTTTTTCTTTGCTCAGCATCTGTGGAAAATGTTAATTCATTAGCTAAAACAAAATATAAAGAAACAGTAAATGTAAAAAAAAAGCAGTCATCATCCTAGTGTTTGGAAAATACAGCTTCACTTAGTTTATTGTTACCTACATGAAAAACAACTCTGAAATTACATGTACATAGAAATTCAGGAATACACAATTAATGTGCTATGAGGGAAGGATCCAAAAAGTCCATGGAAAATGTCCACAATCTTACAAATTCCACTTTGTCATGAACTTGAAGCCTCCTCGGATATACTGAGCTACTTCCGGTGGTCCCAGAGAGCAGCTATTTCCCGAGCAGGAAGTAGAATTATCACTCTAATGTTTGGTAGGACTTCACTCTAATGTTAGAAGAGGGCAGTTTTCAGCAGAATTTTTAAATTAATTATTTTTACCCTCAATTTAAATTGAGATGCCCAGCTGGGACCGCTAAGAAAAAAAAAACCTATGACCCACAAATTTATACCAGTATTATTACTGAACAACTTTAAATAATTGAACGCATTAGTAGGTTTTTGTTTTTAACTAAATGTTTTAACTAAAAGTTGGTGGAAAAGTGGGAATAAAGGATCATGGAATTTTTCTGTGAACTCTGAAGCCTCTTCATATTCAAAGAGATTTTTTAATAAACGGTAAGCCTGAGTTCGTCTCAGCATATATGGAGAGAGACAGGATGATTTTCACAGACTAATGTTTTCAAACAAGGGAGGATGCGTTAGGCGTGGATTTACACTGGTGCCGAGTTTAGAAAGGCCGTTTTCTCACTGGCTCAGGGCCCTTTATTGGGATTGCTTTACCAACAGACCCCAGGAGTCCAGGGGTGCAGCGGGTCACACACTGGCCCTAACCCAGGGGAGGAAAGACATTTACAGCCTCAGAAACCCTGGGGAGCAGCCCTACTGTCTTGTAAGGCTGCTCTGAGTCAGAATCCACTCAATGCCAGTTGTTCGTAAACAGCCATGCCGTCTTAGTTCACATATAACGCACTCAAACCAACACCGTGTACGAAGACAGCCTACAGAACTCCTGGGTGAGGGCCCATGCGGTTTGAAGAAAACCAACAGGATGTGCCCCTGGTCACATAAAATGCACACAGATGCGGGCAGACGCTGCCGGGAAGCATGGGATGGGCAGCTGCAGGGCGACTATGCTCAGGGAGCGGATGATCAGCACTTACAAGTAAACGCTTGAGGCCACAAGTGGCCATGGAATTCTGAGAATCCTCAAGGAAAGGAAATGCCACTGAACCTGAAAAGTCTATGGAGCTCAGAGGAGTGAGGGGCATGGGAAATGAGGGGAGGGCATAAGGGCCGTGAAGAGTCAGGGAGAGGTGGCGACCTGGCTCAGACAAAATCCTCGGCAGCATGAGGTCAGCCAGGCTCTGAGAACCCTTGAAACTATGTTTGCTAGAGCAGAGGGAGCCCCAGGTCCACATGCTACCACGAACTGCTCTCAGTCTTCCCTCCCCTAAAGAGAACCCAGGCGGAGCTGTCAGGATCCATGCCAGACACGTACTGACTTTTGGGGACAACAGTACCATATTTCTACTCAAACGAGGCAGACCTGCCTTCTGAGAGCAGGGCCCCTGGAGACGCTTGGGGTGGGGTGCAGGGGGGTGGGAGGGACCGGTGAGTGGCTGCTCACAGGAAGGACGAGGCAACCTGCTCTCCTGATGACTCACAGCCTCAGAAACTGGACCTACACAGGGTCACTGCGGGTCTGATTCAGGGATGGGTTTGGGTCTGGGCTGTCTACAAAGAGCCAGCCATCTGTATCTCTTTGCCAACCCTGCCCTCCGCAGGCAGGCAGGCAGGCAGGGGGTACCTGTGTAGAAATATGGTGCTGCCAGACTTGTGTGGGTAGATATTTCGGTATGTGCCTAACATTTTCTGCTTCTTTTTTAAATTAAAATGCACTGTTTTATTTGTTTCTTTGTAAATCTTTTTATTGGGAGCTCTTACAATGCAAACCTCAATTGTAAAGAGCATATTTGTACATATGTTGCCATCATCACTTTTGTACCTAACATTTCATTTTGGATTTGTTTGTGTACATGACCAAGACAGTTACTAGTACAGCTTCTCAAAGCAGCACAGTGTGAGAAGCTCAAATATCTGACAGCCCACTCAGCCCCACTGTGGCCAGCACAGGTTTCTACACAGCTTAACCTTTCTCAACCAGGTGCATGGCAATTAGTCTCTGGGGGACGCTTTCTTATGCTCAGATTAAAACCATGCATCTGATGATAGGGGGACAAGAGGAAAGTAAAAGGAAATAGAGGAAAGAGCTAGAAGGCAAAGGGCATTTATAAAAGTTTGAATAAAGGCATGTACATAAGTAAATATATTTATATGGAGAATGGGGAAATAGATCTACATGCATATATTTATAGGTTTAGTATTAAGGTAGCAGATGGACATTGGGCCTCCACTCCAGTCCTCCCTCAATGCAAGAATACTTTGTTCTATTAACCTGGGATTCCATGATGCTCACCTTCCCGACACAATCGCTGAAGACAAAGCAGGTGCATAAGCAAATGTGGTGAAGAAAGGTGATGGAGCCCGGCTAACAAAAGATATAGCATCTGGGGTCTTAAAGACTTGAAGGTAAACAAGTGCCCATCTAGATGAGAAGCAACAAAGCCCACATGGAAGAAGCACACCAGTCTGTGTGATCACAAGGCGCCAAAGGGATCAGTTATCAGGCATCAAAGAACAAAAAATCATATCATTGTGAATGAGAGGAAATGCAGAGTGGGGACCCAAAGCCCATCTGTAGGCAACTGGACATCCCCTTACAGAAGGGTCGCGGGGAGGAGACGAGTCATTCAGGGTGCAGTGTAGCAATGATGAATCATACAACTTTCCTCTAGTTCCTAAATGCTTGCTCCCCCACACCCCCCACTATCATGATCCCAATTCTACCTTACAAATCTAACTAGACCAGAGGATATACACTGGTACAGATAGAAACTGGAAACAGGGAATCCAGGATGGATGATTCCTTCAGGACCAATGCTGAGAGTGACAATACCAGGAGGGTGGAGGGAGGGTGGGTTAGAAAGAGGGAACTGATTACAGGGATCTACATACAAACTCCTCCCTGGGGGAGGGACAACAAAAAAGTGGGTGAAGGGAGACATCGGACAGTGTAAGATATGACAAAATAATAATTTATAAATTAGCAAGAGTTCATGAGGGGGGAGCGGAGATGGAGAGGGAAAATGAACTGATGTCAAGGACTTAAGTGGAGAACTAATGTTTTGAGTATGATGATGGCAACAAATGTACAAACGAGTTTGAGACAATTGATGCATGTGTGGATTGTGATAAGAGTTGTATGAGCCCCTTCCCGCCCTTCCCCCCCCCCCCCCCCCCCCCCCGCAAAAAAAACCCCATGTATCTGTTCTGGAGTGGAGCACAGTTTGGATGGGTTGCTAAGGTAAAAGAGAAAACTTTTCAAGCACCCATTAGTCTTAGTCTCTCAAAGGGGTTACTTTCCAGTGGGGGGGGGAGGGGGGAGCCAGGGGGAGGATGTATGTGTGTGACATTTGCTCAAGTGCTTCCAGAAAACCCGTTTCCCTCCCACGGCCTCTAACTCGAGGCACCTCTGCCCCACTGCTCTCCCTCAGCAGAGCAGTGCCTTGGCGAATATTTAAATTACCTTCAGAAATGTACCACCTGGAGAGGGCTTGGAAGCCCCTGTGCCCACCTGCGGCCCTCAGTTTCAGATGCGCTTGCTGACACCTCTGAGTGACAGCACAGACAGAGAAGTTACTTTTTCCTGGATACTTCCTGCTCAAGTCATTTCTGTGGTACCACAGTGCCTTAAACGCCACTTTCCCACAGGCTGCAATGGTGCTCTCCGTCCTGCCCAAAGGCTGGGTGCCAAACACAAAGACATCAGACCAAGAATGTGTTCAAAACGTGCATCAGCAAGAAGAGAGAAGCCGCCTTACATCTGATGGTGGTAGCAATTATACCATAATTATGCTGGATCAAAGTGAATTACGGACTGCTGTAATATCTGTAAGAGCTCCCAATAAAATGGTTTAAAAACGTGAATCACTTGAGTACATGGTTTCGCTGTGATAAGCAACACAGCAACTGGTGTTTGCAGGTTCGACATGTGGAGCTCCCTGGAGCCAGGGCTCAACTTACCTGGTGCTAGTCCAGCAGTGGCGGGGCTTCCCAGGGACGGGTGAGAGAACACCTGAGAGAAGGCGGACATACTTGACTGGGACCCGGCGCTCAGCCTAGAGGTGGCTCCTCCTTTGGGAATGAATTCGCTCGCAGTAGGATTTGGTGTCTATTGAAAGCAAACACAGTGAGTTAACACACGGCCCTGCAGAAACAGGTACAACCCCGGGGGCTTTCATTCCTGGCTCAGGGCTTCCTCATTTCCACTTCCTTCCTTCTGGGGGGAGGGGATGGCGCCGGGAGTGGGGGGGGGGATGGAATTACATTTCTGGATCTCTGATCATCACATTTGAGGGCGTTCATCATTTCTCATGCACAATTGAACCCCAGGGACAGGTAAAATTTGCCATTATCAAAAACGCTAACTTGGTCATTTTCGAGAACCAGGAGGTTGAGAGTTTCACACTTAATTATCTGTAAACCACTTCTACTAGGTCAAGGTCGGGCCTGGGTCCCAGAAGTCACTTCCTGTTTGCACAGTTGTGACAGTTCCCGCAGCAATATGGGCCAATCCTCTGCGAGTCCGAGTGAAGGCCAGAGGTGAAGAGAACAAGTACAAACAGGCAAACTCATGGACGGAACCCGAGACACCCCCACTCGGCACAGGGCCACAGCCAATTCCCCCTGGAAATGCTGGCGGGAAGATGGCGGGGAGCGAAACTTCTCAGAGCACCCATCCTTCAACGTTCAGCAGCACGGTGCTTCCCAGCTCTGCCAACGGCTAGGACTCCGGGAGACTACACACCAACAGCAGTTCCCAGACAGCCGTCTGTCCCAGTTTCCTGGAACGCTGGCCATTTTCAACTCCATGTGCCCAAGCACAACCAAGCCTCTGTGCAGTACACGCTGAGGGCGCCATGTCAACCCTACTTCCAAGAGGGTCGACTGCGGGGCTCGGGTAAAGTGACTACCACCCCCTTCCAGGTTCCAGGATCATCCCAACGCAAAGAGCTTCATCACCTCAAGTGCATCCGAAAACTGACAACGTGATGGGAAAGACAAAAGCATACACGCTTGCAAAGTAAGAGGGTGGGCTGACAGAACTGTTCTAAGGCTCAAGGACCGCTTCCCGGTTAGTCTGATGAGCTCTTCCATTTTACCCGCCAAGGAGCACGCCGTCTCCAACGTCACAATTTCAAATCCCTCTCTGAGCCTATTTGTAAGTGCTGGCGAAGAATATTCCAAGAGCCATGGACGACCAGAAGGGCAAACATGCTAAGAGGGCCAAATATCAGACTTGGGAAGTGCCCAGTCAGCAGGCTATCCTCCCTTAAGCCCTCTGACAAGTGATCCGACCACTTAGGAGTCAGCCAAAATAATACACCGTGATAAAATGCATAAGACTTACACCAGCTGGGTCTACGTAACAATACAGAGCCTGGGTCTGTGTATTGCCAGCCCTAAGACATGAGATTCTGAAGAATAAATAAATGCCAAGCAGACCAAAGCCAACGCATGACAGGGCTGGAGGTGGGCGCTCAGGGCCAGGTACAAGTGGGATTTTTTTTCACCTATCACACATATGGATACTTCTCCATCCTCCTAATTCACCAGTATTCCAACACAGCAGCGTGGTTTTTTAAGCACATAAACAACTCCCTAGTTGGAGAGGAGACAAGTACAGCTTACTGATTCAGCAAGGAACAAACGGCTGCCGAGGGCCTGTGAGGGGAACCCGTGCACACTAGCTGTCCTAGGCGGCAACTGTCTCAGATGCCGTGGCTCCAGGTAAAAGCATGCTGGTGCTTGGGTCAAAAAGCCCAGGCCTCTGCGAGATGGACAGCTTCAGGGCGGGGTACAGGAGGCTATCGGGTGAGAGAGCATTGTCTGAGCATGGCCATTATCACTGCAGTACATTCTTGAGCTACCCGACCCTTCCCTTGATAGGCTGTGCTCACAGCACACAGTCCACGGTCTGGTTCCAAAGTTGAGTGTCTGTCTTGGAAAAAGTACAGCCAGAATGCTTCTTAGAATTGATGATGAAAAAAACATTTTTTTTAAAGCACTGAGGATGATGAAATGTGTCTTGGTCTACTTTGGGCACATTAGGTGAGGGCATCCTGCTTGGTGAAGTGGAGGGCAGGTAAAAGAGGAGGGTCCTCGATGAGATGGCCTGACCCCGTGGCTACAAGGGCGGTGAGAATGGTGCAGGACCCACCGGCCGAGTTCCCTTCAGCTGTGCAGGGGTCACTAGGCGTGTGGGGACGACTCCACATCCCTGACCAACAACATTTTAAAGAGATCTCATAAAGGAGAAAAAGAAGGGAGTCAATTGGTTCTAGCCTCCCCAACAAATCCTAAGTGAAATGTCAAAGTACCAAGGGCTCTGGTCTTGTTTTGTTACCACAGAAGTTATTAACAGCCAACACTGGAGTGCACCTTCTAGAAATTCAGCAGAACCCCTGCCTGCCCAACAGTGAAGTGGGAGTTCCCAGAGGAAAGACGGACCTACGACCCCCTCCTTCCTGTGCCCAGACTGAAGGAGTGTCTTGTTCTGTGGGGGTGTCGAGGAAGAGAGGCTCTCTGCGTCGCAGAGATCAGGACAACAGGAGAAGGCTCTACAGGGCAGGAGCAGCAAGCACCTCAGACCCAGTGGTAACCAGCGGAGGGAAGAGACCTTGAACCCGCGAGCAGGAGCTCACTCACTGCAGCCAGAGGAGGCACTGTGGGTATATGAGTGGGAGCGAAGACTTTACCTGCAGGGCTTCTTAACAGCCCAGCCTTTCAAAAAAATGGCGACAATACGCCAGAGACCAACCCTTATCATAATGGAAGCCTTCAAAGAGGATCTGGCCCTCAGCCCCTCCAGCTCAGGAAGTGACAAGGACAGGGTTCAGAGGGTCAGTCAGTCGGTCCGGAAAGATGAGAACTGGGGACACAGGGAGGAAAGGGTTAAGATACACAAGGCTGAGGAGGGGTGTTAATAGAGGAGACAAAGTAAAATGTTTACATGTCTTGCCATAAAATTAAGCTCGGCTCCTTAAGCCTTCATCTGATCCACAATTAAAAAAAACCAAAAACTTGCCATCAAGTCAAAGCTGACTCTCAGTGACCCTCTAGGACAGGGTGGAACTGCCCCTGTGAGTCTGAGACTGACTCTTTATGGGAGTAGAAAGCCCAGTCTTTCTCTCGAGGAACAGCTGGTGGTTTTGAACTCCAGACCTTCCAGATCACAGCCCAGGGCCTAAACACTTGGCCATCAGGGCTCCTTTCCGCACTATCTTCGTATTGCATTTCCCACAAACTTTCCCAAGGCTACCTCATACAGGGATCCTAAAATCCACTTCAATATAAACAGGGACATGAAGTGGAAAGAAAAAGTCTAAGTGTGCACCTTTAATAAGCTGAGGTTAACTATTTTTGCAATGTAAGGCAAAACATGAAGTATCTTTATAAGGAACCAAACTTTCTTTTACCTTCTGGAAGCAGAGTTTACTATGTAGCAAAAGGAGCCAGGTCCGGGTGTTCTGCGTTACTTGTCTACCTTCAAACACAGAATGTAGAAAGTGGAGCGGGAAGGAGAAGTAGTGAAAAGCAAGGCAGCCCTCGCTGGCCTTGCCCTGTGCCCACAATAAAACAACCGACAACGGCCATCGGGCCAAGTGCCCGCGGTTAGGTCACTCTCGGTTTGCATAAAATAATACAGATAAATAATTGTCCACTTCTGGTCATTTTTAATTCTAACTTTCACTCTTATCTTAAATAGCTCTGAACAAACCTGAAAAAAAGTTTATGCAAGTCAAATAACTGTCAATAAAAATAAACTTCTAGGTTCTAATACACGAGGGTTTTTGTGTGTGTGCACATGTGTGTGCGTGCATGTTCTGGGTGGGGGGCAACTCTCCCGGGTGACAACCTGTGCCACAAGTCAGATGCTGACCCCCGCCTAGAGCCGCGATGCACTGAAACCGCCCGTGTTCCTCTGGTGAAGGACGGGCCTTCAGATGCTGCAGAGTCACAGTCTCGGAAAGCCACAGGGAAGCTCCACCCTGTCTGTCCTGCAGGGTAGGTGGGGGTCGGTCTCGACTCGATGGCGAGGAGTTTGCTTTGGGAGTTGGGTCCCTTCTGAACACACATGCACCACTCAAGGGCGCGGCCCACTACTCACAGAGAGCTGCGGCCGTCGTGGAAGCACTGCTGCCCTGACTGGGCACCCCACATGGACATCGCCCACCCAAAAGTGTGTGGCAAATGACCGCCACAGGGTTCTCAGCAACCACCCATGTTCTGACAGGGTTCCTGACTCGCCGAGAGATCATCCCTGCTTTCTGAGCCTCAAGATGAGGCCACAGCAGCGCTGTTCTCCATTCAACTCCAGCGTTTTCCACTCAGGTGGACACTGCACAAAAAGCAGAGTGCTTACGAAGACCCCAATAAGCCCACCACCATCGAGTCTATTCCGACTTCTGGGTCGCTGTCTTTGGAGAGCAAACAGCCTCATCCTGCTCCCCGCAAACAGCTGGGTGGAGGGGGGGGGGATTTGAACCCAGCCATATGTAAGAAACTAATAAGAAAATTACATCAAAAGGACAGTCCTTTTGAAATGTTTATAATTACGGAGAAAGACAGGCCAAATTAAAAGAGTGCGAGAAGACAGAACATACAATGTTCTGTAATGTTTCTATGCAAATGTGTCAGCTGGGAGGGACTCAAGGTGTTCGGCCTGGGGACCTATCTTCGGAGCTCCACTGAGCTTTCCCTGGCACACAACTGCAGGCACCAGGGTGGCCACTTTCTCCAGGAGTTCATGGACAGTGGAATTTACAGGAAGGAAGGATGGATTTACAAATAAATCTGTGGAAGGTGCTCCCCACCCCACCCACCCCCCATTCAAGACTACATTCCTCCAGTCCCCGTCACTCTGGCCTCCAACCCTGCTCATTTTCCAAAACCCTATAGCAATGAGCCAGATACACATACATACACACACACACACACACACACACACACACACACGCACAAACGCATGCACAAATGGAGTGAAAGTTCCTGTCAGGGGAGGATTCATCATTAAGATCCACCCATGTTACTGCAACTATCAAGCCTCACTGTTTAATCATCAGTTGCCTGATAAGGATCAGTGTAAATCCAATCCCCAACTCCCAGAGACAGATCCGGCTCTCATCCCAGTGCCAGTCCCCCCCCACCCCCCCCAGTAAGAGGCACGGGCTGCCCAGAGCTCCTGCCCAGCTGGGCCTGGTGTGTCACCACCCCCTTCTGAATGCCAGGCACATGCTAACCTCAAAGGTCCACACAACCTCCCGTCTGACCTGGGCTTCCCAATGTCCTTCCAGGTGACATTTTCTCTGAAATGATTCAATGCAACAACTCCCAGAATCCAGAATTTACCATCCCTACCACTGCAAGTCTATGTGTCACACACACACACACACACACACACACACTCTCTCTCTCTCTCTCTCTCTCTCTCTCTCTCTCTCTCTCTGCAGGTCTATTACACTCTCCTCTCTCTCTCTCTGCAGGTCTCTCTCTCTCTCCAGGTATATTAGACACATGCACACACACTGCAGGTATATTGCACATGCAATCTGAAGAGCAGATTCCTAGGGTACATGGGGGGAGGGGAAGGGGGGGCCTATTCCCAGTGCAGAACTTCTAAGTCCCCAGGGAAGCAACACCCTCTAGAACAGCGGTTCACAACACTGCCTCATCACTGGAACCACCTGGCTCCTCACCTTGGAGATTCTGGCTCATCATCAGGGAGCAAGTAGTGCAGAGAGCTGTAGTTTCCCCACACCCCCAGGTGAATCCAGTGATCAGCCAGGTTTGGGAACCTGCGAACTAGGGCAAAGGTTGCCAAACTTACTTAGTCTTATCATTGCTCCTTTTCAGGGGTAAAAATGACTCAGTGCCCCTCCCAGGTAATTAAAAACATTCATACTATAACCCGTAATCCAGGATAGAGAGTAGTTACCAAGCATACACACACCTAGACATAGCTATGATACCCCACTGACATCCTTTTAGGACTACCACCTCTGAAGGCAGCATTTCCATCTCTCTAGCCCTCCCACTGACCCCTCCTCCCTCATCAAAATGTCAGTCTGAGCCTCCTCCAGACTCCAACCATGCTCCACCAAGAGGAGTTTGGGGGCAAGCTTCCCACCAATATCCCCTGGGCAGCCTGGTTGCCCTTGGAGGGAGGGAGTGTGAGTGTGAGAGTGTCTTTGACGGAGTGAGGCAGCGAGTTCACCTGTGCATGGGTGAATGACTGAGTGACTGACTGAAAGAAAGCGACTGAATGAGTGAGAGACAGACAGAATGACAGAGAAACAGAGTGCATGCCTGTGTGACTGACTCAGAGTGACCATGTGAGTGAGTGAGTGACTGACTGGAGTGGCAGAGTGAGAGAGCGAGGGCGAGCCTGACAGATGAATTCTTGGCCTGGATGAAGCCCTCAAGCCTCATGAAGGGCTGGAGCGTGTGGCAGGGTGTGGTCCCATCCGTGTGGGCATGATAGGGAAGACAAGGAGCGGGGCTGGGGAGACCTAAAATGCTGAGAGGCCGGTCATGGAGGCAGCACTGTTTCCGGGAGTCCACTAGCCCCCCACTCTCATAAATCAGGTTAGCCAAGGAGGAAGCGGGTAGTGTGGAAAGGAGAAGTCAGAGAACTGGCCAGAATTTGGTGAACCAATTCCACAATTTTTTTTTAAATGTGTGGGCTGTTTCCCCATATTTCAGGCATACTCAAATATGGGCCATACAGTCTGCTTCCGGTTGTTCAGAAACTGGCCTACTTAAGAGTTGAGCTTTGCCTCTAGGTTACGATGAAGACACAATACTTCACGACTGGAGAACCAGGGTCACAGCACAGTTTGCCAGGTCTTTTGAGGCGAGACCAGTCCCTGAAGAAGGACATCATGCCTGGTGAAAACGACCACCCTTACCGAGCTGGATGGAGCATGTGGCTGCACAAATGGCACCAGCCTAAGCACAACTGTGCCCTCACAGGGCCGGCGGGGCTCCTGTCTGGGGTCCACAGGGAGGACGGTGGCACTAACAGTCAGTACGGCAGGCCCTCTGAGGCAGGGCTCCCGCCAGCAGTGGGAGAGAGAACACTCCCGGAGTTTGCCAAGATTCACAGCAGTCTTCTCTGACAACTGGACCATCTGACTCACAGGCAGGGCGCCTGTATAAGTTGGAATTTGAAACGTTTGGGGGACATCGGCAGAAAGTTACCCTCTGTGCATTCTGGACTGAAGCCAGAGGAAGTGCCTCCCCTGAGATACTTCAAGGTGTCCTTTGCAAAGTCTGTCCAAAGCAGGCTCAAGCACTTCCCTTAGCCTCCAGGTGGGCCTCTGCCAAATGCTGTGGCAGCGGCGATCAGCACGGGAAATGGGCCTCCCTCCGACCTAGAGCTCATTAGCACACTGCAGCAGAGAAAGAGAAGCTGAGCAGGATGTGTTTCTACAGTTGTAGAGAAACCAGGAAGTAACTAGCACAGTCGTCGCGTCCTGTCGGAGGAACGCTGGTCCACGGGCCACAGGGTGGTGGTGGGTGCCATCGAGTTGGTTCTGAGCCGCCACGACCCCACTGCAAGAGCATGCACACAGCCGGCCCAGTGGGGCATGTGGCCCCAAGTACTGTCTTATCTGGCATGGCAAGGGAACACATGTGTGAACCTGGGAGGAGGGGAGGCGAGATGTAAGAACAGGGAGGGTGGGAGACAAGGGCAGACACCTGGGGGTTTGCAGCGTTACAGACAGGCAGTCTCTGCACCCTCCCCAACTCCCCGCAGGGTGGACAGAGCGTGGGCCCAGCCACTTCCCTGCTCACCTGCCTCCTTTGTGAAAGACAAAGAAAATGCTGTCTGTACCACTGACAGGGCTGTTAGGAAACTCATCTTGTCACCCTCTCCTGGGCCCAAAGCTGCTGCTCTCAAGGGCCTGGTCTCAGTTGATGCTGTGGAAATCTCAGCGATCTTAAGCAAAAACGTGTTTGAGTATTTCTACTGTTATCCTGAAACTCTGATTCTTTAGGACTGGAGTAGACAGAGCACCCACCTGGCCGGCCGCAAGTTCTCCCTCCAGCCTGCAGGTGGCAATGTGCTATCTTTTGCTCTCCCTCCTCTTGGGGAGGGTTCTGAGCAGCTTCTTGGCTCAAATGGGCCCTGTTTTGAGGCAGTCTTGTTTGGGAAACCAACAGGACAACTGTTTTGGTACCGAAAATTAACAAGTGTCCTTTTGAAATAGAGAACCAGTCCCTAGACAGACAGACAGACAGACAGAGAAACAAAGAAACAAACAAGAAAGAGGCAAATACTGTTCTATCCACAATCGTACAGAAGTGGGGTCTACTGCATGGGAAGGACGGTGGGAGTCCGTCCACAGAGGCGTACGTTTGAGGAGGGTATTTATGTGCGTGCGTGTTTACTTGTGTTACAAATACGCCATGTACGCGCTCGAGTGTAAGCCAGCCGAGGCATCCAATTTTACCACAAACACTGCATTAAAAATGTGCTGAGACACTCGGCTCATGCCCATGGATACCGCACAGCACACAGGAGGCAAAGTGAGGAAGACTTCTTAGATAGACATCACAGCAGTCCCTGAAGGACAGAGCTGCCCTTAAGACATAACAGAACTCCTTAAGGGCCTGGGGGTCAGGATCACAGCCAGGTCAAGAGGTATCAACACAGTTCACAAAGACAAAGTGCTGCCTCCGACTTGGAGGAGCAGCGGCTGGGGTCTTAAAAGCTGGTGACCAGCCATCTAAGGTGCAACCATTGGTCTCTCACCATCTGGAGAAAAGTGAGCAATGAAAATAGAAAGACACACGAAAACCAGTGGTCTGATGGGCCAATGGGCCCCAGTCGTCTCCCCCACCCCGGGACCAGAAGAACTGGCTTAGATGGTGCCTAGCTGCCACTATCAATTGCTCTGAAAGGGCTCACATTAAAAAGCCCCGGACAGAAGGGGAGAAAACGTGGAACACAACTCCGAATGGTGAAAAAGACGGCCCTCGGTCAGCCTTCAGGTGTGGACCAGAACACAGACAGAAGGCATGGGCCCAGAGAGCACTGGCCCAACGACCAGGGGTCCCTGGGCTAGGAGAGGAGGAAGAATGGAAGCGAGAAGGGATTGCCGTGGAGGCTTTGTGAAATCAGAATGCGTGTCCGTTGTTCTGTGGAAGACTGATACTCTGCTCTGCGAGTCTTCACCTCCTTGACAAAGAAAGTTGTAAAAAGCGGCAGCGGCAACAGGATGCTCTCAGCCGCGGAGGAAGAAGGAAGATCAAGACAAGCTCCCACAAGAAGCAGCTCCATGATACAGGCAAGATTGGGAATGCCACCAAAGTGGGTGAGAGGCAGCTGGTCTTAGCTCCAGCTGCAGCTAAGACCAGCTAAGTTGCCCAAAGGAGCCCTGGTCCCACCGTGGGTTTTGCTAGTGGGTTATACCCACAAGGTGCACAGTTCAAGCCCACCAGCTGCCCAGCAGGAAAAGATGAGGCTTTCTGCTCCTGTCAAGATGACAGGCCGCTGTGGGTCACATCGCAATGGATGTGAAAGCGGGGAGTCCGGCTTTGGGAGCTCTGACTGGCAAGAAGGCCTCTTTCAAGACCACAGTCTCCGCTTGTTCCTTAGGTGAAATAAGCTATCAGTGTTGCAAAGACCTACCATGACAGCCAAGATCAGCTGTCCACCGCACTGTCTCTCCATCAGTGGGCAGGCCAGCTGGCCGTGGAGCGCAGTGGAGCTGCAGAAGTCACAGCCGGCCACAGGGACTGAGAAGGCGGCAATACGCTGTGCTAGAGGAGAGGTCTATCCAGAGAAAGAGAAGGTGCAGAGAACAGGGCAATGGAGAGTCCGCAGACTGAGTGGATTCCGACACACACAGTGACCCTGGAAGACAGAGAAGAAAACCCTGTGGGCTTTTGAGACTAATTCTTTGCAGGATCAGCCGGCCTCACCTTTTCCCCAGGGAGCGGCTGGTGGATTCCAGCAGCTGGCCCTGAGGTGAGCGGCTCAAGGTGGCGCCCATCCAGTCACCAGGGCTCCTGGCTGAGTCTCACACATGGCAAATATACAGCCTTTGCAGAACCTGTGTCAATACACACAGCTGAGACGAGAAACCTCTGGGCCTTCTACTCTACAGACAGTTCGAACGAGGAAGTGTCCCTGGCACCGGGGCCCGAGGAGAGGAAGGGGGTGAAGAGACTTGAGTCAGCAGCCCTAAGCATGCCCTGCTCAGAGCATTGGGCTTGCCAAGGATGGCAAACTCTGCAGTCTCAACAAAATCCCGGCGCCACCAAACCAGGCACAGGAGAACGGGTGGGGAGGAAAGCGGAGATCACCATAGAAGTCGTCCTAAGGGTCTCCAACGGGGAGCTCCCAAACAGTGTCGGGGCCAGCTGCCCTCCGAGCAGTGGAAACAGAGCGCGTTGCTGGGTCTCTAGTGAGCTTGGGGTTCTGAAGACACGCTCATCTGTCTGCATCACTGTGTGGGGGCGGGGTTAGGTAGGCAGGCCCTCTTCCAACACCACCACTCCAGTAATAAAGGGCTCCTGAGAGCAGGCCCAGGCAAGTGGGCATTGAGAGAACAGGTCAGACAGAAACTCTCAAGGCAGGCCCTTCTGGTGCTGCCCCGCAGTCTTCCTTCTGGTTGCTTATCTGGCTCTCAAAAGTCGAAAAGGGCGAAGAGACCGGGACAAGAAGCAGCAGAACGAAAGGTATTTCAACGTCACTAAGCAAGCCGCGAAACAAGATGGAAAAGGACAAACGTTACTAATACAGCCAGTCTGTAAAACTGGCGGTGCAGGTCAGGAAAGTGGTGGGTGCCCGCTATCCTCAGGAGGCCGAGTCAACCCACAGAGCAGGGAAGGGCACAGTCCCTCTCTGACCAACTCTAGCTCCCGCTGGTTCCACTGCCCAGCACAGCACACCCTGCAAGTCACCTAGCTTCTTGAAAGGCGATTCTTCACCGAACAGTAACAGGTTCTCTACCGCACAAAGCATTAGTTATGCAACGCACTTAGGGCAGCACGTGGCGCGAGGTAACCAGCTACGAGGCACGCGAACGAACCACGCCTGCCTTCGGAGTTGACTGGGACTGAGTCAAAGTGCCCCCTGTGAATTTCCTGAGGCTGTAACTTTTTACAGGAGCAGACAGCCTCATTTTCTCCCTGGGAACAGGTGGTGGGTTTGAAAACTACTGATCTGGAAATATGCAGCCCCCCCAAAAAAAGAGTTTTTGTGTGTGGTGTACAGCTGCTGTGTATACATTATATTTTTTATACAACAAAAAGACCCGATGCCCTTGAGTTAGTTCTTAGTCACAGTGAACCTTCAGGCCCTGTGGGTTTCTGAACTCTGGAAGGGAGCGAACACTCTCCTCATTCCCCCTCAGAGAAGCTGGTGTGTTCGAACAGCTGACCTTGTGGTGATGGACTCAGTGCACCACCCACACCACCGCCAAGGCTCCTTGACCACGGTGAGAGGACTTGCTAGAGTAGCCTTTGCTCTGCAGAGCAGGCTGCACAGCGAGAGCAACGGGGACTAGATGGATGCTTTCCAACCCGTCAACAGAGACTAACAACACGAGGCACTTTAGGGCTGTGGGCGGTTACTAAACGGAGCTAAACAAGTGTTCCTCAGGTCCTTAAAGAAAAATAACTAGTTGAAGCCTTAAAAAAGAGTCATATGTGAAACACTGAACACAGATGACACCAGTCTAATCTCCATGTCTGCATGCAAACCTATTAACTCAGTTACTGCTCTCTTAAAGAAAAGCCTAACACTCTAGGGTACATTCTTACCTGAACAGAGATGAGCTCAAAAGAGGTGTCTCTGGACAGGCCCCTGGGTGCAGAGGGCCCATCTGGGAGAGCGCGTGCACGTGCACACACACACACACACACACACACACCCCGCACGCGCATGCCCGCCCCAGGACGCCTCTGCATGTCCCAGGATTCCAGGCCCCACATCCCATGGTGGTGCCCGATCCACTTTCAGCTATTCTGAGACCACTGGGTTACAACTTACTTTCACTCTCTTCTTCTTTAATCTAAAAGAGAGCTGCAGCCCCGAGTAAAATCTCTCCCCAAGCGACCTCTCCAGCAAGACTGAGTGAGCAAAGCAGCCTCGCGCATGAGGCTGGACGTGCATGGCTCTGCTTTCCACTCTCATGAGTAAGGATCCAGACCAGAACCCAGTTGGGGCAAACACCCCCTTTTGCAATACTTTTGGGGACCCTGTGCCCAGGGCAACACCAGCATTGCTACACTATCTACAATAAATGCAACAAAAGATTAGAGAACCCATTTGATAGACCAGCAAGGCTGGTGGCCGAAACAAATTCAAACTTCCTGTACTCATTACAGCCGCTCCAATGTTGTGGTGTATACAGGGGGAAGGGCAGGCTCGACCAGAACTGTATTTAAAATACCAATTTACACTCGGAGTTTGAAAAGAGTGATATTTTACTTCTGACTAAATGGAAGTTCTCTTTAACACAACCATCTATGTCTACAATAATAAATTCTTAAAAGAATAGAATCCTTAGACTCCAAATTCCATTTGAATGTTCTTTCCAAGGCTTTGAAGCTACTCCTTCAGGAGCTGGCTGGGAGCTGTCGGAATCCACTCTCGACACTCAGCTCGGCCGGGCCAGGCAGAATGAGCAACTACACTCTCTCCATAGGTGCCCGAGACAGCATAGTGTTGGATTTCATCTTTGTCTGTGTACCATTTTCATTTCAGAAGAAAAACATTCCAAAGGGAAACATGTGGAGCTTCCTGTTGCTCAGACTTCAAGGAAGCGGGGCTTCCTGGAAGAAGGCCCCGAGACCTGTGGAGCTGGGGCTCGCCTACACTCAACGAGTGACAAAGCCCTGCAGGGAAAAATGCCTTCAATGCACTCCCATGAGAGAAGGTGCCAGCGGCCAACACACCATGGTGTTTCGTGGATTAATGGGCCGCTGACCTCGTTCTGGTTGAAAAGAACAACAATGGTCGCCTACGTGGCAGGCTGTAGTCAAGACAGGAATCCTTCGTCCCCACCACCCCACAGACACAGGGTGCAGGCCAAGACGGCTTTCAAAAAACGTCTAATGAACACGTGTTACCTGTGCATTGTTCTCTGTGACTCTGTTCCACCAAACCATGTTGATGGGTACTCCTGATTGACAGCTGTCAGCCAGGCAGCCAAAAGTGTTCTTTGCTTTCCGTGCCTTTGACGCCATCGGAACTAGCCCCTCCTCCAGCATGCCCAGGCGGTACTTCCTTGGCTACGAAAAAGAAGGAGAGAGACCAGGCCACCCTAACAACCCCCCTCCCCCACACTATCTGAGCTAATGGCAGCACTAACAGGGGTGCTGGTCTAGGAGACAGGGGACCCCTCTCAGGCCCCAACAGCTCAGCTCCTTCCCGCCCCTCCCCCACCCCTTCCACAGTCACCACTGGCCTGCCAGGCTGAGCCACAATAGCCTACAAATGCGGTAGAGAAACACACCGTGGCCGATTTCACAGACTTGAGAGGAAGGATCTGTTATAGAGGTAAAAGCTTCGCACACATTCTTCCACTGGCACTTACCTAGTCTCACTGCAGTGGGCAGAAATGTCTTCAAAGGCTCAAAAAGGTGAGTATACAAACAGAACAAAACAAAAACCTCCTCTGAGCCCCACCCTTTCCTTGTCTTCGCATGCTACCTCGACCACCCCTGTGGCTGGCTGCCTCAGCCAGAGGAAGGAAACCCTTTAGGAAGGCGCTTTAAGGGTCTGGACCCAAGTTCAAGGAAGCTATGCTCCTGCTTCATGCTGAGCATCAGAACTGAAAGTCACTCAGGGAAACCAACTACTTCAGACTTAAAATAAAAATATAAATAAGTAAAACGCTCAGATTTGTTCACTGAAAACAGCTACCTGCTCCTGGGCTAACCTCTCCCTGAGGTCAGGAAACCACTGTCACCAGGCTGGTGGCTGCTGTGGAGGCCCGTGGCGGCTGCCACCAGCTCCCACCGAGTCACAGCAGACTGGTGCTCCACCCTACAAGAGCGAGCATGTCTATCAATGTTCAGGGAATACGAATGCTTGGGGAGGCACCGAATTTAGATCCCGAAATAAGAGGAGCTCTCCTCTCCGTGTGCACTCATCAGTCCCGTCATGAGACACAGTCCCACTGCAAGGACAAATGCCTGAAGATCAGCTCCTTCCAGAAGCAGTGTGGTTGGCAGGCACACACCTTTTTTGGTAAATTTTCTATTGTAAAGACAACCAGTGGAAGGAGACGTTGAATTTCTCAGCCTGTGGAAAGTGTCCTATGCAAGCTAGCCTCTCAACTCCAGAAGGGCGGGCGGGTCGCACCAGCGTCAAGAAGGCAACTCTTCTGACTGCCCGCCCCAAAGTCTAGTGGTTGGAACAGCTTTGTGAGGTTTCCACACTTCCAGCTCTTCCACAATCTTGGACTGGTTCCATTATACCCCAAGTCTACACCAACAGCCACTGTTGTGGGGGACAGTGGGGGTGACAATTCCATGCAGCCCTTGTGGTCCAGGCTGTGGGGCCACGTTCTAGCACACAGGTTCAAGAATTGTAAGGCAAGCGGTTTCTGGCAGCATCACTCTTCGGAAAGAGTGAAGAGCAGAGTCACAGAAACTCGGGCAGATCGTGATAAAAAGGCCTTCCCTCATTTACAACATCATCCAGATGATTCCAAACCCACGGGGGGGGGGGGGGGTAACTTATCACAGCTTACTCACCTGACCCCAGAAAAGCTACCTATCAAACAGAACTAACACGAAAAATACCTATATTCCAGCCAGCTCCTTGAAAGCAATAGTCATTGCTTAGAGCAGTGTTCTCTAATGCAGAGCCTTGATCCCGTCACTGCGGCTCACACAACCTGCTGTCTGTGTGAGAGCACATTTGGGTGAAGGGAATGAGGGTTTCAAATCAACCCAAGGCACTACTCTCCCTCCCCACACGCTCTCATGATGTATTTTGTGAAAAGAGATTCATCGCGCCTTTCCTCCTACGACATCTACAGAAAGTCTCTCATGTAGAAGAGCTCGCTCCCCAGACACGTGCCATCAGACACATACGCAGACCCTCCAAGGAATACTGAACCCCAGGACCACGGCGATCAGTATCACTGACAAGCACCGACAAGCACAGCAGGCCAACCAGGGCCTAAGAGATGGCAGCCACAGGCCCAGTGACGGGAGACAAAACACGCCCACATCGACTGGCTGCACACAGTACACCACAGCACAAAACCTCACCCGTAAGCTGACTTCCAAATTACCCAAGCTATTATTTACTTAAGAAAAAGGCCATTTTCAAAAAAAAGAAAAAAGAAAAAGGCCATTTTCACAGAGACATTTAAACACTGATTTGGCGTGAGGGACTATCCCAAGAATGTGGACTACACAGATGAAGTAACACCTTCCCCTTGTCACCTAGCAGGTGACACACAAACTTAACTCACTCTGGCGTGTTTACAGAAAACTGCCTACACGGGCAAGGTGCCAATCAGGCAGACAACTTCACAGGAAAGGTAAGACTGCCTACAAGGCCACTGTCAGTTTCTCATGAGCTAGAACAACTTCAAAAAGTTTATGGAAACTGTGGTTTACGGATCTCCACCTGACTTTTATACCAAAACAAACGCGGGTTGTATCCTCACGACACGTGTGAGCAGGATCTAGTCGGCACTGTCGGGCAACAAGAATCCTGCAAAGATGGAAGCAGGAACAAGTATCACATTGAGGCCGAAGCTTCAATAGAATGGAGAAATCACTAAGGCTCTACAAAAAGTGCGGGGCATATTTGGGGACAATTCCAAATCAGAAATCAGTGGTTTACAAACAGTTCATTCATTTTTAAGTCGGGGCGAATGGTGTTACAGAAGGTGAAGCCTGCAGTGGCGGGCTAGACAGGCCACTTCCCAGGGAACAGACCCTTCTGCTGCGTGCCTTACTTGACGCGTACTGGCAACGGACATGGGGACAGCAGCCGACACCAGACACCCCACAGAAAGATTCAAGTGGAGCAGCCTTTCGGCAGGCATGGTGGGGCCACAAAGGGTGGCCCAGACTAGCTGCAAGGACGCGCAGAGCTTTCGGTGGGGAACTGAAGCCCGTGGAAACATGATGCTGCAGCAGTTCTTGGAAGAACAGCACCAGATGAAACACGGCTTCGCAGGGTGGTCCTAAGACGAAACAAAAGCAGGGTGGCAACAGTCTGGGAGGATGTGCTTGTTGACTTTCTGATGGGCCCAACAACAACAGCATCTGCTTGCTCTGCGAGTGTTCTGGGAGGCTGAGTCAATGCTTCAGCAGAAAAACACCCCCCAAAAGCCTCACCATGAACCCTTTGTATGGGACATTGCCATGCGTCTTCCCTCCCACCCCGCCCCACCACCACCTTTTGCAGTCTTGATTTGCCTGCTTCTGTTTTCTCCTTGTTCCCTAATCCTAAAACAATCACTAAGGGGCACATATTCTTCTTCAGTTAATAATGTAAAAAAAGACTCTAAGGCTATATTCTCGCTTCTGAGGAAGGAACTAAAGGGTTTATGGTCGTTTATAGAAGTATCTTCAAGTCGATACAGTTGACAATGAGAACTAAGTTGTAGTTTTTATCCTTTAAGCCTGTTTTTCCACGAACGTTTCGAAATCCCCTCATATATCTTGTGCTGTAAAATGTAACCAGGCCAAAGTTATCAGGTATCTTGGGCGAAAGTAAGTAAGGGTTTTGTTGGTATTTTCCATCAGAAAAGTTAGTTCCCCATAAACTATCAAGTGTAATAATCATAAAAGTGTTCACATTAATTTCTGCGACAGTAATCAACACACACCATCCTCCATAAAAGCACTTGTTATGGACTGAACTGGGTACCCAAACTTGGCTGGGTCGTGAATCTCAGTATCATGTATCTTCCATTTGTGTTCTGACCGTTTATCATGCGTTTTGAGAATCCTCGCCTCCAGGCAATAAGGGAGGATCAGAGGCAGTTTTATTCCGAAAACAGGTTGTACTCCGAGTCAATCTCTTTTGAAACACGGAAAAGGTGAGTAACAATCCCAGAGATCAGAGGTACCCACTACCACCAGGAAGAGAGAGTGCGGTAGCATCCTCTGGAACCAAGGTCTTTGCTAGGAATCTCCTAGATGACCCAGGAGATGAATGACGCCAAGCCAAGTAGAGAGCTCCAACAACGCTGGGTCCACCAACACGAAGGGAGCACGAGGGCCTTCCTCTTCAACTCCGAGCCAACAGAGAGCAAAAGCCATCCCCTGTGGCTGGCGCGCTGAATTCAGCCTGTAAATGGTGAGACTCCGACAAGATGGAAGGACACAGCGGCTGCAACGATGGGTTCAAGCATAAGAACCACTGGAGGCCGGCGCAGGACGGGCGGTGTTTCCTTCTGTTGTGCCAGGGCCACTCTAAGGGGGAGCAATTCCAAGGCACCCAACAACAGAGCAAGCTGAGAGAAGAAATGTCTGCTCGTTGCAAGCCATCTGCTGTGGAATCTGCTACCGCAGCACCAGAGGGCCAGGCCATCGGTGCATTCGCCACCTGCTCCCTCCTGCTTTTACTGACCTTTGCACCCTAAGGTCAGTCTGGAAAAGAAGTGCTTTCTGCTGTAACTAAACATAAACCAAGACAGAAGTGCGTCAAAAGGCATTGTATTTATCAGGGGGTCACGAGCAGGGGCTGGGGAAGAGGAGCTGATACTAAGGGCTCAATAGAAAGTAAATGTTTAGAAAATGATGACGGCAACATATGTACAAATATGCTGGATACAACTGATGTATGGCTTGCTATAAGTGCTGTAAGAGCCCCTAATAAAGTGATCTTTTAGGAAATCTTTTTAAAAGGCATTATACCGCGTACTTCATACCCATCAATGACTCTGTCAGTCATGATTCGGTGGCAGAGGCCGCATTATCATACCCACTTGACAGATGAGTGAGGTTTAAAGAAGGGCAAATAACTTGCCTGTGGTCTCACAACCAACTCGCGGTCCAACTCCAGGACTGGTATGCTAGACTCTCTGCCCGCAAGTCAGAGAGACCTAACATCCTCTGCATGCAGGGGTAGTCTGAATTATCGCTCCAGCTATGACCGAGATGATCCAACATGGATTCCTCAGGGGCGCCATCTTTGCATTTCACTGGCAAGGAAGCGACCAATGAGACACGAAGCAGCATTCACTCATTCGCCCTTTCATTCGCTCATGTAGTAAAGAAGCCCCACCTCTGCGGTTTCAGAACCTCAGAACAGATCCTGAGCATAACCTGGAGCTGGGGAAATAATATGGTTGGGGGAATACATGCAGCTTAAGACTTCAGCTACTTTGTTTGTGAATGAAACTTCTAAGCTTGTCTCCACTCATCATGTCATTCTCTCCACCCTGCACCCAAGAAAAATAAGGGTGGCCCAACAATAAGGTGACCAGCTTTTAGCACTGGTAGAGCAGGACACCTGTGGGACACCATTGATAAAACTCACATCCTAGTGAGATAGCCACACGGCAGCTGAAGACCGTATACCCTAGCTTGCTGTGCGTTCTTTCCAGAAATCAGGACTTTTTTTTTTTAATCAGGACTTTTTTAAACTGCCGTGGGACGTGGGAAAAATTGTTAAACTGGGACGTATGGTCACTAAAGCCAGGTTCCTAACGTTGGCTACTGGACACTCAGTAAGCAAGACCAAGTGTGACGGACAACGCCCATCAGCCAGATGGCCCCCGAATGATCCCCTAGGCTCCTTGGTCGGGAGGGAAAAATGAGTCATGGCTGTACTGAAACGATCACCATCATATCAGAGAGCCACCCAACTCAGAGCCCCCAAAGCTGTAAAACCAGATGCCCGAGCCAGTGGCACTGCTATATATCGAGTGCAGAAGGTGCAGAGTTCAGTTCACGAGAGGTGACATATGGTCAAGTGGCAAATGCCACCACACAGGATGTAAGGGGCGGGACCTCCAGAACAAACCTCTCCCTGAGATTTGTCTGAATCCATCAATACAGCAGGATTCAGGAATCCTCCTTGATAGGATCAAAACAAGTGGGCACTCCACACACAGTCCCCAAAACAATGCTTTAGCCCTTGCTGTGAGATAGCAGTGCCAGTCTGCTGTGTCCACAGAGGACCGTGAACTCAACTCAATCCCAGAAAGCCAACTGGAACACTCCTACTGGGGAAATGAAACAGTGTAACTCCATCAACGTGTCGAATCCTTCTAAAGGAAAGGCCCTAATATTTTTCTAATGCTTCTTGCATACAGAATCGAAAGACAACAGTGGGTTAGATTTGGAGGTAAGCATGGAAGCCCTGGGGCACAGTGGGGTGAGCACTGGGCTGCTAACTGCAAAGTCAGCGCTTCAAATCCACCAGGCGCTCCTCAGGAGGTGATGCTGGCTGCTCCGTGAAGATGTACAGCCTCAGCACTAATGCAGCGCCCTGCCCAATCGGATCCAGAGGCTCAGTCACAGTGTACTCCATGGTCTTGAGTTTAGGGCAAAGCAAACGGCAGCAGCAAGCAGGCCCATTCCTGCCTGCCAGGTGAAATGCAGCACAGAGAAGCGGCAGGAAGGCAACTGTGAAAGGGGTGGCGACAGTGCCAGCAACAAAACAACAATGCAGCCAAAGTAACTGCATAAAAACCATGACACTCCCATCAATGTAAAGCCTCCTATTCATACAGGGAGCAGCCGTCTTACTTTAACAATAATTAGCATAATATTCTACCCCTTGTTAAATGTATTTAACCAAAGTCCAGACCCAAGAACAAAATGGGAGGAGAGACCACAACATAGAGAAGAGACATGAATCACCTAATACACAGAGGAGCCTAGGTGGCGCTCTGGGCTACTAAATCCCAAGATCACTGGTTTAAGCCCACCTGCAGAGAAACCAGATTGGGCCTCGCCCGCCTGCATCTCCTCATAAAGTGTGCCCTCAGCCAAAAGAAGAGTTAGGCCTTCCTGAGCCAACACCCCTCACCCCACAGAAAACTTTCCACTCCACAGCAGAAGAGGTGAGAGTGGTGGCTCCGGTTTCTTGGCCACACAATCCCTAACTCGCGTCTATGGTCTTAACAAATCACCTAAGCGAAACTCGCCACGTGGAGTGAACTCTCCTGCTCCAGACAAGACCAGCCGGAAGACGGCACCCGGACAAAACCAGCCGGAAGACGGCACCCGGACAAAACCAGCCGGAAGACGGCACCCGGACAAAACCAGCCGGAAGACGGCACCCGGACAAAACCAGCCGGAAGACGGCACCCGGACAAAACCAGCCGGAAGACGGCACCCGGACAAAACCAGCCGGAAGACGGCACCCGGACAAAACCAGCCGGAAGACGGCACCCGGACAAAACCAGCCGGAAGACGGCACCTGGACAAAACCAGCCGGAAGACGGCACCTGGACAAAACCAGCCGGAAGACGGCACCTGGACAAAACCAGCCGGAAGACGGCACCCGGCCAGGCCCTTGCTGCTCTGACGGGGGAAGGGAGAGGCGGGGTGATGAAGGCCCTCAGGAAAAAGAATTCAAAGGTGAAGCCAGGTGTGGGGACATGGGCTGGGGAAGGCTTCTCATCACCGATCAGGATTTGCATCAACAGATGTGGCTGTCTGAACCCACACAGGTTCCTGGGGAAGCTAGCAAGCTGTCCTAGCAACAGCTGGCTTCGAGTAGGAGCCTCTGCCTTCAGTGTCTGGCGCTTCCATGGAGGCTCTGCCTCCGTCATGGCCAGGACTCGCACGGCAGTCTCTTTCCAGCACAACAATGCTCACTTTGTACGTGCCACACAGCTGGTCCAGCGAACAGGCAATTTCAACGTCTCCTGCCGTCATCCTCGGTCAGGAATAACCAGACACGTTCTTTCTGCTTATGAAACAGTGTGTACTGCCAGCATACCCTGATGTGTGTGCTCTGTACACAACTGAAAGTTTGTCAGCTAACTACCAACACCACCACACTGCGGACGAAGGGCAAGGGGCCTCCGGGCCTGGGCTCTTCTACCCACCACGTTAACAAATCCCCCAGAAAACACGGGCCTTCACTGTGCTTTCTTCGTTTTTGTCTGATACTTGGAAGAGAAACAAAAAATTTACTGAATGCTCCACATCTCTAAAAGTAATCAAGCAGGATTTCCATCCTAGGTATCTCTGATTCTATGTTCCTCATCCTCCCCTCTCCCTCTCTCGCAGTAACCACCAGCTAGCAGACTGCGGACTGACAGGCTACTCTTGAGTTGTGCTCAACAAGGCTCATGGGTTTCCTCTCCAATCAGGTTTGAAGGAAACAATGGAAACATCAACCCTTTCTTGGCAGTTTCCACAAAACACATAAACTGTCTACCATAAAGACATTCAATGGTGGTGGGGGGGAGACACCCAGCAGATCCAGCCCTGGTAATTCACATCCCCATTGGGAAATACCGGCTCTGTGGCCTGACAGAGATTTCATAACCCATTTACCTAATTAGCTATGAAGCAGTAGGTAAGTAGGTTATAACTACCTGCTCTCCAATGTTATGAAATAAAAAAAAATCATAGCGGGCTTAGAAAAACCTGAAGTTGTACATATTTATATAACTCTGCATATGAACAGGCTGAGTGACCGTGGGTTTGGGTTCTTGGTCCACTACATCACACTGGCAGAGACCTGAAGGGCTACTGTGTACTGTAACACAAGGAAAGCCAGCAGTCTTCGTGGGCCTTCACTTCACGTTATGTGACATGCCAAAGACTTATGGGGGGAACCAAAAACCCAAGGGAAAATGCTCATTTTCATACAAACTTTCTGACAGCCCCTTGTGTTTCTAGGCTGGGAGAGACTGTGAGCCTTCTCAACTCCACCATGCACATTTTTCAATGCAAGCAACAGATGTGTAACAACACTGCTCCCCCTGCAGGAGAGGGGAGACGTGCCCTGCCCTCGGCCCTTCAAAGCTATGCCACGTGAACCACTAGACCACGGATACTTTGGATTTTTACAGATAATGAACTTCAAGGGTAAGTGGCTCCCTGGTGATTCTCCAGGCCCATTCGTCCTCCCATAAATGAACGAACATGGCCTAGACAGGCCCCGAAACCACCCAGGCAGCATGCTCACCCCAAGATCCCCGCCTGCCCCATGGGACACATGGTAACATCTCTCCAAACACAGGCGTCACTACATTTCACAAAACACAAAGCATGGGCTTCCCTTTCCAAGGAATTTTCACTCTCTTCTCAAAGATGCGTGCCAGTGGCTCGGAAGCCTGTGGTTCATGCCAAGATGTGTGGTCCCAACCTCTCGTACTGGCCGACGTAGCCAAGAGGTCCCTCCTCGCTCCTCATTCCTCTTCCAGGCAGACGTCAGAAGGGCTCCCTAGTACACTGCCTCATTACTTGCTATTGTGAGGGTGTGACAGAGCTACTGGGGGACTGGGTGGCTATAACTAATAAAGGGTTTCAATTATCCCCTACATTAATGAGAGCCAAGTAATCTTCCAGTCTCCTGTTGCATACTGGCAGGTTCTGGCCCCCATCACGGGTCACCACTGCCAATGGGCTGAAGCCCAGCTGCACTCTACCCCTCATCTATGGGTTGAAAGACGAAACACTTCAAAGAAGCAGAACGTACTGACAGGAAGAGTCCATGAACTATGTTTCAGTTGATCAGTTCTAGTGGCCTACAAAATACTCTGTAATCACCTCCTGCCTGTTATCATCCGTATTTCCAAATGGGACTAATCCTTAGTACCTGAGGTACCAATGGAATGTACTGCGTATTCTGAGGGAATCAGCTCAATGGGCGTGGGCTGAGACTGGGGGAGGGGGGTGGGGACACGAGGTGGATGGATATTAGCATCTGTGGTTTAGTTCATACTGCTCTTCTGATCAGATTCTTCCAAAGTACCCCTCAGTTACGAGTATTTCTAGAGTGTCTTGAGTTTTTCTACCATTTCTTAGGAAACGGAAAGTTCAACTTCAGTATGTCCACCAGATGTATACCCTCCTGACCAACCTTCACTGCGACTGGCCCTAACCAGAAAGGCCATCCTCTGGAAGACGGCAGCACTCACGGACACGCAGAGAAATCCGAGGTTCACAGTCGCACCAAATACTTCAGAGAGCCACCCCCGGGCTACCAACCTCAACTCTCAAGAAAAAGTTCAATGGCTCATCTGACCACGGGCTACCAACCTCAACTCTCAATAAAGTTCAATGGCTAATCTGAATACATTTTAAGATTTTTTGGTTTTGGTTTTTAATACGCAGCTAGGTCACTTGTGAAAGATGACAGGAGCTGAGTCTGACTGGCAATGCTGGCGTGAGGTGTTCACATTTGGAGAGAATCTTTGGAATCTGGGCAAAGCAAACAAAGAACAGGCTGGTGGCCTGGTGTCCACGTCTACCCCAGCGACCCCGAGAGCAGCCACGACCAGGACATGCACACAGCGTGCATTAACACGGGTCCAGAGCAGGCAGGACCCAGCCTCTCACATACCACATACAAAAATACCCTGGCTTTCCAGAACCTCACAAAACCAAGTCCAAGTCCACAGATGAGTTTTAGAGTAAGGAAACGGGGAAAGCGGGGAGCAGAGTCCATCAGAAGCCTGCTTGCACCTCCCAGAGCGCTGGCATCCTGTCAGTCAAACCAACCACCCCCTCCAGGTTCTACTGACCGTCACAGGACTCCAGGTCTCACCTACCTTTCTCCTCTGAGAGATGTTGAGGGCACCAAAGTCATTAAACAAGGATGAAGCAGGTGAAGGGAGAGCATCTGGAAGGTAAGCAACACAAGTTTCCAAACAGCCAACTCAGGCAACCCACAAATCCTACTGGGTGACGACTCCTAAAACAGTAACAGCAGCAGCAAGCTTATGCCCAGGGGTTGCTGCAACTCTGGGCCTCGGGTCCCGATTGTGCAATGCACCTCCTTAGTGGGTACACTCACTCAGGCAGAACTGGGGGGTCTACTTAGTAAGAAGCTACACACATCAGAGCTTCTGCTTAGAACCAAAAATCAGAATGAAGCAAAAATCAATACTAAGACTCCGAGCCGTGTTACTGGGAGTGTGTGTATTTACGAAGGGAGGAAGGGAGCCCATTAGGTCGCTGTGAGTCACGCATGGCTTGGTGGCTCTGGTTTGGTTGCTATGATCAAAGGACTTGTGCTCCTGAGATCAAACCATGATCAGAACCTGTGAGAGGTGGGAAGTCCCCATAATGAGACCTGGACCGGGGGTGGGGCCTCTCACAATGCTCCAGATTCACCCATTCCACTCACTATGGTCACCAGATGTTTGAAGTCAGCAAGGTCACTTGCTACTACACACGGCTTTGAAGATGGAGCTATTCAATGTCTCAAAGCAAATGGAAAATCCAAATCGCTTACAGGTTCAGCACCTGGCAGCAGAACTACACTGCAGCTTATTGTGGATTTCCTGAAGGTGAAGTCTCTGAAAAGGTGCACATGAGCGACACTGGGGTAGTTGGTTGATTTCCTTCCTGGGCTTAGTTCACCTTTCGTGGTTGTGAGTCAAATGAAGCTATCTGTGACATCATGAAAAAACGTATTCAAGGCGCATGTTCAAAGGCGCTTCCGGTGACATCAGGGTGCGGCACACACAGCCTGCTGCTTCATTTCATGACCCAGTCTTTCACCGGAATTAACATTAATAAGCTGATGCTATTCATTTCATACTAAGTGATTAATCACATGCAAGGTGAATGTACCTAATAAAAAGAGCAAGGAATCATTTTATACGGAAGGCATTTAAAAACAAGGCAGTATTTTAAGTAAATCCCTTTCGCATCTTTGCTATTACTATAAAGTCAGTATTGAAACTAGATGGGCGTGCTGGGAATGCTAAGGATAGTATGAAAGAGCCCAGTGCTGTGGTGGGTTACACACTGGGCTGCTAACCACTAGGTCAGCAGTTTGAAGCCACCCTGCTGCTCTTAGAAAGTTGAGGCTCAAGGTTCCAGTACTGAGTTACAATCTTGGAAACCCACAGGGGCAGTTCTAAACTTGTCCCGTAGAGGTGGTTATGAGTCATTTCATGGCAGTGAGTGAGTAAAAGATATGTTAGTCAATTTTATTCTGTGTTAAAATGTTGATGTTTTTCCTAACAGTAGAGGAAACCAAGGTGGACAGTTGCAGACAGCGTGGCGGCCTGATAGAACACCCCCCCCCAAGAATCCATCAGAGAATGACGAGTGTGGAATGCTGATTCTCACGATGACCCATGGCCGGGAACACCCTTGACTGGTGCAGTGGACTCCCGCTCAGTTGCCACCTCCCGAGCAAAAGCCACCTGTGGCCACTGACTCTTACAATAGCCTCACAGAGAAACCTGGAGATTTTCTGTCCAAAGGTGTGTGCACAACCTTTGGGACAGTTCCCACTTCCAACAATACATTCAAAAGGAACAGCCCAAGCTATGGACACAACCCATCAAACTGTCATCACTCTTAAAGGGGGGGGGGGGGGGATAAGCGAACTAGGAAACAAAGCACACGGAATCCCATGGGGCTGGATAATCACTCACGATACAATGACACAGTATGTGTACTGCGTTACACCTGAGTGGGTGCACGAGTCCAAACCTTTAGTAAACCAAAGAAAGGAACCGTGAGGCTCTTTTCTTGACACCTGGAGGCTCCCTCCCTGGAGGTCCATGCCCTTCTGGAAGTGTTTCTAACACGCTCTCCAGCTGACACGACCCAATGGCACTTGGACATCCTGGGCTCCTTCCCAATGTTTCCATTTTGGGAACAGGAAGTCTACAGGGGTAAGATCATGGCTGTGTGACCGCAGGTTTCCAACTAAGTTCTCAGTTGATAACCCTTGCCACCCTGGAAGGGCAAGCAGGTAGGTGCATGAGCATGAGAAAAATTAGTTTAAAACTCCTCAGTTCAACGTTCCTGGCCTTTTTTCCAGCAACGCAGTTGAGCATGTTCTAAAAAGTTCCTGATAAGCGTCTGTGATCATCTTGTGACCTTAAAGAAAATCTATCAAGGGGGGCCCTTTGGGATCCCAAAGCACTGTCGCCATCACCCTCACCCTCTAAGCTGGCTCTCTGTGGTGAACTGATCTGGCCCTGCAAAATGCCCTCAGAAGCCACTGTTTGGATTGGGTGTGTTTTCTAAAGGCCCCTGAGGAGAACAAGCCAGGCGTATTCCTGAGAGGGAGGGTTGCCTGCCGCCACATCTCAACATGTTACTTGGAACAAGCCTGTGCATGTCTGAAGCCCCACTAGCAACACTTTTTGACTTGGTTTCATAGGGTGTGTGTGTGTGTGTGTGTGTGTGTGTGTGTGTGTGTGTGTGTGTGTAGACACAGAAATGTGGGAAAGACACAGACCTAAATCTCAGAGCTAGCTCTGAGGGAGAAACAGGTATCTCTAGTTCATTGCCTTTCTTATAAATGGCTATCTTTTCCAGACGGTCTAGCCCGTGTCTGCGTGTTTTTAGAGCGTGACGAGAGTCTTACCGTGGCCTGCATATGGCTTGGCACTGTCGCTGAGAAGGCTGGGTGAGCTGCTACTATTCGTCATTCTCTGAAAAGGGAAACATGCACACAACACATTACTGAGAACACACACTCAAGAGCAGCTACCTAAGGCTGCCTCTCTGGGCTTCTTCCCCTCCAATCCACCTCCCAGGAACCACCACGGCACATCAGATGAACCTTTTCTCCGGAGCAAGTTACTTAAAACCAGAAGAGCAGACCTAGCTTGAATGCCATTCCTATAACTTACTAGTCTGGGCAAGACACACAACTGCTAAGTTTCCTTCCATTCCTTACATTGCTGGAAGAAAAAGGCACTTTAAAGGAACACTGACTGTATAAAGCTGACTATATATAAAGTTAATAAATGTTTACTGCCCTCTTCCAATGCATAATATAATCTAAGCACCTTACAACTGAGCCTATAAAATTAGGCTATTCTGTAAGTATACGCTATGCTTGCTTGCCTTGGTGGCACTGTGGGTTAGGTGCTTGGCACTTCAAATCCACCAGCCTCTACAACAGAAAGAGACATGACTTTCTGCTCCCACTAAGTTGTGCAGCTCCGGCAATGCAGCGGTGGAGGCTCGCTAGGAGTCAACATCACCTGGGCGGCCGTCATCACTGCCTCCCGGCTTTCTCCATCCTGCAAGCCAGCTGGGTCCTCATCTCAGACTTGAATTCTATCTCACTGCCTTCAGGCGCCTGTGACGAGCTACTGTGTTCAAATCGCCTCTCTGGTTCGCACTTTTGTCACCCTGAGCCTGTCCCTCAATGCCGGGGGAGGGGGGAGAGGCGGAGGGGCAGGGGTTCCTAGAGTTGCTTTCAATACAAGAATATATATATGAAAAGCACCTGGAATTGTGACTCACACAGTAGGTAGTTAAAAGAATTGATAAGTTAAACTCTTTTTTAAAAAAATATTGGAGGGGGGGGGTTGTTCTGCATGTTTATTTATATGCTCATAAATCAAAATGATCCAGAGTGCCTATCTACATGAAAACAAATCTTTTCTAAGTAAAGGTTAAAATCCCACAGAAAACACTGGCTTCCTTGGATCCGTAAAATCCATCTGTCCTGAAATGTTAACACCCCACTTGTCTGAAACTGCCCTATTGGGCCGGTAGGGAGAACCTTCCAAAGTCGAGCCTCAGAGGCCCAGAAGGGACAAAACAGACAGCAGTGACATCGTTTCCAGGTGTATCGCATTTCTCTAAGATTCTGGCTTTCTAGTCTTCTTTTTAAAAGTCCTCAATATCGCACATCATTTGCTAAAGAAAAAAGAACTGGTCAAAAGTGTAAGTAAACTGAACAAATATTGTGGCTTTGACTTTATATAAAGTTTATAAAATAAACTCAGGCTTGAACTCAAAAAATAAGTAGACTATAAGGTAGTGATATAGAGAAGTGGAAATATATGATGCTGAGTTAATTTTATGTCACAAAAAAAAAAAAAAAAAGCCAGCCAGCAATATGCTGTGATATTCAAAAGGCCTTTCTGAAAGGAAAGGCCACTAGGGAACACTGAGACCACCCTAGTAACCTGGGCTGGTAGAAAGTTCACTAGGGAAGCTGAGCACGGGGACCGGTAGCTGCTTCGAGAAGTTAACTAAGAGTCAATGGGTGAGCGATGGGACGGAGACAACTCTTCGTCATATGCACTTCTCTAATGTTCAACATGTATGACATACATATGCATTAGCTACACAAAAAGGAAACTCAAAACCATCACTAAGCAGTTCAGGTCATAAGCATATAAAGCACTCAGAGGGAACCAATGCCTGCCTTTCTCTTCGCCACCAAAGCTGGAGCAGAGGGTTCACCTGTATCCGACCCCGCCCCCTCCCCACCACCACCACCTCTCTCCACCCCATCACCTCCTCCAATCCCCTCTCCTGCTCCCCGGAGTTAGGAATTGCTCCAGGCTAGATCGCCTCTGCCCTGGGATAAGGGGCACCATACTAGGGTAGGGTACCTGCATCAAAGGATACTTTGTTTCTACGGGGCTTCCAAATCCGTTGAGGCCGATAAAGCTGGTGCTGAAATAGGACTCTGTGAGACTAGTCTCGCTCAGAGCACCTCCATCTATCCCAGGGACTGAAAGAGAAGGAAAACCAGGGATTCAGAATCAGCTCCTTTAGTCTGTGTCCTTATGCAAGTTTAAGTCTCCTATCTTTGTCTCACTGATTGTTACATACCTGTTGGTAAACAAAAGGCAACACTCCCCCCTATGGCTCCACTTGGGAAAAAAATGGGCCTCAAATTGGCTCGTTTCTTTGCAGAGAGGGAGTGATTTAGTTGACAAGTCACCTACTAGCCACCAAAAACAACATGAAGAAACCACCACTTGCATTTCCAATCTTCTCAAGTTGTCTTCCTTTAATTTAGCCAGGGAGTGCCAAATTCAACCCACTGAAATTTCTCCAGTGACGCTTTAGGGGTAAACACGCAGGGCTCTCAGGCCAGTTTCACTCACCTCTCTCGAAAGATGCGAGCAGAAGTCCCATGCCGACTCATAAAACATACTGCCACCGGGCTGATTCTGATTCACAGTGACTCCACAGGGCAATGTGGGGCTGCCCCTGTGAGTTTTCGAGACCGTGCATCTTTTATGGGAAAAGACAGCCTCATCTTTGTCCCCTGGAACAGCTAATGGATTCAAACTGTTGCCCATGGGACGATCAGGAATACGGACAGCCCTATGCTGACTTGGGGGTAAGATGAATTGTATCTAATTAGGCCATCCATTATATAGCAGCAAAGTAGCCAGCAAATTGTTAAGTATCCAGCAAATAAGTTTCACTGTTTTGGGTGGCAGTTTACACAAAGCAGGCTCCCCGTTTGAAGATTCCCACATAAACGGATCAAGGAACGGCAAAAGGGGCGTTCCCCCCCAATGTACCAATATAACTGTTCTGGATGTTGTGTTTCCAGGTCTCTAGTTTCCCTAGACACAGACAAAGAGCCCTTAGTGGCTCTGTCAGCTAAAGCACTGGGTTGCTAGCACTCAGAGGAAAGAGGCGGCAGCTGCCTGCTCCTATCCAGACTGCCAACCCCGGCCGACGCGGGTTGCTGAGTCAGTGACTCCATAGCAGTGAGCCTGCGGATCTGGTTGGACTTGCTTAGTAGTGGAGCACCACTCTAACAGACGGGTCCCTCTGCTTTTCATCTCCTGGGATAGCTGGGTGTCAAGGGTTAAAGAGTATGCAGGGGGAGAGTCTCAGGAAGCCCTCTGGTCTCAGGTGCCCCGTCACAGTCTGGCTTTCTTCAGGACTTGGTTTTGTAATACACTTCCCTCCCATTCTAGTGAGATGGATCATCCATTCCAGCCTGGGCCAGAAAAGACGGTGGGAGGTCACAGGTTCAGCGCTTGTGGTTTGGGTAGGCTACCAGTTTTGGGGAGAGTGGCTATCTTGTTGGCTCTTGCTTAGTGAGACCACTGTACATTAAATGGCCCCTCCCCCCAAGCTCTGAAGAGACCAGACACTGCTCAGGGCATGAGGTCGCATGAACTCTGTAGACTGTTTTAAGCCGACTGATGGAGTTGTCTCATGAGCCCACAGTCTGAAGCCCTCAAGCCTACAAAGCCAACTTTGGCAGTTGTTTGGTTATGTCTGAGGAGTATCTCGCACTCGTGTCTCCAATGACTGAACATGCCTGCCCACACGGATCTGAGTTTGCAGCACGCACAGGCACTTCTGCCTGTACCTGCTGATACAAGTAGAGGCCTGTACCCATCTATACATGATCTCAGCCTTGGTTTTTGGTCTTCTGTTGGCCTTGGCATCTTCTCTTATAGGTACACCCCTCAGGACAGGCATCCACCTCACATGACTCGTGAAGCCATGCCCACGCACCCCACAATCAGGGCTACTTTTCCCAACCACAAAAAAAAAAACACCTACGACCTACAGGGTATTGTCCCCTTGCCACTCCTCCTGCTGTACCCAAGACAGGCCCTCTTGTGAAAGAGGAATCACACCGTCTGTGTTCCCAGTGGCTGCGCCACATCCCACTGTGCATCTGCACCATTCAGCCAGCAACAGTGGGCACGTTGGTTGTTTCCATTTTTGTGCTATTATGGATAAAATGGCAATGAATAGCCAAACCCACTGCTACCACATCTATTCTGACTCACAGCGACCCTAGACAGGGTTTCCAAGGCTGTCGATCTTCACGGAAGCAGACAGCCTCCCCTTCTCCCAAAGGAAGGTGGACCAAGTCTCTGGCCTGGTGGGGAGCAAGCCAATGCTTACTCCCAGCGCCCCCGGGCTCCTTTAGCAGTGCCCCAACCAGACACGAACAGCCCTCACCACCAAGTCAACTCCAATTCACAGAGTCCCTATGAGACAGAGGAGAACTGCCCCGTGGGCACAGGTAGTCTCACCTTCCTCCTTGGAGCAGCTAGTGGGTTCCAACTGCCCAAATGGTGGTGACACAGTATGCCACCAGGGTGCCTTTGTCAGCACTCGGGATGCGCAGTTCTGTTCAAGAAGGACCACACTTTTACTGTGAGAGGAGCCTACTCAACAGTCGTGGGTTGGCTGGTTGTTTTGCTAGCCACTGAAGGCTCAAGTCCTTCATGATGGGTCAGTGTCCAGCTGATAGGAAAAGTGGAAGGTCAGTGGTCTTCTCTCAAAAATGGACAGCCTTGGGAACCCATGGAGGCAGTTCCACTTCGGTCCTGTGGGGTCACTGTGAGTCAGAACCAACCGACTCATGGCAGTAGGCTGAGTACAAGCATCTTTCCCCGTGCCCACCAACCCCTCGGGCGTCACTCTGGTGAAGGTTGGGCAAGGTGCTTCAGATCCTATTTCTGAGCAGAGACACTGGACACTCAGCTCTGTTCAAACTGCTCGTTTCAACATGCACAGCCACTTCCTTTACACATCCCCTGAACTGCAAATAAGATGGCCCTCCTCTGCCCATGTATAAAAGCATCGAAAAGAATTAAATGCATAGGAATAAATTTAACCAGACATGTAACACAAAAAAACAGTAAAGCATTGCTGAAAGAAACAAAAGAGTAAACAGTCGGAACAGCCTGACTTTCGTGGACTGGAAGACTTAATATTGCTGAGATTTTAATGCAAGCTGATACAATCTACAGCTTCAATGCAATAACTCCATTCGAACTGCAAGCCCAGTCTGCAGAAATGAAAAGGCCAACCTTGAGACACCCAAGACACAAAACCACCCTGAGCACAACAGAGAGGCCCACCTCCAGTTTCATCGTGCACGACAGCTACAGTAAACAAAGCAGCGTGCTAAGTACGAAGAACCATGCAGGAGGAGAACTGAGTCCAGCTGACCTGCAGAGAGCCAACTGGTTTCCAATAAAGGTTTCAGGTCCAAAATCGCCTCTCCAGTAAATGATGCTGAAACACACAATAAGCTCCCCCAAGAGATGGATGACCTAACCATTAAGAACTAAAGCCATGAAACTCAGAGAAGAAACGGGCCAAGCTTCCACACCTGGCTTTTTATCCAGGGTCTGACCAGCAATGGGTGAAAGGAAGAGATGAAACAGGACTTCACTGAATGTTACTAATTAGCAAAGGAAACGGATAACCTACAGAATGGGAAAAAGTACTTGGAAACCACAGATCTGAGTAAGAGTTTACTAACCCCTGTAAGGTTCACCCCCACTGTCCCATGCAAGTCAGAGCCACTGAGAAGCACCACACCCCAAGTGAGGAGCAGACGTAACACCAACAGGAGGGCAGAGGGTTTCTTTGGAACAATACAGTGTTGTTTTTATTTTCTACATTTTTGCTAAGGAGCCCTGGCTGTGTATTGTCACACATTGGGCTGATAACCACGAGGTCGGCAGTTCAAAACCACCAAACACTCCTCAGGAGAAAGACAGGGTTTTCTACTCCTGTAAAGAGTCACAGTTTCAGAAACGCATGGGGCAGTTCTACCCTGGCCTATATGGTTGCGGAGTCAGAATTGACTTGATGGCAGTGAGTCTCTCTCCTATGTAGCCTCAGTGAAAATCTATTACTTTTGTAATGAGAAGAAAATTGTGTCTGAAGGGTTCCTTATCTTCTGACTTAAGGATCACACTACTCCAGATGTGGGTGAAGAAAATAAGTCTTTGAAAAGCAATTGGGGGTTTATACACAAGGATATTCAACACAAATTATGACACTATATAATTGCTCAAGGGTTCATAAGGGTGGAAGGATGGGAGAGGGAGGGAGAAAAAGAGAAGCTTATACCAAGGACTCAAGTAGAAGATGTTTTGGAAATGATGATGGCAGCAAATGTCCAAATATGCTTGATACAACTGGTGTACGAAATGTTATAAGAACTGTAAGAGCCCCAAATAAAAATGATTTTTAAAGAATTTTTTATAAAGAGGATATTCATTACAGCATTATTTTAATAGGAAATTTTAAAAACGATGTAAAATTTCCAGTGACAGAAGGATGCCCGTCAATTCCACGTGATCTGTGTGAAGAACTCCAGCAGAACCAAACAGAAACGGGGGCAGAGAAAACAGGATGCTGCAAACAGCCAGCGGGGTCGAGGCTAGTGGCAGCTGCAGGGGTCCTGTGGCGTCCTCCCCACCTGATGGACTTTCAAGCTCCCTTAATGAAAGGTTACAGCCAAAAGTGACCGTGAAGGCCAACGAATGGTGTGTCACGGTCACTGACAAGGTGAAGTGACGGGGAGCACAGTGGTAGCTGTGGTAGCATGTCGCCTACAACAGGAGCCCTGTGTGTGGCACAGTGGGGAAGCACTCTGTGGACAACAACAGGTGGGCACTTTACCCCAGCGCAGTTGAAGCTTCTTGGGAGGGTTAGACAGCAACTGACCTGGCCCTTAACGCCCACACAGATGTACGGCTTTGAAAACCCTAGCAGGCCGCTCTTACTATCCTCTAGCGCAGCGGTTCCCAGCCTGGGGGTCGAGACCTCTTTGGGGGTCCAACAACCCTTTCACAGGGGTTGCACTATTCTTAAGAGTTGCAAAATTAGAGTTATGAAACAGTAACAAAAATCATGTCATGGCTGGGGGTCACCACATGAGGAACTGTATGAAAGGGTCTCGGCATTAGGAAGGTGGAGGACCACTGCTCTAGCTGCAATGAGTTTCTAGAATCAAAATGTTACCAAATCTCACTTTATGTGGCTGGATTGAGTAGTTTGGTTTTTAGGTTTTTATTTTTCATTCAAGTCATGAAGACACATTTTCCTAAAGTTACCAAGAGCACGTAATACCTTCCTTCCGGAATATTCAAAGAAAAGAGACTCCTCCAACCCCTTATTTTCCCAATCCATATTTCAGTAAACTTTACACCATCCCTTGTCCTGTAGAGTTGCTGAGCCAGCAAGGGCTGGGGGACAGTGAGTGAGGTGAAGAACCATGAGCCATCAATCCACTTTGGGCTGGGCCCACCACATCTGTGCACTCTGACCATCTCTAGGACTACTGGTGGGTACCTATGGGCACACTATCGACCGCACAATCACTGTGTGCATCGACTGTATCACTCTATAGGGCTGGTGGCCTTTGTATTAAGGGTTAAGCAAACAGTGACACAAGGAGAGCTGGACGTGCCCTGAGTTAGAGTTACCACGACGTGGCCTGGGACGTGAAAGCCCTCTCTTCACCTAGCGGAACTGACTCTGCTGTTAAGAGTCATGTGTATATAAATCCAGACACAACATTCCACCTCTTCCTGTGTGCGCCAATCCTCAGCTGGTCGCTCTGGGAACCTTGCGTTCACTGTCACAGTACCTAAAGAGAGAGGTGCAGGGCAGCTGCCTGCAACAGCAGCTGCCCTGGGACTAGTCACACATAAAGGTTACCAGGGAGCATCACAGTGCACAGAATGATAGAATTAAAGCCTCTCCCTCATGTTTATATGATTGCCTTTCAAGAAAACCCTCGCAGTTTGATAAATGTTCTCTATTGTCTTCAGTCTTATGCCCTCACTGAAACGTGGTGACTTCTCCCAAAACATGACTAAAACAGCAGCTTGTGTGTTATGTATGAGTGGACTTCTAAGAGTTCGTGCAAGGTGTAATTACAAGACAGGTGTTGAGGTTTTTGTTTTATTCAAATTGCTAAGAAATCTTTTACAAAGCCCCAGTGCCATCGGGTCAATTCTAACTCACAGCGGCATTACCAAACAGAACAAAACTGTCCTTTGGGGTTTCCAAGAAGACAGCCCCCTCTTTGGCCCTCAGAAAGCAACTGGTGTGTTCCAACTGCGGGCCTTGCCTGCCACCCTACCCCAGAGCAGGGCCATGATGATAAAACACAAGATTAAACCCAAATCAGACTTAAAAGAAAGACATTTAAACACTGAATTAAGCTCTCCCAAGCCCTAACTAGCAAAGGCAATAATAACAGAGAGAAGAAGTGCTCAAGTGCTCATCTTAAGTGGCTCAGTTGGCAAATTAAAGTGAGGACAAGAGTCGACGGCTGTGGCAGATTTGCCCAGTGAGAAGGAAACCAGATATCAAAGGTAATGCTTCCTTCTGCCCAGTACAAAAGACTCCCTTCCTCCAGCCCACCACCCCTCCAGTCCCAGAAGCACAGTCGATCATGTCACTCATTGTCACAGCCCAGAAGGGCCATCGCCATGAATCAGCAACCTCCCACCCACACCCACAGCCCAGTCCAGCCCCTCGGAGCTCTCACTGCAAGAAGAAACCCACTAGCTTCGTTCCAAAGCTCTGGGCCTTAGCGCTCCCGGGCCACTCTGAAGCACACTCCTTTTCCACCAGGCACACTCCACCCTTTTCAAAAGCACTGGTGCAGATAGGAACTGGAACCACAGGGAATTCAGGACAGATGAATCCCCCAGGACCAGTGGGGAGAGTGGCGATACTGGGAAGGTGGAGGGAAGGTGAGGGAGAAGGGGGAGCAGATGACAATGATCTGCATAAAACCTCCTCCCTGGGGGACAGACAGCGGAGAAGTGGGTGAAGGGGACGTCAAATGGTGTAAGATATGACAAAATAATAATTTATAAATTATCAAGAGTTCTTGGGGGAGTGGAGAGCAGGGAGGGAGGCGGAAAATGAGGAGCAGATACCAGAGGCTCAAGTATAAAGCAAATGTTTTGAGAACAATGAGGGAAACCAATGTATAGGAGAGGCTTGACACAATGGATCTAATTGTGGAATGTGATGAGTTGTATGAGCCCCAGATAAAATGATTCAATAAGATAGATAGATGGATGGATGGATGGATGAAGCGGCCCCTGAATCACGACACCTTCCCAATCTCTGTGAACAGAGTGCAACAACACGGTTTCCATGCACAGCTCGTCACACTGCCATCTCAAATGCCATCACTCAGGTACATTCCAAGCGAGCCAGGCCTGGGCTCGATGCTGCTTCCGTCCCACCCATCTGCTAGCTGGCCCAGAGGAGTGGGCAGTGTCCGGTAAGCACAGGAATTTTTCTAGCCAGGACTAGAGTTCACATAGGTCACATCATGCACTCATGGGTAAGTCATCTGCAGGAAGCCTCAGCCCCCCAGCGCAAGTGGGTGTGATTTTTAAAGCTGCACACAAGGCTGGCCCTCAGGAGCAGCATGGCACCTCTGTACTAAGATTAGTCACAGCAATACCTATGCCAAGATAAAAAACGAAACAAAGCAAGAAGGCCTCCAGCAGCAATTTTACAGAGCTCAAGCTGCTTAACAAGTAGCCAGTTGAGACCTTATTACTAAGAGTACACACAAAGCCGTTTCCAGCCTGAGACTTTTAAGTATATACATTGTTTTGCTCCCTCAACCAAAGAAAGTCAGCAAGATGCTGACATGCAGATGATTCTGAGGCGCACTGCGTGAGAAGTCAGAGAGCAAGGGTGGGCAGTGAGGACAAAGGTGCGCCTCACCCAAGCCATGGTCTTTGCAATGGCCTCAGAAGCACATGGAAGGTGCAAGATGGAAGAGTTGATGCCTCAGAATGAGAGCTCATGAGGCACCCACATGGAGAGTACCGTGGACCACCAGAGGAACAAACAGATCTGTCTCAGATGAAGTACAGCCAGTGTGCTCCTGAGAAGCAAGGATGGTCTGAGAGATCTGAAATAATCATTTTTCATTTACCAAGGGGTCACGCAAGTGGGGGGGCAGGGGAAGGTAAAAAGAGAAGCTGATACCAAGGGGTCAGAAGAACCGGGGCGAGGGGGGCTAAAAAGAGGAGCTGACACCAAGGGCTCAAATAGAAAGTGAATGTTTAGAACATGAGGAGGGTAACTATGTACAAATATGCTCGATACAATGGATGTATGGACTGTTGGAAGAGCTATAAGGTGACCACACGTCCCGCTTTTGGTGGGACAGTCCCAATTTTTAACAATTTGTCCTGCGTCCCACAGCGTTTTTTAAAAGTCCCAATTTTTGGAGAGAATGCACAATGAGCTAGAGTATACTGTTTTCAGCTGCCATGTGGCTATTTCGCCAGGATATGAGTCTTATCAATGGTGTCCGGCTGGTGTCCCACTTTACCAATGTTAAAATCTGGTCACCTTACTATGAGAGCCCCCAATAAAATGATCTTTAAAAAAGAGAACTATCTTAAGCATCTAAAATTATCTATAACAAAATAAACTGCGGGGAACCCATTATTGCTAATGTTGACATTTTTGTACTGTTTGCTTTAGATTTTTAAGTAAATAAAGCTTGTGTGCAGTTGGAAAAAAAAGCAGCAAGAACGGCGAGATTTGGTCTCATGCACGGTACTTAACAGAGAAGCCTCCAGCTTGGTACGGTCAGCAGGTCATGGGGGACCACCCTTGGGAAGATGGGTTGGCACAGAGGCTACGATGGGCTAGGGCAGGACCCACAACATTGTTTCGGTGCACCAGAGCTCCCCAAGGATTGGAACTGACACAACAGCTCCTACAGGTCTTCCAGCATGAACCAGCAGTTTACCCAAGAGCAACTACACGAAAGAGCATGTAAGTGAGCAGGTAAGGTGATTGCTGACCGCCCATCCTAATATGGAAACACTTCTTCCAATGAAGGTGGTTTTAGTTTGCCCTTTATGCTGTTTCCTCACCATTCAAGCTGCCGCCGAGGAGTGAGATAGCTTGGAAAGCCTTCTAGTGCTCGATGGCTTTCCCAGTCAGTGATTTACTTAGAACTGAGTCATGGGCACAGGACACCACCACAGGAGCGCCCAAAGCTAGGCGCTTACTGCGTGCCAACTGAGAAGCAGAGCTTAAATCTGGAGACCACCCAGCAAGCCATAAATAAGCCTCTCTCCCAAATCCATGGTCAGCTAACTTGAGCTAATCTCCCACCAAGAATCTTCTCTTTGTGGTTTCTGAGATAACCTTTACAACTCTGAACTCTCAATCCTCACCTTCCCCCTCTCCCCCTCCCCATGATTTAGTGCCTAGGACAGTGGTTCTCAACCTGTGGGTTTCGACCCCTTTGGGGGCTGAAAGACCCTTTCACAGGGATCACCTGATTCATAATAGTAGCAAAATGACAGTTATGAAGTAGCAAAGAACATAATTTTATGGTGGGGGGGGGGAGGTCACCACAACATGAGGAACTGTATTCAAGGGTCATGACACTAGGAAGGCTGAGAACCACTCCTCTAAGAGGAAGACTCTAGGCCACACCCAAGGGTTTATCTCTCCTTAGGCAGAGGCAGGGCTCCAGAATCCTCCCGATAGCAGCCTGGAGCTAGCCTGATAAAAACCAGCCTCAGGGGAGAGGGTCTGGATACAAATAAGTCCTATTTTAAAAACTGCAAGGTCTGTGGTTCAAAACCCACTAGGTGTCCCACTGGATAAAGAGGCAGGCTGGCTTTCTGCTCCTGAAAAGATTTACAGACTCAGAAACCCAGAGAGCAGTGGTTTTCAACCTTCCTAATTTATTTCTCACCCATGAAGCTTTCTATCCCCTTAAAACCTTTTCCTTAAGAAGCCCCCAGGATCACGCTATGTCTTTGGAGAAAATCTATCCACCATAATGTCACCATAAACTCTCTGCCTTGCATTTACCTGGTCGAGCAGATCCCCTTGGAAGCCAGTCTTGACTAGCCTTTCATTCTGAAGGCCCCTTAATGAGACTATGACAAGTGTGTGACTTAGAGGACATGTCTGTAGTCACCCATGGACTGCACACACACGTCTTGCACGGAAGGAGCCTGCGAGTATATGGCCTTCCACGCTGATTGACCTAACTCTCCCTCAGAAGTAATGGGCCTTCTTCTGGAAGAACCCCAGGGTGTCCTTGACCGCTGACCTAAGAACTGCTAAAGGAAATCTGGTACTTCAAACCTCACCCCCACCCCCTCGGGTCCACGGGGAGAAGGAAAAGCATAGGCAGCCATGTGCTCTGTGAAGATGAAATTAAACCACAACCTGAAACCCGCTGCTGAGCCAATTTCAACGCACAGCGAGCCTGTAGGGCAGAGGGTTTCCATGGCGGGAAATCGGCATGAGAGCTGGCAGCCTCTCCTCTCCCTCACAAAGGGGACTGGTGGGTTCAAACCACCACTGCTGATGAGCGCGGAGCCTCCGGGCCTCCACCTGCAGCTTAATCACTGCGTCAGCACAGATTCACGCTATGGAGTCAAGCCAAACCCTACACAGCAAGGCTACTCTGTAGCCCAGGACGACATCAGAAATCTGAGTTGGGGGGCTGGGGGGGAGCAGCTACCACCACTACACTCCTCCTCCAGCGGGAGGTAGGCGCAGCCTCTTTCCTTCATAGCCACACACAGTGAACTGAACAAACTGTACCCCAAAGACCTAGTGCTGGGTGCCCGCTATCTCCTACTCTTTACAAGCAAGCCACACCTGCGGAACTTTCTTTTATCCATCTGTTTTGAATGACACTTAATGACTTTCCTGTGTTCACTAATCTTAGCATTTCTTCTATTACCTGTTTTTAGACATTTTCTACATAGAGCATTTATCTACAATATCTATTCTGTTCTAACCAAGCAGAACCCATTTGCTAGAATAATTGAGCAACGATTTGGATGCATCTCTCTCAGGACAGAGATGGAGCTTTCTACTCCACAGTTAGTCCCGGATGCCCACAGGGGCAATTCTAGTCTGTGCTATAGGGTCACTGGGAGGTGGAATGGACTTGACAGCAGGAAGCTTGGTTTGGGTTTTCTCTCAGGAGACGATTAATTCTAGTGGAACACGCTGTCTAGAGCAAGTGCTGCCAACACAGCGCCAGGGGTCAGGCTTCTGGAGCAAAACAAACTTGAAAAACCGCCACTACTTACTATGTGGCCTCAGTCTGAGTCCTGGGCTTAAGGGTCAAAGGGGCACGCAGTGACCTAGTGGAATAGCATGCGTGAGGGGGCAATCTAGAGGAGGGGCTTCAAAAGGCATGTGGGGAAAGCCCCCATGTGCACGCACCGGTACACAGGGAGCATCTGAAGGTTACCCACCTAGCATGAACACCGAAGACCATCCTTGAGTCGCTGGGGCTCCAAAAGGCCTAGAGGAGCCATACCCCTCATCTCCAGTTTCCAAAGCCACAGGGGGGTTCGTGGCAACCTCAAAATAGATTACACACATACGGATGTCATGTGTGGACATATGTACTCGTATTTACACAATCTCTCCCCAGAACTACATACGCGCACGCACACACTTCAGACATCTTTCTCCACTGTCTTGCCCAGGAAGCAGATGTGCAGCAGACATAACCGGCCCCCTCAGAAATCCTATTTGAATGTCTCAGAGACAGTTTAAAGCCACCCTTCAGCTCACTGAGGGGACTCTGCACCTGCCCTTCAAACCCTGCCCAGCCGTCCTCGGCTGCTCTTCTCTTGGCCCTCAGGCCACTCTGCAGCGCAGGGTTCTGTCTGCACAATTCCACCTCACAGTGACCCACAGGACGTCCAGACGGGCACCTCCATAGGAGCAGCCCTCTGCCAGCAGCAGCTGGCAGGCTCAAACCACCAACCTTTCAGACAGCAGGAGCACCCCGCATCACGTGCGTGCGTGCGTATAATTTTGCTTGCTACCGTTTTTCTTGAGAAGCTACCTTGCTTCTTTGTCCCAGTCATAGCAGTGTGGTAAAGACCCCATCCCACCTTTGTCAAGTGGTCTCCCAAGAGAGCTGATATCCAGTGCCATCACACCCAGGGACCACAAAAGGTCACACTTAAGGGATTTAAAGGGAAGATGTTTTTTTCTAAGGACTGGTCTCCCTGACCGGCCCAAACTACTCCCTCTAGGGAAGGCTACAGCTGCGCTTCCAAGGCAGGTCGGATTTGTTCATCCTGCTGGCCGCCCACGGTCCACCAACATTCCTCACCAACACGGAATTCCAAGTCATCCCTTCTTCTTCCTTATTCCGGCATACAGTGCACAGGAGGTGACTGAAATCCACGCCTGGATCAGGTCCTCGGAGTGGCACTTTGAAGACCACAGGGCAACCTTGTCTGATCGCTGGGCCGCTGCGTCCTTGAGTCCACTGTGAGGCCAAGTGAGATGAACCCGACAGCTCCGCGCAGTTTCCCTCCCGGGTGGCAGGGTGCTGGTGCTGCTGCTCCCTGGCTCGTTGTGAGGGTTTTGTTTCCTCTCCTCCATGAAGAGAGCCTTCCTCCAATTTTAATGCTGTGCTCCTCTTCTCAGCGAGCAGCAGCCTCCCGGCAGCCGTTTGAATGAGCACCTGTGGGTCTAGAGACAAGGCCTGCGCCAGCCGCCGCAAGTGCTCTGCACACTGATCCCACATTTGTCAGAATCCACGGGGTCGGATGCCTCTGCGGAGCCAACAGAACACAAACACAAGCATCTTCTGGATAGTCTCTGCCATAAGCCAAGGTACACCTGACGTCAGCACAGTGATCCTGACTCGACTTCCTCGTCTGAAGCCAGCTGGAACCTCCAGCACCTCCCCATCAACATGCCGGGAGCAGTAGGCAGAGCGCCTAGTTGGGCACCATGAGGGCTGGAGACGGCTGCCACTGCGCACCCTCACACGCTCTGTGCAGTGTCGTTCAGGTGCATATTTGTTTCTAGTTTTAGAGCATTCTTTTTAACACTTAAAAGTCTAATTTAAGTACTCTTAGAAAAATAGGAACAGTATGTTTCCTTTACCCCAACCCCTCAAAAATTAGATGTCCCGGGTTATTAATGGAACAGGTCACAGTAAAGCCCACCAAAGCTTGTCCAGGAAGGACACGCAAAGCCTTTCTCACAAGGTAGAAACACAAGAGACTCAGGAGTCCCAGCCCTTCCTCTGCATTCCTTGGGTTTCCTCAGAGGCCATGTGAGCTGAGCTTGGCACAAGGCAGGGGGCGGGGCAAGTCCTCCTAACACTGAAGTGAGGCTGCTGAGCGCTCAGTGTGTTTAAAGGGGAGGGGGTGCCTACGGGGAAGGGGGGGGGAAACCTAATTTCTAAAAATTAAATGATAAAATGTCTTCTAGAATATTAAATTTTCAAAAAAAGAAACAAATTCAGGAGGTACATACCCCATGCTGAGTGGAATAGCCTGGAGTGGGTGGGACTGCGGACATCCGAAGGACATTAGTGCACCTGACTACTTTTATATCACATTCCAATCTGCTTTGCTGCAGGTGTCCATCCGAGACACCTATCAACAAGCCACGACATTAACATGAAAAACAAATGTGAGCTATTAGCTAACAGAAGCGGGGTTTCTAGAGCCTCTAAACCCACTTTCACAATGGCTGCTCTAGATGCTTACAGCCGACTTGATTCTGACTGGTGGCAACCGGTCCGCAGGGTTTCAGGGCTGCGGCCTTTCAGAAGCAGGTGGTCCAACCTGCCTACTGAGGCACCTCTGGATGGCTTCACACTGCTAGGCGTCAGGCACCTAGTCCACCGTGCCATCCCGGGACCCTGAGTAATGATCCACTCTGGGCAATGAGATGGGTTTACCTCGACTTCATGTGTTTGTTCGTGTGGAAATGTTTAAACACATAACTCAAATTTTAAAAATAAATTACAAGAATAAAAACCAAACAGAAGATAAACAGATATAAATGACTGAGAAGCATTCGAAGCGATCCAGAAGAAAAGAAACTGCCACCGAGGCACTCACAAATCAAAGCTGTCCTGCGGGGGTCTCTGACCCGCCGCTCTTTGCAGGGGCAGGCAGCCTCACGGTTCTCCTGGAAGCTGATGGTGAATTTAAACTGCTGACCTGACAGGTATCTCAGGGGGACACAGTGGTCAAAATAGCTAGGCACAGCTCAGTCCCGAAGGTGAGGTTTTGCCAAGGAACTCAACATGACAGTCATGAAGGAAAAGCCTCCCTGCTGGAATGTGGCCTCGGCTCTGGCTTTGCCCAGTAAATACTAGCTTATCTCAGCCTGCTCCCTTATCTTTGAGAAAACAAACAAAAGCCAACACCCACCACCACCCCCAAAAAAGGTGGCATGCTATCTGATTCCATTTATGAGTGAGACTAAAAATTAAGTGGAAAAAATTTAAATTGAAAAATCATGAATTTTTCCATAAACTCTACAAAACCCCTCCTCTCCAACATTCTTAAAGCGACAAAATGATAAATTAGTGGGGAATGGAGGAACTATAAAAAGGGGACACCAGGATGCTAAAACTTCCTTATTTTGCCCATGGCAATAGGCAAACAAAGCTGCCCAAGTGATGAAATTCCATGAACTAAATACACACACACACACACACACACACACACACAGAACAAACACAACTGGGAAATCTGACTCAGCCAGGTGGATCACATAAAACAATGCTGGTTGTGATATTTACACTACAATGATCCAAGATGTCACCACTGGGGGAAGCTGGGTAGAGCAGGTGGAGAGCTGGTCACCCTCACAACAGCCCTCCAGTTAAGGAGGGTCTTTTAAGGAGAAGGGTGGGGGCCACAATGGGCAACTAACAGGAAGTGCTCTGATGGGGGTCCATGGAGGGTCACTTCAAACACAACTCTGGGGGCCCAGCGCTCATCACCTTACTCTGAGCTGAACCCCCATTATTAGTCTGCCCAGCTTGATGGTAGTCTCCACACATAGGACAAGGCTGGCAGGGGCCCATGTGTGTCCCCCCTCGGCTATGTCCTCTCCATGAGGGCACCATTTGCCGAGGCTCCTGGCTGCATCCCTCACCTAAAGCAGGCTTGTCACCTTGCAAGCATACATTATCACCGTGTCAGACGAAAGGTCTAATAAAAGTCTCTGCCACCGACTTGGGGTACTTTCCAGTAACACTGCGGAAACCTTGGCCAACTGGCTCAAGGGAAATGCCCGCCCTGTGTCCGTGGATGAAAAGGGATGATCAGGTGTAAACAAAATCACAAAGCTATCCTGACAGGCAGCCACAGCTCAATACTTGGTAGCAATTTAATTAGTCTTATAGTTACTTTTCCCCAAACACATGGGAGGGAAAGGCCACATTAGAGTTAACTACAGATTCAAATTCAACAGTATTTCCTAACATGGGCTAGACCAAAGAGTCGCCATGTGTCTGTCAGGCAATGCACCGACAATGTCACATGCAACCCTCATGACAGCCGTGAGGTCCCAGTCCTTGGGCAAATGTCAAGTCATCGGGGCCCAACCGGACCAAGCCTACTGCCCCGTGGGGTGCGCAGCAGTCTGCAATGTCCTCCCGCACAGCCACTGTCAGCTCTGAGGGAGGTACTTGTTAGTATCCTCATTTTTATGCTGAGAAAAATTGAGGCTCAAAATAAATGTCCCCAAAGCCACCAAGCTAATAATGGAGTCCAGATTCCCCCTCAGATCTGTCTTAGTCTAAAGACTCCCCCACTACCTAAACCTGTACCACCATAAAATGCAGTGCTACTGGGGAAAAATCATCAATCTACTGGGGTTCATCTACAGCAGTGTGTAGAAAGAAGAGCAAGATCATCAAGATGTAGCTGCGGAAACCCCGAGAGCGCCCGTAACTAAAATGACTGCTATCAGTCTAGCTAACTAAAGGAGCTCTGGAGCCATAGGGGTCACGTGTTCAGGCGCTGTAAGGTATGAAACTACCAGCCGCTCCAAGGGACAAAGACCGGGCTCTCTCTGCCAGTCTCGGACACTCACACGAGTGGTTCTATCCTGTCCTATTGGGCTGCTAAGAGTTGGAATGCACCGGAGGGCAGTGAGCTGTTGGTGGTGAGCGGAGCTGATTGATCCTACCAGAATTACATCTCCAAAATGCCAGCAAACCGAACCCGAATCAAACTTGATTAAACCATCCAGGATGCAGAGTCAGAAAGAAATAGGAAATGTCAGAAACAAGTGATTTAAACAAACAGTACCGTTCAACCAGTCATGGCCAATGCAAGAATGTGACCAGTGCAACACAGAGCAGAGGGAGAGAGTGTAACACACAGTATGTGCAAAAGATAACAAAAGAAACACGTCTCCCTTTCAAAGGTAAATCGTCATTGCAACTCTGCATCATCAGAAGAGTGTTGCCATTTTCCCAAGCTTGGGAAATGGCATTCTCCCCAGCTCCTCCTCCGAGGTCCCTCTCAAGTACCTGAAACAACACCGAGACAATTCTGCACACGGAAGGCTGACCAGAAAGAGGGGCCTGTCCCCCAGCTCAGGGGGACAGTCTTACGCCCGATGGAAAGAAAACCCTTTCCAATACAGGTCACCACAGACAAGAAAGGCCCCGAAAGGAACGTTAGAAATCTCCATGTCAACACTTCCAGTTTGTTCATGTTTGTAACGAATTCCATTCAAACCCACACCGGTAAGCTAAAATCCCTAAACATTTGCCAGAAGGGCTGAAATGATAACATAGCATTATAAACAGTATTGAGGGACAACTAAAACTGACTCGCAGTCCTGGTGGCTCGCTGTAGAATAAGCATGGAGCTGTTCAAATCCACCAGCATCGGGAGGGAAAGAGCTAAGGCTGTCAGGAAGAGTCTGCGGTAGCCCTCCCCGCACAGGGTCACTGTGAGTTGGAATCAACTTGATGACTGTGAGTTTAGTTTTATGCCTTGTACCCTATTCTCTAGTCTGTTATACTTCAGTGAAAGTCATGCCAGAGAGATCCAACAAAACTCGTCCTGCAGGCAGATCCGGCTTATCAGAGCAGTAGTAACTCTGTGCCTGTTCAGCTGAAGAAAGGCTACATTCTATCCCAGTTAAAGAAACACAGAGAGAAACTAAATGAATACAAACTGAAACTGTGTCAACTGATGCTTTGTAATCCGACTGACAAAATCGCAGGTTCTCAGACTAGCAAACCCTCTTGGGGCTGCGTGGTCTACTAATTACCCCAGGTGCTTCATTACAAGGAGAGGAGCAAGTGGGCTCAGCTGCAGAACTTCCAGTCAGGAAACACTGAAAGATGGCAGATCCGCTAGGACGTACACAAGGTGAGATGTAAAAGATTCAGAGCCAGCATAAACCTATAAATCTATGGTCTCCAGCTGAACAGATATGCCCACCCTACCACACCACTCAGACCAGGATCAGCCCTCTCCCCAGCCCCACCCCAGGTCCCTAGAATCACACCACAGGGGCATGAGGCTCCAGCCAAATTGTGAGAAAACTGCCAGAAGCTAAACCACACACACGTACCCTGCCATGGAATCCAGTAACTCTTAAATGATGGAATGGTCATTTAAAAATGCCTCTCGTATTAACTGGCCACCCTCAGTAAACCACACACATGACTTCACCTTCCCGAGACCTGGACCAGTGACCACCTTGAAGCCCACTGCTCCTGTTTCCCTCTCCTCCACCCATCTTCACCACCTGGTACATGAGGCTCGTTCTGTCCTTACTCCACCACTTCCTGGGTTCCCTGGAAAACAGCCTGGCAAAGGCCTGCTTAAACAGACAAGCACATTTTAAAGCTGCCTTTTCCTGGGGACCAGCTGACCACGTTGGGCTCCAGGTCTCACGGAGGGAGAGCAACTCTGGAAGGAAGCCGGTATCTGGAATGCAAACTTGCTGCCGGTCAGCAAACCCCTGATGCCCCAATTAGCCTCCTGAAGTGCTTCCACCTCACCAAATACATTGGCACCAACGTCAAGCCCACCGCACTCAGAGACGTGGGCTCCAAAACGCAAGTTTCTGGGGACATGCTCCTTTTAAAAAAAGCCTCGTGGAGCAATTCCGTAGTGCAAATCCGTGCAAAAAAAAATCGTGCCAAGTTCACTTACAGTAACACACACCTGCTCCCAATGCCCACGTTAAGTAACTGCCCGTCAAAATATGTTCGGAGCTAAACGTAGTGTTTTTCCTTGGGTTTGGAAAGGCCTAGTCCCAATTAGCTAGTAGTCATCGCCAGCACCTGCTCCCTTTCCTCTTTCCTGGTCGGCGCCTTCGGTGAAACTGACCACACGTGCACGGGCGGGGTACACAGCGGGCGCTGGGCCAGCTCAGTCGCTCCCCGGAGCACGCCCGTCCAAGGGGGCCGGATACCAAGTTGCAGGAGGCCCGGCCCCCTCCAGACCCGCATCGCAACCTTCTGATTGCCACTCGGGGACCTACGAATCCCGGAACCTCCGCCTTCACTCTAGCCAGCACCCCGGCGCGCACTCCAAAGCGTCAGCTCCCAGCCTCCCCTTCCTTCGAAAGCACGCGCAACCTGCAAAAAGACTTTCTCCCACCAGCCAGCCGCCAACTTTTCCGCAGCTTGCCACCCAATCCGGAGGAGTGGGGGACCCGCCCTCCCCGGCGGCACCCCAAAGCCCAGCGGGCCCCGCTCGGCCTGGGCGCGCAGCACACACGTGTCAGCAAACCCAGCCCCTTTCCACACACACCCCGGAAACGACACCCCCTTCTCGGGCGCTCGGCGCGCCGCCGCCCATCCCCCGGCCTCCCCGCCCCCACTGCCGTCGCCCCCGCCGCCCCCGCTCCGAGCCGCCCCGCAGTGCCCGGTGCGCCGCAGGCCCGGAGGAGGCAGCGGGCCAGGCCTAGGCCGGCACTCGGCGCGGCGAGCGAGCGGAGCCCCGGGGCCCCTCCACCGCCCCGCCCGGCCTGCCCTCCGGGCCTCACTCACTTGCCAGCCGCGCTCCATCGAGTCCCCCGGCGCTGCCGGCGGCTCCAGCTCCGGCGCCCGGGACCCCCAGGTCCGGCTTCTTGGGTCCCGGCGGCGGGGGCGGCCCGGCTCCCCCGCCCGGGAGCGCCCCCGGCGGAAAGCCGGCCCCGGGCGCGGCCGCCAGCGCCAGGGGGACGCTGTTGCTATGGAGGCCGAGGCCCGGGACGGCCCCGGCGGCGGGGTCCTCGTGCAGGAACTGACACTCCTCCCCGTAGAAGCAAGTCTTGTCCTTGGCGTAGTAGCGGCAGGACTTGGGCTTCAGCCCCACCGGCGCCCCGCCGGGGACACCCCCGGCCCCCGGCGGGGCCACCACCGCCACTGCCGCCGCCAGCGAGGAGGAGGGCGAGGAGGCGGCGGCCGAGGGGGGCGGGAGGCCGCCGCCACAGTTCATGGCAACGCCGCAGCCCCGTCTTCCGCTGCCGCCCGAGGAGCCGCCGCCACCATAGACCGGGGAGGGCAGGAAGCCGCGGCGGGGCCGGGCGGGTCTGTCCCGCAGCGGGAGCCGGAGCCGCCCGGGGAGAGGGGGAGGGGAGGGGAGAGGGAGGGGGCCGTCGGCGGGCGGGGGCGACTCGGGATTCTCCCTCCTCACTCACTCGCTCCTTCTCTTTTCTTAAAGGGGCCGCGCGGGACGCTGGGGCGGGCGGGCGCGCGCGCGGGCCCCGGCGGGGGAGGCCGGGCGCGCGGGGCTAGGGCCCCGGTGGCGGCAGCGGCAGCGGCCAGGGGGTGGGAAGGGCGGAGGGGGCGGTTGATTTTTAAATTCTGCCTCCACTCGCTCGCTCGCGCTCCGCTTCCTCCGACTTGTTTATTCCAGGTTCCTCTTCCTGAGCCGGCCGTCGCTGCTGCGCCTGCGCGCCCGCCGCGGGGGCTTGTGGGTAGCGGGCGCGCGCGGGGCTTCCCGGCCGGGCCGGGCGCTGCGGGGCCCCCGGTGTCCGCCGCCCGGCCGGGGGGCGAGCCGGCACGGGATAGGCAATGCCGTCGTGCTAAGAAGGTTGCCCTCCGTCTCCCTGAAGCCGGATGTCGGGAGCTGGGTTTTTTTAAATGGAAGAAATAAAATAGGAAAATGGCCTTTTTGGGGGGACGGACGTACTCCGACTCTCGTGGGACCGAATTTCTCCCAGTTTGCTCGCCCCCGTCCTTTCCTTTCCGGTCTCTGCTCTTACCCCCTGGCCCTCGAGGAGGCTGTCACCTGAACTTCCGCCCAAAGTCGGATCCAAAAAAAAGTGTATGCCAGCCGACTGGGCTCAGATCTATCCCGACGGGCCCTCGGAGGATTATTTCTGGAAGCTTAAGAGACTGCCTCATTCATGCCTGAAGATTGCACTTGGTTTCCTACATGCACGAGACCGCTCTTCTCTAACTTGCCTGGGCTGAATTTGGAGCTGGCTTTTCAAAGGCGGTTTCTGCTCTGGCCATGTAAATTTAACCATTTCCCCCTCAGGAATATCAGAGAACGGCTCTGAAGGAAGAAGTCATCGTTTGAACCTTGAAGTTTTTTCTTTGGAGCAGTTGTTCTCCCCTCTTCCCTCCCCCCTACCCCCCCGCAGTACTGCAGTCAGAAGACAGAATTGGGGGACTGTGGGCTGGCAGTTACTTCAGGAATGGTGCCAAACTGCAGAGGTGACTGAAGCGGATATATACCACATTGCCCATAAGATTTTTTTTTAAGTGGCCGGGGAGTTGGGGGTGGATTCCAATAAACCACAAGCTGGTAAGACGACTAGGACCCCAGTTCCAAAATCCTTTGAGAGGCTCCTCCCTCGAAGCATCTGGACCTGTTTGTGTATTTATTCAACGGATGTCTGTCATCCAGTGCCTGACTTCATCATACATTTCGGCACCTCCATGCAAACATAGACGTCTTTTGATGACTTAGAATGGAAGTTGATGGTGGCGCTGAGAGAGAGCCGCGAATCGTTAAACCCATGCTGGACTAATGAGCTCTGGAAAATAAGCGTGACAAATTGGTGTGCCAAGCAGGTTCTGTCCTAGGTTCTCCAAAAAAATGCCACTGAATCGATGAAAAACTCACAGACTTTTCACTGGAGTCAGGAACCTTGTCTTTCGCCCAGGGAATGGTTGGCAACTGCTGACCTTTTAAGTCACAGCCCATTGGGGGACAACTACGCTGAATATACAAAAATCAGGTAACAGCTGTTGCTGCTGGGCACTGATCTGGTTAGAGATAAAGCAATTTGGCATCAACATCTTGTTTGGCATGGCGTTTTCTATCACATCCTTATGCACAAGTAGAAGAGAGGTAGGAGACAATGCTACAATTAGGTGCCTTCGGGACCCTGGTTAGCCCACTGACTTATAGCAACCCAGAATAGGGCTTCCTGGTGGTAAAACCTACATCATTATCCAGCAGGAGAATCCATCTTCAAAGGCACACCTTGCTGCCTTTGCATGGATTCCGACTCGCAGCATACCTATCTCAGGAGGGTGTCCTGTATGCCTTTAAAGAGCAGACAACCTCGTCCCTCGCCCAGAAAATGGCTAGTCGGTTTCAACCGCCCACCACGGTAAGGCTTCCCTAACCCTGGGGTCCACCAGCGCTCCTCCGTCTTCATCTAAAGGCTGCTAAAGCTCCACAAACATTAACCGAGGAAGAGAGAAGTGACAGGTGCTTGTAACGCCCTTGCTGCCCTGCTCTCATTTTTGAGTAAAAGTTGAATCCCTGCAGGTGGCCACCACCGCAGGCGGGGGAGGGGGGAGAGTTGAATTCCTGCGGTGAGACATAAAAGGCCTACAGAGCTGGCTTGCAGTGTGCTGCATTTCCAGGTGGGTCACGTGATCCAGGAACTAAGGACTTGGCCTATGCATCAGCTTGATGGATGGGCCACTGCTCCCAATGCAGCTTCATACTGATGTTAAGTTTGTGAACCTAAATTCCACTTCCGGTGCATAAATGTGAAGTTTGTGACCCTGTATTTACCACTGTGGAAATAGGCAGGACCCCTGGTGGCACAGTGACTAGGCTACTGCTAATCACAGAGTCAGTAGTTTGAAATCATGACCTGCTCTTCTGAAGAAGAAAGATGGGGCTTTCTAGTCCAATAAACCAGTGGTTCTCAACCTTCCTAATGCCGCAGCCCTTTATTTTTTTAATTATTTTCATTTTTAATCATTTTATTGGCTCAGACAATTCTTATCATAATCTATACATAAATCCATTGTGTCAAACACATTTGTACATTTGTTGCCCTCATCATTCTCAAAACATTTGCTTTCTACTTGAGCCCTTGGTGTTAGCTCTTCATTTTTCCCCTCCCTCCCCGTGCCCGCCAAAGCCCTTTAATACAGTTCCTCATGTTGTGGTGACTTCCCAACCATTAATTTATTTTCATTGCTACTTTATAACTGTAATTTTGCTACTGTTATGAATTGGGCAACCCCTGTGAAAGTCATTTGACACCCCCCCCCAAAGGGTCATGGCCCACAGGTTGAGAACTGCTGCCATAAACAGTTATAATCTCAGAAGCCCACAGAGGCAGTTCTGCCCTGTCAGGGTTGCTGTGAGTCAGAATTGACTCGACAGATTGGTTCGGTGGGAATAGGCGGCAGGAGCCCCAGTGGTGCAGGGAGGTAGGTGTGGGGACTGTTAACCACAAGGTAGCAGTTGGAACCTGTAAAGAGAGAACATCTCAGAAACCCACAGGGACAGCTCTACCCTGTCCTATGAGTCAGCGTCAGTATGACAGCAGTAGGTTTAGTGTGTGCTATTAGGGAGTAGGGGAGAGGTACGTGAAAGAATCGCTGATAATAAATTCATCACCATCAGGAAAACTGGTAGGCACTGCTTTATCTAAAATCCTAAATATGTTCATTCTCTTGGGACGATTATTGTTTCACTTGACGCGTCAATCCTAAGACAATCTGAGGATGCCGTGCCATGTGGCCCTGCCATCTCTCCATCCCCCAAAGAAGTAAGCCAAACGGCAGCAGCTCTGTGCCCACCTGTGTTCATCGTAGCACGTTCTGTAAGAGCAACACAACACAAGCCCATCCGTGGGAGCATGGATAAGCGCGCTCTGCTACACGCACACAGCAGGATAGCATGCCTCTCTGAAACACAACGACGAAACTGCCAAACACCTCAGGACATAGCACATGATGCTCAGCAAAGGTAGCCAATCACATAGAGACACCTGCGTGACAGTTATTACAAAGGAACGAAGAAAACCAGGAAAGACGGTTTTCACACCAAAAGATTTGAAGCCTGTGTGAGGTAAGGGTGGGGTGTTGGGTGGGTGGTGAGGGGAGATGAGATGGACAAGGAGAGATGGGGCCGGGAGGGGGGAAGTGTTGGAGGGAGGGAGGAAAATAAGCAAAACGTTGTATGTTCCGGTATGTTCATTGACCTGAGACATATTGTCACTGGATACCATGGGCCCTCACAACGACCCCGCGGGACCAAGTAGGACTCCGTCCTTTAGTCTTCTCAGAGTGCTGGTGGCGCACTGGCTCCAATGGTGGCATTTAAACACTCCTCCTTCCATACAGATGTACAGCTTTGAAACTCTGCGGGCGATTGTGCCCCAGTGCATCACTGTGAATCAGGATTGATTCGAGGCAGTGGGTTGGGTTTTTGTTGATGATGATTAGAATCTTTATCGAAGCAGAGGACCAGATCTTTCTCCTTCCTGCCAAGCTGCTGGGTGAGTTTGAACCACCAACCTTCCGTTACTAGACAAGCCCTTACCCATTTGTGCCACCAAGCCAAAAAATCAAACTCACTGCCATCGAGTCGATGCCAACTTGCAACAACCCTGGAAGACAGGGTAGAACTATGCCCGAGAGTTCTCCAAACACAACTCTACAGGAGTAGAAAGCCTCATCTTTCTCCTGAGGAGCGGCTGGTGGTTTCGAACTGCTGACCTTGTAGTTCCCGAACCACCACCACCAGGACTCCTTGTTTGTGTCACCAACTCCTTTCTATTGTGTCAAAAAGGGGGAGGAAATAGCAAAAAAAAAATTCTAAAACTGTTGTTGGTCGCCATCAAGTCAGTTCCATCTCATGACGACGTCGTGTGCATAATAGAACTGGGCTGTAGGGTACTCAAAGCTGGACTTTTCAGAAATGGATCACCAGGTTTGTGTCCTGAGGCACCCTGCTGGGCTTGAGCCATCAACCTTTAGGCCAGTACTCCAGCTTTCAACCACCCAGTGACACAGTCTAAAACTGGGCTTAAGTAAAACCTAGTTTTACTCAAAATTGATGCAGACTCCTGGCAACCCTATAGGCAGCCCCTGTGCGTTTCTGAGACTGCAATTCCCCATGGGAGTAGAAAGCCTCATCTTTCTCTCTAGGAGCGCCAGCTGGTTTCGAACTTCAGCACCCACTGTGCAGCCCCTACGCCACCTACTGCGCCTCCCCAGCGACCCGTGTTTCTCAGAGTCCTTGTCACCATACCTGGTTCCACAGAATGCAAGTTGGTCCTGTTGAATGGCTCTATCGCTAAGGAAAGAAGCCTGGAGGTGCCGTGGTAAAGCTGCTGACAGCTAACCGGTGGGTTGCCGGTTCAAACACCCCAGCTGCTCCACGGGAGAAAAGACCTGGTCCTCTGCTTCCATAAGGCGGTATCTGTTCCTGTTGGGTGCTGTTGGTAGGTCCTTCCTCCCCACACATAACAACATCCACCAAAGATGACAACCCAGCAACCCCTCGGGGGCAATTCTCTGTTGCTGTAGTTGGAAACCGCTCCAGGACACCCTACAAGATCACTTGTTAAGGGAGGTTGGAAAGTACTGACGAAAGCACGGCTCGAGGTGCTGCGAGGCCTCTTCGGGGTCTTCCATAGATTGCTATCAGTCCAGTACCCGGAAAGCGTGCAATATGCATTATTTCCTCTGATGATGCAAACATGGGACACTTGTGCCTTCCTCGGTGATCCACAGAACACAGAGGCCCAGTCACTCTCCTCTGGTTTTCCTCTGCAGTCACGTGCCACTGAGCGCCCGTGACACACTCTGAGAGAGACAGGGCCTGGTGCGAGGGGCATACTGTGAACCTCAGAGGCAGACGGGCCCGGGAACAAGAACAGTGTGACCTAGGACACACGTTGCAAGGCAGGTACTGCCCCAGAACACCAAACTCTCTGCCATGGCGTCAATGCCAGCTCTTAGCGACCTTCCAGAACAGGTGGGGCTGCCCCTTTTGACTTTCCAAGGCTGTAACTGTTAATAGTAGAGAAGCCTGTCTGTCTCCTGAGCAGCAGCTAGTGGTTTCAGACTAACAACTTTGCAGACCGCAACTCACCGCATTACCATTATGCCACCAGGGTGCCTCAAGTTAGATCCAGTTCGTGTCTAATGTCAGTCATATTCATCTTAGTATCTAATGTTCAATGTACCTTTCTAAGCATTAAAAAAAATTAAAACCCAGGTACATGAAAGCATCCTTAACAGAATCAGTAATAATAATAATAAATGAATGTGCGTTGTTGAAAAATAGTCCCAATTGTTACTATGGGCCATTGCGTTTACCTTGAATTTTTAACATACCAGACTTTACCGGGACCGAGAGAACAGCCATATAGGCAGTCAGACATGGCCCCAATGGAGGTCATGGGTGACATGATTGAAAAACCCTCCGACCACACCTCACAGGGTTTTGCCTTGCCTTGTACTTCATTCGTCCCTAAAGGATGAAAGCACCATCCCAACGCCATCAAAGGAGCCCTGGGAGCAGTGTGCTTAGATATTGGGCTGTTAACCACCTGCCGCTATGGGGAGACAGACTAGACTTCCTACTCCCAGAGAGTCACAGGCTGGGACACCCACAGAGGCCATTCTGCCCTGTCCCATAGGATTGTTGTGGGTCAGAATTGACCCGATGGCAGTGTGTGTGTGTGTGTGTGTGTGTGTGTGTGTGTGTGTGTGAGTGACACACACCACTGGAAGGAGCAGCTCTGGTGGCGCTGTCAGGTAAGCTTTGGACTGCTAACCTCAAAGCCCATGGTTCAGTTCTACCACACGCTCTGTGGAAGAAGGATGAGGCTGGCTGCTCCTGTGAAAAGGTACAGCCTTGGAAACCTGGATAGGGCTGCTGTGAGCCAGGCTCCTCGCACCAGCTGTGTGTGGGGTTAAAGGCGCCGGCGAAGGAGCCCTTCTCCAGTCTCTAACTGACCAGTCACTCCTGCTCTGGCCTTCAGCCTGGGTCATCCCCTGGGGACCTAGTTACTCTTATCCCAGTATCTTCTGACTCTGCTCTTAGTACCGATGCACATGAAGGCTCATGTGTACATCATTTGAAGGTATTGCATATATAAGCCTTTTGTAACAAAACACAAAAACATTGTTTTTTAAAAAGGGGGTGATTCAGTAATTTGATACACCACCTGCGGCCATTTTGGAAGGCAATTTGACAGTAAGCCCAGGAAAGGAATTCTGGCCAATGGCATCCCGCCAGGCTAAGGATGGCGCCCTGGTGGCTCAGTGTGGTGAGTATCGACTGCTACCCACGAGCTCTGTGAGAAGAGCCCAACAGCCACTCCCAGGAGAAAGATGAGCTTTCTAAGCCTATAAAGATGGGTAGGTTTGGGACCCTTATGAGGTGGTTATAAGTCAAAATCAACTTGTTTTATTTTTAATTTTAATGATTTCATTTGTATAATTCACATAATGAATAATTCAGTGGTTTAAATACAATAAAAAGAGCTGTGCAATGAATTTTAGAACATTTTCTTCATCCTTATATTCATATTATTAGCTCCCAATTTCCCCCTCATCTCTCATGCCATAACCCTAAGAAACTATTAATCCACCTACTGTCTCTATCAATTTAACTATCCTGGATTTCCTATCAAGAAAAACCTGCAAATGAAACGAAACAAAAACAAACATCAACAGCAATAACAAAATAAAACAGAGAAAAACCTTAGTCGAACAGAAAACAATAGAAGCTACAACAAATGTAAAATGCATCTAAAGGGAGAATGAATGATAAGGTGTTATCTTTTAACCTAACTGTATCTGCATGAATCCCCTTCCCAATGCACTCTGTCTGATAGCGAGGCTCTTCACGTCCCTGGTCAATGGTCAGAGGAGATTTAGCAGAGGCTTAATCCATATGAGGAACCTGTCGTGGCTTTGAGACTTTCACTGTCACTCAGAGCCTTCTGCAAAAACAGGTGCTCAGGACGTAAACTCTAATCCAGTTCCCTTCTCTAGTCTTAAATTTTACTATTTACAGTCCTTGGATCACGAAGGCTAGCTAGCGTGCTCCTTCCATGGGGGCTTAGCTGACACCTCAGGAGCCCTGGTGGTGTAGTGGTTATGAGTTGGGTTGCAATCCACGTGGTTGCAGTTTGAAGCCACCAGCAGCATCGAGGGAGAAAGACTGGGCTTTCTACTCCCATAAACTGCTGCATCTGCCTCAGCAGCCCACAGGGAGCTAGTGTGCATGGCCTCAAGTCAACATTCACTCGATGGCAGTGGGTTTGGCGATTCTGTTAGTTGACATCTCACTTAGACACTAATGAGTAGTACAAAGCTGCTTTCAATGTCTCTGTATTTTTTGCCAGAGCCCTCATGGTGCTGTGGGGTTTGATTTGCATTTGGTATGTTTTATCACACACCTTCAAAGAGATGGATGGGCACATTGGCTGCATCAATGGGTTCAGACCTAACACCGACTCTGAGTGGTGGGGGACCAGGCAGGGCTTCCCTCTATTGGGTATAGAGTTGCTCGGAGCAGAAACTGACTGGACAGAACCTAGTGAGAGCAGCACGGGAAGCCGGGCTGTCCAGAGAAACAAAACCAGTTCATATATGTATAATGATGAACTTTCATATCAAGAAATCATTTTATGTCAAGAAGTCACCACCACCCAGCACAACTCAAGACCATGTGTGTGAGTCTGGGTAGACTAGAGAAACAAATCCATAGACATTCATGTGTGTATAGCAAAGAGCTTTATATAAAGAGTAACTGTACATTAAGAAAACATCCCAGCCCGGTCCAGATCAAGTCCATAAGTCCGATATTAGCCCATGTGTCCAGTCTGTAAATTCCTCTTCAAACTCACACAACACAAGAAATGATGCCAAGTGCAGGAGGATCACAGGCCAGTGGGTGGATAAGTCTTGTGGATCCAGTGTCAGTGGAAGTATCTCAGCATTGGCGTGCATCTCCACGTGGCTTCTCCAGCTCCAGGGCTCTGGCTGCCGTCAGTATAGCTCCATGTGGCTTGTCAACAGGAATGTCTCTGAGGGAGTGAGGGAGTGTCCCACCTCCAGTAAGCTAGTTTATCTCCTTAGCACCTCCAAATGACATCATCAAGCTGAGACCTGATTGACAGGCTAAACTCCACTCCTTCACTCTTAATAGTCTCAAGTTGACAACAGATTATGTAACTACCACAGTATGGATCTGATGGTAGTCGGAGCCCTCTTCAGACTCATGTACCTGCAGGCTGGTACATAGAAAATTGAAGCGGGGAAGCAGGGAGATCATAGGCTGGTAGGTGTGGCCATGTGGATCCAGGGTGGATGGGGACATGACAGGGCACTGACTGCTCCTAGGTTGGCTTCCAGGTCCATAAATACACAAAGGGCTCCTCCGGACATCAGCAAGCAGGCTGAGAGAGCTATATCATCTCATGTCAACTTGGGAAGGGGTGGAGTCTAGCTTGTCTATCAGGTGACAGCCAATGAGGCTTCTGTATGGGCATGGCCTCCTCCTAAGGATTCTGGGGACTCCTGTCTTCCTCTCTGGAGGCGAGACCCATACACATACACTCTCTGCCGTCCCTTTCCTGCTGTTGAGACACTCAGAGAGCTGTAGGAGACACATGGAGACCTGCCCCAGCATCGAGATGCTTCCACTGCCACTGGATTCACAAAACCTACCCACTGACCTATGATTTTCCTGCATATGTGCTGCATGAGTCTGAAGAGAAATTTATGAACTAGAATCGTACATGCAGGTTAATATCGGACTTATGAACTTGAGCTGGGATGTTTTCTCAATATACAATATACAATTGCTCTTTTATATAAATCTCTTTCTTATACACCTGAGTGTTACTAGATTTACTTCTCTAGTCCACCCAGACTAACGCACAGGCGAAGGGCAAGAGTCTCTCTTATATAAAAAAGCCACACCCTGAAGGAGGCATCTTCAGACTGTGACCTGATGGACAAGTTGGTCTCCACCCCTACATTTCCACACAGGTGCAAGAAGACATAAAATCCATCCCCACAAACACTGTATGGTAATGGCTCAAGCCATTTGGTCCCTGTTTATAAGAATATTGGGATTTTCAGAATCATGGTCATGATTTAGGAGGAAAACACAACAAGGCATATGAAACCTGGCCCATCTCCTCAAATCAGAATAAACCAAACACACTGCCAGCAAGCCGATTCGGACTCATGGCGAGCCTATGAAGTCTGTCTATCTTCATAGGAGCAGCAGACAGCCTCCTCTTTCTCCCTCGGAGCAGCTGGTTGATTTAACCCCCTCCATCTTGCATACCCAACTCATAACCGCACCCCCCCATCTTGCATACCCAACTCATAACCGTATCCCCCCATCTTGCATACCCAACTCATAACCGTATCCCCCCCAATCTTGCATACCCAACTCATAACGGCATCCCCCCCATCTTGCATACCCAACTCATAACGGCATCCGTGACATTCTTTTGAAACTCACATCTTGCCGTTCCACAGCTAGAGGTGCTCAGGAATGAAGGACCTTGTGTCGTGGAGGGGAGATGGGAGGGGGGAGAGCTGCTTTTTTCACAGCTAGAAAAGCTTGTGAAACTCTGACAACGACACCCAATTCCCATTTCCAATTAAAGCTCTCCTGGAAAATGGATCCCCCTCCTTTCATTTAACTAACTTCATCCCTCACTACATCCTGACAGGGGCTTCCGAGGAAACCTGACTCATCTGCCGATGACTCCCCACAGGGCCATCACCAAGCAGGCCCTCATTCTCCCTGCTAATACATCCTGTCTCTCCCCCTCTGGCCAACCGCAAGCTCAAACGCACTTTCCCCACAAGCTCCAGCAGAGATTTCCTTACTTGAGTCCAATTAGACTTGACTTAGGGTACAGGCCCCGGGGCGGGGGTGGGGTGGGGGGAATCTGGGGCTTGCTATCTGGATGATGTAGTGAAATGCAGGATTTAGGAGGGAGAGAATCTTCAGGGAAAGGTACACTGGGTAAAGCACCCGACTGCAGAGTTCAAACCCACGCACTGCCTCAGGGGGAAAGATGAGGCTGTCTGTTCTCTGAAGGAACCTGAGGTTGGCGGGGGGCTGTATACTGGGCTACTCACTGCAAGGTCAGGTGTTCAAACCCACCAGCTGGTTTTTGGGAGAAAGATGAGGCTGTCTATTCCCACCTTAAAGATTTGCAGTCTCAGAAACCCACGGGAGCAGTTCTACCCAATATTACAGAGTCCCTGTGGATCGGAATCCATTCAATGGCAGGGAGGGAGGGAGGGAGGGAGGGAGAGTCTGTAAAGATTTGCCATCTTGGAAACTCGCAGTGGCAGTCTGCCATGTCCCACAGGGTCACCCTGAGTTGGAATGAAGTCAATGACAGTGAGTCTGCTCCTGCAGAGATGATAGTCTGGGGGTGTCAAACGACCCTTTCACAGGGGTCGCCTGATTCATAACTGTAGCAAAATGAGTTATGAAAAAGCAATGAAAATAATTTTATGGTTGGGGGTCACCACCACATGAGGAACTGTGTTAAAGGGTTGTGGCATTAGGAAGGTTGAGAACCACTGCTCTAAGCTGAAATTGCCTCATGGCAGTGGGTAACCCAGTAACAGACTGGTGTATTGTGATCAACATTGCTGGCAGCCAAGGGGGTCTACACTCTGTTCAAAGAAAGAGCATATTAAGCTAATAACAGAAGTGATTAAAGTTGATTGGTAATAGATGAAATGCGAATCAGGGTAACATGTCCACAAAGGAGTGGAAAACATTCCCAAAAGGAAACAATGACCAGAGATCCTTACACACACACCCCTGTTGCCAAGGTTGCCATAGAAACAGCCCCCACCCCCGCAGTGTTGATATGTAAACAACCTCGTACTTTAATCACACAGCTTCCGGGCTGACCTTGGAGACTCAGGATCTCTAACCTGACTTGTTGCTGCTGTGGTTGTTAAGGGCCATCAAGTAGCTTCCAACCCATAGTGACGCCCCGGTGAAACCCAACAGAGCACTGCGGCCCTGCAGCGTCCTCAGGATCACCCCTGTGTTTCAGCTCTTTGTCACGGCCACGGTGTCAGTCCTCTGTTTTGCTGACCCTCGACCTCACCAACCACGATGTCCTCCAGCCCCTTCTGATGAGGCGCCCAAGGAAGTCTCGCCACCCTCGCTCCTAAGCTTTCCAGTGACGGACGCTTCTCTGGAGACAGACTTGTTCTTGTGGCAGCCAGTGGTATCGTCAATATTCTTAACCCAACACCGCAGTGCAAAGACCCCCATCCTTCTGGGGACTTCCTTGTTCGTTGCCCAGCTCGCCCGAGCGTGTGAAACGCCTGAGGGAGAGCAGCGCAGCCCCGACGAAGTGGTCCTTGCGCAGCTGCTTTTCCTAGTGCAGCGGTCACTGGACTTCTTCGTTGCTTGTGGATCTGAGTGAAATGAGAGCCTTGCCGGTGCCATTTGATCCTCTGTGGAGCAGCCTGTCATCTGTTGGTCTACTCGTGAGAGTTGTTGTTTTTGTTATGTTGAGACACGTGCACGGAGCCCTCTTGGCTTTTGAGTAAGTGAAGTGGAGTCAGCTGGATAGAACAGGTTATTCATGAGTCTCCGTCTGACCCCACGGTCCTGTGTTTCTTCATCCACCTCAGCTGCTCAGCTTACAGATCAAATGGTGCAAGGATACGTCCGTGGTACAGCCGTTCCTGGTCTCAAAGCACACTCAAATAAACTCCCTGCTGTCGAGTGGATTCTAAGTCCCAGCACCGGACGGGGCAGAGCAGAACTGTCCCTGCAGGTTTGTGCGACGGTAACTCTTTAGGGGAGAGCAAGCCTCCTTTCTCCCAAGGAGTGACTGGTGAGCAGCACAAAGTGAAACCTCTATGACCCCAGGGCTCGGCCTTTAAAGCACACACAACCAAAAAACCAATCACACTGCCATTAAGTCCATGCAGACTCTTGGTGACCTTGTAGGGCAGGGCAGAACTGCCCCGGGGGCTGCGAGACTGAAACTGGTGATGGGAGTAGAAAGCAGTCTTTCTCCCCGAGAGCAACTGCTGGTTTCTAACGGCGGGCCTTGAAGTTAGCAGCCCAGTGTCTGTCTACTGTGCTCTGGGGTTCCTGCAAAGCACACAGCATTCTGAAAGTGACTGCACAGACGCTTCAACATGCCCATGCATGTCGAAGGCAAATCATCTTACTAGGCTGTGCTGTTGTGTGACTTAAGGTGCGTGGGAGACCAGCTTCCTCATGAGTGCAAAGACCCGAGGGCGATGGCCTGCAGAAGTCCGTCAGCTCACCAAACCCCTGGAGACCCAGCTGTTGCCGAGTAGTTTCGGAGATGTCCAGCTTTCTCCCGTAAGGGCCTGCCGGCTCTGAGCTGCCAAATATTCAGTCAGCATGTTACACCCGCCTTGGCTCAGGAGGCCGAGCAATGGGGATTCTGCGAGGAGGAAAGCTCCTCTGCTCTCGGACAGTCGACAATCACAGGGGTGCGCACACTCACCAGGAGGGTCGGGGGGACTGCGACCAAATGAAGACAAGCATTGGCTGAGAGACCCACATTCCCCGACTTCACTCAGAAAAGGAGAAGTTGTGTATGAGTTTCCAGTTTTTAAAAAAATAGGACAGTAGCTAAGGGAGATACATGAATAGAGAGAGATAGAGATTGAGATACATATATCTCCAGTGGCTATATCTCAAATAGATAGGTTGATATATATATATATCCAATCTGTATCTGACATCTCTATCTCCAACAAATATTTATCTCATATAGAGCTATGTATTGATACATAAATGTCTCTATGTGGGCATATATAGGTATCTATATAACTATATATAGATATCTGTATATAGGAAATATATTGGATATATATATATGACATGTATGTGGATAGCTAGATACTGATACAGAAATATTTCTATATAGAGAAATAGTTATATATATAGTTATATATATAAATATTTCTATATAGAGAAATAGTTATATATATATTTCTATATAGAGAAATAGTTTTATATATATATATAGGATATATGTTGGAATATATATATATATATATATATATGTGGGATGTATCTATTGGAGATAGATCGATATCAATTCATGTGTTTCCCTTACCTACTGTCCTGTTTTTTAACTGGAATCTCTGACACATATTTTTCTTTTTCTAAGGCCTTCACCTAGTAGAGCAGGTGCTCTAAATTTGGACTTCTAGCCTCAAAACTGTGAGAGAATGAAATTCTGTTCACAAGAGCTACCCCCTGTGGTATTTTGTCATGAGTGCACTAGAGAACAAAGATAGTCTCTACACAGCCCCTTATTTCATGTAAATGAGATCGTACAACACTGGTCCCTGATGAACTAAGTTTTAATTTTTTAATGTGGTTTGAACATGCAAGCAGTAAAGAGTCGATTTTGTAAAGTTTGTTAGGTTTCTTGGGTTGGAAATACCTCCATCCTTGAAATATCTCAGTCCTTGGCTTTGCATGAGAAAGAATTCACGCCAAAGCTTGGTCTGTGATCCCAGTGGGTTTTGATGAAGGAGAGAAGGAGTTTCAGGTTTGACACAGGTACCCTCAGAGCACTTCACACCCACACGTGGACACCTGAGACCAGGTGGTGCATGCCCTCTAGCTTTGATCAGCTTCCAACTTCCTGTAAGAGGGAAAAAGGAGGCCTTGGCCTGTAGAGGGACAGCCCCTGGTTTCTGCCTCTAGCCACCTAACAGGTCCACCCACAGTCTCACCTCTGCCTACCAAACTGATAACCTCAGCTCACCGCCATCGAGTCCACTCCGACTCCTAGTGAGCCTGTAGGACAGAGCAGAACTGCCCCTGTGGGTTTCCCATGCTGTGACTCTTTATGGGAGTAGGAAGCCATGTCTTTCTCCCACGGAGCAGCTAGTGGTTTTGAACCACTGACCTTGTGGGGAGCAGCCCAATGTTTAACCCATTATGCCACCAGGGCACCTGTGGATTGTTAGCCTAGAACCCTGAACACAAAGCAGCTTCAAAATATCTCTGGAAAAAGTCCCTTGTCCTTTCCTTCTGTTTGTTCATGACATGTGTCACGCCCCGTCTTCATAGCCCAGCCATCCTTAGCTCTCATAGCCAGGGAGGGAGCTTACGGCCAGGGAGAGCTGAAAACAAGTTTGCAGACAGGTGACTATGCTCAATTGCGCGGCTGATATTCTTGTTCAGGTATTATATTGAGTGTTGTAAGCATTCTGCCAGGTCTGTGATTTGTTCCTTATGTGGAAATATTATTTATGTGTCTTAGGATTCATGGTTACGCATTGGGCTGCTAACAGTTAGGTGTGCAGTTTGAAACCACCAGGCACTCTGCTGGAGAAAAATGAATCTTCTACTCCTGTTACGAAATCCACAGGGGCAGGGCAACGTGTTCTTTTGGATTCTCTAGCTTGAAGCCACCAGCCACTCCAGGGACAGAAGATGAATCTTTCAACTTCCGGAAAGGAGTTACAGTCTTAAAAAAAAAAAAAAGTTACACTCTCAGAAACCACGGGCAGTTTTGTGTCCTATAGGGTCATGATGAGTCAGAAATTGACTCAATGGCAGTGAGTTTTTAATGTATATCTGTACATCTATGTGGGAGAAAGATGGGATTCCCTACTTCTGCAAAGAGTTACAATCTTAGAAACGCACAGTGACAGTTCTACCTTGTCCTATAAGGCCACTGTGAGTTGGCATCGACAAGACGGAACTATTTGGTTGGGTTTTGGTCTGGTACATCCGTGTATGTATATTGTTTCTGTCGTGTGCTGCCTGGCCCATGCCTGTTCATAGTGACCCATTATGAGTCGAACTGCCTCATAGGGTTTACTAGGCTGTAGTCTTTGCAGGGTGCCATCGTGATCATCCATTGGGCTGCAGTCGGCAAGGTTAGCAGTGTGAAACCACCAGCCACTCTGTGGGAGAAAGAGGAGGCTTTCTACTCTACTCCCAGAGAGCAGAGAGCCCACATGGGCAGTTCCACCTGGCAACCTCAGGAACCATGCTACCCGCCTCAGTGGCCGAGAGGAGCAAGGAGAGTTACAGAATCAGATCACCACTTCTTACTCCCTGGGGCTCCTGGTAGGTTCACATTCTAGATGTTTCAATTAGCAACCAAATGCTTAACCAGGATTCCTTATTCCTGTCTATCATCAACTTGTCTGTCTGTCTGTCTGTCTATCTATCTTATCTATCATACCCAACCCTACCTACCTACCTACCTACCTACCTACCTGTCCAATGAGAGATTTATTGCAAGGTATTTCCTCATGAAATTCTGGGAGCTGGGAAATCGAAAATCTGTCGGTCTCACAGCAGGCTGAAGATTTCTGCTGGTTTATGTCCCAAAGTCCATAGGTCAAGTGACAGGAAGGGCAAGAATCAAGAGACAAAGGAAGAATGTGCCCCAATACCTCTGTTTAGTCTGAAGGCCCACCTTACCCTCAGACTGGCATGGGGCAGACCCAATCCAGGGATGCATATGGCATCCAACTAAAAAGGAGGGGGAAGGCGATGGGAGTGGGGGAACAGGGCACTAATCCACCCACAGGGAGGGTACTGTCTATGTCTCCACAGGAAAGGGAGAGAGACCAGATTTCATTCCAGTGCATCAAGCCATAGGACAGCAGTTCTCAACCGGTGGGCCTCGACCTCTTTGGGGGTCAAACGATCTTTTCACAGGGGTCACCTGATTCATAACAGTAACAAAATGACAGTGATGAAGTAGCAATGAAAATAATTTTATGATTGGAGGTCACCACCACATGAGGAACTGTATGAAAGGGTCGAGGCATGAGGAAGGTGGAGAAGCACCACCTTAGGGCAACATACTGGCATGGAACAGTGCATTGACAGGAGTGGGGCACGAGCCCTACCCGAGCTATGGTGACCCCCTCCTCCCTAAAAGAATGTACTGCAGAGGACAGCACTGAAGACACAGGCTGGGGGAGTGGCCGGTCTGCCCTTTCCACACAGGAGCAAACTAAGAGGGAAAAAGAGAGAATGGACAGCATCCTGGCCACCAAGCCTCAAGGACGACATTCCTGCTCGAACCAGTCAACGCACAGAGAGGACCATAGGGCTGGCCCTAACACAAGACATACTGTCCCCTCCCTGGCCCACAGTGCTACGGGGACAACACTGGAGACACAGTGCTGGAAGTGTGTCTGCTCTGACACCCCCCCCCCACACACACACACACACATAGCGGGGCAAATCATGAAGGGAGCACAACAGAGCAGCAAGGAGAGCAAGGTCACGAAGTCCCCGAGGACTCCAGAGGCAAGGGAACAACAAGTGATCCAAAAATCAGGGGTGAGGAGGGTGTAGGAGGTCTGGTAGGGCTAGATCAAGGACAATGTAACTGAGAGGACTTCCTGAAACCCAAATGAAGGCCAAACATGATAGTGGGACAAGAGGAAAGTAAAAGAAAACAGAGGAAAGAACTAGGAGGCACGGGCATTTATAGAGGTCTAAATACAGGCATGTACATATGTAAATGTATTTATATATATGACAAGGGGGAAATAGATCTATGTACATATATTTATAGGTTTACTATTAAGGAAACAGATGGACAGTGGTCCCCTACTCAAGTACTCCCTCAACACAAGAACACTTTGTTCTAACAATTCGGCAGTCTGAGATGCTCAGACTTCCTGACACAATCACTAAAGACAAAATGGGTGCATAAGCAAATGTGGCAAAGAAAGCTGATGGTGCCCAGCTATCAAAAGATATAGCATCTGGGGTCTTAAAGGCTTGAAGATAAACAAGTGGTCACCTTGCTGAGAAACAACAAAACCCACATGGAAGAAGCACACCAGTCTGTGAGATCATGAGGTGTCGAAAGGATCAGGTATCAGGCATCAAAGACCAAAAAAAATATCATTGTGAATGAGGGGGAGTACAGAATGGGGACCCAGGTCCCATCTGTGGGCAATCAGAGATCCCCTTACAGAAGGGTCACAGGGAGGAGATGATCCAGTCAGGGTTCAGTATAGCAATGATGAAACATACCATTTTCCTCTAGTTCTTGAATGCATCTTCTACCCCACTATCATGATTCCAATTCTACCTTACTAATCCAGCTGGACTTGAGGATGTACACTGGTGCAGATAGGAACTGGAAACACAGGGAATCCAGGACAGATGAATCCCTCAGGACCAGTGGTGAGAGTGGCAATACTGGGAGGGTGAAGGGAAGATGAGGGAGAAGTGGGGAACAGATTACAAGCATCTACATATAACCTCACCTCCTCCCTGGGGGACGGACAGCAAAGTGGATGAAGGGGGATGTCAGATGGTGTAAGATATGACAAAATAATAATTTATAAATTATCAAAATAATAATTTATAAATTCATGGGGGAGTGGGGAGCAGGGAGGGAGGGAAAAAATGAGGAGGGAATACCAGGGACTCAAGTAGAAAGCAAATGTTTTGAGAATGATGACAGCAACAAATTTCCAAGTGTGCTTGACACAATGGATGTATGCATGCATTGTGATAAGAATTGCACAAGCTTCCAATAAAATGATTTTTAAGTGCTTGATACAATGGATGTATGTGTGGATTGTGATAAGAGTTATGCAAACCCCCAATAAAATGATTTCATTAAAAAAAAAAAGCCAGCAGATAGACTGGGGGAGGGGAGGGCCTTTCTTTTTTGTAGTCGTGGAAAATTCCAACATTCTAGGCTCTCTTGCATATGGAATTTGAAGGAAAAGGCAGCTACAAAGAGCAAGCTCCCGAAACTCCAAAATAAATAGAATATGTTGTGGAGAACTGCCCCCACCTTCCTCTGCCCTCCTGTGATTCCTGTTGTCACTTACTGGCGTTCAAGTCCCCGATGTCTTCCGTGTCGCTATTTGCTTATTCCTCTTTCAAGCCATTGGACATTCTGCCTCTTAGGACACGCACGCAGTCTGCCTCACGGGGTCACGGCAGTGGCGCAGGGATGCTGTTGTCAGGAGCTGCTGTGCAGCCCACGCTCAATCACAGTGACACCAAGAACAGCAGTGGAACAAGACATTGAATGCTTGATGTCCCACTGACCCCATGACTGGTTGTGAGTCCAACAGCTGTGTTCCATGGGGTTCTCATTGGCTGGTTCTGTTGCGGGTTCAAATAAATGATGGTCACTATAATGTCTTGGTAATTTAGAAGAGTCCTTATTTGGTGATAACCGGATGGCTAGAATCTAAAAGTGATTCTCTTTTATTGCAGTTCTGAGTGGACCTTTCAGTCCATCTTTCAAGGCAAAAACTTCTCATTTGTCTAGGACTTAAGCAAGCGTGGACAAAAACAAAGCAAAGTTAATGTCATTATTCTTTAGAGTTAGTGGACGTTACGGGGCACAAGCACTGATGATTGCATCCTGGTTACAACATCAAAAGGAACAATATTAATTACAGTGTTCTGATCTCGAAAACATAAGAGTACATTCTAAAATCAATCACTCGTGCGACTTTCTGAGATGGGAGAAGGGAGGAGGCAGGTCATTCAGCAGTCAACAAGATGGCGTTACAGTGGCTCGTGCGAGGGTGTCTCAGTAGAGCACCAGGCCTTCTCTCTTCTCCTAGCCCATCTTAGTCTGGAAGCTCTGTTGGAACGTGGTCAGCATCGGAGCCACATGCAAATGGCTGTGAGTAGCTGCTGCTGGCAGGCTGTGCATGCGGTGTTGTGGTAGTTACGTAATCTGGTGTCAACTTGTGGAGGGGTGGAGGCTAGCCTGTCAATAAGGTCGCAGCTTGATGACCTCATTTGGGGGTGTCACAGAGAAAAATAGCTTACTAGAGGTGGAACACACACATATTCCTTAAAAGACATTCCTGTTGAGAAGACACATGGAGCTACAATAGAGCCCTGGAGCTGGAGGAGCCACGTGGAGATCCATGTCAGTGCGGAGATGCTTCCACCACCACTGGATCCACAAGACTTTCTACCCACTGGCCTGTGATTTTCCTGCATTTGGCATCATTGCATGTGTTGTGTGAGTCTGAAGAGTACTTTATAGATTGGTATCAGACACATGGACTAATATCAGACTTATGGACTTGATCTGGACTAGGCAGGGATATTTTCTCAATATTCAATTGCTCTTGTCTATAAAGCTCTTTCTTATACACATAGGAGTGTCTCTGAATTTGCTTCTCTTGTCTACCCAGACTAACACAGGTGTGCTGGCTGGAAATCTAATCAGGTCTCAGGTATGGAAGACAAGGATTCTACCACTGATGGACTGCTGCTCCCACCTCGCTCACACAGGCACTTAAGTGTGTGGTTGAAAGAACAACGGAGAACAAAAAATCTTACCATAGTGAATGAGGTGGGGAATGCGGAGGGGAGACCCAAAACCCATTTGTAGGCCACTAGACACCCCCTTACAGAAGGGTCTCAGGGAGGAGATGAGCCAGACAGGGTGCGATGTGGCAACGATGAAAAATACAACTTTCATCTAGTTCCTAAATGCTCCCCCCACCCGCCACTATGATGATCCCAATTCTACCTTGCAAGTCTGTCTAGAACAGAAGGATGGACACTGGTACAGATAGAAACTGGAAACACAGGGAATCCAGGGCGGATGATCTCTTCAGGACCAGTGGTGTGAGTGGCGATACTGGGAGGGTAGAGGGAGGGTGGGGTGGAAAGAGGAAACCGATTACAAGGATCTGCATGTTACCTCCTCCCTGGAGGATGGACAACAGAAAAGTGGGTGAAGGGAGACGTCAGACAGGACAAGATGTGACAAAATGGTAGTTTGAATCTCGGTGCGACTGAGTAGCTGTGGGGAGCTCGCTAGGTGTTGGACTAGCCCTTTCTCTGCTTTGCTTGTTTGAGATTCAGCGGGATTCGAAAGGGCTGGTGGTAAGGCTGGGAAGGACTCCAGAAAGGCCAAGACAAAGGCGGTTTCCCGCTCACAGCGAGCCGGCTTGCAGTTCCCAGTGGGCCGTATTCATCGACACCTGAAATCTAGGACGACCAGACAGTCACGGACGTGTGGGCGCGATTGCCGCTGTGTCCAGCGCTGCCAGCCTGGAGTACCTCACCGCAGAGGTACTTGAACTGGCAGGGAATGCATCAAAAGACTTGAAGGTAAAGCGCACAACCCCTCATCACTTGCAACTTGCTATTCGAGGCAATGAAGAGTTAGACTGGCTCATCAAGGCGACCATTACCGGTGGTGGTGTCATTCCACACATCCACAAATCTCTGATTGGGAAGAAAGGACAGCAGAAGACTGTCTAAGGGATGCCTGGATTCCTTACGATCTCAGGACTCTAAATACTCTAACAGCTGTGGGTGATTCCAGTGGACTGTATCTCTGTGAAAAAACACAATCTTGCCTTTTTGTAATTCTGTTTGAGCAAGTTGGGAGTTTAATTAACTTCCCAACCAACCAAATTTCTGCATTCGAGTCTTAACCATATTTAAGTGTTACTGTGGCTTCAAAGAAGCTATTGATTCTGAAGTACTGGGTTTTGATTGAGTTGACTGTTTTTAAAAAACTGGGTTTTAATTGTGATGCAGAAGTTATAGCAACAAACATTTGGTTTTGTACAGACATTATTTCCACTCTGGTGGATAAGCTCAATAAAGGTTATATCCCCCCCCCAAAAAAAGATATGACAAAATAATAATTTATAAATTATCAAAGGCTCATGAGGGAGGGGGAGGAGGAAAGGAGGGGGGGAAATGAGGACCTGATGCCAGGGGCTTAGGTGGAGAGCAAATGTTTTGAGAATGATGAGGGCAATGAATGTACAAATGTGCTTTACACAATTGATGTATGTATGGACTGTGATAAGAATTGTATAAGCCCCTAATTTAAAAAAATCCCCCCCCCAAAAAAAGAATGAATGACGGAAGGTTAACTGTTTTTCCAATGACACTTCCAGACATTGGCTTGAAGAACCCTTGAGAGGCCAATCTCTCAAAAATATCTCCTTACAAGCAGGGCGCAGAGACTCACATTCCTCCCCCACTGAAGTAGCCCCCTTTACCTTTAGGCCCTAGCTCACTTTTTCCCAGGAATGGCAAAATGATGCTCATGTTGGAGCTGAATGAGGGATACACGCCTTACCATCAGCACCCGGTGCCCAATACGTGGATGTGGTTCTCTCTACTTCTGCATGTGCTAGAACATTCCTATTGGGGAAGAGTGTGGCATCAGGAGTGGAGGAAGACTTATCAACAACCCGTGATATGCAGACGACACACCTTGCTTGCTGAAAGTGAGGAGCACTTGAGGCGCTTGCTGATGATCAAGTATCGCAGCCTTCCGTGTGGATTGCAACTCAATATCCAAAAACCCAAAATCCTCACAACTGGACCAAGAGGTAACATCATGATAAAGAGAGAAAAGATCGAAGTTGTCAAGGATTTCATCTTGTTTGAATCCATCATCAATGATCACGGAAGCAACAGTCAAGAGAGCACATGACACGTTGCACTGGGTAAATCTGCTGCACAAGACCTCTTGTGTTGAAAAGCAAGGATGTTTCTTTGAGGACCAAGGTACACCAATCTGAGCTATGTTATTTTCCATCGCCTCCTGTGCACAATTGGACATCAGCTAAGTAACACTGAAGTGTTGATGCACTTAAGCTGTGGCGCTGGCGAAAAATAGAGAGAAAAACAAATTGCGAAAAGACCAAACATATCTGTCTCAGGAGAATTAGAGCCAGAATGCGCCTTAGAGGCAAAGATGTCACCTACTTTGGACAGGTTGCAAGGAGAGACCCTGAAGAACACATCAAGCTTGGTAAAGTGCGGGGGCAGCAAAAAGAGGACGGACTGACCCCGTGGCGGCAGCGAGGGGCTCGGGCACAGGAGCGCTTGGGAGGGCGGTGCAGGACCAGGTGGTGGGTGTTTCATTCTGCTGTGGACTGGCTCACTGCATCAGGACCTTCCCGCCAGCACCTAAGAACGACAGAGAATTCCTGTCATTACGTTTTAAGGAAGTCTGTCGAAGTTCAATGGTCGGATACATGCCTTTATTCAAAAAATGACAGAAATGGGAAAAAACAAAAGTGAGAATTGGGGTAACCGAAACTCTGCAAAAATACTAGCACCACAGTTTGTCATTTGTTTGTTTGTGGGGAAAATGGGGATAAAAGATAATGGAAACTTTCCATGAATTTTTACCAGCCTCTGTGTATATGTAGGTTTGTAGAGGGTACGTAGAAAAGTATTGCCACTAGGGCTTCAGTTCTCACATGCACAGGTTTATTTCAGACAAAGCATGTTCAAACATGTCTCTGCCATTGGCGGGTGGGCCAGTTCTCATAGGAATCGGCTTGCCATCCCGTTAAAGTGCCCTAGAAACAGTCCAGTCGACCCAGTGACCTCCAACGGGATCTGCGGGAACAGATCACTTCAAGGCAGAGAGATCGTCTCAGAAGGTGATGGTGTTTGGGAAGATTCCCAAGGGGTCATCCCGAAAGATTTTCTTGGAGGAGCCAGGATGATGGTGGAGACCTGTTATGAGGATGTGTTCAGAAAATGGAAAAGAGGCTCGGCGAGAAAGGCCAGGAGCGTTGTGTCCCAGAGTTCTCCCCGTCACAACTACGAGCCTGATGGCTCTTTGAGGGAAGCAAGAGGGGTCCAGAGAAGTTCATTGGGAGCCTCCCCCCTCCACCCGCCAGCCCAGATCCTGCCTCTTCGTGTTTCATTTTATTCCCCAAATTCACATAATTATGGCCCCTTCAGAATGCCCCATGTACGATTTCAATTTCTAAGTTGAAGAGTGGAGAATTCTTTGATGGGGGCTTGGGGTGGTGGTGGTTGTTGAGTTTGACCCGCCGCAGCCCTCTGCACAACTGCCTGGTCCTCTTTATCCCCCCACTCGCTTTAGCCTGACTTAGAGATGCAAACGCCCTCTCAGAAGGGTATAGAGCGCTATCTGTAGAGAAACAGCAGCTCCTCACTGGGATACTTACTCATGACTCTTGTGACGTTGTAGCAATGATTGATACACCCTTATACGTCTGTCCTTAATTACCATCCTTCCTCCACATCTGGTTCGGTCCTATTTGTGTTCCTCCGCCAGCAGGGAAGGCTAGATCCTTTCTACAGCCATTCCCGGTCCTCCTGACAGAATCTCCTCCTTTACCACCCAGGCCCACTGAGAAGTAGAGCCTGTGACTTGCTTGACTCCAATCATCGTGTTACCACACACACACGGTCATATATTTGAAATACTTTACTTCAAAAAACGACAGGAGCAGAGAAAAGTGCGAATTGAGGTGACTGAAACTGTAAAGATACCAACACAACCGTTTGCTTTTTGCTTCTTTGGACCTGTGGTCCAGATGGCCTCTCAGTCCCCTTCTCTGGATGCCCCGTGAGTTTCTTAGGTCAAGTCCTGGACCAAACAATTTCTCTTTGAAACTCAAGAAATAATTCTGTTACTTTCTTGAAGTTAAAAATTTTTTTATTAAGTTATACTTCACGGGTTAGGCTGGGTTCTCTTGAGAATCAAAACAGCAGTGGAGAGAACACTTTATATCAAGGAAATGACTCACACAGATGCAGACGTGTCAGGTTTCAGGCCTGGAGGTTCTCCTGACTCACGGAGCTGTGGAGAGCTGATGAACTCAAGACTGGCGGTCCCCACAGAAGGCTTCCAGCTGAAGAGGTGACTGACCCCCACGTCATCAGGTAGGATGCCGAGCTGCTGGCTCAAGTCCTAAGAATCAGAGGTCAGATGACAAGCCAGAGGCAGGATCCAGCACCAACAAAAAGCTAGCAAGCCTTTTCTCAGCATTGACTTACATTAGCTGCAGGCTGCGTACCCGAGAGAGCTCCTCACGGGAGTAACCAGGTCCTCCCAGCCAAACCACGAGGGTCCTGGCCCCAGACCTTGACTATCATAATTCACATACCAACACATTCCTCCATTTAAAATGTGCCATTTAGAGCTCTCGACACATGGAATACAGGACAGGTAAATCCCTCAGGAACAGTACTGGGGGTAGCGATATCAGGAGGGAGGGGGAAGGGGGATAAACGGTAAACCCATCACAAGGTTGGATTTATAGCCAGCCCCCCCCCCACCCCAGAAAGGGGATGAATAACAGCAATGTGGGTGAATGGAGACAATGGACAGTGTGATATATGAAGTAATAATAACAATATGTAATTGATTAAGGATTCACGAGGCAGGGGGTGGGGGAGGAAGGGGAGAAAAGAGGAGCTTATACCAAGGGCTCAAGTAGAAGATGTTTTGGAAATGATGATAGCAACATATGTACACATATGTTTGATGTCATTGGTGAATGGAATGTTATAAGAGCTGTAAGAGCCCCCAATCAAGTGATTTTTTAAAAAGGTCACCAACCCTCCCCCCTCAAAAAGATAATAAAAATAAAATGTGCAATTCAGTGGAGTATCCGCACAGAGTCATGCAAACCTCACCAAGATCTAAGTTTAGAGACTTTCATCACCCTAATAGAAACATTATGCCCTCGGCCTCATCTTCCTCTCCATCTCTGTTGCTGTCAGTTGCGCTCCAGTCAAGTCCAACTCGCAGCCACCCTTCCTGTGTGCAACAGAGCATGGTACCAACGCGAATCTACTTTCTGTTTTTTCAGGTTGCCTATTCTGGGCATTCCATATATAAGTGGAATCATTTACTATGATTTGTGTTTGTGTGGTGTGGGCTTAACAGCTCCGAGACTCATTCATTTTTGTAGAATGCATCATTCTTCAAAATAGATCATGATATTCCATCATCCCGCTATACCAAATGTTGCTTTTTTTGCACTAGCCTATGGACATTTGGGTTGTTTCCACTTTGTGATGATTATGAACAATATTGCAAAGAGCATCCATGCACAAGCATCTGCATAGGCGCACCTTTTCATAGCCTTGCGTGTCTACCCAGGAGTGGAATGGTGGTTCACGTGGTAACCGTTTTCCAAAGTGCACGCTCCATTTTCCCTTCCAGCCAATAGTATAGGAGGGTTCTGATTTTCCCACATCTCACATTATGTCCTTTTTTATTCTCAATGTCTTTCCATCGGTGCTTTCTGTTGCTGTTGGCTATCGCGAAGTCACCCTGAGGACCCCACACATAGTGGTCCTGGGCTGTCCCAGGACGGGATGGTGCTCTGACCTTGGTGACCCAGAGGATTTTCCTGGGCTGTTCTTCAGAAGTGGATCACCAGGTCTTTCTTCCTAGTTCATTGTAGGAAGCTCTGTGAGCCTCACTGGCAGGGGGCGGGGGCTGTGCATGGGATGCACTGCCAATTGTTGACCTGTGGTCTCCTGCCTTGAAGATGAGACTTGTCCCACCAAACCAGCGGTGCCTTCGTCCTAGATGGGCACGGCCCCTGCCACTGAGTCAACTCTGACTCGGAGCGGCCCTACATAGGGTTTCTGAGACTGTAGCAGACAGCATCATCTTTCTCCCTGTACATATTTCCAAACCACTGCTGAATGACAGGAACCCTGGTGGTACAGCCAACCCAAAGTTCATTGGTTCAAACCCACAAGTCGCTCTGTGGGAGAAAGATGAGGCTTTATGTTCTCATAAAATTACGAAACCATCATAGGGCCACTATGAGTCCAAATTGACTCAATGGCAGTGGGTTTGGTTGTGATTTTAGGTTAAAAATATAAAAAAATGCCACCACTGCCCATAACAAACACTTTATACCATGCCTACTTAATTCCAAATACAAAGTGCAATGGTCATATATAAACAGACATAGATAGTCCTTTTTTAGTGTATTTATTCTAATTAAGTAGATGATCCAAAATAAATCCTTACGTTCTACCTTGCAATTGCTCACTACCTGTCTCCCAGGTTTACTATTACCGATAGGTGCTCTCTTTTGGATGTTTTTTGGTGAAGAAACCAGGCAATTAGTCCTGTCTGGAAGAAGGCTGGGATTGGGCACTTTCCCATCATTTCTCTGCATTGTTGTTAAACCTGCCCCACTGCCCCACTGCCCCACTGCCCCACTGCCCCACGGTCCCACATGGCCTGTCAGTGAGAGCTGGGCCCTTAATCAGCTTCAGGTGTGCTGTCTGTCTGTGAAAGCCAGAGGTGCGATGTCAAACTTCCTTCTGATTTTTCTTTCATGGTGAAATGTACCGTACTCACAAAGGTGGGTAGGAAGTACTGCATCATCTGAACACTCATAATAATAAGCAGCCGGCAGCCGTCACACTGGCGAAACATCTATAGCATCTGAAAAGTGAGGAGCTGATACCAAGGGCTCAAGTAGAACGAAAATATTTTGAAAATGATGATGGCAACAAATGTACAAAAATGGTTGACGCAATGTGTGGATGTACGGGTAAGTGCGGTAAAAGCCCCCAATAAAATGATTTTTAAAAATCTGTAGCTTCTTAAAACCCTTGGGTCCAGCCTGACTCATAGGCACCATGGAGGGCTAAGTGGAACTGCCCCGAGACCGTTTCCAAGGCAGCCATCTTTACGGAAACGTCTTTCTTGGTCAGAACGACTGACAGGGCTGAGTGCCAAACTTTTGGTTAGCCACACACCACCAGGGCCCCTTGGCCAACAGGGCCAGCCTCTGACGGATTCCCTGTTGACCCTCGCTGACCCAGCCTCCTTCCCTCCAGGTCCAGCCCAGGACAACATTCTCCCTGACAGTCGCCATCCTGACCTCTACACGTTCCCTCGCTGGGACACTGTACGTGAGTGGACACCCAGCGAGGGGGCCGTTTGGTTGGGCCTCTGTCTAACATAGGCGCCCTGGGGGCGCAGTAGTCTGAGCTGGGCTGCTAACTCTGAGGTCAGCAGTTCAAAACCACCAGCCGCTCCGAGGACGATATTTGTTTGTTTTGTCTAATCTTCTATGGCTTTCTCACCCACCCCGAAACATTATATTTCCGAGGTTAAGTCGCGTTTTATCTAGTTACAACTGCCGTTATTCATTTTCAGTGATGTAATATTTCATGCTGTGGTTGATGGTGGACATTGGAAGTGCTCCTTGTTTATTGCGAGATTACAGACAATACGCAATGCCTATTCTTGTAGTTATCTTCTCACCCATGTCTTTGTCTCTCTCAAAACAAAACAAAATCCCAAACGCCCTGCCATCAAGTCAATCCTGACTTACAGCAACCCTACGGGATAGGGTAGCACCTGACCCAGTGGGTTCCAGAGACTACTTATTTACAGGAGTAGAAAGTCTTGTCTTTCACCTATGGGGCTGCTGGCGATTTTCAACTGCTGATGATGTGGTTTACAGCCCAGTGCGCAGCCATTATACCGCCAGCCCCTGTGAAGGCTGTATAAAACCTCACTGTCATGGAGCCGGTCCCGACTCGGAGCGACTGTAAGACAGGGTAGAACAGCCCTGCGAGTTTCCAAAAGCTCTTTCCGGGAGTTGGAAGCCCTATCTTTCTGCCATGGTCCCATAGCTGTGGTAGACCAGCTGACTGTAGGGTATTTACAAATTCAACTTTACTAAACCCAGACCTCATATTCCCAAATATTTCCATGATAACATTGGCCCTTTCTGGAATTATTTTCCCTATCAATTTTCCAGGGGAAATCACAGAGAAATATTCCCAAATCCCTCCCCTCCAGCCCCTATCCCACGGCTGTTGAGTCTACTTTCCGGTCCAAGTGACCCTACAGGACAGAGTAGAACTGCCCCTTTGTGCTTGCAAGACGGTCATCTTTATGGAAGCCCCTGGTCTCATCTTTCTCCTGCTGACTGGCTGGTGGGTTTGAGCCGTCCACTTGTCGGTTAGTAGCTGAGCGCTTACCCACTGTGCCATGGGGCCTCCTCAGTCAGTTCCAGAGCCACCTCCACATTGTAGGTGCTACTCAGAGCAGCACTGCACACTCCCTCGACCAAATGCGGCCTTATTTTCTCAGTGCGGCTTAAAGGACAGACATGCTCTAGGTGGTTGGCTCTGTTGCGGTCCAACAGAACAAAGCCCTGCCCAGTATGTCCTGTGCCGGTCTCACGATTGTCCCTCTGCCAGAGTCCAGGGTCGCAGCCACTGTGTCCATCCATGTGGTGGAGGACCTTCCTCTTTGTCGCTGCCCTTCCACTTTACCAAGCCGGATGTCCTTCTCCAGGGACAGGTCTCTCCTGAAACATCCAACGTCTGTGAGATGAAGCCTCGCTGTTCTCCTCTCTCTCATTCAGCTCTAGGGGACACGTCCTTTCTCTCGGCTCTTGTGGGAGATCCTTGTCTCCATGTCTGTAACCGAGGCATCTCTCTCTCCAGTTGTGCTTCGCTGTCTGCATGGCTCCTTTTCTCCGTGTTTACAGTGCTCTGCACATCACAAGACCCGATGAGATCTTCACAGCCTCACCTTCCCTGACACCAGAAGAACTAGATGGTGCCCAGCCCCTGCTGCCAAGGCCTCTGAGAAGAACCGCAAGGGGATAAAAACTCCAAAACCAAACTCGCTGCCACAGAGTCAACCCCAGCTCACAAGGATCCTGTAGCCAGGGTAGACGTGCCCCATGGGTTTCTGAGACGGTGTCACAGGAGGAGAAAGCCTCATCCTTCTCCCGGGGAGCTGCTGGTGGCTTTTAACTGCTGCCCAACTGGGAACCTGTTGGGCCACCAGGGCTCCCCGATCTGGACAGAACGGCTCCTAGATCTGGACAGAATGGGGGAAAACCGTGGGCCAGTGCTCCAATGGTCAGAAACCAAACACCCAACCTTACCAGAGAAGTTAAAGCTAGATGGTTCTCTAAGAATATTAGCCCGACATACCCTTTTTCTTTTTCAGTCACTTTATCGGGGGCTCTTACAGGTCTTATCACAATCCATCCATCCATCCATCCATCCATCCATCCATCCATCCATCCATCCATCCATCCATCCATTGTGTCAAACATGTGTCTACATATGTTGCCGTCATTATTTTAAAAACATTTTCTTTCTACTTGAGCCCTTAGTATCAGCTCATTTCCTCCCCTACCCCGCCCCTATGAACCCTTGATAATTTTTCCATTTTTTTTCATGTCTTACACCAACACTATCTCCCTTCCCCTACTTTTCTGTTGTCCGTCCCCCTGGGAAGGGGTTCCATGTAGATCATTGTGATCGGTTCCCCCACCTTCCCCTTACTCTTCTGGTAGCGATACTCTCATTATTGGTCCTGAGGGGTTATCTGTCCTGGATTCCCTGGGTTGTGAGCTCTGATCTGTACCAGTGCACATGCTCTGGTCTAGCCGGATTTGTAAGGTAGAATTGGGGTCATGATAGTGGGGGTGGGGGGAGCATGAAAGAACTAGAGGAAAGTTGTATGTTTTGTCGGTGCTACAATACTCTTTAAACCGTGGACCACAACTATTCCCTGAGTGCTCCTTTTAGTGAAAGAGCAGACTGGCACACAAAAGGAAGGATATTTCTTGTGAGTCTATTTCCTGTTCCATTAAAAACTCATTATTTCTCCATAGAAAACCAACGGGTTCAGTCATAAGGACAATTGTGAGCATGGCACTGAACCGGGTAGTGTTTCCTGCTGGTGTACACAGGGTGCAGCTGAGCTGGAACCAACTCAGCAGCACCTACCAACAACAACAGCATCAACAACCGCGACCACATATCAGATCAAATGGTCACCGGCGAAGCCCAAGCGAAGACGAGTAGGACAGGGAGACCAGAGTTCCAGCCACGTCACCACCAGGAGGCTCTCGAAGACACTGCACAGAACACACCCACTGTGAAAAATGTAGCCAGTACCATGGAACAGTTGGTGCAGAACTTGTCGACTGGGGCTGGGTGGCTTCCTGAACATTCACCCAAAGCAACCCTGCACGTGCTATTTTTAAAGGAAGCAAATAAATGATGAGGGATGGGCCACACCTTCTTTTGCTGACGTGACCCCGTGAACAGGACAAGGAGAGGCCCTCCACGGGTCTGGTGTCAGTTGCTGGTGGAGTGGATTCTGTCTCCCCGCCGCAGTCTCACTTATGCACAGAGAAACTGTCCCCACTGGGTTTTCAGTGTTGTGACCTTTGGGAAGCAGGTTACCAGGCCTTACTTCTGAGTTACCTGGGGGGGGCGATTTGTAGCCTAGCGCTTAAACCCTTTGCAGCATGCAGTTTAAGGGATAAGACTTCAACACATATTTGGGGCTACACATTTATTTATTTATTTGGGGTGGGATCTAACCAACACGGTTTTCTTTCTTTTTTTTAAAATCATTTTATTGGGGCCTCTTACAGCTCTTATAACAATCCATACATCAATTGTTTCAAGCACATTTGTACATATGTTGCCATCATCCTTTTTTTAAAAAAAATTTTTTGCCATCATCCTTTTCAAAACATTTTTTTTTCTACTTGAGCCCCTTGGTATCTATCAGCTCCTCATTTTCCCCTCCCCCTCCCACCCTGGTGACCCCTTGATAAATTATAAATTATTTTCGTATCTTACACTGTCCGCTGTCTCCTTTACCCATGTTTCTGTTGTTTGTCACCCTGGATGTAGGTGGCAGGGGTGGGGGTGGGGTTAATACATTGACCATTGCCATAGGTTCCTCCTTTCACACCTCACCACATTTGCTTGTGCACCCATTTTGTCTTCTGTGATTGTGTCAGGAAGGTGCGCATCACAGAATGCAGGGTTGTTAGAACAAAGTGTTCTTGCATTTAGGGAGTACTTGAGTAGAGGCCCAATGTCCATCTGCTACCTTAATATTTAACATAAATATATGTACATAGACCTATGTCTCTATCATTATATTTAAATATATTTACATATGTACGTGCCTGTATTTATACCTCTATAAATGCCCTTTGCTTGGTAATTCTTTCTTCTATTTTTTTTTTACTTTCTTCTTGTCCCACCTTCATTTGGCTTGCAGTAATTTCTCTCAGTTACCTTGCCGTTAATCAAACCCCTCCAGGCATCCTACAGGGCTACCCATTTCAATCTGTAACACCACATCTTCTCACAGAGAGTCTCATGCGTATGTAAGATTCCTGGAAGAGCAATACCGATAGGACTGCATGCGCCGCACAGTGTACCTCACCGCAACGGTAGTTTGCAAACTTGTAACCACCAGTCTTCTTGTTAGCTTGCACGGAGCAGCTTTACCTAAGGGAAAGGCATTGCATCGTGGTCAGTGCCAAGCCCTGATGCCCACCCCCCATCCTTCTCTTTAAGTTGGCGTCATCACCTGACACCTCCTGCATCATTTACTCCACTTCTCTTGACTCCACTTCTGAACGAAAACTAACGATTTATGGTTGATGGTCATGGAAACCCGAAGGAACAGTTCTAAGTGTGTAATTGTCATGGCTTGGGGAGCGGAGGGCGCGGGCGTGGGTACCGTAGTGTAGACGATTCTTTTTAGGTATTATCAAATCCCTCTGGACTCACAGTGACCCCAGGTGACCCAGTTTTCCTGGCTGTCATCCTCACAGGAGGTGATGACTAGGTGTTTTTTTTTCCCCAGAGAGAGACTCGATGGATTGAATTGCCTACCTTTGGGCTAGCAGCCAAGTGCTTAACCATTGTGCCACCAGGACTGAGAAAACGACCATACAGGTCCAAACAAATAAGCCTACTGCCACCTAACCCACCCGCCAACCAGCCCTTGCCCAGGCTGCACCTCTTTCTCCTGCAGAGGAGCTAGTGGATTGGGACCACCGATGACGCCCAATACCCAACCATCACAACCGGCTTTCTTGCTCACCAGAATCAACTTGATGCTGCCTCAACGTCACTCTGTGAGAGGTGGGGGTGGGTGGGAACTGACCCTGTGGATTTCTCAGACTGTAACTCTACAGAGGTAGAAAAGCCTCAGCTTTCTCCCGAGGAGCTGTTGGGGGTTTTGAACTGCTGACCAGTCCAGTGCTTATTGCACCATGCCCCTAGGGCTCTGGGCTTTATTAGTAAATGTTTAAGGTAAGAGAGCATGAGATTCCTAGATCTGGAACAGATAAAGCCTTCATTGTCCAGGCAAGTATAGTTTTGGTGGCGCTGTCAAATTAGGGATGGACTGCTAACCCATGGTCTGCAGTTCAAACCCACCAGCTGTTCTTGCAGAAGACGATGAGGCTATCTGCTTCCCTAAGATGTTACACTCTATCAGTTCCGGCATCCTAGTCAAACCTGTGTAGCCATCTAATTACCTTCCGGGGCCTTTCTTGGAAATCCCTAACGACCATGGTGGCGTGGCGGTTGCGTGTTGGGCTACTCATCGCCAGGTCGGCAGTTCTAAACCACTAGCCCCTCTGAGGGAGAAAGGGGAGGCTTTCTGCTCCGCTGAAGAGTTACAGTCTCAGAAACCCACAGGGGCAGCTCTATCCTATGGGGTTGCTATAGGAGTCTGAATCTCCTCAATGGCAGCGAGTTTGGTTATTTTTATTATTTTGCATGGACACTAAGTGTATTTATCGGTTCCACTGCCCACTAGGCATCCAGGGCCTTGGGAGATGGGGGTAGGGGGTTGGGTGAGGTCGCTGACACTATAATGGCTCCAGAATGAGGACCCCGCAGCCAGGGACTTGACCCTCCAACCTTCTCCTCTCCGGGCAGCCTGCGCGGGCTGCAGAGTTGGGGCCCTGTCTGGGGCTCTGCAGCCCCTGGGGTCCGCAGAGGGGCGGGGGCAGCTGCCGGCTCCCTACTGTCCAGACGCGCAGTTTGCGACCCAGGAAGTGCCCGGCCGCGAGGTGCGACCGGGTGGGACCGGCGCGCGGCCGACCGCCGCAGTCGGGGAGCCGGGGGAGCGGGGCTGCGGACAGCGCGGGGCACGTGGCCCGACCGCAGCGCTGCGCCAGCCCGGCCGCGCTCAGCCCAGCCCGCCGGCTCCCGCCGCCGGAGGGTTCCTCCCCCTGCGCGCTGCACCAGTGCCGAGGGGAGCTGCGGTCGGTGACGCGCATCCTCAGGCGAGCTACCTGCAGCGCGGGGCGCGCCGGGCGGCGGCGGCGGCCTGGGGACCCGGCTCTGGAGGCCATGCCAGCGGCGGCTCGGCGCGGCGGCGGGCTCCCGCTGCTCGGTAAGGCCCTGCTCGACCCCGCGGTCCCGCCCAGCCCCCCATTCGCCCCCGGTCCCTAGAGTCCCTCGTCCCCGCACTCGACCCTCGCGCCGGGTCCCCTGTGACCCGTGTCCCCATCCGCGCCAGTCCCTCGGGTCCTGCGGCGCCTGGACCCCTGAGCTCCGTTTTTCAGATGCACGCCCTCCCCATGGCCGGACCCCTACTCCCCGCGATCCGCACCTTTCATCCCTCTCCTCCCCCTTGCCCTTCGCTCGCCCCACGTCCTCCTCTGGTTCCTGGATGCGCGTCCCCCCCACTCCCGGACCCCGGAGCCCTCCCGTGCCTGGCCCCCTGAGCCCCGCGTCTAGATACACAACGGGACCCTTGCGCCCTGCGCCCCAATCCACGCCCTTCTCTGCTCCCCCCTCCGCCCTCCCTGCCATCCGCGCCCTTCGCAAGCACTGCTCCCTGCGCCTCAGTGGGCACCCTCGGCTCCAGCAGCTTGGCCCGCGCGCCCTTGCCTTCCGCAGCGCACGGCTCGCCCACCCCCATCTCATTTCTCTTGGGTAACATAGGTCCATCTCCAGTCTGTGCCACCTAACCCGTGGTCCGCTGGCCTCGCCCTGGCTCCGGCCCGGCCCTGGGGCAGCGCCGCCCTACTCGCCCTCCCCGCTTGGGAGGTGGGCCGCCCAGATCTACGCTGTGTGTCCCAGCACCCCTTATGGTCCTCAGGCCCCCTCAGAATCCCGAGGGGGAGGTGTCATCTTCTTTTTGATGTTTTGCTTAATGAAGTGAACTCTGACGGGAAAGTGTGCGCACCTTCACCCTCAAAGCGCTTCTCTCAAATAGCGACCCTCCTTGCCCCCCAAGCCCCCGCCCCCACCTCGTAATTTCAGCAGGACCAAGGAAGACAGACTTTAGGAAGGTTATGCAAATAGAGCCTACCCCTCCCCTCTGGGCTTGCTTTGTGTCCTAGTGTGACCCCAGGGCTTTCAAGGACTCTGGGATTTCCCCCAAGAATCTGCCCCCCTCCCCCCCCCCCCCGATATTTCTGACTGCAGATACAGTTCCCCTCCAGTTTATGACTGCTTCTATTGGGAAAGATGAAAGGGTTAATTCCAGTTTGGGTCTGAAGGCGATCCAGTTGGGGGAGCCCTGTCAGCCGCCTGGAACCTTGGGACCCGCCCTACTCTGTTCTGGGCCTGATGTCCTCAGCAAGTGAGTGAGTTGGTGGCGTGGCTTCGCCCTCAGCCCCCAAACCCGATGATCTTAAGTTCGAGGCAGTCTCTGTGGGGGGTGGAGAAAATACTGCTTGGTAGGCAGTAGGAATTATTGCTCAATAGTTTTGATCACAAACTGTACAGAATTGCTGAAGTAAGACGTGGAGCCAGGGGAAAAGGCGCAGAAGCACCTATGTTTTTAAATGTCTTAAACATTTATCTTAATCAGCTCAATAGGACAGGGCAGAAGCGCCCCACACGGTTTCCAAGGCTGTGGTCTCTGTGGGGTGCAGCCGCTGGTGGGTTCCAATTGCCTGCTTCTGGGGGAGCAGCTGAACTCATGCACCCCTGTGCCGACAGGGTCCTTACATTTTATCTAGTGAAGTCTTAGCCTGCCGCCCACCAGCTGCTCATCAGGAGAAAGGTCAGACCATCTGCCCTGGTAAAGCTTGAGCCCTGGAAATGTTCCCCTGTCCGGCGGGAGTCACTATGCGTTTCAGTGAACTCCACAGCGGAGTAAGTACCCGGACTGTACAGTTTCTGGCACAATTCGACGTGCTTCCAGATCCTGTGACCACAAGAAGTTTCAGTATACCCAAAGGGGAGGGGGTCCCAGGAAGTCGGTGGAAGGATGGAATGAACAAAAAATGGAGCTTTCTGAAATACGCTCTGAAGAAGCAAACACGTTTTCGGCCGCAGAGGCAGAATGTAGAAAGACCAGCCAGGCCAAGGATGGACTGCATGCCAGGCCCTTATCTTTAGGAAAGCTCTCAAAAAATGCCTACGGGTTTCTCTCTCCAGAATTCTCTCAGAGAGGGCTGGCTTACTGGTTATGCGTTGGGCTGCTCACCCCAAGGTCAGACATTTGAAGCCCAGGGAGAAAGAAGACTTTCGACTCCCGTCAACAGTTACAGTCTTGGAAACCCATAAGGGCAATTCTGCCCTGCCTGTAGGGTCGCTGTGAGCCGGCATGGACTCCATGGTAGTGAGTTTGGCTTTTGGTTTTCCATGTGCATATAGGTTAAGAGATCAACTCCATTAGTTATGTCGCCATGTTGGATCCATAGACAGACACTCGTCCGACCTCTGTCACCAGCCACTCCTTCCGCCCGTTTCTGAAGTCCCTTAAATGGAGCCATCGCTAGTGCTCCGCACTGTGATTTTGACACTCAGCCGTGTGGTTCTTTTAACAGGGGGACTCCTGCCTTGTTCAGTTGGGGCTTATTCTTTGGTGTGCTTGTTGCGACCCAATTTACATATGCCTTCAGCATCGAGGTTGCTCTTTGTTGTATGTCAGTATGAGTAGAACTGTTGTTGCGGGCATTCTTTTCTGGTGGACGCGAACACCCAATTCTGTTCGCATTCTATCCAGGAGTAGAATCCCTGGGTCATAGCGAAGGCTTGTGCTGTCAAACCATTTTCCAAAGTGGGTGTACCAATGTGGACCCCACGAGGAGCATGGGGGGGCCCTGGTGGGGTTGTGGTTACGTACTGGGCAGAGATGCACTTGGTCAACACTTGGCAACCACCAGCACCTCTGGTGGGAGAAAGACTGGGCTTTCTCCTCCCATCAACACGGACAGTACTGGAAACCCACAGGGGGTCGCTGCGAGTCAGCAGTGACGCGATGGCAGTGTATTTGGTTTTCGGAGGAGCATGAGTTCCAATGTCATATCTTTGCCAGCACTTGGTATTCCAAGATTTCTGTAGTAACAAGGAAATGGAATTGTGAAGCTTCGGAATGAAAAGCTTTAAATTGCTGGCATTATAAGACGCCAACCCCGTTCCCCTGGCGTTGTAAAGGGAACCTTTTGTTAAATCACGAAGCTTGCTGAGAGGCATTTGAAGAATGGGGCAGAACTATCCCTCGCCTGGTCTGTGTTGTGAGCTGATACTGGATAGGGGAAGAATATTGGCCTCTGAGCCCATCTTTTCATTACTGCCAGAAAATTCAGATTTGAAGACTGAATTGCCATCCTCTCCATGCTCCATCTGCAGCTTTCTCTGCCTTCCTGTGAGCTGCTAGCTTAGGGGCAGAGGATGGGATGATTCCGGAGGAGCAGAGGGAAGGGATGGTGGGCAAGTTGCTGAGGCCTGGATGGAAGAGCTGCCCTGTTGAGCTGACGTTGCAGTCTCCTCTATTCTCAAAGCCTCCTTGTCGTTCTTAGCATTGTACAGGCTTAGATGAACTAGCCACTTCTCTAGGAGGCTTTCTGCTTCCATAAAGAGTTCGTTTGGGAAGCTCACAGGGGCAGTTCCTCACTGGCCTGTCGGGTGGCTCTGATTCAGAATCAAATCGACGGCAGTTGAGTATGGGGCCTTGGGTGCTACAAATGATTTGCGATTGACTGCTAGCCTGAAGACTGACAGCTCCACAGAGAACTCCCCTATCTGAACTTGAGGGATGGGAGCAAAGTTTTCACTAAACAGAGTGCTTGGGAGAGAGTATAGAAATCCAAAGGGATAAATCTGACTTGAACAGTTAAAACCTGGTCAGTAGATCCCCCCAATGGTGCAGGCTGGGCCTGATCTGGTTTCCAATGTTTTGGCCTTCTTTTGTTTGTCCATATTGGAGTGTGTCTCAGAGGTGTTATGTCCCTGAAGGTCACCCTTAGCCCAGGATTGATGAACCTATAGAGGCAGCAAGTGGAATAAAGCGTTTAGGGGAGGGAGTTACAGTAGAGGAGGCAAGGTAACAGGGAGCCCACGTAGAAAGAGAATGCTCGGAAAGTGATTGTGGTAGCAACTGTCCAATTCTACTTGATGTGACTGATCGATGGAATAATATATGTATTGAATCCAAACTAATAATAATAATAATTAAAAGTTTGGCAGTTCCAGTCCACACCGTGGCTCCCACAGAAGAAAGACAACGGCTCCGAAGGAGGAAACCCCATGGAGCAGTTAGTTCGACGCGGTACTGGATGGTGTTGCCAGGAGCCTGGGCAAAATCCGGGCCGCAGTGCAGTCAATCCCCGTCTCAGGCTTAGCTATGAACCGCTTTGCCTCCCATCACAGAATGGAGCCAGTATCTCACTAAGTTAAAAGTCCTCACCAAGAGGTTTTCCCTTGTAGTTGTAGTTGTTGGTCAATGTTCCTATTGTTGGGTTGAAAGGGGAAACAGAGTCCACTCATAGACCTTCAATGTTGAGGCGGGAGGATTCAGGTAAGAATAAATGAAGAGGGAGCACACAAGAGAAAAGGGAAAAACGACATTTAACAAACTTTCACCGAATACCTATTTCTGTCCTAGGAACAGGAAGTACCTAGATGAAAGAGATGGGGGAGGGGAAACTTACACATAAATAGCTAATTCTATTCTATCCTATTTAAGAAATGCATGGTTATTGCTTTCCCCCAGGAAAAGCATGTCAGCATCCAACTTTCTTTTGGTTAGTGAAACCTTCCGACAGACATATCGCGATCTCCAAATTTCTGTAGAAGATTCAGTGGTTCTCAACCTTCCCAATGCCGTGACCCTTCAATACAGTTCCTCATGTTGTGGTGACTCCCCACCCCCACCAACCGTAAAGTTATTTTCGTTGCTACTTCATAACTGTAATTTTGCTAGTTAGAAATCGAGCGACCCCTATGAAATGGTCGCGACCCACAGGTTGAGAACCGCTGCTGTAGATGGAAACTAGAATGCGTCCATGAAGGAAGCTTCAACCAAGTCAGAATAGACGTCTACGATTTTCTGCCCCCTTAACGACCTCTCATAACAGGTCGCTCTGAGTCGGCACCGACTCTGGCAGTGAGTTTGGTTTGGGTTTATGACTACTTCCTCAGAACAGGAGTTGGAATTGACTGAGGGTCGTGAATCTGGTTTGGGGAAAAAAACTCCCTAAGGCATGGATTTGCCACTTAATGATTGTAGGGAAGAGAGTGGTCTTCCATTTAAAAGAAAGCAAATGGATTGTCCTATAATCAAAATCTGCTCTCCTTATGTCTTGGGGAGAAGCTGCTTTCTCACAGGGTTCTTTGACCTAACTTGAGGACCACATTTGGCTCCCAGGGCGCATGCCTCTGCTCACTTGAGAAGCCCAGGAGACAACAGCTGAGCTTCTTTAGTTTCCCATAGCTCTTGGCATTTCTCTCCTCTTGTTCGCTAACAAAGCTCAGAAAGCCACCCCTGTCATTCGCTGAGGGCGCAGGTGTCCATGCCAGGCAGTGTCCCACAGCCCGTGTGGTACAGACAGAGCTGAGCGCTGGGGCATCACAGAGACCCCCGTGTGCTACAGACAGAGCTGAGTGCTGGGGCATCACAGAGACCCCCGTGTGCTACAGACAGAGCTGAGCGCTGGCATCACAGAGACCCCCGTGTGCTACAGACAGAGCTGAGCGCTGGGCCATGCTCTTGACCCATCTGATGGAAACAGATCACCAGGTCTGTCTTCTTGGAGCCACGAGGCGGGTTTGAGCCACTACACGTGAGGTCCGTTGGAGTCCAGGGCAAGCCATTTACATCACTCAGGGACCTTGGCTCCCCAGGTTCCTACCAGATAGCCCCTTCGCCTTGGGGCGAAGATTTTAATTAGACAGAAAGCAAATGATCTCAACAATGGTCTTTTATCATCTTTCTTGATCTTGGCAATGATCTTGTGGAGTGATTGGAGAAAGAATCTGTCGTTTGGTTTTTACCATTACGTGGCAACATCTATATCCTTAATCCACTCGGAAGCAGCAAACTCTTGTGAGCCCCAGAGAAGGTAGTTGGTCTGTTGAGTACAGCTTTCTGGTTTCCATCATGGGATTTTGTGATCTTAAGATTCCCCTCCCACCGCCCCCCATGACTTCCAAGAAACCTTTTGCCACTTCTCAATAAGGGAGTTGCAGTGCTGTGGCTGGAGGTTTTTCCTGTCATTTTGGAGCCTAACACCTGGGTAATTTAATGAATGGTAGTGTAATGGGTTACTCATTGGCCTGCTAACCACAAGGTCAGCAGATCAAATCCACGAGTCGCTCCTTGGGAGAAAGATGAGGCAGTCTGCTCCCATAAAGGTTTACAGCCTTGGCAAGGCAAAAAAGGGTGCTTCCACTCTGACCTAGAGGATCTCTATGAGTCAGAATTGACTCGATGGCAGTGAGGTTTTTTGTTGTTTTGATTTTTAATGGCTGTATCACGATCAGCCTTGAAGTAATGAAAGGTTTTGTTGATGCCACTGGTGATGGTACATTTGAATCCTGAAATTCTGTCCTATGGGTGCCAACACATTTGAAGGAAATTTAAAAATAAAACTTACACACAGTGTTCTTTTGCGGCTACAGGGATTGCATAAGATCCTAAAAGAGGAACTATTGGTATATTTTGGATCAAACAGTAAAAAACAAAACAAAACTCCCCCCCATCGCTCCCCCCCCCCACTCTCTTTGGAAGGTCAATCAGTACCCACAATTCCCCTGTATGATTATGAACAGGCGACACTCGGACTAAACATTTGCTTTTTTTTAAAAAGAATCATTTTATTAGGGGCACATACAACTTGTCACAATCCATACATACATGAATTGTGTAAAGCACATATGTACATTCGTTACCCTCATCATTCTCAAAACATTTGCCCTCCACCCAAGCTCCTGGCATCAGCTCCTCATTTTCCCCCTCCCTCCCTGCTCCCTCTTCCCTCATGAACCCTTGATAATTTATAAATTATTATTTTGTCATATCTTACACTGGGACCCAGACATTTTCATCATACAATGTAAAATAGTATGGTTTCAGTGATAACGATTTGATAGGTACCCGGTGCTGTCTTCATGCTTTCCTGTTTGAGTACACGTTTCCTCCTGTGGGTCACTCTCTTCTTGGAGGCAGTGCAGGTCGACATAAACTATTAGGACTAAGCTCGGCTAGGACACCTATGTTCTCTCCTCTGGCAGGAGAGCTCTCTCACTCAAGGGTCCTCACTTGTGAAAAGAGATAAGCAGCATCTTCCTCCGTGGTCAGGTCCTTCCTGGGAAACACAGCTATCTCCCCATGAACACGTGCTTGGTAGTACGCTGCTGATGGGTGCCATCAACCCCATTCTGACTCCTGGTGACCCCCATGTGATAGGGACCCGCCCCATAGGGTTTCCTACACTGTCACCCCTAGGGGAGCAGGTCACCAGGTCTTTTCTCTCCTGGAGCAGCTGGTGGTTTCAAACCAACAACCTTCAGGTGGCAGCTGAGCACTTGTCCCTTGGGCCACCAAGACTCCTCTTTGCAGAAGAGGTTGATCGAGTTTGAAGGAACGATTAGGTTTTAGAGCTCGAGAACCAAACCAGACTCCCTGCCATCGGGGCCATTTTCATTCGCTGCGACTCGCTGGGGCAGTGCAGACCTGGCCATGGGGGTCTCCAAGGCCAAAGCTCGGAAGGAGCAGAGAGCCTCATCCTTCTCTCGGGAGGGGCTGGGGGTTTTGAACTATTGATTTTGTAGTTAGCAGAGCAACGCTTAACCCAGGATACCATCAGGATTTCACTCACTCACTCACGGCCATTGGGTCAATTCTGACTCATTAGAAAGGGGCCACCAAAAGACCTGGTGACCTGCGTCTGTAGAGATGACAGCCAAGAAACCCCTGTGGAAAGGTCTCCCGTCACACACTGGTTGGTGGCACCGGGCAACGGCGACAGCAACAGCAGCAGCAACAGAGTGCCAGGTGTCACGTGTAAGGACCGTGGTGCTCTTGTTGTTGGGTGCTGTGGAGTTGGTTCCAATGCACGGTGACCCTGCATCCCTGGGAAAAACACACTGCCCAGTCCTGCACAGCTGCGCGTGAGCCCACTGTTGCGCCTCGTGCCGAGGCAGGCCGTCAACGGTCTTCTTCTCTCTTGCTGCCCCTCTGCTGTACCAGGCAGGAGGTCCAAGAACCAGTCTCCGTGTGGAATTAAGGGGTCCACTGTACCGTTTCTCTGGAGCACGGCTTCACTGGGTTTCATCAGATTTTCAGACTTCTGACTCACCGAAGAAGCGGGGGCTGCTGCTATCGGTCGATGGTGAGCATTAAGGAGAGCAAGGGCAAGTCTGATTTGTATTTTGTAAGGATGCTGCAGGGGAGCCTGTGGAACCTGCATTTGAGTTGTTCCAACACCGGCAGGGGAGACCAGCTAGCAGGCGCTCACCTGTTGTCCAGGAAGGCGATCATGAGGGCTTGAATTAGGTCACTGGGGGTCCCTGAGTGGGACAAATGGCTTTCCCCATTAGCCAACGGGTTGGTGTTTCAAACCCACCCATGGGCACCAGGGAGAAAGCGCTAGAGCTCTGTTTCCATAAAGATCTCAGCCAATACAACCCCACGGGGCAGTCTTACTCCGTAGCACACAGAGCGTCCACCAATCAGACCCCACTCGACAGCAAGGAGTTTGGTGGTGGTGTTGGTTGGCTGGCTGACCAGAGATAAGGAGCTGCTATAGATAGATCTGTGGATCGTCAAGATGTTAACATGTCAGGACCTGACAACTGGCAAGATGATGGGAAGTGAAAGCAGGAGAGGCGTAACGACTTCCTTCTGGGCTTGTTCCAGGAGCCCGTGGATGGGTTGCCTCTGAGCGTGGGCCAGGGGCAGAGCCGTGAAAGGGGAGTCGCCTCAGGGAGGAGAGCGCTGAGTGCAGTCTGAGTTTTAGGGTTCTGCGGAACACCCCGATATATAACTCTACACTCGATCCTCGCTTAGTGACTCTCTCCCTAGGTGGCCATTTCCCTCCCCTTCAGCCGCTGTAAGCCATGAGTCTGCTCTCTCCTCCTCCTCCTCCTCCTCCTCCTTCTTTCTGATACCTTTGCTTAGTTCAGATGCCATCGTCCAATCTTCGTCCTTTGGTGTCTGACTCCAGTTCTCTCAGCATTGGGCTTCCCAGCTCTGTTCACTTCTTGGGCGGGTCCCAACGTTAAGCTTGCTGGGGTTCAGATTCCATGTCGTCAAATGCGGCTCTCTTTCCATGGCCAGCCCTATGATTTCAGCCACCTCCAACCGCCCAGAAACCACCGTCACCACCACTGCCGTGACGATATGGGCCATTCCATTTTTTCAGAAACTTTACCCAGGTCCCGCTCTAGCCAACTCCGGCACTTAGTCATCAGCCCCCGGCGACCAGTCATCTCTCTTCTGCCCTTGCAGTATTCGCTCTTCCAGAATGTCATCTCTGTGGCCTTTGACTGGGGTCCTTTCACACAGCCCGACGTGCTGAGGCTCTTCCACGCGGCTGTGTTCACGTTCTCCTTTCTGTTACTGACCGGGGCTCCATGGGGTGGTGGGGGGACGCGTATGGGGACGTTGCTTCTTCCTTCAGCAGCTGCAGGTCATCGGTTGCTCCCATTTTTTTTTAACAATGAAGAATAAAACCATCCGTACCTACTTAAATGCCTATTTAACAGTGAGTATTGGTTTTGATTTCTCCTGAGTAAATGCCTAGGAGTAGGGTTGTCAAGCTGGACCGTATACGATGTGCAAAGTGTACATTCAACTCGGTAAGACGTTGCCTGGTGATCCTCCGGAGTGATTACATCACTCACTGCTCATTGTCACCAAGCATGTGCGAGGGTCACCCCGTCAAGAGCTCTTGATAGTACCTTAAAACAACACAAAAACACTCGAGCACATGTGTAGCAAGATGTCCTTGTGGGTTTTGACTAGCACTCCCCTAGTGACGAAGGAGGAGCCTGGAGGCACAGCGGGTTAAATGCTCACCTGTCAACTGAAAAACTGGTGGCGCCAATCCAGCCAGTGGCCCAGAAGAGAGGTCTGGTGACCTGCTCTCAGACAGGTGACAGGTGGGAAGGCCTGGGGCACAGCGCCCCTATGGCGTGGGGATCGCTGTGGGTTGCAGTGCATTGGGCGTGAGGATGATGCCGATGTTTTGCACAAGGAGGCCCCGTGTCCGAGCCAGCTTGACGGCAACGGACAGCAGCAACGGTGATGATCACGTATGATGCTGAGCAGCTTTTTGCGTGCTTAATCGCACCCTACGATCAGTTGCACAGTTTTTACTGGCTGCTTGTTTTCTAAGTATGGACTTGTCCCTGTCCTCTAGAGCCCTGATGGTGCAGTGGTTACGTGTCGGGCTGCCATCTCAAAGCTTGGCATTTGGAAACCACTAGGCGCTCCTTGGGAGAAAGATGGGGCTTTCCACTCCCATAAGGAGTCACAGTCTCAGAAACGCACAGGGGTAGTTCTACCCTGCCCCATAGGGCACTATGAGTTGACATTGACTCAGTGTCAGTCAGTGAGTGTCCTATATATATTCTGCGTATGAATCCTTTACCATGCATGTACCTTGGAAATATTTCTCCCAGTCTATGACTTTTCTTTCTTTCTTTCTTTCTTTCTTCCTTCCTTCCTTCTACCAGTCTCTTTTTTATCACCCAAACTTAATAATCTTGCTCAAGTTCAGTGAGGAAGTAAAATTAATTCAGGGGTCGATACTACTCGGGTCTCGCCTAACCAAGTTTAATGGCAAGGTCTAAAAAGATCCAAGTGTTTATCATTAATTTAATTTTTAAAAATTCAATAATCTATTACAGAATACAACATCTAGCACCAGGTAAGATTCACAAGGTCTGACATTTCATTATGAATAACCAGAGAAGTGAAGAAGGAGGAAAAAATATCTAACACATACTAACAGGGGAAAGTCGGTCATGTACAACTGACCCCGAAGTGACATGCGAAATAGAAGGAATAGGTGAGCACAATCAAACAGTTATTCATTCCATGGATCCTTGAGCTAGAAAAAGAGATTAGACATATTAAGGAGAGACGTGGTAGGTATAAGAATGCATATCCAAATTGAACTTCTAGAGATGAAAACTTCGATGATGCTGGGTGAGATGAATAGCAGATTAGATGCTCCTGGAAGAGGGATGATTCGCTCACTTGGTGGCACAGCAATAGAGACTATCCAAAATGAACAGGGAGAACAACTGTTGAATAGCATGGACAGAAAGCATTGACCTTCAGGGTAAGTTCAGGTCGTCACACGGACAAGTAACTAGAGTGTCTGATGGAGAGAGAGGTCTTGGGAGAGACCAGGAAGAGTATTTTAAGAAATACTAGAGGGAAAGCTTCCAAATATTTTGAAAATGTTAAGTACAGATCCAAGAGGTCCGATGAATCCCAAACAATGACTCCTGAAGAAAACTACTAAAGGCATATTATCATCAAATTGGTTAAAACTAGTGATTTTTTTAAAATCTTAAAAGCAGCTGGAGAAAGATGATAACCCCCCCCCCCCACTGCAGTTTTCTTGCCACAGACCACGCCAGCCAGAAGAGAGTGAAGTAACAATTTTTTTAATGGAGAGAAAATAATACAAATGTACCTTCTAAAACCCAGATAAAACAGGAGAACTAGATATGTTCATTCAAGAAACATAACCAAACCTTGCCTATCGTAGTCCATGTTTATCTTGATTTCAACACTGTATTAAAAAATGAAGGAAAGCTCCTTAAACGGACCAAGGAAATGGTGGCTATGTAAGTAGATATACTGTACTGTCAAATCTCGTTAAAAGATCACCAGACATGTGAATTGATGGCAGTGCACTGTGTTCATAGCCTATGTAGAAATACAGCCTACGACGGCAATAGACCCAAATCTAAAGGGACTAAGAGAAAAACATCTGATGTTCTTACATGACGCAAGAAGTGATAGCCTATCTCTTAAAAGTAGACCGTGCTAAGGTGAGGCTCAGTATTATGAACTGTAAAACCTCTACTGGAGTAAAATCATCACCTTAGAGTTTATAATCCAGGAAAGGAATTGAAGTGGAATCGCTTAGAAAACATCCGTTATTCCCAACAGAGGGAGAAAAAGAGAAAGGAGGAAACAAAGCACAAAAGGTACAAACAGAAAACAAAGCATCAAGGTGGCATTTACAACGAATCCTGCAACAATCACATTAAACTTACATGGTCTAAATAGTCCAAAGACAGGACTCGTCAGATGTGGTTTCATTAATGTGGGTTTGGGGTTTGTTTTTTAAAAGCACGGCCCGACTATATGCTGTATAAAGGAGATCCATTTGGATATGAAGACACAAATAGGTTTAAACGAGATGGATGGAGAATGATATCCATGCCAATGTGAACCAAGGAACGCCAGAAAGGCACATAATAACATCAGACTAACCGTATTTTGGATAAAGACGAATGCTAGAGACCAATAAAACTATAGAATTATTTAATAATTCCATAAAGCATAATTCATCAAGCTGACATAAAAGTTCTAATCATTTGTGCCTCTGATAATATATCTTGAAAATAGATGGCAAAATTTGATTGAGCTTCAAGATGAAATAGATCAACAATTGCAACCAGAGATTCCAACATATTTCCTTCAAGGGTTGGTAGGAAAAGAACTCAGTCAGAGATGGAAGACTTGAACAAAGCTGGTACCTAACTTGACATGCTTCACACTTAGAAAACATTTTCTAGAGACAATCTTTTTTCAAGTGCACAAAGTATACTTAGCATTTGGCCTGTGAAACAAATCTTCATCTATTTTGAAAGATTGAAGACATACAAAACATATCCTCTGACCTAAATGGAACTAAATCAGAAATCAATAACTGAAAGGTACCTGGAAAATCCCCAATATTTGGAAATTAGATAACATATTTCTAAGCAACCCATGGGTCAAAGAAAAACCAAAAGTAAATTATAGTTTGAACAGAATGAAAATGGAAATGCAATGTATCAGATTTTGTGGGATGTCCCAATGGTTGTACTTCAGGGAAAATTTTTTAGCATTAAATTGTTCATTTAGAACTATTACTAACACTTAACTTTAATGCCTATCATATTAGCAAACAGTAAGGATATCACAAGTAAGGGTACCACAAGAAAGAGAGGAACAAAGAATAGATCAAGCTCCATGTAGGTATAAGGAGAGAGATAATGATCACAGTGAAAAATCACTGAGATATAAAGCAAGCAAAATAAATAGAGAAAACCAATGCAACGAAGGACAATAAGTGATCAATAAAATTTATAAAGTGATGGAGAGAAGACAGACCAATAGCAGAAATGAGAGAGACAACATCACAGTAGAATCTACTTACACTTTGACAACTCCATGAAGAAACATCCTGAAAAAATATACTACCAAAATGAATGAAAGATAAATAGAAAGAGATTGAATTTGAAGTTTAAAATCTTCCCACAAAGCAAGCTACAGGTGGAGAACCCAGCAAATGCTTCAGAAACTAACTTGTAAGTTAATTTCAACAGACACAGAGGAAGCATTTGTCAAAATCCTACACTGGTTCTTAATAAAACTTCCTAGCAAACTAGAAATAGACGTGTTCTTCCTCAAATTGATTGAGGTCATCTATACAACCTATAGTTATTGTCATGCTTAATAGTTAAAGACTATCAATATGTCCCCCTCAGATCAGAAACCATACAAAGATATCTGCATCCACTACTTTTATTTTACCTTGAACTATCATGTTAGTCTGGGTAGATTAGAGAAACAAATCCATGAACACACATATGTGTATAAGAAAGAGATTTATATACAAGAGCAATTGAACATTGAGAAAACATCCCAGCCCATCCAGGTCAAATTCATAAGTCTGATATTAGAGGGAGGAAGGGGGGAGGGAGGGGAAAATAATGAGAAGCTGATACCAAAGATTCAAGTAGAAAGAAAATGTTTTGAGAATGATGGTGGCAACAAATGTACAAATGTGCTTGACACAATGGATGGATTGTGATAAGAGTTATAGGACCCCCAGTAAAATGATTTAAAAATAATAATAAATTAAAAAGACTAGCCAGTGTGATAAGGAAAGAACCTGAAAGTAAAAAAAACATTCATATTGGGAAAGAAGAAAAAAACTGAATTTTGGGGGGTGTGTCATTTTTGTAATTTTAAATTTATAGCATCTATGTGGAATATCCCGTAGCTTAAAATACAGTGCCTACAGCTAAGGAGTGAGTCTGTAGGGTGGCAGAAGAGAAGACCAATGTAGAAAAGGAACTGTTTCCGTGCACTAGCAACTCACAATTGGAGCTGAAGTAAAAACATAACAAGATAGCGTTAGAAAATATGAGACAGAGGTAAACCTGGGAAATCTCTGTACACTGAAACCGACAAGACACAGTGCCGTGAGAAGTTAAGTGAGACCCAAGTAAAAGGCAAACATGCCATAGGTGGTAGGTATCTCGTAAATCAATATTAGCAAAATACAATTTCTGCCCAAACTGTTCCTTTTCTTCAATGCAATCCCTGCCAACATTTCTAGATGCATTTTTGTGTGTGCAGAAACTGACAAGCTAATTCTAAAATTCAGCTGGAAATGCAATAGATCTACTGTACATAAAGAACTTTGCAAAGAACAACTCGCAGAACTTAAAACTGCTTTTAAACCAAGACTTACCATCAATCTACAGAAATCAAGGCAATGTTGCATTGGGATCCAGATAGGTAAACAGATCAATGGAACGGTGTAGAAATTCCATCAATAGACCTGCACCCATGTGTTCAATTTATTTTGACAAAGGTATTAAACTAATTCAGTAAAGAAATCAGTGTTTAAATGAAAAAAAAAAAGACAAAAAACAGTCTCTCAACAAATGGTGCTGAGAAAATTGAATATTCATATGAAAACGTTTGTCCACGTGCCACATCATATTTGAGAATTAACTCAACACAGAGCATAGACCTAAGCATAGTACCAAACCCTCTACCTTCTAGAAGAAAACATAACCAAACAAAAACCAAAATGTTGGTCTTGGCTTGGGCAAAAAGTTTCTCAGATACAAAACCGAAAGCATGATCTATAAAAGGAAACTGGATAGGTTATAGGTTAGATAGCTTTGATATTAAAATATTCTGGTCATCCAAATAAAAGCCATAGACCGCCAGAAGGTATTTGTCAACTGCTTCTCTAACAAGTGACTTGTATTCAGAAAAAAACATTTTTTTCAAAACTCAGGTAAAAGAAAATTAGGAATCCCATTAAAAAATAGGCAAAAGATTTGAACAGCCCCATCCTCAAAGAAGATCAAAAAATGCTAAAATTGATGGTAGCGGTGATTGCACAACTCTCTAACGTGTTCAAACCACTGAATTGTGTGATATGTGAATTATAATTTCATAAAATTAAAGACAAATTGTAAAGGAGATACCAAATGGCATATAAGTATCTGGGAAGATGCTGAACATTGTTAGTCACGTGAAAAAGGCCAAAGTCCGGCAGAGTGAGCTGCTGGGTCAAGTGACCTTCCACGTGAACAAGAATGAAGTTGGATTTTTACCATCTATGACAGTCAACTTCAAGTGCACCAGTGATCTAAACATCCGAGCTAAATCCGAGAGCTCTTAGAAGAAAACATCCCGACCTTGTACGTGGCGATGTCGCCTCGTAACCAAAAGCATGGGCAACAAAAGAAAAACGAGATGCATCGGACTTCATCCACAAGGACAACTTTCGTGCTTGAAATGATCTGATTAAGAAAGTGAAAAGACAACCGACAGAGCAGGAGAAAATATTTGAAAATCACGGATCTGGCAAGAGTTTGCCATCCAGAATAGATCAAGAGCTGCTCCAACCCAACCGTAGCCAAACAGACCGCACAGTTTAAAGACGGGCAAAAAACTCGAGTAGACACTTCTCCAAGGAGCACATGAAAAGATACTTCATTTGACACGTGAGGGAAATGCAAAGCAGAGCCACCACCGTGAGATGCCCCTTCACTTCCACCAGGAGGCCTCTTATCAAGAGAAACAGCAAGCGTCGAGGAGGTGAGAACCCTCATGAGCCGCTGGTGGGAATCGAAAATGGGCAATCGTCGTGGATAAAAGCTTACCCGGCCCCTCAAAACCTTAAACAAGCAGTCGCTGTGCTGTGGCTCTAACTGAGCGCCCCTGGAAAGAGATGGCCATGTCTCTTCTCCGTGGGGCTGCTGGTACATTCACCCTGGCCTTCTGATGAACAGCCACGTGCCTAACTATGGGGCCGCCACGGCTCCCGGAATTACCGCATCATCCAGCCATTGCGCATCCGATATGTGCCGCGAAGCATCGAAAGCAGGTTCTCAAACGGAGACTTGTCCTCCAATGATCAGAGCAACATTATTCACAAAAGCCAAAGCGGGGGAAGAACACCATGTCCGGCAATAGGTGAGCAGAGGAGCGAAATGTGGTCCCCGCGTGTAGTGGCGTACTAGTCTCACCCAAGAAGAAACACATCTTTGCTGGGTGTTGAAACATGAGTGGAACGTGAGAACACTCTGGGAGGTGAACTAAGTCAGACATGTACCAAAACAAAACAGGATGGTCCCATGAATATGAACTCTCTACCAGATACAGAGAAGCAGATCAGTGGCTACTGTGGGCGGGGGTGGAGGCCAGGACAGGGAGGGACAAATGAGGAGTTATTGCTTAACAGGGACCATTTCTGCTTGGGATGATGAAAACAAAGTGGTGACTCATGGTGGCGACCCTGTGGCCTGGCATTGCGCCCGCCCTCTTCTTGGCAGTGTGTATGTTGGAGTCCATTGTTGCTGCTGTTGTGTCAATCCATCGCACAGAAGGTCTTCCTCATTTCCCTGGCCCTCTCCTTGCCCAAACACCATATCCTTTTTTTTTTAAAGCAATTTTCCCGCCTTGGTGGCCTGTCCAAAGTAAGCCAACTGAAGTTTTATCATCCTCACTTCCAGGACCATGGCGGCTGCTTTACAATTCCTCTAGCCCAAGGAACACACCTATTAGGATGGCTAAAAAGAAAAAGTCTCATCTTACCAAGTGTTGGCAACGTGTGACAATGCATGGAACATAAAAGGATACAGCCCCCCTGGGGACGCTCTGGCACAGTCTTTAAAGTCAGACAGATACCTATCATATGGCTTAGCCGTTCCGCTCCATGGAGTTTTACCCCCAAGGCACTTGAAAGTATACGTCCATATCAAATGTTCACGACAGCTTTATTTTAAGTGCCCATCAGTGGGGCCAACCCCAATGCTATCATCAGGCGAATGGCTTAAACAACTGTGTTATATCTGCACAATAGGCCATGCGCTAGGCAGACCCATGCATGGATAGCTGCCTGAGAGTCAACTCCAATCCATGGCCACCAGGTGCTCAACAGAGAGAATTAAATGTTGCCCAGTCCTAAGCCCCTCTTCAGGATAGTTAGCATGTTCAAGTCCATCCTAATAGAATACTAGGCAGCCATTCAAAGCAGCAAACTACTGGTCTATTCTTTATATATATATAAAGAATATATATATATAATATAATATATATATATATTTTTTTACTGGTCTATTCTACAATATAGAATCTTAAAAAAAAAACAATACAAAAAAACCCAACTCAGCCAGACCAAAACTTCAGCAGTTATATCCCGCCCCCAGCCCCCCATTTTGGTGGCCCTCAGCGCAGTAACTCATGGCGTCACCACCCAGCCTCGTGTATCTCCTTCCCTTCAAAACCTCAGAGAATCCTTAGCGATGTCTATGACCCCTTGTGGTCACAGAATAGTGCCTGAGAAAGACGACACACTTCAAAGTGCCTAGGAAAGGGGTCATTTGTCTTTTCATTCTGTTGTCCCAGGAACTTTTTAAAGCCCCCTTATAGAGTTGTAACTCGCTCAACTGTAACATTTATTAGATTACATGAATGTTGTTGTCCTCAGGTGCCATTGAGTTGCTTCTGACCCCCAATGATGCTATGCACAAAAGAAACCCTGCCAGCCCTCTACACCCCCACCCACACCCCCACCTCCGTCCAGCGGCATCCTCTCCATTGTTGTGCTTGATCAAGCCCCTTGCTGCAGTCACTGAATCAATCCAGCTGGTTCAAGGTCTTCCTTTTCCCCTCCGATTTGCTACTTTACCAAACCAGGTGTCTTTGTCCAGGGACTGGGCTCTCGTGATCACTTGTCCAAAGAATGTGTTTTGTAAAACCCTTCCACGTTGAACTACACGATTAATTACAACTTTATCAGTAACTGGGCAAAAGCCTTGTGACAGAGTGGTGGCCTCGCAGCATTTTCCCTGGCTGTCATCTCCATGGGAGCTGACAGCCAGGTCTCATTCCTAGGGAGCCTCTTGCTGGTGGGTTGGAACTGACAATGATTTGGTTAGCTCAGGTACGTAAGCATTGTACAGCCAGGGCTCCTTGGTGTTGCCCTAAAAGAATAAAGGGCAGAATAAGACAAATCAAAGAATGAGCCTTCATATGTAGTCCCCATAGCAGGCCCGGGGCTCTGGTGGCACTGTGGGCTATGCGTGGACTGCTAACCGCAAGGTTAGTGGTTTGAACTCACCAGCCACTCCGAGGGAGAGACGAGGCTGCCTGCTCCTGTAAAGACGGACACAGGGCCAGTTCTACTCTGTCCTGTAGGGTCTCTATGAGTTGGAATCACTCAATGACAGTGGGTTTGGTTTTGGTTTTTGGTCCAACACATCCAGCATAAGAGAGGAAAACGAACTCATCAGGGAAAATAGTTTTGAATTTTAGTATGCTGGTTGCCAAAACAAAAGCTACTCTAAGGAGCCCTAGTGGCACAGTTGTTGAAGCTCTTGGCTACTAACCAAAAGGCCAGCAGTTCAATCTCACCAGGCACCTCTTGGGAGAAAGCTGAGGCAGTGTAGTTCCATAAAGATCCACAGCCTTGGAAACCCAGTGGCAGTGGAGAGCACTTCAGCACTGTCCTATACAGTCATTGTGAGCCAGACCCGACTCCGCTGCAGGGGGTTGGGCGGGGCTTCTGGAAGCTTTCATCATGAAGAAGAAGGATAAGTCTTACAAAATAACCAGCTCCTCATTCACTCTAGACTCTTCTCCAGTCCTCGATGGCTGCATGTGAGTCATGACAGCCATATTGGATGCACACATGGGACTATTTCCATGACGGCGAAAGGTCGGACTGGCCAACGCTGCTGTCCGGCTCTCCACTTGTAGCTTAGCAGAGCGTACCTCTTAGTACATTGTGCCCCCTTTCTACTTCCTGGGGGGCCAAGTTTCCTTGATTTCGTTTGGCCTTGTGATAAGACGAACACGTAACTCTTCTCTGACCCATATCCTTGTGTTTACTCTGTTTTGCAGCTGTTTTCTTGGTCATTTTATGCGGCGCTTTGACAAACCAGGATCTGCCTGTGATCAAGTGTGTCTTGATCAACCACCAGGACAACGATCCGGCAGCAGGACTCTCCTCGTCCCATCCCACGGTAATGTCCCAAGGAAATGGTGGCTTTGGAGCTTTTTGCTTCTAGAGGCCTTGTTTTGTCGGCTCTCGAGACCGAGCACGAGCCAGTGGTCTTTTCTCAGGGCGTCACGAGCCAGCAACTGCTCACTCCTAGAACTACCTGCAGCTCCATTCCACCAGACTGATTGAGGAAGGACACGAATCTCTGGCACGAATCCCAGCTTCTCTCCCAAACTGGAGACTTGAGTCCCTAATTTCCAACAGCTTCTTGGAGCTACATGTACATAGATACCCATTTCCCATTTGCACATCACATCCAACCATATAATCGGTTTGAATGCGATGTCCTTAAGCCGTTCCTGTTCTCATGTCGGTGCACGCCTCTGTCTGGATCCTTGCCCTCATTTGGGTACTGAATCTTGTCAATTCCCTCTCTTTAATGTTGCTCTCTTTCCGCCTCCTCTTCTCTCATAGCACCGTCACTTCCGTCACTCAGCCTTTGCTAACCAAAGCCATTGCCGATGCTGACTTATATCGACCCCATAGGGTAGAGTGGGACTGCCCCGCGGGGACCCCACGGCTGTAGTCTTTACAGGAACAGTCGGTCAGAACTTTCTCTTAAAAAAAAAAAGCTTACTTTTCCGTTAGCAGCAGAGTGCTTAACCACTGTGCCACCAGGGATCCTAAGCCCTGGTCGTTATTAGGTGCTGCCGAGCTAGTTTGGATTCCTGGCAACCCCAGGCACATGCCCACCATCATGGCTACGTCCGTCCACCTTCTGAGGGTCTTTGTCACTGAGCCTCTGCTCTCCCAAGCAGGATGCCCTTCCCCAGCGACTGGCCCCTCCTGGTAACATCTCACCCGCCCTACGCACCCACCAATCAGGATTCACAGAGCCCTGCTGGCAGCTTGGGTTAGGCACTGAACTGCTAAGCCCCCCCCCCCCCCCCCCCCCCCCCCCCCCCGCCAGGGCTTTAGACCCACCAGGCACCCTGGGAGGACAGACAGGAGGAGCTACCTGCTCCTGTAAAAATTTCTCAAAAACTCACAGCCAGCGAGTGGATTCGGCTCATAGTGACCCTGTGGGACAGGGTGGGGCTTCCCCATGGCTTTCTGGGAGCAGAAAGCTTCATCTTTCTCCCATGTGAAGATTTACAGTCTCAGAAACCCACAGGGACAGTTAGTCCTCCTGTGCCTTCCTGGGTTCCTAGGAGTCAGAATTGCCTCAGTGACAGTGGATTTGGGGCAGGTCATCGGGGTTCTGTCCCCTTTAACTGTCCTCTCTCTGGCTCATAGCAGACAGGGCTGCAGCCTCGTCTTGGTGTTTGACTACGCCATTCAAGGTGCTCCATAACTGGTTCGATGAAGTGCGGTGTAGCCGAGAGGAAGTGCAGAGAGCCGAATGAAGGTCAAACATGATAGTGGGACAGGAGGAAAGTAAAAGGAAATAGAGGAAAGAACTAGGAGGCCAAAGACATTTATGGAGGTCTAAATACTGGCATGTACATATGTTAATATATTAATAATGATAGGGATATAGGTCTATGTACATATTTTATAAGTTAAGTATTAAGGTAGCAGACAGACATTGGGCCTCTACTCAAGTCCTCCCTCATCACAGACCACTTTGTTCTAATAACCTGCCATTCTGTGATGCTCACCTTCCCCATTTGATTGCTGATGAAAAACTGGGTGCATTAGCTAATGTGGCGAAGAAAGCTGATGGTGGCCAGCTACTACAAGATATAACGTCTGAGGTCTTAAAGGCTCGAAGTTAAACAAGTGGCCATCTAGCAGGGAAGCAACAACTCCCACATGGAAGAAGCACACCAACCCGTGCAATCGTGAAGTTTCTATGGGATCAGGTATCAGGCATCAGAAGATCCAAAACAAACAACCATTTCGATGTGAACAAGGTGGGTCAGAAGGGAGACCCAAAGCCCATCTGGAAACAATCAGACATCCTCTCCCAGAAGAATCACAAGGAAGGGAAGAGTCAGCCAGAGTACAGTATAGCACCAACGAAACCCACAAAATTCTTATAGTTCTTTAATGCTTCCTCCCCCTGTCCCGCCCCACAATCATGACCCCAGCAGTAGCTTTTTTCCTCAATCATTTTATTGGGGGATGTTACAACTCTTACCACAATCCGTCCATCCATCCATTGTGTCAAGCCCATTTATACATTTGCTGCCCTCATCATTCTCAAAACATTTTCTTTCTACTGGAGCCCTTGCTATCAGTTTCTCATTCTTTTCCCCTCCCTCCCTGCTCCCCCCTCCCTCATGAACCCTTGATAATTTATAAATTATTATTTTGTCATGTCTTACACTGTCTGATGCCTCCGTTCACCCACTTTTCTGTTGTCTATCCCCCAGGGAGGGGGTTATATGTAGATCCTTGTAATCGGTTCCCCCTTTCTACCCCACCCTCTCGGTATCGCCACTCTCACCACTGGTCCTGAAGGGTTCGTCTGTCCTGAATTCCCTGTGTTTCCAGTTCCTATCTGTGCCAGTGTACATCCTCTGGTCTAGCTGGATTTGTAAGGCAGAATTGGAATCATGATAGTGAGCGGGGGGAGGAAGCATTTAAGAACTAGAGGAACGTTGTATGTTTCATTGTTGCTACACTGCACCCTGACTGGCTTGTCTCCTCCCCGCGACCCTTCTGTAAGGGGCTGTCCAGTTGCCTACAGATAGGCTTTGGGTCCCCAATCTGTACTCCCCATCATTCACAATGATATGATTTTTTTTCTTTGATGCCTGATACCTGATCCTATCGACATCTCATGATCACAGAGGTTGGTGGGCTTCTTCCATGGAAGCTTTATTGTTTCTGAGCTAGATGACCACTTGTTTACCTTCAAGCCTTTAAGACCCCAGATGCTATATCTTGTAATAGCCAGGCATCATCAGCTTTCTTCACCACATTTGCTTATGCACCCGCTTTGTCTTCAGAGATCATGTTGAGAAAGTGAACATCACGGAATGCCAGTTTAATAGAACAATGTTTTCTTGTATTGAGGGAGTATTTGAGTGTAGGCCCAATGTCCATCTGCTACCTTAATACTAAACCTATAAATATATGCACATAGACCTGTTTCCCCATCATCATATATAAATATATTTACATATGTACATGCTTGTATTTAGACCTCTAGAAATGCCCTTTGCCTCCTAGTTCTTTCCTCTGTTTCCTTTTACTTTCCTCTTGTCCCACTATCATGTTCAGCCTTCATTTGAGTTTCAGAAATTCCTCTCGGTTACATTGTCCTTGATCAAGCCCTACCAGGCCTCTTACACCCTCCTTGCCACTGATCTTGGATCTCTTGTTGCTCCCTTGTCCCTGGGTTTGTTAATACCGCTTCCTTTCCCCCAACTCCCCCTCTCCCATGTACCCCGCCAAACCATCAATCCTGTTGTTTTCTCCTCCAGATTGTTTACCCAGCCTATCTAGATAGAACTTAAGAGATAATAATATGCATAAAACAAGACAGAGCAAAACAAAGCAACCAAGGAAAACAAAACAACAACAAAAGACTAATGACAAAAATAAGAAAAGAAAGAAAGCCTGTAAATAGTTCAAGGTCTGTTGACCTTTAGGAATGTTTTCTGGTCAAGTCTGATGGGGTGCCACGCCCTGGCTCCAAAGTCTATTTTTGGTACTTCCTCAGGACTTCCTTGCTCTGCTCCCCTTGCTGTTCTTTTGCATCGCCTTAGTGATTTGCTTCGGTGTGGTGGGGTCAGATCGGGTGCAATTCCCATACTGTCTCCAGTGTTGTCCCCAGGAGGGCCATGAGTGACCCCAGCACCATGTTACAAATCTGTCCAGACTAGAGCATGTGCACTGGTACAGATAACAGCTCTCGACACACAGAATTCAGGACAGATAAACCCTTCAGCACCAATAATGAGACTAGTGATACCATGAGTGTAGGAGGAAGGGGAGGGGGTTGTAGGGGGAACCAATTGCAATGATTGACATTCAAACACCCTCCCCCCAGGGAGACAAAAAACAGAAACATGGATGAAGGGAGACAGCAGATAGTGTAAAATATGAAAATAAAAATAATTTATAAATTCTCAATGGTTTACAAGGGTGAGAGGGTTGGGGAGGGAAGGTTAAAAAGGGGAAGCTGAAACCAAGGGCTCAAGTAGAAAGAAAATGTTTGGAAAATGATGATGGCAACAAAGGTACAAATGTGCTTGAAACAACTGCTGTGTAGATTGTGATAAGAGCTGTAAGAGCCCCTAATAAAATGATTGATAAAACACAACCACTAAGTGCTTCGGAGACTGGCTCAGTCAAGTCCTCACCAGGACTTCTGTGACGCTCTCTCCTCCATATCGTTCATCCAGCACTGCCCAGATATTCCCTTCTCTGTGCTTCACAAACAGGGAATTTACTCAAATGAAGGATGTTTCAATGCTAGAGAAACGCAAACACTAGCAACCTACTATATACAACAAAATCTGAACATGTATTTGCCACCCCCATGGGTGTTTCCAGTTCAATATTCATGTCAATACACCCTCAGCTCTTTTCTCTCCTTTTCCCCTTTCTGGTGTGATCAATATGCGGGGAACAAAGTCTTCCATGCCAGCCTTCTCCACGCCTACCACGTGGGGATGATCATTGCGTTCACTATGCTGTGCACCAGCACCGTGATCAATTCATCCGTTTTCCCATCACCCTTAACGAAGCTCTGGGCACCGCAGACCGGGCTTCCCCACTCACCTGTGGGGACCGCTGCGTTGCTTCCACCTGCACCGCTTGTGAACAGGGCTGCAGTGACTGCTGCCACACAGGTTCCCGCTTTGGTTGGAACTCACGTGGTTTCACAAGTGGGCTTTCTGTCTACGGAGACCCAGCATCACTGGACTTCTCCAGATGAGCTCAGTGGCCATGGTTGGTCAGCTGGTTGACTCTATTTGCGTTGCGATGACCCAAGTGCTTCCTTTATCTTTTTGGAGCTACTGTTGTCCATTTGACCCCATGAAAGAGCTCAAGGTCAGCATTCTTCACTAGTCAAGTTCAACTGGTTGGTTTCAAGAGAACACCAACGGGTATTTCTGGCTGAAGGTCGAAAGACATTCTTAAGGCAATTATTGTGGGAGTTCCGGATGCACTGTCATTTTTCAATCACATCCTTGTCTTCAGGTACTAGATCTTTCAGGCTTACTTTGTATTTGCCCAGCCCAACCCTTGGAAAGACGATGGAGGTCTTCTTGGAGGCATGTATTTAGAAACCAAGAGTTAAGTAGTAGGTGTGTTCATTACTGCTGGGAGGCTGACTCAGTGGACTGAGCTGGGAAATAGCGGCGTGTACACTCTCTCCCACATCTGGCTGTATCCCCCTCTGTACAGCCACCTCTGTGTGTTTACTCGGAGCCCTGGTGATATAGCAGGCCACGCAGTGAGGTGCTCACCACGAGGTCAGTGGTGCAAACCCACCATCTGGTCCTCAGGAGAAAGATGAGGCTGTCTGTTCCTGCAGAGATTCCAGGCTTTGGAAATCCAAAGGGTGCAGTTCTACTCTGTGCTGCGGAGTCGCTGCTGGCAGAGGAGATGGCAGTGGGTTTTCAGTGATATGTGTGCCTACGAAAAAACCAACAGTTGCTAAGGCAGCAGATGCCAACCTCTGAGTATCAGAGCACAGGTGGAGGCCGTAGGGTTTCCACCAGAGGACTCTCAGTGCACTTGAACCTCTAATCTCCCGGCGACCCCATAGCTCTCCCTGTCAACTGTCCCAATGCTTGCACGTGTCCCTTTCTCTCTTAGCGTGAGTTTTTACCGGAAGCTCTCACTGCAGTAAGCACCACAGGACTCCCTCTGGTTTCCCTCATTCCTCATTAGTTCTTCTTCCTCAGACGTGAGGAAGCCTGGCCCTCATTGTTCAGCATTCATGCACGTGTCCCTCCCATACTTTCGTCCACATGGACTGGATTCAGGATGACTCGTTCATACCCCAGCCAAGAAACAGATGTTCTAACCGGAGCGCAGGATCTGTAGGCTGTTCTTTCCGTCTTTAGCTTCACAGCACCCAGAAGTCACTTATGTGGATTGGTTTCTTCTCCATCGTGGTGGGCCCGGTTCAAACCCATCAGCAGCGCCTGGGGAGAAAGAGGAGGCTGTGTGCTCCCATAAAGAGCGAAAGTCTTAGGAACTCTCAGGAGCAGTTCTGCTCTGTCCTGGAGGGTCGCTGTGAGTTGGAATCGACTTGATGGCTGTGGGTTTGGGTTCTCACAATGGCTATACGATTTATTTGGAATGCAACTAAAGTCACTGGGTCTGTCTTTTCTTCTGACATCCTTTCAAAACCTGGTGTTCCCACCTCTCCAAACCCTTCCCTGAAGATTCAATTGACCTACCACAAAACAGCAGGTTTTGCATCCTCGAGGGACTCCGACTGGGTTCCCGGCAAATGAGCTTTAGGAATGGGGAGCGAAAAGAAGTCTGAAGGGGTCTGATGAGAGCTGCAGGATGGGTGGAGTCAGGTTTCCCCTACGGAGTTCTCCCCGACAGCCCCTGCTACCCTGGGAGGGAGCGCAGGTGCCTGGTCTTGGTACGTGGACATTTCTCAGCATAACTTTCTGTGCTTTTTCTCCCCGGTGTACTTTTGCATTTTCTTCAGACTTCCTCCTCAGAGGCTTCCGTGGCCTTCCTGTGTCCTTTGTGTAAAGCTATCAAGGTCACTCCTTGGGGGAGGGGGTGTCCCAAAAGAGTCCTCATAGCTTTCTGAGTTGATCTTTCTGTGTTAGATTTAATGGGCCCACCAGATTCACTTGGAAGTCAGTTTCTCTTGGACCGTCTTTGGAAGGCACCTAGGAGACTATGACTAATGTATTCCAGAGATAACTAGTCTGCAGTCACACACGGATGACAGAGATATGTCCAAACATGTTTGGCTTGGAATAAACTGCACACGTGCACCGGAATTCTAGTGGCAATATTGTCTTACTCTCATATATTTGAGGGGACTTTAAGGGTGGGGGAGAATGGAATTAAAACATAATGGAAGTTGTCTATACACGTTTGGAAGCCCCCTGAGGGGTGCGTGTGCATGGGTGTGTTTGCAACTCCTAGTGGTGTTTACAGTGGTTCGGTATCGGAAACCCACAGGAGCAGTTCTACTCTGTCCTATAGAGCCAATCTGAGGTGGTAGTGGATTTGGTTTTGTGTGTGTGTGAAACCCACCATCATCAAGTTGATTCTGACTTATGGCAACCTTCTGTAGGGTTTTTGAGGCTGTAAATTTTTACAGGAGCAGACAGCCTCTTCTCTCTCCTTCAGAGTGGCTGGTGGGTTTAAACCACCAACCTTGCAGTGAGCAGTCTAGTGCTTATCTACAGCGTGGTGCTGCAAATGGCTCGTTCCTACACACCATTATGCCGCCAGGGCTCATGGCTGATAATGTTCCAGCTACACAGAGGATGCATTCAACACAGCCTTGTAGTCTGGTGGTTTAGAGGGCTATGGGTCGGGTTGTTAACCACAGGTCAGCACTTCCAACCCACCAGCTGCTCCTTGGGAGAAAGACAAGGGTGTCTGCTCTGGTCAATATGGACAGCCTCAGAAACCCACAGGGACAGTTTGTCCCTGCCCTACAGAGTCATGATGAGTCAGCATCGACTTAATGGCAGTGTTGGGTTGGTTTTAGTCTGCTGACCTTGTTGTCTCTTCCACATAGGAGTCCAGACCAGCAGAAGACCTTGGATGCTCACGGAGGCCCAAGGGCACCGAGTCCATCTATGAAGCAGCCAGGGTCGAGGTGGACGTGTCTGCCTCCTTCACCCTGCAGGTGGCGCTCAGCATCCCTGGGAACATCTCCTGCCTCTGGGTCTTCAAACACAGCCCCCTGCACTGCCAGCCAAACTTTGATTTAGAGAACAGGTAAGAACGCAGATGGAGGCACACGGGGCTTTATGGAGGGATCGATTATTGCCAGATTGGGGCATTGTGGCTATATGGGAGAATTCTCACCTTCAGGTGACATCGTGGGTGAGGGGTTGGGCTGTGAACTTCAAAGTTGGCAGTTCAAATCCATCAGCCGCTTCGAGGGAGAAAGATGAGGCTCTCTGCTCCCTTAAGACCAACAGTGCTGAAAACCCTAAGGTAAAATTCTCCTCTGCCCTATAGGGTCCCTCTGAGTGGGAATCGATTTCCCCGGCAGGAGGGTGGGCATGAGACCTGGGTTTGAGTCCTTGCTGGCGCACATCACTCATACTCCCACCGTCTGTCTCTGGAGGCTTGCGTGTCCTTGGGATGCTCAACAGGGTTGAGCTCAGCGGAGCTTCCAGACTAAGGCTAGGAAGAAAGGTCTGGCTCATCGACTGCTCCAAATCAGCCAAGGAGAACCTGGCGGATGACAGCAGTCTAATGAGATTGGCTAAACTGGGCATGGTGGAGCTTCTGGAAGCTTCTGTTCCATTGTTCTCAGGCTGGTCACCAGCAGCAGCAATAGCCACCCTTTCCAGCGAGCAAAGTGTGACTCACCGGGGACTTCTGAGCCCATGGCAACCCTCACTTCCAATGCCATGATCAACTGAAACTCACAGTCCTTCCCTGCAGGACAGCAGCGGGTACCTGGCAAACCGGAGAACCCAGGCAGTAAAAAGAGTGCCAGGGCGTTTGAAGGTGTCTTGTTCTTCTACTGGCTGTATCGCACAGAAGATAAAAATGAAACAAAACACAAAGGGAAACACCTGAGGTGGCCCAGCCCCCTCTAGGTAGAATAGCAAGAGGCGTCTTTCTGGGGACTCCTTGGAGAAAGAACACTTGGTTCTCTTCTATTTTGCTCATGGTGCGGTGGACAGAAGCATGAGGAGATGTGATATCCTTAAATACTTCATTAAGAAACGGATCTGCCTGTCAGCAATGTTGGTCCCATGGTGGGGAGAAAGACCATAGCCCACGTGGGCGGGCCGCTGTCAGAGACTGAGTCTAAATCCTTGCTGACTGCTGCCCCTGCCATCCCTGTTCTCTGCTGACAGCAGGTCGGGAGGGGTGGAGAGCAAGGTGCCCCGCGGGTCTTTCAAATCCCCAGGAGGTGAGTCCAGGGCTGCCCTGCTCTCTGGCGTTTGAAGACTTCCGGCGCCCCATCGCAGGGGAATAGGGGGCCTGGTGGCACAGTGATTAGGAGCTGAGCTGCTCACCATAAGGTGTGATGTGGTGGGGAGGTGCCGCCCAGTCCATTTAGCCCGCCCCGACCCTACACGCAGCAGAATGAAACCCTGCCCTGTCCTGCGCCGTCCCCACAATTGTGACTGTGCCTGAGCCCGTGGTTGCAGCCACTGTATTAGTCCACCCAGTTGAGGGCCCTTCCTCTTTTGTGCTGCCCCTCCACTTTACCAGGCACGATGCCCTTCTCTAGGGACTGGTCTCTCTGGACATCGTGTCCAAAGGATGTCAGACAAAGTCTTGTCATCTTGGCACCTAAAGATCGCTCTGGACCTACTTCGTCCAAGACAGATCGCTTGGTCCTCGTAGCAGTTCCTGGCACTCTCAGTAGTCTTCTCCAGCACCACAGCTCTGCAGCATCGATTCCTCTTCGGTCTCCCTTATTCAGTGTCTAACTTTGCCTGCACATGAAGCCAGGGAGAATACCACGGCTTGGGGCAGCCACACCTCAGTCCTCATAAGTTTAGCAGCTCCAAACACCAGCCACTCTGCAGGAGGAAGACGCGGCTCTCTACTCCCGTAAAGATTTACAGTCTCCGAAACCCACAGGGGCAGTTCGACCGGGTCCTGTAGGGTCGCTATGAGTCATTTGGTCTCTGGATCTCCGGAGAGCAATCACTGTCTGCCTTCTCCCTGCTTTCTTTCTGGTAAACAGCATTTAATACAGTCCATGTTGTGCTGCCAATGCCAGCCGTTCAAAGCCACCAGCCAATCCATGGGGGTGGGTGGGGGTGGAATGAAGCTTTCTATTCCCGTAAAGAGTCATCCTCTCCAGAACCCTCGGGTCAGTTCTGTCCTGTCCATCTGAATCTCTGAGAATCAGGATTAATGCCTGGCAGTGAGCTGTTTTGGTCTTGAGTTGTCGAACACGATCGTTCCTGGTTCAGCATTTTGCTTCCTGACACGAGTTGCAATCTCACCAAGGTAGGGCACTCTGCCCACTTTCCCCCTGGGCTCCCTGTTTCTCTTTCTCCTTCTTTCATGTTCTTACCTGCCTTCTGAATTGTGCTTTTGGGCAATGGATGCCCTTTTAGTCATGTGTAGTTGATTCTTCTGAGGGGGACATTCCGCTTGGATGTTACTTTATAGACCTGGCTATCCCCTGGCTGAAAGGTGGTCCTCAGGGGTGGGTTCAGTTCCATGTTAGAAGAGTGTCTAAGAGACATAGTTCTATTGGACATGATCAGACCAGTGAGTTGAGCCTGATTTATTAATTTGAAATTTCTTCTGTGTGTGGCTCCCCTTCTTCCCAGACCTACTCTTGTTGCTCCTGGTCAGAGCGGTTGGTAGTCCTTGCTGGGCACCATCTAGTTCTTCCGGTCTCAAGCGAGTGGAGGCTGTAGTTATGTGGTCCATCGCCCTTTGGGCCAGATGTTTCCTGGAATCTTTGCTCTTCCACACACTTCTCCGCTCCAGCTAGGAAAGGATGGACAATGGCTGGCACTTCAATAGCCACTCGCAAGCTTTTAAGACTCCAGTGGCTACTTGCTAAGGGAGGATGTGGGACAGTGTTTTTATGGACTTTATCAAATTGATTGTCCTGCATGACCATGATTGGAAGCCCTTCTAGTCCAGTGACTGAATCCTTCTAGGAGTTTGGTGATGGCTGAGAAGTTTTCAGGTCTGTGCCCCACCCCTTCCCCACATACTCCATTGTACACATGGATCTGTTTGTAAGAGACATGATGTACACGGAGCCAGGTCTGCTGCCAAACTTACCTATATGTGTGGGTACCCCCTGATGGCACCCTCACGGATCCAATCAGAACGATGGTTTGTTATCTCTGCTGCAGGCTTGTGCTGCCGTGGTCCCACGCAGTGGTGCTCTTGGCATTCGTATCTCTCCAAGTGTCTCTCTGTGCCTTGGTCATTTTGTCTGTCTTCCCTGAAACTGTGAATTGCCTTTCTCGTTGTCTGAGTTAACAGGTGTCTCCTATTCAGTGTGTGCTTTCCCTCTCTCCCACACCCAGCCCGCAGCCATCAAAGAATGTTTCCCTTTGTGTGGAAACTGTCCCTTGGCTTTTTCTAACAGCCGACTTCAATGACAACTGTCCTTTTAAGATTGACCGATTCCACTAAGCTTCCGTCCTCCATGTGGTGAGGTGTTTCCAGGTTGGGGAGTATTTCTTGGTATGTATGTTCCACAGTTTGCTTATCCATCCATCCACCCATCCATCCACTCATCCACCCACCTATCCATCCATCCACACATGTATCCACCCGTCCATCCATCCACCCCTCCCTCCATCCATCCATCCATCCATCCATCCATTCATCCATCCATCCATCCACCCACCCATCCATCCACACATCTATCCACCCATCCATCCAACCCACACATCCATGCACCCACCCCACCCCCCACACACATCCATCCATCCATCCATCCATCCAACCACTGATGGATTCGTGGTTTGTTTCCATCTCTTTGCTCTTGTGCTTGAGACCGTGATGACCATGGGTGCGCCCACATCTGTTTGTGCCACCCCTGTTCTTCCCTAGGGCAAGGACTAGGAGTGGGATTACTGGATCATAAGCACTCCTGGTTCTCGCTTGTTAAGGGTGTAGCAGGCTGTTTCCCACAGTGACTAGGGAAGGAACCGCCGTTTCCAGAACAATGCAGCAAATGGCGCCCAAGTGGCTTTCGTGAGGTAACACAGCCCTTGACTGGAGTCTTGTACCTCTTTCTTTAAGGTCACGTGAATTCTTAACTCATTTTCAGGACAGTGGTGGTAATGTTGAAGTTTCGTTCTAAACCTTGGAACAGACTCGCTTTCCTTTCCTCTTTTGAGACCGTATTGCTCACTTCTCCTTTTCACTGGCTTTTATGTTGGGTTGAACCAAATCCATCTTTTGCTAAGACACTCAGTTTAAAAAAGAAGTCTGGCAATTGGACCTTCTTACGTCGCAGAAGTTCACACTGGATCAGAACCAAAGAAAAGTCCAAAAGGAGAGGCTCTCTCAGCCCCAAGGCAGGTGACCTTGGTGTCTGTAGGACAGACAGCCTGGTTTGTAGTCTAAGTCACAGGTTTCACGGGAGTTTTGTTAACTGCATGCCAAAGCATTCTTAGATCCGTTGAAAAATTAAAGAATTGGTTCGTTGTTGAACATATCCACAAACACAGTGGGGTATAGGCCAAATCCACAACATCTTCTGGCGGTAAAATGTGGCCCATCTGGAGCACCCGGGGCCATGGATTGTATTCTTCTAGGTGCGTGACCTCTGTTACCCTCCTTCCCCCCCAACCCCCCGCAACTGACATCGACTCGCTGCCCCTTCCTAAGCTTCCTGCCGAACCTTCCGAGCTGCTGCTGTGGGTCCCGTCCTAGGTCAGTTGGACCTCATGAAGACCATTCTTTAAACGAGTACAAGTCTCAAGGCAGACATGCAACTAACCGAGCAGCTGAGGTCTGGTGTCAAGAATACTTCAGGAAACGTGCTTTCGGTTTACGGATTATCTCGGGGCAATGGTTTGGGGGATTTCTCCGGCCTCGATGGCTTCAGCCAGTCTAATAGCTTTTCTTTTTCCCACTGTAGGAAATCACAGACATTTCTATCGGACTCAGACTCATAGCTAGAGAGATTGAATAGCCAAGCTCTCATTCCTGTCTTGTGATCTTGCAGGGTCTGTGGGGTAGTGGGTTCAGCTGTGACAGGGGAGGAAGACGAGGCGGAGCTCTTCGGAAGCATGGGCTCCGATGCTTGGCCTCTGAAGCCGTGCGCCTCACATTCCCATGTGGATCTCGACTCCCAGGAATCAGGTTCAAATGTAGCTTCCCACTCAAGAATGGAGCGGGCCTGGTAATCCGCATTTCAAGCAAAACCCCAAATCTGTCTTGGAAGGAGGACGGCCAGAGTGTTCCTTAGAGGTGAGGCCGGCGAGACTTCGTCTCACAGACTTTGGACACGTTGTCAGGAGAGAGCAGTCCCTGGAGAAGGACATCATGCCCGGTAAAGTGGAGGGGCGGCAAGAAAGAGGAAGACCCTCAACGAGATGGACGGACACAGTGGCTGCAACAATGGGCTCCGGTGTAGGGACCACTGTGAGGACGGCGCAGGACCGGGCCGTGTTTCCTTCTGTTCTGCACAGGGCGCTATGGGTCGGAACCGCCTGGATGGCCCCTAACATCATCACGTCCTCCCTATCCCCCGAAAAAACACACACTAAACCCCCTGCTATGATTTGGGTTTTTTTGGGGGGTTGTTTGTTTGTTTTTTAGCCTATGGGATCTAGTAGGCCCTTCCGACAGCATTCCCAAGGCTGTGGATGTTTGTGGAAGCAGATAGCCCCACAGGGTTTCCTGAGTGGCTGCTGGTGGGTTCCACTTTGTTTGGCAGCTGATGCTTAACCCACCAGGCACGAGGGCTCCTTTATCCACACTCAAAATGAGGCCAGAGCCACCGCCACGGAATCAACTCTGACTTAGTGACCGACGTAGGGTTTCTGAGATGCCACGTCTTTCTGCGAGCGAGCAGACAGCCTCGGCTTTCTCCCTCAGTGGGTTTAAACTGCCAGCCCCATGTCTAACCCACAGCGGCCCCGGGGCTTTTATCCACACTCCCTAAGGCAAACCCAAACCCGCTGCCTTTAAGTCGATTTCAGTTCACAGCAGCTCCACGGCTGTGATCCTGACGGAAGCAGACTGCCTCCTCCAGGACTGCGGACCTTGCGGTGAGCAGCCCACCTGGGCACGACTAGGCCCCAGGGCTCCTTGCGAATTCCACTTGGACCACACGTGGAGCAGTACGGTTCCGAGGGCAGAGAATGGAACTCCAAATAACCCAGAGCGCCCAATCACGAAAATGTTCTACTCGAGGAGACCGGAAATGGCCAGATCCACATCCCGCGAATTCTGGGGAGGAGACGGTCCGATGCCCGATTTCTTTCCCAGAAACGTTGAAAAGACGAACCCGGAGGCACCTTCCTCCGGCCTGGCCTGTGTGAGTCAGGACTCACACTGTCTTCACAGGAACATGCCTCATGCTGGGTTTGATGGACTTACTTCCAGGCCCGGTGGTGATACCGTGGTTAAGGGCTGGGTTCCCCCAGCGAAAGGTCAGCCCCTGGAATCCACCAGCCGCTCCCCTGGAGACAGAGGGGCCCCTGCTTCCTTAGAAATGCCAGCCTCGGAAAGCCCGAGGGCTCAGCTCGCTCGCCTCTGTCAGCAAGGGGTTTGGCTTGAGTTTTCCAGAAAGGCCAGGGGAGGTGCGCCCAGAGCGTCCTTGGGGTGAGCTGGGAGATAGGTGTCACTTGTGTTGACGGCAATCTGCTCCCGTCACTGGGGACGTGATGTTGGGATGGGGGGTGCTGGGTAAATATGTCCACAGCCCAGTGCCGAACAGAAGACACGGCCTGCTCCTGGTCCTCCTCATCACAGTGATCGTCTCTCAGCCTCTTGCTGCAGCCACCGTGTCCATCTGTCTCCTGGAGGGGCTTCCTCTTTTTCACTAGCTGTGAGGGGGCTTTGTGGTGGAAGGGGGTGGTCAAGCCTGGAGGGGCATCTCTCCTACTCAGGGGTCAGGGAGCACAACTCAAAGAAATGAACGAAGAGGAACTCCAGACACACCACCATCAAACCATTCTGACTCAGAGAGCCCCTATAGGGCAGGGTAAAACTGCCCCCGTGGGTTTCCCTGATTGTAACTCTTTACGGAAGTAGAAAGCCTCTTCTTTCTCCTTTGGAGTGGCTGGTGGGTTTACACCACCGACCTTGAGGTTAGCAGCCCAACACGTAACCTCTATACCACCAGGGCTCCTCCTGGTGGGGTAGGGGTGGGGGCGCAGCAAGGTGGGTGCAACAAGGGCCTGGCTAAAATTGAAGGTCATCCCCCCAGAAGCTCAGGCACCACTACGTGCTCCTCAGCGGCTGGGTGTGGGAGCCTAGTTCAGGGCCAGCCTGCCGCTGACTCAGGGTGAAATTCTACATTTCTAGTTCCACAAACATTCCAAAATAACAAGTTCACCTTCCTGTTTTGCCAGGGGAGTTGTCTCTATGGTCATTTGGAAAATGACCGAAACCCAAGCTGGAGAATACCTGCTGGTGATTCACAGTGAAGCAGCCAACTACACCATCTCCTTTACAGTGAGCCTGAGAAGTAAGTTCCGCATGATACCGCGCCCCCCCCCCCCCCGAGAAGGGGTGGGGGCATCCTCTCTTCAGGCCCTCCTGTCTTCAGGAGGAAGTAGACAACACTTCTGGACTTAAAGCTAAAGACCTGGGTCCAGATTATTATTTTAAATATTTCACTGTGGGTTTGTGTTTTTTTGTGTGTAAGTTTGTTCCCAGCAAATTAGATTCCCATTGGACTATTTATTTATACGCAGGAAGTTTAAATGCAAAGACGTTTGCCACAATGTGGGACAATTGCTTTCTGGTTGCTCCATTTCTGGTACTCTAGTCTCCCTGGTCCTTTATCGTCTCGTCTAGTTTACCTGCCCTCTTATTTTCTCTTCTTTGCTGTGGTTGACCTTTTGACCTCATAGATATGGTCTTTGGTTCCGTTGTGTTTGTTTGGGTAAGTAATCTCAGGGGATAGTCTTGATTGTGTGGACAGTCTCTGTGTTAGCTCACTCAGAGGTGACCTCAGGGGGACAGTTCTGACTCAAGGTTCAAAGAAAGTCTCACAAATGGGTGTATAAGCAAATGTGGCGAAGAAAGCTGATGGTGCCAGGCTATCAAAAGATATAGTGTCTGAGGTCTTAAAGGTTTGAAGGTAAACAAGTGGCCATCTAGCTCAGAAGCAACAAACACCACATGGAAGAAGCATACCAGCCTGGGCGATCACGAGGTGTCGAAGGGATCAGGTATCAGGCAGCATCAGAACAAAAAATCTTATCATAGTTCATGAGCAGGGAGTGCAGAGTGGAGACCCAAAGCCCATTCATAGGCCACTGGACATTCCCTTACAGAAGGGTCTCAGGGAGGAGACGAGCCAGTCAAGGTGCAATGTAGCAACGATGAGACATACAACTTTCCTCTAGTTCCTAAATGCTTCCTCCTCCCCCACTATCATGATCCCAATTCTACCTTATAAATCTGGGTAGACCAGAGGATGTACACTGGTACAGATAGGAACTGGAAACACAGGGAATCCAGGGCAGATGATCCCTTCAGGACCAGTGGTGTGAGTGGCGATACTGGGAGGGTGGGTTGGAAAGGGGTAACTGATTTCAAGGATCTACATGTGACCTCCTCTCTGGGGGACGGACAACAGAAAAGTGGGTGAAGGGAGATGTTGGACAGTCCAAGATATGACAAAATAATAATTTATAAATTATCAAGGGTTCATGAAGTAGCGGGGAGCAGGAAGGGAGGGGTAAATATCAGGAGCTGATGCCAGGGGCTTAAGTGGAGAGCAAATGTTTTGAGAATGATAAGGACAATGAATGTGCAGATGTGCTTTACATAATTGATGTATGTATGTATGGATTGTGATAAGAGTTGTAGGAGCCCCTAATAAAACGATTAAAAAAAAAGTCTCAGGTGAGTCGTCACAGGGAGGCCTTTAGTTTCGAGTGACTCCAGTCAGTGGAGACTTTCTTAAAGTTTTAGTGCTGTTTCTGTGTTTTCCACCTGCTGTGACTTTGATGAGAACAGGTGGCAGGGGTAGCCGGGCACCATCTCCCTCTTCCGGTCTCAGGGTGGATGGAGCTGTGGTCATGTAAGCACTCAGCCCCGTGGACAGGTTTCTCCTCTGATGGTTTCCTGAGTTCTAATTCTTGCTCTGTAACTAACACCCGTGGCAGCTCATGTAATCCCTCTGAGCTTCGGTTTCCTTGCCTATAGCATGAGACTGAAAATACACATATAGATTCTGTGGCCTCAGCCTGTCCAGTGAGCCTTTCTGAGATGTCGGGGAAACCACCACTTTCTGGAGCCACCGCGGACAGACGACCCCCCAGAACGATTGCCCTGAAATCATCCTTACACTTTAAACCTTAAGCCAGAACTATCTCCCAAAGTGTTTCCTGAACCACAAAACGTCATCATTGTTGTGCGGTCCCGCCAAGTTGGTTCTGACTCCCAACTACGCTGTGCACGGAGAACGAAGCCACCTCCTGGCCTTGCGTTGCCCTCTCGTGGTTCTTACGTCTGAGTCCATCGCTGCAGTCACGGTGTCAGTCCACCTATTGAGGAGGTTCCTCTTTTTCCTGCTGCTTGGCCAAGCCTGATGTCCATTTCCAGGGACTGTTCTCTGCCGACAGCACGTCCCAAGTACCCGAGACGAAACCTCACTGCCCTTGCCGGGGACGATCACGCTGGCTGTCCTTCTTCCCAGTCAGATAGGTGTGTCCGTCAGGCCGTGCACGGTCTTTTCCACAGTCTTCTCCGGCAGCACCGCCATCCAGAAGCAGCGATCTTCCTCCTGTCTCCCTTCCCCAGCATTCAACTTTCCCGTGCACACGAGATGATGCCAAAGACCGAGGCCCACCCGGGTCCTCAAAGCAGCCAGGATATCGCTTACATGAATTCACAAAGCAGGTCTTCTCTGCTCCTGACGCTCTTTCCAAGAATGGTAACCCTGGAAGAGAGTACCCCGTCCCCGAACTGGGCACACGGAGAGGGCTGACAGGGCTCGTGTTTGGCTGTGTGCACTCTCACCCAAGGGGAAGTCGTGGGGACCTTAAGCGGCAGAGATCAGGCCCATTGTACACAGAAAGGCGAAACGTTCAAAGCAAAACACAAAACAAGAACTCTCCAAGACGATGAAACTGTCTGTTATCCAATCGAGGAACCACGAAGTCACTGGCAAGGAGCCCTGGGGCTCAGTGGTTAAGCAGTTGGCTGTGACCCAGAACTCAAGCCCTCTGTGGGGGCAGGGCGAGTCTGCCTGCCTCCCTAGAGGCGTGCACCCCCAGAAACCCTCTGTAGGCTTGCCCTGAGCCAGAATGGGCGCGCGGCAGTGGGGAGCATTATAAGAAACCCTGGTGGGGCAGTGGCTAAGCGTTCAGCTGCTAACTGAGGAAGATCAGAGGTTTGAATCCACTAGCAGCTCAGCAGGAGAAAGAAGAGGTCGTCTGCTTGCAGCTAGACTGACAGCCTGGGAAACGCTGTGGGACAGTTCTACCCTGTCTTCTAGGGTCCCCGAGAGTCTGAGGGAGCGTGCTGGGAAAACAGCCCTGGTGGGTAACCAAATGTGAATTTCATTTTCGTTATTTAAAACTTACATTTCAACAGCCGCATGGAGCTACTGAGTGGGCAGCACAGGTCCATAAGAATGCGGGCTCAGTGGGCAGCATTTGCCCAACTCCTGTGGCAAGCGGGAGTGGGGAATGGAGAGCCGGGACCCAGAGAGGGTGGCAGACATTGTAACAAGGCAACACAGGTACAAAGGGTCCGATGGGAAACTAAGTGGCTCTGAAAGCTTTTACGAAGCGACATTAGGATCAAGTGTTTTAGAAAGGAAGACAACCAACTCCACAGCACCGTCCACATGGGCTCGCCAAGGATGGCAGCCGTGCAAAAGGCAGAGGCCCTGCCAGAAGGCAGTGGCCAGGCCTATGTCCTGGGGCCCCGCCCCTTGGTTCCCAGTTGAGCCCAAGCCCGGTGATTGCAGAGGGAGGTGGGGTGGGCAACCACTGACCCCGTTGCAACCCCGTTGCGTTGCCTTAAAGACTTAAAGCTGAGTTGGGGGCGCATGCAGGTCCTGGTGGGTTTCGGAGTCGGAAGAATGCTCCAGAAAGGCTGAGCATTGCCCCTGTGAGTTCAGTGCGCGTGGCAATATTGGGACTAACCCAAGAAAGGGAAGCATAGGTCATGTCGTGAGCACCAGCAGAACACCGTGTGACAGTAAGAAACTAACCAGCTGGACGCAAAGCACTGTGCTGGAGCTGCCAACCCCCTCAGCCAGCAGGCACGAAGCGCAAACCTTCATGGAAGCTTCCATTGTCCGTTAGGAACGTTACAGTGGAATTGTCAGGCGCTGTTGAGGTGCTGTTTCCCTCGGGTGACCCCATGTGACACAGCTCCCTTCCCTGTGGGGTCCCCAGCTGGGATTGATGTTAATCCTCTTGGCTGCGAGCCAGCAAGGCAGGAAGGTTGAGCACACCCAGGGGTGGCTCTGAAGAAACCCTTGGTGGCCTGTGCCTGACACTTCAGCTACTGGAGCTCTGATGAGCGCAGTTCAAACCCGCCTGGGGAGAAAGACGGGGCTGTCTGCTTCTGTCAGGGTTCCCACTCCGGAAACCCTCCAGAGGACGGCGGAGGCTTGCAATGGGATGCATAGCAGTGGGCTTGGTCCTTCCGTTTCAGAGCAACAGTTTCACAATGTAACAACCAGCACAAGGGGAAAGGAACATGTTTGTAGCGTTTCACTACAAATGAGGTGGGGCGGGGCCCATGGTATCCGATGGGGAAGACTGGGCAAACAACAGTCACTGTGAAAAAGAGTAAAGGGCTTAGGCAACCACAAGTTCAGTATTTTGGCCACAGTAGGACATGGTTCCTGAAAGAGTAAAATTTAACCTAGTGTGTAATATTACACACTAGGACTAGGTTAAATTTTATCTATCTATCTATATATTGCCATTATATATATATATATATATATATATATATTGCCATTGCCATCAAGTCTGTTCTGACGCAATGATCTGTAAGACAGGGAACATACAACCAGGCTACACATATCTGTTGAATCAGACAGCCTCCACTTTCTCCTGCTGACCAGCTAGCGGGTTCAAACCTCAGCTCTTTCTCAGTTAGCAGCCGGGAGCCGAAGCACCACACCATCAGGTTCTTATAATGTATGCCCATTGCCTTTGGGTAGATGCCGACTCAGGGCAACCATGTGTAGTGTTTCTGAGATGACGAATCTTTACTCGAGCAGATAGCCTCACTTTTCCCCCACAGAGCAGTTGGTGAGTTTGAACTTCTGGCCTTGAGGTGGGCAGGCTGGTGCCTAAACCACAGTGCCACCAGGGCTCCTTCTTATAAGATATAGATGAAGGGAGTTAATAGCTAGTTATGACTTTCATTTTTCATTGTTTCAGATTAGGGATGGTAAAACAGGGTAATCGGGATGATGGAGAACGTGGAATTCATTAAATTTGGAGCAAATGAGGGGTTAGGAATGCCCAGCCAAGAAAAGAGCATCTCTTGAGGCGAGGAGAAGAATGAAGTAACGTAGGGGAAACTGGGCTCATTCTAATACGTCAGATGGTCATGTCCTCCCTTGCCTTTAGTTTCTTTTTAAATATTTGAAGTGTCTTATGGTTCGCATTTAAAACTCACCAGGGACTCCATTTCAAGTGCTGAAAATCCATTATGTCCCTCTGAGGACTAACGTCTACCTGACCCAAGCCATGGTGTTTGAAATCATATGCGCCGTTGGACTTTGAATAAGAACGACCAAAGAAGAATCAATGCCTTTGAATGACCGTGGCTTCCAGGAGAACAAACAGGTCTGTTCTGGAAGAAGTACAGCCAGAATGCTGGCTTCTCGGAACCAAGGATGGCAAGACTTCGTCTCACGGACTTTGGGCAGGTTGTCACAAGGGCCGGTCCTTGGAAAGGGCATAGAAAAAGAAGCCCTTCAAGGAGATGGACGGACACGTGGCTGCAAAGATGGGCTCACACGAAGCAGTTGTGAGAATGGGTCCTTCTGTTGTACGCAAGGTCGCTAAGGGCCAGAATGGAACCAACGTCTCTCAGCCACAGCAAGGGGCTCCGTGAGAGGAAGTGCCTGGCGATCTCCTCCTTAATGATTTTACCCCAAACCAGCCCCATTACTGTGGAGTCCGTTCAACTCATAGAGGAGAACGAGCTACCCCACTTGGTTTCCAAGGCTGGACTCTTCGAGCAGGCAGAGCTGAGTGGCTCATGGGGCAACTACTGCCAACCTTTAGATTGGCCGGTAAGAGCTGCACTATGAGGGGTCCCTTCCCATGAGTGACAGGACCTGGGACATCCTCCTGGGCAGCTGTACTCTGTCACACCGGCTTGCTGTGAGTTGACATTGACTGAAGGGCTAACAGCAACACCCGCCACGAGGTCTGCAAGCGAGGCTAGACTTGATTGCTCATCGCCCCAGAGAGGAGAGCTGGGGCCAATGGTTAGACATAACACGGGGAGAAAGCACAAACCACAAAACGGGAACAGATACTTGCAAGCCCATATCAACAAAGCGTTAGCAGTCAGAGAATGTAGCACAATCTGCTACAAGCCATCGAGACGGCAGAAACATGAGCTAGCCACACCAACCGATTTTTCACATTTAGAGTAGGAAACTTTGGTGGTTGGCTGAGCTGTTAAAAGAAGTCAAGCTTCGTTGGTCATCAGAAATGCAGATGAACGTCCCAGTGAGATTCTGGCTTCTGCCCGCTCGATCGGCAAACGCGACGGAGACTTCATGAGCGCCTGGCTGTGAAAGTGCGCCAGCCTGCTGTCCGCGTTGACGACAGATTAGCAGCAGGCCAAACTGGACTTGTTCACATCCTACAAGCTAACAGCTCAGCTCTGTCCTCCCCACCAGGTGGATTGTTAGAGAGACTGTGATGTGGGGGTGGGGGGGTGGGGGGAGGCTTCTACAGTGTGCATGGCGATATTGCTACGAACACAGGGAAATAGAAACATGGATCATGGTGTGCGCACCAGCGGAATACTACGTGGCAGTAAGAAAACAACAGGAAACTGATGACACTGTTCTGAAGACACTGGTATGCCGTCGCCAACCCCCCTCAGCCAGTAGTCATGAACGCAAACCTTAATAAAAGGTTGCACTTTGAGTCAGCAACATTGCTATTGTTGTGGTTGTCAGGTGGAGGTGATGTTTCCCTGAGTCGCCCCATGTGACACAGTAGACCTGCCCCCAGAGAGTTTCCTAGGCTGCTACCATTGGGGGGGAGGGGGGGATGGGGAAAGCCCTAGCGCCCCAGTAGGTTAAGCACTGGACTGCTAACTCAAGAGCGGCAGTTTAAACCCGTCAGCTGCTCCAAGACAGTCTGCTCCTGTACGTAAGGTGGCCCTGATGTTGTCGTGGTCATATGCTGGGCTGCTAACAAGGTCAGCAGTTCGAAACCAGAATGAGATTCAGGAGATTGGTTACTTGGGATCTGGAGATGGGAAGGTAGATTCCAGAATCTTCACTAATCCTCCAAGTATCACGCTGGACAGAGGGTGCCTGGGAATTGGACTTTGTGATTATGCTTACGACAGTATACCTGTCTATTCATATACACGTATAACGTAATAAATATACATGTGTGTATATGCATATATATATGTGCACACATATACACACACCTACATGCACTACATACTTGTTAAAGTCAAGTTGGTTATAAAGCCAGAGACCGGAATTCCAAATAAGTCACGGTTTTAAAGTAAAAACCAAACAGCCCACCATTAATAATGCAGTGATCTGTCCTGCAGGTGGAGAGCTTCTGTCCCGGGAGTGGTCCAAGCCAAAGGAGAAGGGGTGTTTGTTGCTTATGGGGGAGGGGCAGTTGGGACCTGGAGGGAGAGGGAGGGAGGAGGGAGTGGAGGAGTGCAGGATGACGATCCAACAGTGAACGGAGGCGAAGCCAAACCTCTTCATTCCATTCGGATCCCAGCTCCATCCTGCTCTGCTTGCACGCACTCAGCTCTGTGTCTCCCCACTCGGGTCGAGGTAATGTCCTGGGGTGGACATTGGATTTTCAATTACAGTTCAAGTCAAACTAAAAAACTCAGGGTCATCAAGTAGATGCCAACTCATAGCGACCCTATAGGCGAGAATAGAACTGCCCAACTGAATGCCCAAGGTTGTAAGTCTTGATGGGTGTAGAAAGCATCGTCTTTCTGCCCGCGAGTGGCTGGGGGGTTGAAATGATAACCTTAGGGTTAGCAGCCCCACCCACGTGTCCCCCACCATGCCATCAGGGCTCCTTCTGTGCTCAGGACGGGCTGTCCACATACTCTCACTAGTTCTCCTTTTCTTGTTCTCCCCTCGTGGCAGAGTGGGCTCCTGAGTTGCTCCCGCCCTGCCCAAGTTCAGCATTTCGCAACCACCAGCCAATTCACGAGAGAAAGAGGAGGTTTTCCACTCCCGTGGAGTTACAGTCTCGAAACCCGCAGGGGCAGCTCTACTCTGCCTTAAGAGGGTCGGTAGGAGTCGGAATTGACTTGATAGCAGTGGATCTTATACATATTAATGGTTACATTCTCACATGGTTTAATTCCACCGACTTACCTTATCCCGAGATTTGTTAAATTCTCCAAGCCGTTGGCCAAGGAGATGAAGGTACACTTTGGCATTGCAGCCAGGGTCAAATGTAACCTACGGGGCAAAGGGGTGAGGGCCAGGGAGGGCAGGAGACACTGCTGGATATCCAGTATGGATTTTTTTGGATGGTGTCTGGATGGTGTTGGTGTTTTTTTGTTTGGCGTTGTATTTCTTGTTGCTCAGCCATTCTTCTGAAAATGCTAACATGCTACTACTTGGTGACACTTCAGGCAGACTGCTTTTTCCATTAAGAAGACCCTACTTCAGATGGCTGGAGAGTCAAGACGCCCTGCTCTGCGTCTCAGAGGGGATCCCAGAGCCAGTGGTGGAATGGGTGTTCTGCGATTCACAGAGTGACAGGTATGACCTGTCTCATGGGGGAGCTGCTACTATTATTTGACTAACGTGTGTGGGGTGGGGGTGGGGGGCTCTTTTTCTCCTATGGAGCTGAGGGAGCGTTGTGGGCCCACATTGAGCTGGTAACCCCAAGGTCATGACTCAAACCCAAGGGAGCAGGATGAGGCTGTCTGCTCTCCGAACGGTTTACAGCCTCCAAAGCCCACAGGGTTGCTCGATGCTGCCCCATAGCGTCGCCCTGAGTCAGGGTGAACTCGCTGACAGTGAGTTTGCTGGGAGTTTTCTCCCCTATGGTTGACATCATCCTACATGTAGGGGTTGCTTCCTTCTCAGTGAAACCAGAAACCCTGGCTCCTTACAAGAAGATGATAGGCTATACCGGAAGGATGATGGGGAACGTTTAATTGGGGGTGGCATGGGGCACCCTTACAGGGATAGGCAGCCTCATCTTTCCCTCAAGGATCGGTTGGTGGGTTTGAACTGCCAACCTGGCAATTAGTAACCAGTGCTTACCCTGCAACCCCACCAGACCTAGTTCTCACAAGAGTATGGATTCGGGCAATTTGAGCTAGTTAAAAACTACCAATTGTATAGAAAATTGGGACTACAGAAACCAAACTCACTGCCATCGAGCCGATTCTGGTTTGGGGCTGGTTAAGCTTACCAAAGCCCAATGATGCCCTTCTTTTTCTTTCTTTTCTTTTCTTTTCTTTAATTCTCTCTTATCTTCTGTGTCATTTCACCCTGCCTGTTCTCTCTTAAAAAAATAAAACTTAGAAGAAAGAGGTGACCAAATGCAAAAGTGTTCCTGTCATGGATTTGGTGTGACGTAACTTCTGCTTGGGTTCATTCTAATCCCTGTGTGACCAGCTCCCTGGCTCTTGCTCTTTACCGCTGGCGGAGCCCTGGGCGTATCCTCTGACCCACTCTCCGCTTCCCTCCCAGAAAGCGGCCGCTAACTCTTGAACTCCATTCTCCCGGACGGTTGTGCTTTGAACTTGTGTCCCAGTGACACGGCCTCCATTTCCTAATTGCAGCTGCAAAGAGGAAGGTCCGGCTCTCGTGAGGAAGGAGGGGAAGGTACTCCATGAGTTATTTGGAACACACATGAGATGCTGTGCGCAAAATGAATTCGGCAGGGAGTGTACCGAGCTGTTCACCATAGGTAACGCTGTCTCGCGAAGCCCCTTTATTTTCAGCGTCCTTGACTTTGAAACCAGCTGGGGCGAAGGCTCCCCACTCCAGGAACTGTCCAACGTCAGAAAAACAACAGCAAAAAACCCTGCCGTGCCCCTGTTCTCAAAGCCACTCGGCCTGTGTCCTCCGGGGGCTGGAGCTGTTTGCTCTCGTTGCTGTGCACGGAGAGGAAAGGGTCTCTGTGCTCATGCTTTGGCACCTTTGAGAGACCATGCACACAGCGACTCTCCAGAGAGTGCAGAGTGTGTTTGGAGCCGAGGGGGCCCGGGGAAAACCCTCCTTTCCTCACTGGTGGTCTCTTGATCTTCTAGATCTAAATGCAAGTCCCCAGAGAGCACCGCCCCAGATATTTCTCAAAGTCGGGGAGCCGCTGTGGATCCGATGCAGGGCTGTGCATGTGGACCATAGATTCGAACTCAAATGGGAACTCGGGAACAAGCCCCTGGCCGAGGTAAGGGCACCTGTTAGCATTCTGATTAGACAGGAACAGTGAAATGAGAGTCTAGGTTGAAACCATTACATTCAAACTCTGTTTCATTAAAATCTAGGGCAGCTTCTTTGAGATGAGTTCCTATTCTACAAACAGAACTATGATACGGCTTCTGTTTGCTTTTGTATCATCAGTGGGAAGAAACGACACTGGATCCTACACTTGTTCCTCTTCGGAGCATCCCAGTAAATCAACTTTGGTTACCATCGTAGGTAATGCAGGACGCTAACGCGCTCTTTATTCGCCGTTTCAGTTGCGGGGTTGTGGAGGAAGCGGGCTCTGCCGACGGTCCCGGGTTTGAACCGGATCAAGGCTGAAGTCTGTCTTGAAGTAGAAACTGGTACCCAGGGCTCGTCTGTAGCATCAGGGAGTCAAATGCTTTTCTTAGTACATCGTCTATATGTTGCCTTTCTAAGCATATAATACCCTCAAGGCACACTACCAAAGACACTCAAGGAACAAACAAATAAACCCCCACACTCACTGCTAACCGAGTCGATTCCAGCTCATAGCGGCCCTCTAGGGAAACATCTGAGGCCTAATAACACAGCGCACAATAAGAATACGACCAACCCCCAAAACCCCACTGTCTTCGAGTTGAGTTCAACTCATAGCCACTCTGTGGGACAGGGTTGTCAGAACTGCTCAGTGGGATTTCCTAGACGATAAATCTTGGCGGGAGCAGGCAACCTCAGATTTCTTTCTTTTTTTTTAATGTAACTTTCTGTTATGCATTAGGTGGAAGCGTCTGAGGTCATAGATGTACTTTCAACAAGTCATACATACTTGGATTCAGCTCGTCCATTCCAATCCCCTCAATGTGACATCACTCATCCCAGTTCCTCCCTGTGCTTCCTGCTCCTATGTCTCAATCCTTCCTAACCTTCTGGGTTTTTGGGTTTTTTTGAGCAAATGCTGCCCTTTTGATCTGAAATGGTTGATTGCTTTACCTCGGAGGTGAGTTCAGTTCTTGATCTGGAGGGTGACCAAGAGCCATTGTCTTGGGGGTCCTGCTGTCTCTGTCTGACCAGTGATCATCTGGTTTCTGATGATTTTGAGTTTTGTTTCACATTTTTTTCTTGTACTCTACCTAGGGCCTTCTAATGGGATCCTTTTCAGAGCAGTTGGTGTTGGTAGCTGGGCACCATCTAGTTCTTCTGGTTTCAGGGTTCTGGGAACTGATGTCTGCGTGGTCCATTAGTTCATTGAATGCCGGTTTTCACTTAACTTTCCTCTAGACAGAGAGAGAGATCAATAGTTGCACTTTAGATAGACAACCTCATCTTTCTCATGAGGAACAGGTGGTGGATTTGAACTGCTCACCTCATGGCTAACAGCAAAATGCACAATCCCCGGCACCACCAGGCTCTAATAGTAATGCGATCATCATAACAATAATTACCATATATATACTTGTGTTTAAGCTGAGTTTCTCAGCACATTTTTAATGCAGTTTTTTTTTGCTGATATCCGGATCGGCTTATACTCAAGTGTATACCGTACATAGGGTGCTACCCTGGAGAGAGAAAAGCTGTGTGCGTAGGTATTATATTAAAATGTTAAGAAGCAATTCTTGAAGGGAGACGTCGGGCAGTGTAAGATATGACAAAATAATAATAATGTATAAATTATCAAGGGTTCATGAGGGAGGGGGGAATAGGGAGGGATGGGGAAAATGAGGAGCTGATACCAAGGGCTCAAGTAGAAAGCAAGTTTTGAGAATGATGAGGGCAACAAATGTACAGATGTGCTTGACACAATGGATGGATAGGTGGACTGTGATAAGAGTTGTATGAGCCCCCAATAAAATGATTTTAAAAAAAAAGCAATTCTTAAAACAGTTTATGTAGGGGAAAAAAAGATTAAAAATTCAAGGTCACCCTCGTTTCACCAAGGTCTTAACACACCAGAAGGGCTGTTCTTGAAGTACCCTTATGCTAACATTAAGAATTGGATAATGTGGGAGAAGAGGATGGAGAGGTGGCCCCTGCGGATGATGGTGAGCCTGGTTTGGTCAGTGAGGATCCTGATGTCGGAGAGCTGGTGTTTGATTTTGATGTTGGAGGAGGCTGAGGCCTGGGGTGGGGGCGGGGCATTGTTCCTGGAGTCAGGTCCCTAAAGTAGGGCACCCAGGGAGGTGCTACAGAGCTGTTCTCCTTCTTCTTGTTATGACCATGTGGCAGCGGAGGGCCTCAGGAACCCTTCTGGGATCCTCTCTGTATTAGGAGGGGCTTACCCTTCTAACTGAGGAGCCCTGGTGGTGCCACGGTGACACATCGGGCTGCCTTCCACAAGGTGAGCAGTTCAAGGCACCACCAGCCACTGCACAGAAGAAAGACGGGCTTTCTACTCCGGTCAAAACTTACAGTCTCAGACACCCACCGGTGCCCTTTACCCTGCTAAAGGGTCGATACAATGGCAGCGAGCTTTCCTCTGTTTTGCCATCCCTGCTTCACTGAGATGGAAGACATTCGGTAACTCTTGGTTCAGACCTGCCTTGCAGCCTGAGGGTTTAAGTCCTCATCTTCTTCCTCCTGCACTCTCACCTGCTGGTCTAGTTCTGAACGTCTTCATTGCTTTGTTCCCCCACCGTGAGAGTCACATTATTTCCACTGCTATCTAACTGCGGCGGGCTGCCAATACCAACCACCCATTCCACCTGTCTTTCCCATTTGAGTGTTTCCCCTCATCCCGAGTCAGCAGTATTTTTTTTTTTACTTACTTATTTTTCCTAGGAGTATTTTCCAGGGCATTGTAGATGTTCTGATTCCTTGAGCTCATCACAACATCCCGGCGGCCTTGACTGCTGGTGAGCAGATCCACCGTACGGAATCCATTCGTTGACATAGTCTTGTAGTGCTATGGTGTGTGTGTGTGTGTGTGTGTGTTAAAGAGATGCTTTTTACATTGGGTTTATGAAGGTCATCTGAAGTGTTTGGTTGTCCAGGTGTATTGTCGAGCACAGGAGACTCTGAAAAGGAATTTCCTTGGACATTCAAATCATGTTCAAGAGCAGGCTCAAAATGATCCAAGACCTGATCTTCAAGCTACACCCCAAGCCTTTGCGTTTATGTGCCTTCTGACCAACAGGAAGGTGTGTGTTAATGATCCTACAGAGTGTCTTCACATGTAGGGAGTGACACACAAGCTGACGCTGACACCTGACACCCCCCGCTGTGTGGCCTTCCAGCAATGACGGTAGTCTACCCTTTCATCTCACTACCACGGCTGCAATCCTGACTCCCAGTCACCCCCTAGGGAGCCTTGGTGACATAGTGGGCTATGTATGGTGGGTTCACCACCAATCAGCAGTTCAAAACCCAGTCATGTTCGAGAGGAGAGGAGGCTTTCTACTCCTGTACAGATGTACAGTCTCGGAAACCCACAGGGGCAGTTCTACTCCGCCCTCCAGGGTGAGTTATGTTCACATTGCACATTTGTCTTCAAGGCCTGTGATAGCCGGAAAACCTGGGAAGCCCCTGTGTTGCTTGGTAATGGTTGTAGCTTTCGTTCAGGCAGAAGCTCTCCCGTGCCCGTTATCCACACAGGCCCTCTTTCTGATTGCTTTATTATGTCCACTCCATTCTCCATCGGGGCTCTTACCCTCTTGTCCGCGGCGTCACCCGCCCTTGCGTCGGATTTACACTTTGGAGGCCTGGTAGCGACCATAGATACGAGGGACGTTTAAGCTGGATGCAAAGTTGCACCCTCAGTGGAGCACGAATGGCCACACGGCCTGACGTAGGACAGTAGACAGCACTCTCCTTCCTTGAGCCGACCAACCGCTGAAGCCAGGCCAGGTTTTCCTGAGGGTCCCGGGGCCGGGCATGCACCCGGGTGTGTGTATGTGGGGGGGGGTGCTTCAGAAAGCTTGTGGAGAAATGGAATAAGATCACGAAAATTCCCAACCAACCTTTGAACACCCCTTGGTATTTAACTGGACATTTTGATACAATAAGTTTTATGGAGCCCCAACGATCTAGTGGGTTACAAGTTGGGCTGCCAACCACAAGGTCAGCAGTTCAAACCCACCAGCCTCTCAGAGGGGGGAAAATGAGGCTGTCTGCTCCTGTAAAGATTCCCAGCCTTGGAAACCCACAGGGACAGTTCTACCCTGCCCTCTAGGGTAACTGTGAGTCAAAATTGACACAGAGGCAGTGAGTTTGGGGGGCTTTTATCATCTTGGTTCTTAAATGCAAGCTATCCATAAGTTACTGATATACGAGCACTCTGATTTCAGCATAGCATAAGCATCAATGGACTTAAGGGAAAACTGAGTTGAATAAGCTACCTTTTCCCTTGCTTTTCAGTTAGACTCTGAGTGGTGCTGTGTGCCAGCCAGTGGATTCCGACTCACAGCAGCCCGAGAGGACAGAGTGGCACAGCCTTGGGGTTCTAGAGGCTTAGACTGTGCCCAAGTGAACGAATGCCAATACTTTTCACTTACTAGAGCATAACCCTGTTTGCATCTAGCTTTTATCCTATGAGCTATTTAAGGGACCTTGGTGACACAAAAGTTTAAATACTCAGCTTGCTAACCAAGAGGTCACATATTAGGCTCTTCACCACAAGGTCAGTGGTTTGAGACCACTGTTCATTCCAAGGGAGAAACACAAGACTTTCTACTCTTTTAAAGAGTTAGTCTCCAGGGCTTGGGGCAGTGGGGACAGAGGGAAGGGACAGGAAGGGAAGGGCAGAGGGTAGGTGGGAAAAGAAAATCAGAGAAGAAAGAACACACACAGGGAGCTCACTGGGACACTGTCACTGTTTGGTTGAGGTGGACTCTGCATACGTCTTTCTTTGCATGTGTCATAACCCACAAATGAAAGGGGGAAATGAGTGAAATTAAAAAGAGAAGGGTCACATCCTAAAAAGCCCTCCCACCAGACTCCTTAGCCATCAGACCTAAACCCTGGTGGAATTGGTTACAAAGGAGGAGAAGTAACATTGTAATGGACTTAAGTTCTTTTCTGACATAGGAGCTAGTTTCAAACAACGCCAAGAAGAGCTAGTCTCTGGGGCAGTTCTATGCTGGCCTGTAGGGTCACTATAGTTCAAACCCACTCGATGGCAGTAAATTTGTTGGTTTGCTTTGAAAGGAGTTTGCTCCTGTAAGGATCGCAGGCTAGGGAATGCTTGGGAATCACACAGGCAGGTCTGCATGTCCTGTGCAGCCACCATGAGTTGGAATGGCATCTAACAGCATGATGACCTGCAAACCTTACATTCAAACAAACAAACAAACAAAAAACACTGTAAATTTAAAATAAAAAAAAGTTGCAATCAAGTCAATTCTGACTGATAACAGCCCTGTAGCCCAGATTAGAACTACCCCATAGGGTTCCGAAGGCTGCACAGCTTTATAAAAGCCAACTGCCTCATGTTTCTCCTACAAGGTGACTGTGGGATTTGAACCACCAACCTTCCCATTAATAGACAGGTGATTCCCTGCTGCACCACCAGGGTTCCCAAGCATCTCAAGGAGAGGGACGATGCCTTCTATCCTAATACCCTGCATCGAGCCTGACACTTAGCAGGAGCGCGGTCGATACTTGTCTGTTTGTCTATGAGCCGGCCAGCAGCAGTGAGCAAGTGCTGAGAACAGGGCACACACACTTCTCCCTGCCACGGAGGGATTCCGGCTCACAGCGAGCCTGCAGGATAGAGCGGGACTGACTCCTGTGGGCTTCTGAGACTGTCCCTCTTCAGGGGAGTGGAAAGTGCCCTCGTTCTCTTGAGAACTGGCGGATGGGTTCCAGTGGCTGACCCTGTGGTTAGCTGCCCAGGTGTGGTCCACTGAGCCACCAGGGCTCCCTCATACACACTTAGGCAGACCAGAATGTGGGCGGGTGACCCAGGCTTTTAAAATGGCCACGTTTAAGTCATCTCAGTGCAGGCTACAGCCTTCAGCCCCGAAGAAAATGCTAAGTGAAGTACTGGTCATTTTGAGCCGGGTTGCCGTGCCCCACACGGACGCCACAAGGCCATTGCCGGTCAATTTGCTCATCACCTCCTACCTGAGTGTGCCTGTGTTGCTCTGCTCACCAAGACAGGCCCTCAAACTGAGAGCGAGGGGATCAGTAGTCCCTGGGTGTGAATAGTTGCCCTGCGGTGGGGGAGACTTTGTAAATAGAACAAAAGGCTGTTTATCATGTCCCTGGGAAGAGAGTTACTGATTTACATGCAAAGTTTAGAGCCAGCCTGGCTTCAGGCTGGAGCTAGAGCTCCTGGGCTTCATTGGTGCTGTGTGCGCACTTCAAGGCTGGTGTTAGAAAGTGAGGCTGTCTGCTCCGTAAAGATTTAAACCCACTGGCAGTTCTCTTCTGCCCTGGAGGATTGCTACGCGCAAGGGGACCTCAGGCCAGTGGGCTCCGTTTGGGTTGTAACTCACACCAAGCCCATCTGAGTTTTCTTCGGTCAAACTGGTGAATTTCTCACATGCAGTCAAGGTGGTGAACGGGACAATCTACGTCAGGGGTAGCCTGCTGGGGAAGGAAAAGTCAGAGCGTTCCCAGGGCACAGAGAGCAGTCCAGCAGGGGTGAAGGGCTCACACACCTTACCAAACTCAGGAGACCCTGTTGAGGTCCCACCCGCCAGATTCATTCATGTCACTGCGTCTTTTCAAAGGAACCCATGATCGCCTTTGTAACTGTCTGTTTGCCTGCTTTTTATTTTTTAAATTTTAACAGACAAGGGGTTTATAAATGGCTCCCAGTCAACTGAAGATCACGAAATTGACCCGTACAAGAGGTTTTGTTTTTCTGTGAGGTTCCAAGCATACCCACGGGCCCGCTGTACCTGGAGCTTTTCGAAGGAATCCTTCCCCTGTGAGCAGAGAGCCCTGGAGGACGGCTACAGGTGAGAGAGCAGTCCGCTCTGGGCCCGCTCCCATGTTCAGCACCCCTCCCTTCCCCAGCGCCACTCGGGGAGCAGTTTGGTGTTCATGGGAATACGGTCATTTCTAAGGAGCACGCAGGTTGAGGCGAGGAGGCCCGGTTCAAGCACTCAACCGCTAACCAAAAGTTGGGCTGTTCAAGTCCACCTGCTGCTCCATCAGAGGAAGAAGAGGCTGCCTGCCCCAGCAGAGACCCACACCCTCGTAACCCCTAGGGAGCAGGTCTTCCTGCTCCGTCCTGCAGGGTCGCCATAAGCCCTGGAGGGGCCGTGGTAAAGCACCTGGCTGCTGCCCCCAAATCGGACAGTTCAAATTGACCAGCTGCTGCACCACCGGACACAGGTGGGGCGGGCTGCGCCCTCTTCATGGTCGGCCGCGGAAACCCTGTGGGGCAGTTCTACTCTGTCCCGCGGGGTTGCTACAGACGGACGAATGGACGCCATGAAGGTGGCTGGTTGTGTTTAGGGGTGGTGGTAGTGTCTAGACAGACTTAAAGGGACTTGAGCACAGAATGCAGTGGTGAAGGCACGCACTGCCGCCTTAGAACCAATTCCAGCAGGTCCCCGCCCCCCCCCACTGCCCCTGGCAGACCCCCTCTCCCCCTGTGCATCCGCACCATCATCGCCCTGCGAGCCCCTTGTGCAGCTTCTGCCGCAGGAGGAGGGAAAGAAGTCAGAGAAGTGGGTGCCTTTCTGGGAGCATACCCCTTCAGGTAGGGGATACCGGGTGCACAGCGGGCTAAAGTGCTCAGCGCCCACCAACCCGCCTGCATTAGAAACCGGGAAAGCTGGGGCTGGTCTGCCTCCTGAGAAGAGTGCTACCACTTCTGACCACTCTGAAAGGACCCCGTTAGAAAGTTCTGGATCGAGCGGGAGAGAAATGGGGAACGAAACTCAAGAGCATAAAGACATGGCCAGGCTTACTGGTCATCTAGAGATAACGGGGAACCTGCAAGACTATGACCCTTGGTCAGCCTTCAAGACCGGAACTGAGCTCTGGCCTGGAGTTCAGCTTGCAGTCAAGCAATAGAAAGGTCTAGAACAGCAGTTCTCAACCTGTGGGTCTCGAACCCTTTGGGGGTCAAAGGACCCTTTCACAGGGGTTGCCTGATTCATAACAGTAGCAAAATGACAGTTCTGAAATAGCAACGAAAATAATTTTATGGGTGGGGGATCACCACATGAGGAACAGCATTAAAGGGCCACGGCGTGAGGAAGGTTGAGAACCACTGGTCTAGCAGGTGAGCAGTAACACCCAACATGCTAGATAGAGTCGTCTTGTCTTTGGAGGACAGCAGGGTGGCATTCCCAAGGGATGAAGCTCCATCGGCACGAAGGCATGTCATGCACACAGGAGCAAGTGGCAATGGTGTGTTATGTGTGGAGTTGCCAAAGGGAAGGTCCAAAGTTTGGACCTTCACAAGGTAAATAAGAGGTTTTCTTCTCCAGTAAACACACAGGGGCAAGTTTATCCTGCCTTTGGGGTCACCATGAGTCAGAATGGACTCGGTGGCCATGAGTCTGTTTGAGTATTTACGGGATGATAGCCAATTCCATGAAGGGAAATGCAAATGGAAGACCCATATGCTCTGTAAACTTCCCTTTGGATCACAACAAAAAGTTAATAGATAGATAAACCATCGGTTCTCAACTTGTGCCCAGGAGCCAACTGTCGAAGGAGCACTGGGCACGCATGACTAGAGGCCCTCAGAGGCAGTTCCACGTGCTGCGCTGCAGCAGTGAGTGAGACTCTAGGTCTAGATCTGCACTGATCCACAGGGAAGTCACCAGCGGTCCTTGGGCCCTGGCATGGTATTCAAACGGAGATTCACTCAAGGATAAAATACACACTGGCTTTTAAGGCCGTGTATGTGTAAAACAGAGCATTCATAATTTTATATTGATTCCACATCCAAAAAATAGCTTTGCTAAATATGATTCTGACCTGTTTGTTTTTAGCTCTCTTCGCTGGACTAGCAAGACATTTAGAAATGACAGCTTGCCGCCCACAATGGTGTTTCATGTATATGGGTCAGTTAATAGCAACCCCCCAGGAAAAGATGGGTGATCTTCATCATCAAAATAAACAAATTTTACTTTTTTTTAAAAACACCTCCCTGCCATGGAGTCGATGCTGACTTATAGAGACCCTGCAGGACAGGGTGGAACTTCCCTGGTGACTTTTTGAGCTGTAACTCTTTATGGGGGTAGAAGACCTCATATTTCCTGATGGTTTTGAACTGCTGACCTTGCGGTTAACAGTAAATGCATAATCACTATACCACCAGGGCTCCAAATACTGAGCCAAAATGAGCATCAAGAAATTGGAGCGCACACACGCTAGTCTTCCACGTCTCTCCGAGTTTCCTCCTAGACTGGCTGTGGTGGGAGATGGCAGTCAGAATTTAGAACAGAGCTCACTTCAACTTTTTATCACAAAGTGTCCCAACCTCACAAACACACTCAGGGGGCAGACCCAGGGGAGCCCTCAGGCCCGCCCCGTGGAGGCTCGCAAGTGCCCTGGCTTTGGAGCATAGTGGGCAGTGTTGTGCACTCATGCTGGGGCTGGCGGTCACTGTGAAGGCCATATTGCCGGTGTTTTGCCATGTTGTTGTTGTTCTGTGACTGACAAGCCTACGGCAGTGCCGGGAGAAGCAGAGAGCCCGAGAGAGCCCTGGTGTATGTGACCGCGGTGTGCGCCCGCTCTGCGCAGCTTCCGCCTTCCCAAGTTCAGTTCTCCAATTCACTTCCTCAATCGTGAGAGGGGCGATGCGACCACCTTTGTGGGTTGATGCTGTTCTGGCTCCTGCGGGGCTGCCCTCCCGTGATCTTGGAAACGTAATTTGAACCCGTGTTCCAAGCACCTTTCACACACCCACTCATGGCCACCCCTGTGCGTGAGAGCTGGGCTGCCCTCCGTGGGGCTCCCGGTGGCCGGGTTGTCACTTGTGGGTTTGCAGTTTCTTACCTCACTGAGGGACACACCGTTGTCATCATGAGTCTGCGAAGACTCCCAAGTAAGCCAAGTAAACTCGAAAACCACGCTCACTGCCAGTAAGGCCTTTCCAAATCAGAGTGACCCCCAGGACAGGGTAGGACGGCCCCTGTGGGTTTCCAAGACTGATTCTTTACAAGAGTAGAGCCTCGTCTTTCTCATGAGGAGCAGCAAGTGGTGTTGAACTGCCCACCTTGTGCTTAGCAGTCCTATACCTAGTCAACCGTGCTATCAGAGCTTAGATAGATAGATAGATAGATAGATAGATAGATAGATAGATAGATAGATAGATAGAAAGCCAAGCTCGCTGCTGTTGAGCTGATGCTGAGTCATGGCTACCCTGTAGGACAGGGTAGAACTGTCCCTGTGGGTTTCCCAGACTGGGACGCTTTACTCCCAAACCCAAACTCACAGCCACTGAGGTGAAGCCAATGCATAGGGACCCTATAAGACAAGGCAGCACTGGCCCTGTGGGTTTCTGAGACGGACACTCGCTCCAGGAGTAGAAAGTCTTCTCTGTTCTCTCAAGGAGAAGCTGGTAGTTTTGGACTGCTGACCTGTAGGTTAGCAGCACCAGCAGGCTCCTTCCTGAAGGCAGGGAACCGAGTCTAACCATATGTACTCCCCTCCCTGGGGTGATCATTTGGCCCCTCCCACCGTCCTCCCCCTACAAGCTTTCCCTCACTTCCATTCCCCCAACCACATCTGTCTGGTGTGCAGAAGCAGGTCAAAGTTAAGAAATTCCCCCTGAAGGGGAGGAAGAAACCATGGGGAAGGGAGACAGCAATCAGTGTAAGATAGGAAATTAATAACAATTTATAATTTAGCAAGGGACACAAGGGTGAGCGGGGTGCAAAAAGGAGGAGCTGATCCCAAGGGCTCAAATGAAAGTCAATGCTTAGAAAATAATGATGGCAACATATGTACAAATGCGCTTGATACAATGGAGCGTGGATTGTTATGAGAGTTATAGGAACCCCCAATAAAATGATCTTAAAAAAAGAAAGAAAGAAAGAAACATGGACGAAGGCGGAGGGGGACAGCGTTCTAGAAGAAAGAGCAGAGAAAGGGGGGTTGGGGGGGAGTCCAGAGCGAGTTATTAAGAACTTTGATAAGGAGTTTAAGTTGTTGAATTAAAAAATAGTGACCTGACATGTAATTCCCCACCTAATTTACAATAAAAATTATTTTAATACCCGTGCCCCCCCCCCAAAAAAAGAAAGAAATTCCTCCTCCTCCTTCCTTCAGCAAATGAGAACAAAATATTGTGGGGGCAGCGGCTCTGCATCCAAGTGCATGAGATGGTGGTTCAGAGACGGGCCCCTCCCCTCTCATGATGGCGTGGTTCATGTTAGACCCCGGCCAGGCGACCTCCCCTCACAGGGCCCTGGGGGGGGGGGGGACAGTGTAGAGCTGCCCATGGGCGTGTCCAGGCTGTCAGCTCTACAGAACCAATCAGAGGACTTTCTCCCTCTGAGCCACAGGGGGGGGGCTACCACTGCCAGCCTTTCGGTTAGCAGCCAATTGCCTAATGGTTGCACCACCCGGCACCTCGCTGGGCACTGAGCATTCCCTTTCAGACCTGAGGCCACTGGACGTCCTGGGTCCCTAGCCTCTCCCGCCCCCGCCGCAGTCACTCGTAGTGGTGGGTTCGACTCGGGGATCAAGCTCCAACCCAGCCCCTGCGGGTCCTTTTCCCTGGTGCCTCTTGGATTTGCTCCTTCCTCTCCTCCCCCATTGTCCCCGACCTTAGATAAAACTCAGAAACCTAACTCACTGCCGTCGAGTGGATGACGACTCATAGCGACCCTCCTGGACAGGGTAGCACTGCCCCTGTGGGTATCCCAGACTGCAACTCTTTACAGGAGTCGAAAGCCTCAACTTTTGCCCTTGGAGCGGCTGGTGGTTTTGAACTGCTGGCAATGCAGTTAGCAGCCCATGCAGAACCACTACGCCACCCACGCTACAGAACATTCTCATATTTGTGTGCTCTGAATCTCCTGAGGTGAACGTTGAAATGTCTTAGGTCTTTTCGTCATAGAACTCAAAGGGACCTTGGAGGTGCAAATGGTTGGCTTGGCAGCTAACTGGAAGGGGGGTGGTCTGAACCCACCCAGAGGCCCTGTGGGTGGGGGTGGGGGACAGCCAGCCATCTGTGTTTAAAGGACATAGGCCCAATGTGGTGGCTCTAGTCAATCCCTTGGGGTTGATAGGAGCCCAAACAGATCCAGCAGCATCTCACAGCGCTGTAGTACATATCCCCCCAAACCCAAACCAAATCCACTGCCTAGAATCGGTACCTCCTTGTTCCTTGAGCTTCAGAGAGTGGGTTTGTGTCTCAGGGAAGACCCTTTAATGCACCCTGTCTGGTTTCAGCAGCTCCTGCAAGCAGATGGCTATCTAAGCTTGTCTTTCTTTCTTTCTCCTTTCTTTCTCCCAAACAGCATATCTAAGTTTTGCAGCCACAGGCACCAGGCAGGAGAATATATCTTCCATGCTGAAAATGATGACGCGCACTTCACCAAAAGGTTCACGCTGCACATACGAAGTAAGTGTAAATGAGCAGACACTGTCTTTCCTGATTGGTATCTTCTGAATCCTTGATGAGCCGCAACTGGAAAGGGCTCCGGGCTGGCTTAGGGGGAAAATGCTACGTGAACCTTTGGCAAATGCTTCCTCCATGTGTTGAGTTTTACTCTCCTAGCCACTGGCGCGGGGTGCTTCGTCTCTCTGTTTTTGTCCTCTCAGAATGTGCTTTCGTGTTGGGACTCTCGTGACCTTTAGCCCTTTGAAAGGTCAGGCTAGGGAAAGGCCCAATGTCACATGGCCACCACTTGAGTGTTTTCGTCACCGTGTTTTTGTTCTATAAATAGAAGAGCGTTTCTTTTGTTGGGTCTGTGTGCAGGTAGCTTCTTCTTGGGCTGAGAGTTGTGTTGGGGTGTGCAGGTAACTCGGAGAGCCACACCTCCAGCCAGGACCGCCTGGCAGTGGGAAGGTGGGGTTCCCAGCGAGGACTGCCTGTAATGATCTCATCGCCCAAGGGAAGAAGGAGAGAGCCAGACTAGACGGTGAGATGTCATCTCGCTTACTTTGGAGGTGCTATCAGGAGGGACCCCGGAGAAGGCCATGGCGCTTGGTCAAGGAGAGGGTCATCAAAACGAGCGAGGCCAGCAACAGAAGAATGATGATCCAGAGACAGACCACACCGAACCAGCACCCTGTGACCTTGTCAGTATTCACCAGCAACTCTCTAATCCAGCTGTCAGGGGCACAGCTCCCCTGGCGGAAGGGGCTACTGCTACCAGAAGTCCATGTGGAAACCATTTCCCAAGAGAACCGGACTACAATGGGCTCATTTTTTAAGACGTGTTTGGCGGTTGGGTTGTTGTTAGGTACCGTCCATCGGTTCAGGACGAAGCACTGCACAGTCTTGTATCATCCTCAGTCATTGCCGTGTTTGAATCCGCGCTTGTTGCGACCAGCATGCTAGTCCACCTCGCTGAGGGGCTTCCTCCTAGCCCAGACCCTCTCCCTAACCAAGTATCTAGGCGCTGCTGTGATTGAAGTAATACAAGTAGTTGGCTGACGCAAACAGATATTTACTTTCTTATGGTTTAGGGGATGTGTTAGTCTGGGTAGACTAGAGAAGCAAATTCATGGACACTCATATGTGTATAAGAAAGAGCTTTATACAAGGCCTTGAGGACGATGACCCCAATTAGAGCAGCCAGTCCACAGAGAAGACCACATGGCCAGCCCCACTATGAGACATGACGCCCCTCACTGACCCATAGCTCTACAAAGGAAAACACCGGAGACACAGTGGAATTGCACCCGATCTGATCCCACCACACCGAGGCAAAACACTAAGGGGGTGCAACAGAACAGCAAGCGAATGAAGGTCCCCAGGGAATGCTGAAGGTGGACTTTGGGGCCAGGGCATGGTGCCCAACAGACTCGACTGGAAAACACTCCTAAAGGCCAACAAACGATCCTGGAACTAACTACAAGCTTTTCTTTCTTGTTGAGTTTTGTTGTTTTTTTTGTCGTTGTTTTGTTGTATGTTGTTGCTTGGTTTTGCTCTGTCTTGTTTTTGTGCATGTTATTATCTCCGCGGGTCTGTCTAAATAAGATAGGCTGGATGAACAATCTGGAGGAGAAAACAAGGGGACCGGCAGTTCTGGGGGGACATGGGAGATGGGGAGGTGGGAGGAAAGGCAGTGGTGTTAACAAACCCAGGGACAAGGGAACAACAAGTGATCCAAATCGCTGCTGAGGTGGGTGTGGGAGGCCTGGTAGGGCATGATCAAGGGTAATGTAACAAAGAGGAATTGCTGAAACCCTGGTGGAAACTGAGCATGATAGTGGGACAGGAGGAAAGTCCAGGGAAATAGAGGAAAGAGCTGGGAGGCAAAGGGCATTTATAGAGGTCTAGATAAAAACGTGTATATGTGCAAATATACTTTATATGAGGATGGGGAAATAGATCTATGTACATATATTTATAGGTTTAGTATTAAGGTAGCAGAAGGACATTGGGCCTCCACTCAAGTACTCCCTCAATGCAAGAATACTTTCTTCTAGTAAATTGGCATTCTATGATGCTCACCTTCCCTACACAACTGCTGAAGACAAAGTGGGTGCATAAGCAAATGTGGTGAAGAAAGCGGATGGTGCCCAGCTATCAAAAGATATAGCGTCTGGGATCTTAAAGGCTTGAAGGTAAACAAGCAGCCATCTAGTTCAGAAGCAACAAAGCCCACATGGAAGAAGCCCACCAGCCTGTGTGATCACGAGGTGTTGAAGGGATCAGGTATCAGGCATCATCAGAACAAAAAATCTTACCATAGTGAATGAGCGGGGGGTGTGGGGTGTGGAGTGGAGACCCAAAGCCCATGTGTAGGCTACTAGAGATCCCCTTGCAGAGGGGTCTCGGTAAGGAGACAAGCCAGACAGGGTGCGATGTAGCAATGATGAAAAATACAACTTTCCTCTAGTTCCTAAATGCTTCCTCCCCCCCCTCCCCTACACACACACACACACACTATCATGATCCCAATTCTACTTTGCAAGTCTGGCTAGAATAGAGGATGGACACTGGTACAGATAGGAACCAGAAACACAGGGAATCCAGGGCAGATGATCCCTTCAGGACCAGTGGTGTGAGTGGCGATACTGGGAGAGTGGGTTGGAAAGGGGGAACTGATTACAAGGATCTACATGTGACCTCCTCCCTGGGGGATGGACAACAGAAACGTGGGTGAAGGGAGATGTTGGACAGGGCAAGATATGACAAAATAATAATTTATACATTATCAAGGGTTCATGAGGGAGGGGAAAAAATGAGGACCTGATGCCAGGGGCTTAAGTGGAGAGCAAATGTTGAGTATGATGTGGCCAATGAATGTACAAATGTGCTTTACACAATTGATGTATGGATGGATTGTGATAAGAGTTGTATGAGCTCCTAATAAAACAATTAAAAAAAGAAAAAGAAAAAAGAGCTTTATATATATAAGCAATTGAACATTGAGAAAACATCCCAGCCCCGTCCAGATCAAGTCCGTAAGTCTGATATTAGCCCTTATGTCTGATACCAGACTATACATTCATCTTCAGACTCACCCAACACATGCAATGATGCTGAATGCAGGAAGATCACAGGCCAGTGGGTGGAAAGTCTTGTGTATCCAGTGGCGATAGAAACATCTCTGAGCTGGCGTGAGTCTCCACATGGCTCCTCCAGCTCCAGGGCTCTGGCTGCATCCGCATTGCTCCATCCTGCTGGTCGTCAGTTATATCTCACAGAGGGAGAGCATATCTGGCCTCCTGTGAGCCATCTCCGTGGCACCTCCAGATGAGGTCAAGCTGTGACCCGATTGACAGGCCTGCTCTTCTGGCAGTCTGCGGGACAGTGAATACGCTTCCCCCGCACTGTGATTCAAAGGCCTCTGTTCTTCTCCTGTCTCCCGTGTTCACTGAAATACCATGGCTTGGGTCAGACGCACCTTCACCTTTGCTCTTCAGCACGTCAAAGAGGTCTTGGACAGCAAGTCTGCAATATGTCATTTGATTTCCCACCCGCTGCTTCCATGAGCATTGACAGTGGGGCCAAGCCAAACGAAGTCCTTGCCAGCTGCGATCTTTCCTGTTTGTTTTTCCCATGCAGGTGGGACCAAACACAGTTCATCCTTTTGTGTCTACCTGGTTTCGCTCTGTGCTGTGTTTTCAAGGTCCCCCCGCCCACACCAGCCTGGTGGCCTTGAATATCCGGGTGTCATTTCTCATCCTCACATGAGTTTGTTTGCCTTGTGCTTCTCCGCAGGGAAACCTCAAGTGCAGGCCAAGGCCTCGTTGAGTCAGGCTTCCTGCTCCTCCGACGGATACCCACTCCCGTCCTGGACCTGGAAGAAGTGCACCACACAGTCCTCCAAGTAACCGGGACCTTGGCCGCTCTTGTCATGAAGGGAAGGGCGGGAAATTCACACACTCCCTGGCGTTGTGGCTCTGTCTCCTTATCTCAGTCCAAGCAGACAGGATGCAACCTTTACAATGAGCCATCGCTCATTCTCAAGGGTGTCTGCTCATGTAGGAGTGGTGGAGCAGCGAATTCAGCACTTTGGGGGGGTGGGTTAACCAGAGGCTTAGTGGTTCATGCCCACCAGCCACTCCTTAGGAGAATGACAAGTCTCTCTGGCCCATGTAGATAGCGGCCTTGGAGAGCCGAAAGAGAGGCTCTGCTCTGTCCCGTGGGGTTTGCTAGGAGTAGGACCCAATTCCCTGGCTTTTGTGTCTCGATGAAGCTCTTCATCGCGTTTGCTCTGGGAACCTGGGTTTCCACTCTTGACACCAACCCACCTCGCTAACGTCTCTGTCGGCCATGCCTTTCCAGCTGCACAGAAAACATCACGGAGGGAGTTTGGAGTAAGAAGTTTCACAGGAGAGTGTTTGGACAGTGGGCGTCCAGCAGCACCCTCAACATCAGCGAGGCGGTGATGGGCTTCCTGGTGAAGTGCTGTGCCTACAACTCCATGGGTTCGTCCTGTGAGAGCATCCTCCTGAAGCAGTCAGGTAGACCCCTGCAGCCACTGCGCTCCTGCCAGCACCATCGGGATCCCCTCCCCCACACACACACTGAGCAGTTAGGCTCTGTTGTGGCTTACACTGGGGGATCGCCCAAGAGAATGGCAGGTTAGTGTGGGGCACAAAGAAGACCTTGGAGAATCCAGGACAGATAAAGCCCCTCAGGACCAATAATGAGAGTAGTGATAGCAGGAGAGGAAGGGGAAGGTGGAGGAGAAAGGAGAAACCAATCACAATGATCGACATATAACCCCCTCCCTGGCATATAACAGACATATAACCAAAAAGTGGGTGAAGGGAGACATTGGACAGTGTAAGACATGGAAAAAATAATAATTTATAAATTTTCAGGGGAGGTGGAGGGAGGGTGGGGGAGGGAGGGGGAAAATGAGGAGCTGATACCAAGGACTCAAACAGACAGAAAACATTTTGAGAATGATGATGGCAACAAATGTACAATTGCGCTGGACACAACAGATATATGTATGGATTGTGATAAGAGTTATATGAGCCCCCAATAAAATGATTTTTTTAAAAAGGCCTTGGAGCCAACCAAGAGTCAACCCCACTGATGGGGACTGTTTATAGTTCAGAGGGAAGCTCCCTTGAGTTCATATCGCCGTGGGTTGAGGTCATGTGGGCAGAATTACAAACGCCCAGCATCACTAACTCAAAGACTAAATCCTAGAGAAACAGAACAAAGGATTTGGATCTCCAACATTGCCCTTATTTCCCATGAGCCCATTGTCCTATTAAAAAAATGCTTTAAGAGCTGTCTTGAAAGATTTGGAAGCTTAGCTGCCTACACTCATCGTTTAGAATCACCATCCTTCCAAAGCTGACCTCTCCACGTCCGCCTGTCTTCTCAGGAGGAACCCATCTTCTCTTTCACGTGGTTTGTGTCTGTGAGTCTCCATGAGGAGTCCCGGTAGTGTAGTGGTTATGTGTGGGGCTCCTAACTGCAAGCTGAGCAGCTTGAACCACCAGCTGCTCCGAGGGAGAAAGATGGGGTTTTCTACTCCTGTAAAGAGTTACAATCTTACAGGGGCAAGACTACCCTGCCCTACAGGGTCACTGTGAGTCGGAATCAACTCAACAGCAGTGGGTAGTGTCTGAGTATCAATAGCCGTAATTCTTAGAACCATATGCAGATGGTGTAAGATATGAAAAATAATAACAATGTATAAATTATCAAGGGTTCGCGAGGGAGGGAGGATGGTGAAGGGAGAAGGAATAAAGAGGAGCTGATACCAGGGGCTCAAGTAGAAAGAAAATGTTTTGGAAATGATGAGAGCAACAAATGTGCTTGATACAATGGATATATGGATTGTTATAAGAACTGTAAGAGTCCCCCAAAATGACTTATTAAAAAATTTTAAATAATACCTTTTCAAAGAATTGAAATGACATTTTAGCAGATTTTAGCACAGCCCCCACCCCCCAGCCACCAGCAGGCACTCATCTTTGTCTTGCCTTTTCCAGAAGGTCATGTAATTGGTGTTGAACGGCATTTAGCTTCTCCAGGCGCCCTTCTCCTAGCAATAGGCACTTAAGCTTTCTAAAGGATTTTCTTTTTCGTGTGTTTAGAAACACTGAAAATCTTCTAGAGAGGGGATAGGTTTTCAACGGGACCTTGATGCGAACATTCCGGGACTTTCCACGGGGCATCACGCGTCCTGCGGAGGCTGGAATGATGGTTCCCGAAAGCCGTCCTGCGCTGTGTGATCTCAAGGGAATCCTCACTCCCTCTTGTTGCAGGACCCTTCCTTTTCGTGTCGGACATCTCCTTCTACGTCACCGTCGGGCTCTGCGTGCCCTTCATTGTCCTCTTAACCGTGCTGCTCTACCACAAGTACAAAAAGGTAACCGCTCAGGACAGAGCCGCGCGGCGCGCCGGTGGGCGGACAGAGTCCCTGCTCCTCACGGCCCATCGTTCCCCCTGCAGCAGTTTCGCTACGAGAGCCAGTTGCAGATGGTCCAGGTGACGGGCACCTTGGACAACGAGTACTTCTACATCGACTTCCGAGAATTCGAGTACGACCTCAAATGGGAGTTCCCCAGGGAAAATTTAGAGTTAGGTAAGAGCAGAATGGCACAGAAGTCCCTAGGAGCCCCTCCCCAGAGTTGGCTGGGAAGCCTTTTCAAAGGCTCTCATGCTTCTCTCTCTCTCTCTCTCTCTCTCTCTCTCTCTCTCTCTCTCTCTCTCTCTCTTTCTTTCTTTTCTCCTTCTCCATCCTCTTCCTCTTCCTCCTCCTCTTCTTTTCATCTTGCAGGGAAGGTGCTGGGATCGGGTGCTTTTGGGAAAGTGATGAACGCAACAGCCTATGGGATTAGTAAGACGGGAGTCTCCATCCAGGTCGCTGTCAAAATGCTGAAAGGTACAGTAAGGGAGGACGGTGCCCACCCTGACGCCCACTTTCCCACCCACTGCTCCTGCCCACGGTCCGTCGCTTCAAAAGCCGCACACGCGCGTGGAGGCCCTGGTGACTCCACCTCTGGTCATCCAGCAGGCAGGTGAACAGCCCTGCGATCCTGCGGAGTGCCTTCTTCCAGATGTGGAAAGCGGATTGTTCCACATACAGCTGCGCTGAAATGTAGCACCTTATCGTTTGATCTCCCCGTGCATCCCTCGTAAACCTGTTCTAGTTTCTCATATTTTCAGCTTTCTTTCTGAGTGAAGTTTTTATTGTTATTATTGGTTGAAGTTTTTCATCGGCTTTACTTTGTTATTGTTGGTTTTATTTGGTTTTGTTTCCAGTGTGGCCTTTTCCTGCATATGACCTCCCGGACAGGTGCGTCCGTAGAGATAGGAGCGGGGCTCGTGGGTGCTTGGGGGTCTGGCAGGAGGTTGGGGTAATGAGGAGCTAATAACGATGAGTAAAATAAACGGTTTCAAGTGGCGTGGTGATGACTACACCCTTCTTGGTGTGACTGAACTGCTAACCTGCAGGATATGGGAGTTATATGCCAATGAAGCCACATAAAAATCAATCTATATGTTTCTTTAAAAAATAGTTTTATTTGGCATATGCTTCATATATCGTACAATTTAATCTCTTAACTGTATTAATATTTGTGCAATCATCACTACAGACAACTTCAGACATGTTCCTCTCATACTCACTGCTCTTAGCTCTCCATTGCCCGCCTTCCTCCCCTGCCAGGCCTCTGGGCCATTATCAATCCAGTGACGCTCTCTGTAGCTTTACCTACCCTGGATTTCATATACAGAAAAGCATGCACAACCCAAAGAGGAAGCAAGCCAACAACCAAAACCAGTGACAATGACGAGACAAGAAGGCGGTTTACACAGAGGCTGAAGGTCTCTGTCCATAACTGATGCACAGACAGGAAGCAAGTAGACAGGACAGCATTGCACATGTCCTCCGAGGGTCCATCTCCATAACTTCACCTTCACAGGCATGACATCCCCTTTCTTTCCTGCCCAGGGGAGTCACTGACGTCCACCTGGTCTCCCCGCCCTCAGACCTTCTCATCTCGCCTGCTCGGGTGCTGTTCCTAAGGAGCGCAACATTTATGCACCACGGGCGTTGCTTCATGAAGCAGTGTGCTATGTAGCTACAATGCACCCTCGGGGGTGATTTCTGGATCAAAGTTTCATGACTCTCTCAGGGCCGTAGTCTTTTTGGTTGTTATGTTGTTATAACTAAGTTTAATATCAAAGAGCTTCAAACAAACAAAAAAATCCAAACCCACTGCCATCGCGTCGATACCTACTCATAGTGACCCTATAGGGCAGAGTAAAGCAGCCCGTGGGTCTCCGAAACCGGCTCTTTCAGGACCAGAAAGCCCCATCTTTCTCCCGAGGAGCGGCTGGTAGTTCTGAACTGCTGACCTTGTGGTTAGCAGCCCAGGGTGTAACCATTGCACATCAGGGTTTCTATAAAAAAGTCTGCAACCAGTTAATTTAAATATTCAACAATGTACAAATGATCAACTTAGGGTACATCTGCATTTTCAAAGTCTATGGTGCTGGCAAAGACTATCGAAAAGACCAAGGACAAACAGATCTATCTTCGAAGTACTGCCAGGATGCTCCCTAGAGGCAAGGATGACGAGGCTCTGTCTCACCCACTCGGGACATGTTGTCAGAAGAGACCCATCTCTGGGAAAGGACACTGTGATTTCCAACATTCCAGTGACTCTTTGGACATTGGGACCCAGCAGAAGGAGTAAAAAAAAATTTTTTTAAAGGCCCGTGACAAGATGGACTGACAGGGTGTGGCTGCAAGCCGGGGTCAAAAACAGTGACCATCGTGAGGCTGGTGCAGGACTGGGCCGTGCTTCCCTCTGTTGTGCACGGGGTCGCTGTGGGTCAGAACGGACTCAACGGCTCCTAACAACACACAACCTATTGTCAACATCTTCACAAAATGACATTCTTACATTATTTGAAGGCACAGTGGCATGAATGCTTAAACATGGTGACATAATGTCTTAAACAAAACTGGTCAGAATTGTCAGCGCTTTCATCAAAGCGGAAGACTTGTGGAATCCTCCTGTCTCAACCAGTCTACTAGATCCGGTAGCTTTCTTCCTTTCTTTAAGGGCTCTAAGGTGCCCACTCCCCCACCCCCACCCAGATCTTGTCTGATATCAATTTACAGAATAGCATATTGTCTAATACCACAGGGGCCAGTGGTAATGACAGAGCAGAACGTGTCGTGTTCCTACTCGGAATTTCCACTGGGTCCCAATGACTCTGAGAAGGGGCTCCCCAGCCCCGGAGCAGCCGCTTACCTTCCTCGCCTCCAGACCATCACGCCCCTCCCGTCCCCCGGGCCTCTGAACAGGCTGACCCTGCTGTGCCCTTGCCCCTCCGCTTCAGCGTCTCCGGCTCCTCCTTCAGAGCTGAGCTAACCAGCACTTCCTCCAGAGGAGCCCTGTGTTGGTCCGGGTGGACTAGAGAAACAAACCCACGTGTGCATAAGAGAGAGCGTTATCTAAAGAGGCATGTACATTGAGAAAACATCCCAGCCCAGTCCAGATCAAGTCCATAAGTCCGGTATTAGCCCACATGTCCAATACCAGTCTAAAAATTCCTCTTCAGACTCACGCAACATACGCAATGATGTGAATGCAGGAAGATCACGGGCCAGTGAGTGGGAAGTCATGTGGATCCGGTGGCAGTGGAAGCATCTCAGCACTAGCTTGGGCCTCCACTTGGCTCCTCCAGTTCCAGGGCTCTGGCCCCATCAGCATAGCTTGTCAACAGGCATGTCTTGCAGGGACAGAGAGCATCTGACCTCCAATGAGTTATTTATCCCCATGGTACCTCCAAATGAGGTCATCAAGCCATGACCTGATTGACAGGCTGGACTCCACCCCTTTCTCAAGTCGACAGGAGATTATGTAACTGACACCGTTGATCAGTGCGGCCCCTGGCTGTGTTCTCTTTACCTCCTCTAGAAATGACTGCATTCGTTTCCCATACAATGGCCCACCATTGGGGTTACGTAGCTGTGTGATTTTTCAACAAAAATATCGCCGCTGTCCCCTTAGTCTACAGTCCCCAGGAGGGCGGGGTCCCTGCCTGTTTGGCCTTGCTCTCTTCTCTCTTAATTTTTGCCCATCCCAGAACTCCAGTCCGGAAAGCTCGGGCACTGACACAATTTCCACACAGTTCCAAACGCTGAGCTACTCGTTCTCGGTGGCAGGCGTGTGCCAGCAGTTGTTATACACGCACGCCGCTGCGTCCTTCAAAGGTTTCAGGACATCTTCCTGCTAGTATTGTGAGCGTGTAAGTGAAGCCCAGCCCATCACTCCACCGTGGCTCCATCTGGCTAATCCGAACGGCTCTTCAGGCCCCCGTAACCTCTGTCCCTCCTCTTCCCGTCCTCCCAAGGCCATCAGAGGGTCCCACTGGGGAGCCACAGGGCATGTTGCTCCACATTTGCTTTTTCTCTACTGTGTTGTCATTGCCCGTATGTTTACCTGTCTCCCTCGTCCCGGAGATTCTAAACTCCAGGACGACAGGCCTGTGTCTGGCTTATCATTCATTCTTCACCGCTGATGCATCACCAATGCTTACCCACTCAGGGAGTGAGGGAAAGAATGGTGTGTGGACGTGCTTTGAAAAGGTCAAACACACCATAAAATACAAAACTTTGCTTTTTTGTCACGAGGAAGATAAAACGGACCGTCCAAAGGCACGTGTCCCTAATTAACTGGAAGCAGCCAAAGGCGTTGTGTCCCTGTGGGTCACGGTGTGCGCGGCAAAGGAACCCATTCCCAACCAAGCCAAGACTGTGGAACAGAGAGTGCGCCCATGAGCTCTTGAAAGTCCAAAAAGATGACACCAACACTCCAGACAGGCCACCCCGAGGGCCAGGCTACTCCTCCCAGGACAGAACCATGGGTCTGAGAATCGAGTCTTGAGTGGAAAGAAAAGTTCCTCCGTCAGAAATGATAAGATCCTAAGAGGTGGGTGAGGGGAGACTGAGGTGCCAAGTTAGCCTCCATGAGGCAGGCCTTCAAGGTCACCAATCATTGGACGTTGACCTCTGGTGGCCTGGAGTGCTCTGGAGCATCTCCATTGGCTGGCCATTTGGAAGGCACCTTGGAGTGGATTCGAGCCACCAAGTGTTCAGTTAGTAGCTGAGCACCGACCGTTTGCACCACCTCAGTGCCCCTCGGCAGTCCCTGCCCTCAGGCTGGGATTCCAAGAAAGATGATGACCACAACTTGCCAGGCTCGCTCGATGCTTTGTTCCCTCCAGCCGATGATCCCAGGACCAACCAGGACCCCATAGGCTGCTCAGGCAAGGGCATGTCTCACAGTCAGTTACCAGGCCTCTTGAAATCGTGTGAGACTCCTCTCCCTGGGGACGCCTCAGTGCCAGGCTCCGTGAGCACTGTAAGGTTCTAGACCTTGGGCTACAGTTGGGGCGATCTTCCCTGGGCAGCTAGCCACCAGCCCTCCCTCATGTCCCCATCTCCCCTCCAACAGATCCCAAGGTCCAAAAATCAAAATCTGGCGTTCTCTTTAGCACGAACATCACGCTTGTCCTCAGTGAATCCCCTCCGAGGGTGTGGCTGGCTTGCTGTCTACAGAATGTACTGGGAAGTGTAACACGAGAGACACAACTCGGTTCCTGATCATTTGGTCTCCCTTTGACTCATTTTGAAGTTGTTGTTCTAGTTTTTAATATCTTTCTGTTTTCTTTCCAACTGAGGTTTTCCCCTATTTTGTTATTGTTGATAGCTCTTTTGACTCTTCGTTTTGTACTTTTGTGTGTTTTTCTGTATGTGAAACACAGGATGGGGGAATCTATGGAGACAGTAACTGGATTAATAATAATAGTTCCTTGGGGGTATGGCAGGGGAAGTTGGGGACATTGGGGGAGCTAATAACAAGGAGTAGTAGAAAAAGGAAACTTTCTAAAATTGATCTTGGTGATGATCCGATACTTCTTGATCGGATGCGACTATTGAATTATATGATATTTGGACTATGTCCCAATAAAACGGATTGTTTCCTTTCTTTAAATCGGGAGTGGGAGAAAGCGTTAGAGCTGATTGAAATGATGTATATCCAACTCTTTTTAGAAGCGGCTCAACTATGGAAACGTTATGATCAAGAAAACTACTTAAAAGAAAGAAAGAAACCAAACTTGGCCTATGGTTCCGTGGGTGAAGGAGGAAGAGTTTTTGCTTAGGGAGCATTGAGTTCATGCTAATGGTGGTGGAACAGTTTGGAGAGGGAGCTCAATCGTGGAGGCACAGCATGAAGAGTATCAGCAACGGCACTGGATTATACATTGTAGAAGCTGTTGAATTGGTCAAAAAAGAAAATGATTGTCTTGCTTGTGAGTGTGTGTGTGTGTGTGTGTGTGTGTGTGAGTTTTAACCGTCTGTTTCTCTCTGCGGATGGCGCTGCACCTAGGTGAATCACAGCTCCCTGCTCTACCTGAAGGACGGATGCCCTGGGTGCGTCCAGCAACAGGAAGTCCCCCTCTCACCTGCGTCTCATGTGGGTTTGCTCTTCCGTTCACAGAAAAGGCGGACAGTACTGAAAAGGAGGCTCTCATGTCAGAACTCAAGATGATGACTCACCTGGGAAGCCACGAGAACATCGTCAACCTGCTGGGAGCGTGCACACTCTCAGGTAGGGGGCTTCCTCTAAAGCCACCTGGTCACGGGTTGCTGCATGGAGATAAAATGAGGATGCTTGGCCTTATTTCGTGCTTCTTTCCAAAACACAGGAGCCCTGGTGGTGTAGGGGTTACACGTTGGGCTGTCACATGCAAGGTCAGCAGTTCAAAACCACCAGCCTCTCCAAGGGAGACAGAGGGGGCTTTCCATTCCCAGTGACAGTCTCGGAAGCTCCCAGGGGCAGTTCCGCCATGTCCTCTAGGGGTGCTATGAGTTGGCATCGACTTGATGGCAGTGAATGTGTGTGTGTGAGATTGTTCCCACTCACTGCGACCCTGGACACAAGTGGAACTAGACAGAGAGTGAGTGCAGGCTCTCTGCACACACACACACACATGCATCTGTACTGAAGAAGCTTGATACTTCTTCCCAATCCTCCCACCCCATGATCTTCCCATGTCCTTCCAGGAAATCCATCAAAGTGACTCCTTTGACATCTCCCCCCGCCCAAAATAAACACCGTCATAAAGCTTCTGAGCTGACCCCCCTGCCTGGAATGGCAGGGGCCCGGCAGGTGCCCTCAGAAGCCGCTGTCGGATTGGCCCTTCTCTTTCGAAGGCCCTCTAAGGAGCCTTAAGACCCGTGTCTTCCTGTGCCCGTCCACCGATGGCAGAGACGCTTGCAAACGCGTTTTGTTTGGAATGAACACGTGATCACACACGTCGAGTCCTTGGCCCGGCGCGGAGATGAAAGTTAAGAATAGTCCGAGATGTGCTTCTGGAGAGGAGAAAATTTACTTGGTGTAAGCCAGGAGACGAGATTTGGTGTTCCTCCCTAAACAAAGAAGGGGGTTGGTTTCTATACCAGGGCGGAGAGGGCGGAGCTTTGGGGAAGGGGACGCCAAGAGCTTGGCAGTTTCGCCCCGGGCTTCAGGGCTGCGTCTCACCAACATCACATTCTCTTCACGGCCCCTCGCCCCGCCCCAGACAGATGACGGGACACTTTCTCTGGGTTTGCTTCTTCTCCAGGCCTTGGAACAAGAGGCTTTAGTCCTTGTGCTTTTTCACTAGCACCTTCCCTCAAGGGGCTCACAAATCACAAGCTAATCGTTTGTTTGACTTTTCTCTGTAAGCGCAGGAAAACCAACCATCAGCCAAGTGAAACAAACCCACCTGAAATTAGGGCCTTTCTTCAACCGCCCCTTCCCTTCCGCCTGGGGCTCACCGCACATTGAGTTGACCACTTTGTCACCCCACATTGAGTTGACCCCTTTGTCCTTAAGTGGTGGTGATAACACTGGCATTCATTTCTAACTTTGGGGTAAAGCAGTCAGGGCCTGCAAGGAGAGCAACATGCAGAGTGCCTTAGCCATTCACCAAGGCACCTTCAAACCCCGGCGTGGTGAGCAGGCAGCCTGTTAACAATACTTATGGACTGACCCCCGGCCATGACTTCACTGAGTCTAGAAGCTCAGAGTACCAAGGGCCTGGTTCTTAACCTGTGGCACTGTTGACCCATCACACAGTTCCAGAAACCTCCACTGCAAACACAACACTGCAAGCACATCACGTGAGGTCTGGCCCAGCCTGCTCAGAGGGGGCTGGCGTAACTGCAACAGAGGATGATGACTGGCCCCCGCTGGGGTGCTGTCCCCCTGAGCTGTCCTCACACCAGGCCCAGCCCAGCCAGGATTCCCAAATGGGGTTTCTCAGGCTCTCAGGCAGAGACATTTGCCCAGGCAACGAGGTAAGCGTGGACTGCCTGGTGCGTCCTTGCTCAAGTGTAGTGACCAATGTCACGTGGCTTTTGCCACACTGCACCCGCCCCTGCTGCCCTCGAGTCCCTGACAGTGATTGTCCATTTGAAGAGAAGCTTTGAAGCTGTGGGGTTGGGACAGACAGGTACCAGCCAGGCGTAGGATTAGAATCTCTGAGGTGGTCAGAAATGTGAAACTGGTCGCTACAGTTTCATAATTATGCCAGTGCTTACCCTGCTTATTTGGTAACTGGCCCTGTTGGGGGAGGTGGAGCATTCTTTCTGATTCTCTCACTTCCACCTAGAAAGCCCCAGACTGCCCGCTCAGAGGGCATTTCTCCCTCCCCCCCACCCCCTGAACGCTTGTGCACAAAGAGAGACTTCCAGAGCGCGGCTACGAAAAAGATATGGCATCTAAGCAGGGGTTGGGGGCATGCATGTCCCTTCTTAGACAAGCAGGGGACCCTCAAGCATTGGCCATGGCTCTGCGTGGGGCTCACGTCTCTGGGGGCAGGGGCTGCTGGTGTAACAAGAGCTAGTGTCAAGGTGGAGAAGTTGCTGCTGTCTACATAGGGGACAGCAGAACAACGAGGGAGAGCATCCACCTGAAGAAGGGGGTGGCTTGGGGAAAATGACATCATGGGGCTCCAACACGCCCCTGGGAAGACTCCACTCTGGTTTCCTCCCATTTTCCATCATCCTCTGAGTCCCCTCTCCCCTCACCCCTACCCCAAGGCCACTCTGAGCCAGGGAGGAGGGGAGCCCCCCTGGGCGGCCTGGGGGGTGGCTCGGATGTCACAGAGGGCGTGACCAGGGGTCTTGCACACCTGCCCTGAAAACCTCCCTGTTTCAGGGCCAGTCTACCTGATTTTTGAATATTGTTGCTATGGAGACCTTCTCAACTATCTCCGAAGTAAAAGGGAGAAATTTCACCGGACCTGGACAGAGATTTTTAAGGAACACAACTTCAGTTTTTACCCCACGTTCCAGTCACATCCGAATCCCAGGTAAGAGATGGGCCATTTATGGGGATATTATTACTGATTTCGTTTATTGAGGCGGGCTGTGTGAACCTTTAGAATACGCTCCTTGAGAAACCAGGATGCATGATGGATCGATGAGCGTAAACCTTGAAGAAAAAAACCCAACCCCCTCCATATCCCTTAATACCCTCCGGATATAAATAGCGGTCTGAACGGCTGAGAGGGGGGAATGAAAGTAAAATTGAAGTGGACATGGAGTGTTTCATGATGAACAAGGTCATTTCAAACATATGAGAAGAAACAAAAAAGACAGGGGTCCAGTTTCAGGGCCTTGCGTGTCCAGTGTGGGTGCTGCTGTTGCTGGGTGCTGCTCAGGCGGTTCGGACGCCCAGCGGCCTTCTGGACCACACAACGAAGCACCACCCCGAACTGCAGCACCCGCATAATCACTGCCATGTCTGAGTCCGGTACTGTGGCCACTGTGCCAACTCATCTCATGAAGATCTTCCTCTTCTTCTGCCAGCCCTCCTCTTTACCACACGCGACGCCCTCTTCCCGGGACCGATCCCTCCTGATGACGTGTCCAAAACACACCAGATGACATCTTGCCCCCTCACTGCTAGGGAAGAGTCTGGCTTCCCCCGAGGAAGGCATCGACCTGGGCGGTGTTCCACGTGTGGGTGGAATATCGATGTGGTATGTGCCTAATCAGGCTTGTGCCAGGGGACTTAAAAAAGTTCTTGGGGAAAAATGGAATTGAAGGTCAACATTCAAGGAAGAAAATCCACTTATAAAGGATGCATGCACCGCATTGAGTGCGTCAGAGCCGGAGGAAGGCTTACCAACAACCTGTGGTCTGCAGGCAACCCAACCTTGCTGGCCGAAAGCGCTGACCGACGAAGCTCAGGGGCGGCAGCCTTCAGTGCGGACTGCACGTCCACGTCAGGACAACGAGCGTCCTCCTGGGTAGACCAGCAGACAACCTCATGCTCAACGGACAAGAGATCGAAGGGTCACCAGGTCCAGTTTGCTGGGGTCCGCAGTCAGTGCTCCTGGGAGCGGCAGCCGGTACATCAAATGGCATTTTGCACCGGGCACGTCTGCAGCACAAGGAGTGTTAAAGGTCAAAAGCGTCACGTGGAAGAGTCAGGTGCGCCTGACCCTACCCATGGCGTGCGCTGTCGCCTCGCTGCATGTGAAAGCCAGACCGCGAACCATGAAGACGGAGAAGCACGGTCGCCTTTGAACGACTAGGAACACGGACGACACCGAGACTAGAATCTGCCCCGGGGGAAGTCCAGCCAGAATGCTCCTTGGACGCCAGGTTCGAGAGACTTCACCTCACATACTTTGGACCTGGGATCAGGAGGGAACGGGCCCCTGGAAGAAGGGTGCCCGCCGCCCTTGGTCGAGAGGAGGGTCATGAAAAAGGAGGGAGACGTCCAGCAGATGGATTGACGCAGCGGCTGCAGCTCTGAGCACAAACCTGGGAGCCACTGCGAGGCCTGCCCAGGCCAGTGTTCTCTCATGTGGGCCCCTGACTCACGGCACGGAACAGCGACACCCACGTTTATCCGTTTCTCAGAAAAAAAGAACTGCGCGCTCCAAAGGCAAACCGAGGAAAGGACGCTCACACTCCTGCAGGTCCCGGAGGGAGAGTTGCACGACAGGAAGGGTTGCCAGGAAAGTGTGTTCAGCAGAGACAAGGTTCCGTCATCAACAAGCCTTGTGAGACCAGCAAAGGCCCTTCCACCCACCACACCTTATCTCTCAGTTATAAAGCGAGACTCGAGCACCCAGCTTATAGGGTTGGAGAAGGAAGAGTACACATACTGAGAAATGCATGGATTTGGTTCGGTTTTTATTTTGTTTTATAGTATACCTGGCTCCGGAGAAGTCCAACTACAACAGGACGTGGATCAGGCCTTGGGGTTCAATGGGAATTCATTTCCTTCCGAAGGTAACGTTTTATTCTAATTTGTAGCACTTCAAAATAGAAACGGACACCATCATTGATTGCTAGCGATTTAAAAATACATATTAATCATTTTAATGGGGGGCTCTTAAAAATCTTATGACAATCCATCATTCATTTGTATTAAGCACCCTTGTACATATGTTGCCATCAACGTTTGCAAAACATTTTCTTTCTCCTTGAGCCTTGGTATCAGCGCTCTTGCGATATGTGACAGCGTGTGTATGTGGAGATCGCGAGCCCTGATAGCAGAGTGACTACCATTAGGCTGCTAACCTTGAGGTCGGTAGTTTCAACTCAGGCCAATTCCTCTGGGCCAGGTCTGCTCTGTCCTGTGAGTCAGAATCTGCTTGATGGCTGTGGCTGGAGCATTGTTTATGGGCATTATGAAAAGTAACTTGCTTTAAAGGTCACTAAGTGAGTGTTACGTCAATGCTCAATTAGAGGATGGTATCCGTTGGGTGGATGAGTCTTTTTAAGGCTGTGGGTGAGCATCCTCTTGGTCCCTGATAGGAGGGAAAGGTGATGGACTTTGGAGTGACTTAGGGTTCCATCACCCTTCCCCTTGCCCAGCTGGGTGACTCGGACACACGACTTAGCCCTCTGAGTCCCAGGGCTCTGATTGCTCACCAAAGCAGCTAACAAGGTCCGCAGTTCGAAACCACCAGCCTCTCGGTGGGAGAAAGATGAGGCTGTCTTCTCCCGTGAAAGAGTTTCCGTTTTGGAAACCCACAGGGGCAGTTCTACCCTGAGCAGAGGTAGAACTGTAGTAGGATAATCAGAGAACCTTTACGTCACCCTCCGTGGGATTCACGTCTCGGTGTAAAAAGCCTATCACAGCAGTGCCACTCCGTGTCTGTCTCCTCGCCTAACTGTGGCTTTGATGACTGGGGATATAAAAGGAGCCCTGGTGAAGCGGTGGTTTAAGTTTTGGGCTGCAACCCCAAAGGTCGGAGGTTCAAACCCACCACCCACTCCGCAGGAGAAAGAAGAGGCTGTCTGCTCCCACAAAGATTTGCAGCCTCCAAAACCCTACATGGTAGTTCTACTCTGCCCTCTGGGGCCACTCTGAGCCTGAGCATGCTAAGTCACAGCGAGCCTTTGCTATTGAGATGTATCTTCTCGGAGTCTGCACAGACGTGAAGGCTGGTTCTGTTTCACAGATGAGGTTGAATACGAAAACCAGAAAAGGCTGGAAGAAGAGGAGGGCTTGAACGTGCTTACCTTTGAGGATCTTCTTTGCTTTGCTTATCAAGTTGCCAAAGGGATGGAGTTTCTGGAGACCAAGTCGGTAAGGCCTTTCCGAAGGGGAATGCGGCAGGAAAGGGAAGGCCAAGGCCGCCGAGAGAGAGGGGAGCAGCCCTCCTTTCCTGCTTATTTCTACTTGGGTCTGTTAGTTGATCTTTTTTCCTCCTGGTCATTCATGGAGGTTTCTCAGCACACGATCTCTTCTCTGGGTGAATTGTAGTGTCGAGGCTTGGGGGTCCCTTACTCCATAGGCTGTCCAAAGTCCCCTGAAACAAACAGAGCAAAAGGTCAAGATTGGCAATCTCTCCTCCAAACAAGGTGGATGTAGCACCATTAGGCTCCCCTTGGACAGCCGTTCAACTGGTGCACTGCATGGGGGGGGGCATCGGACCCCCCGCAGGAGGGCATGAGAAAATCCTGCTGGCCATGCCAGTCACCCTGGGCACTTCGTGGGCTAGGAATCCTCGTAAGGCCCCTCGTAAGGCCAGTAAGCCTGCCTCAGGCTATGGCTCTACTCCCAGTTTGTTTGTTTCATAAATCACTCGATTGGGGACTCTAACAGCTCTTATTTACAGTCTGTACATCAGCAGTATCAAGCACACTTATACATACGTCGCCATCATCATTTTCAAAACATGTTTTTTTGTTTTTTACAATAATACTTCATTGTATTTTCGGCGAAGGCTCACAGAGCGCTTGAGGTCCCTGCCCAGTCCTTTCGACCCAAGTTGTTTGGCGTCATTGGCTTCATTCTCCCCGGTGTGCGGACCTGCTCGTGGTTTCTCTTCTGGGGGTCCCGTTTCCATAGACCCCTGATGGTGCATTCACTTTTCCTTTCCTGTCCCCCCTCCATTGCCTCTCTGTCACTTGCCTCCTTCTCGTCCGCTTCTCAGAGGCCCCGAACCTCTCCTTCCCCTTCCCTCGGCTTCCCCCCTTGGCCTCTCTCTCCTGCTTTTTCTCTGAATCTGAACCGATGAATGTCTACTCTATGTCCCTGGTTGTGCCACGGGTGAATGCTACTCTAGCCACCCAGAGGCTGGCAGCCTATCAGGGTTCCCCTTTGGGGATCCACTCCAAAGCAGTCGCCATCACCTTCTGAGCTGACCTCTCGGTTGGAATTAAACTTTCCCAGCAGGTCCCTCAGAAGCCAGTCACTGCTTTGATTGGACCCTTTCTGAAGGCAGTAGGCAGTGCCACTCAACCTCCTACTCGCCCGGTCGCCCTTTATTTCTCTGACATCATTCCGTTTGATTCTTGAAGCGACGTCGAGGCAGGGAGGAGCTCCTCATCTCTACACACAGAAAGGGCGCTCTTTAGAAAGTACCTCTAAAAATCCGGGGCGAGAGACATTGCCCTGTCTCGAAATGACAGCCAAGCTCACCGTTCAACTCCATTGGTCTCCTCGTTTAGGAATCCTTCCCCCTTTGGCTTCTGGGCATGTCCCAGATGCAGCACAGACGCTGAGGAACTGGCCTCCCCGGTCACTCTGGGTGTTAGTGTCCTGTTGACTGTCCAAGGGCCAGGGGAGATCAGAGACCCAGGGGAACTGTGGGCTTCCTTCCTGTTACCCATCTTGAACTTGGAGCCCAGAGAAAGCTGGCACGGTGTGGAAACATCTGTGATGGGCAATTAATTTCCGGTGTTCTTCTTCCCAGTGTGTCCACAGAGACCTGGCGGCCAGGAATGTACTGGTGACCCATGGGAAAGTGGTGAAGATATGTGATTTTGGGTTGGCCCGGGATATAATGAACGACTCCAACTACGTCGTCCGGGGCAACGTAAGGCTGCGAGTTCTGACATGTTGTGATCTCGCTATTTCCTATCTTGCAAGTCGCCTGCTGTCATTGTGGATATTTGTCCCCCATCGTTTAAAAACAAAAAGCTAACAGATAAAAAGCACCGCTTATGTTAGACAGGGTTCTCTGGAGCAGCGGTTCTCAACATGTGGGTCTCGACCTCTTTGGGAGTTGAATCCCTTCACAGGGTCGCCCGATTCATAACAGTAGCAAAATTATAGTTATGAAGTAGCAATGAAAATAATTTTATTGTTGGGGGTCACCACAACATGAGGAAATGTATTAAAGGGTCAGGCACTAGGAAGGTTGAGAACCACTGCTCTAGATAAACAAAACCAGGACATTTCTGATTAGATAGATAGATAGGGATATATATGGACAGATAAGTACAACATGAAGGAATATAACAGCTAATTAGTCCACTCAGAGTACAGAGGGATCAGTTCAACTCAATTCTGTGAAACAGTTAATACACTGGAAGTACTTCAGCTCATGAGGGCTGCTAGGTCCAAGGTCAAGGAAGCAGACAGTAGGACAATGCAGGCAGTCTGGCCACAGGCAGCAAATAGCAGGGCGGGTCCCCAACAGTCAGCCAGATGACAGGATCCGACAGTCCCCAGCTCAAGTGATGTAGACACCGGCAGTGTGGTGAAGCAAGTCTCAAAGGAACCTCAAGCTCTAGTGATGCCATCCATGGGTTGGGTGTCCCACATGTAGGATAGCTCACAAGTTGAGGCAGAGGACCAGCTAAGGCAGCTGTACACTGGTTCGATCAACAGAGAGCAAGAGAAAGAAAGGTGAGGCTCACCGAGCCATTTATCTCTTTGCCCTCCAATCAAACTGTGATCTTATTAATCCCACATGTTTTTATTGCCCAGGTGGGCATAATAAACCTTCCTATCACACTGCCGTTGATTCGATTTGGACTCACAGAGGCATTATAGGACAACGTAGGCCTGGTCCCTGGAGTCCTGATGTTGTAGTGGGTGACAGGTTGGGCTGCTAACCGCAAGGTCAACAGTTCAAAAGCACCAGCTGCTCCACTGGAGAACGAGGCGGCTTTCTCTTCTTGTAAAGATTTACCGTCGGGGAAATCCATGGGGCTGTTTGACTTTGCCCCGTAGGGAGGGTCGCTGTGAGTTGAGCAGGCTCACTGGCGGGAGTTTCTAGAGCAAGGTATTAAAGCCACAGACGCCAAACTGGAATCATTTCTGAGAGGGAAATGATTGCTTCTGCCCCCTTGCTATATTCCCGGGATGACCCCTAAAGTTCCCCTGGGAAATGCTCTTCATGAAACACTCCAGCAAAGCCCCAGGCAAAAGCCGGAACCTGCATCAGGCAGACACCTGCTGGAGAAGGAAAGCTCGACTGTTTCCCACTAAGAGGAACAGCACACCAATGGGGAGACTGCCCCTGTCCACTGAAGGCATGGCAGTCCACCCCCCTCTGGCCGCCTCCTCCTCCTGCAGAGTGGCGCCCAGGAGGCCCGGGGCGGAGGTTTGTGGGAGAGGGCTTCAGAGGCGTGGCTTCCCAGGCTGCTGTTCTAGCACACTCACTTGAAGCGCCCCTCCCCTGGAGCACTGTGCGTCTCTAGCGCGAGCATGAAGGCTGCGGTGTGCGGAATCCAGCCTGCTCTCTCCCCCCTTGGGTTGTGCGCAGGCCCGGTTGCCCGTGAAGTGGATGGCTCCTGAAAGCTTGTTCGAGGGGATCTACACCATTAAGAGCGACGTCTGGTCCTACGGAATCTTACTCTGGGAAATATTCTCGCTTGGTACGTGTTGGGGTTGCCCGCCCTCTCTGTGCACCCCTATCTCTGCCCCTCTCCCCTTTGCAGTTCCGGTCAGCTCTGCCCCCTCCTACCTCCCCTGCACTTTGCTCACTGGGTTCTATGCCACCTGGAATACACTTTGCACAACACCCCAGTCCAATTCTACTGTAGCCTATGGATTCTTTCTTTTGAAATTTCACTTGTTTTGTTGCTGCTGCTGAGAGATAAGAAGCCAAGCCCGCGCCGATTCATCCATGTCCACGTGGGTGCATTCTTGGAGCAGAGTGACCGTTTTCACCCTACTTTTCCAAGTTGTTCCGACCCCCCCCACCCCCCCCCCCACACACACACTCGCTGTCCTCTGTGTTCTAATTCTCTGAGCTGCTGTTAACCAGTGTGAGCCCAAACAGACCTTTAAAAAGTTCACTGCTTACAGAAGACATTCTTTACTAGTTAAACTAAACCGGTGTTTGATTTCAAGAAAACTCCAGGGAATCTTTTTTAAATTTAAAGATGTTTTCAGGACAGTAGTTTTGCTGTTCCCCTAGCCTCTACAGCACCACCAAATTTGAGTCTATGAAAGTTTGAAATTCTGTTTCACACACACACCCCTTTTGATCAGAATTCTCATATAGGCTCTTTGACCAAAACATTCAGTGACGGTAGCTGGGCACCACCCAGTTCTGGTCTTGTAGCAAAGGAAGACAGTTGTTCATTGAGATAGTATGTAATCACATTTCATTTGTTGGTATGTCTTTCCTGGGGGCAGTGGTCACTCAGTGGTAGAACCTGTGCCTCCCATTTAGGAAACTCGGGTTCTGTTCCCAGACAGTGAACTTCATGCACAGCCACAACCTGTTAGTAGTGACTTTCAGGTTGCTGCGACGCTGAAGAGGTTTCCGCACGTGGCGCTTCTAGACCAAGAGAGACTAGGAAGAATGGCCTGGCGGTCTACTTCTGAAAATCATGTAACAAAAGTCATAGGGATCACACCGGTCTATCCCGTTGTGCTTTGGGGTCACCACAAGCCGGGGGTGACAGCCCACAGCTGAGAACAACAGCATCTTGCCTTCTGGCCTCTAACTTACCAAGAGCAGAGGCCGTGGCTTCGCCCAGAGGCCACACTCCTCCTGGCCCCTGGGCATTCTCAGTAGATGTTTATTGGTTGACTGAATGGACACACATGGACTCGAGGGTTGACTGATTACGGTTCTCTCCCATTTGCTCAGGTGTGAACCCATACCCCGGCACCCCTGTGGATGCAAACTTCTATAAACTCATTCAGAGTGGGTTTAAAATGGACCAGCCATTTTACGCCACAGAAGAAATGTAAGTAAAAGCCAGATGGTGAACTGGCTGGACTCTGACATCCAGTCTAATTTCCAGTGCTCCACAAAGGATGTGAAAAGCCGTCAGTGCAACGTTCATATGATACACACACACACCTACCTCTTTCTTTTGTGTTGGGTCTTGGAAGAAGACTTGTGAATAAGATTGAAAACCTCATGCCCGTCCTCAGAGCAGGGCTTCTTCGCACTGGTTTCATTCTGGTCCGACCCTTTGCTGAGTCTCTTGCCACCTCAGGTGGACATTTTGTCAGAACCTCCAACCCAAGCAGACCCCCGGGTGGTTCCCGGGGTGCATCAGCCTCACCAGGATCTGTTCTGTTCTCATGGAGATCGGGGGTGGGGGGGCAGAAGCATCTTCTCAGCAGGGGCCAAACCCAGATGAATCAGTCGGAAGGCCTTCTCAAAGAGACTTAGCTCAGGCCTCCCCATCTTAACTTGAAGGACCCCAAAGAGTGATCCCTCTTTATCTCCTGGCTCCAGTTCCCTGTAAATCCATTCCTCCCCACCACCAGGAGTCCTCGGATGGAGCAAAGGGTTAGGATACAAGGCTGCTAATGGGAAGGTGTGTGTGGGGGGGTGGTTCAAGTCCACCCTCGTGGTGTCTTGGAAGAAAGGCCTGGTGATCTACCCTGACACCCACGGGATAGCTATGAGCCAATGCAGTGGGCAAGGGGTTTGTTTTGATTTGTGTTATTTGGAGGGGGTGGGGCATGTTTGTTTTCCCTCCCATCTTCTCAAGTTGCACTTCTGGTGTGGATTCACTGTGTAAGACAGAATCCCTGTCTTCAGACAGACTCCCTAAGCTGACGGTTGCATGTGATCCCAGGGTTCCCTTATGCAGACAGTGGCCCTTGGGGAGGCCTTCCGACTCGCTCATGGGGCCCCCTATCCTGCTGGTCCGCAGATACTTCATCATGCAGTCCTGCTGGGCTTTTGACTCCAGGAAGCGTCCATCCTTCCCCAACCTGACATCGTTCCTCGGCTGTCAGCTGGCCGACGCGGAAGAGGCGGTAGGTTCCGGCATTGCTGCAGCTGTTGGGTGTCCCATCGGGTCGACTTGGATGGGTATCAGCACCCTGTGACCTTGCAGAACCGCCCCACAGGGTGTCCCGGGCCACCATCTTGAACGGAGCAGCTAGCCAGGGCTTTCTTGAGTGGAGCCACTGGGTGAGTTTGAACTGCCAACCTTTCCGTCTGCAGCTGAGTGATTCACCATTGTGCCACCAGGACTCCTTATGTAGCAGCAAGGGGCTCTGTGAAGCATTACACACACACACACACACACACACACAGCCCACTGCCGTTGAGTCAATTTTGCCATCCAAAAAACCCAAACTCACTACCATCAAGTAGAGGCTGTCTCATAGCACCCACAGAGGACAGAGTAGACCAGGTTTCGGAGATGGTAACTCCTGACAGGCGAGACCAGTCCCTGGAGAAGGGCATTATGTTTGGTCAAGGGATGGGGCAGTGCTAAAGAGAAAGGCCCTTGACAAGATGGGCGGACACGGGGCTGCATCCGTGGACTCCGGCATGAGAATGATTGTGAGGCTGATGCTGGACCAGGCCGTGTTTCATTCTGCTGTGCAGGGGGTCGCTTTGGGTCGGGACTGACTCAATGGCACCTGGCAATGACTCTTCAGGAGGATACAAAGCCCCATCTTTCTCCCAGGAGCGGATTCTGACACAGAGCGACCCTGTATAGGGTTTCTGACCCTGTGGGTCTTGGTGGGAGCAGGAAGCCTCATCTTTCTCCGGTGGAGTGGTTCGTAGGTTCAAACTACGAACCCAGCAGTGAGCAGCTCAGCATTTAACCCGTGACGTCCCTGGGACGCCTGTTACAACACCCAAGCAGAACGGGCAACGGTAACGCCTCGGAACCAAAGGCTCTGGGGTGTCTTTCTCACCACGCTGGGCTTGGTCGCGGCTCTCTCAAAGCGGTGTGTCCAGAAGGGTCGAGGGAAGGTGGGGAGAGGAGGGGAGAGGAGGGGAACAAGGGGGAACCGATCCCAACAATCGACACATAACCACACTCCCTGCCTCCAGGGACACCAGCAACAGAAACCAGGGGCGAAGGGAGACAGAGGTCGTGCAAGACATGAAAATCATCATAATTTATCAAGGGGTCAATAGAAAGTAAAAGTTTAGAACAGAATGCTGGCCACACATGTCCAAGTACACTTGATGCAATCGATATACGGGTTATTATGAGAGTTGTAAGAGCCCCCGATAAAGTGATCTTTTAATTTTAAAAAACAGTATAGAGTAATAAATAATTATTCTTAAGTGACTTTTTAAAGGAGAAATGGCACTGAGGGGAAGATTTCCACCAATTGATTCCTAAAGCAAAAGACCTTAAGTGTCCCATGCACAAGACTAGAGAATGAAATATGAGAGACTCCCAGCCTTTCTGAGGAGCCCTGATGGCAATATGGTTGTGTGTTGGGCTGCTACGTGCAAGGTCAGCAGTTCAAAACCACCAGCCACTCCTCGGGAGAAACATGGGGCTTTCTGCTCCCGTAAAGAGCTACAGTCCGGGAAACCCACAGGGCAGTGCTACCCTGTCTGACACAGTCTCTGAGTCAGGATCAAGTTTGGTTTGGGATTTCCCTGGCCTTTCTTCGTGGAACATGGTGCCCAAGTGTGGGGAGAGGACACAGTCCGTTGTCCGAGGCAGTGGAGCGAAAGAATGTGGGTTCTGAGTCACGAGGTTCTGCCTCCCAACACCTCTCTTCCAGGCCCTCTGGGGAGCCTCAAGACTCTGGAGTCACGCCTCCAAGCTCTCGGTTCGCAGGGTCCTGTAGAAACACTGAGCTCCCCCGGAGCAGAACTGGAAGCTGGGCTCCCTGAGTGACACTTCCCAGCTCGGTCCACTCTGGATGATTTACAGAAGTCCCGTCCTTTGTCTACAGCAGTGGTTCTCAACCGTCCTCATGCCGTGACCCTTTAGTAGAGTCCCTCATGTGGTGGTGACCCCCACCCATGAAATCATTTTCATTGCTACTTCATCACTGTCATTTTGCTACTGTTATGAATTGGGCGACCCTGGTGAGAAGGGGTTGAGACCCACAGGCTTAGAACCACTGGTCTAAAGTAACTCAGTCAGTGGGAGTCCAGGGGACACAGTGGTTTCTGTGTTGGGCAGCTGAATACAGGTCAACAATTTGCATCCACCCACAGCTCTTCAGGAGAAACACAAGGCTGAGGGTCACTATCTCGGAAACCCCCAGAGGCAGTTCTGCCCTGTCCCATAGGGGACAGGTGTTGGAATTGACAGGATGGGAGTAAGTGTGGAGTTTTCTGCTGCGGTGTATGTGTAAGGGGACAGACTTCAGAAACCCCAGGGGAAATTTTCATTCTCTGAGCAACACCTCACGCCGGGCCCTATGTGAATGGCATAATGAACAGCTCTCTGTGAGTGGTCTTTCTCTCTTAACAGTCAGTTCCCCTGCTTTCCTTAAGGAGCCCTGATGGCCTAGTGGGTTGTGCAGGGAGCGACTAACCACAAGGTTAGCAGTTCAGACCCACTAGATGGGGCTATCTGCTCCCATCAAGCTTTATAGCCACAGAAACCCCAAAGACATAGTGTCTACTCTTCCCTATAGGGCCACTATGGGTCCAAGTGGACTCTACGGTAGTGAGTTTGGGTATGATTTCCTTGCACTGCTGTAGGGAGCCTCTGGTGGCCTGGTGAGTTAGGCCTCGGGCAACTAATAGGAAGGTCAGTGGTTCAAGCCCACCAGCCACTTCATGGGAGAAAGAGGAGGCTGTCTGCTCCGGTAAAGACTGACAGTCTCAGGAACCTTGTCTAGGTTCGCCAAGGTCAGAATCATCATGATGGGAGGTAAGTTTGCTTTGGGGTTGGGGTTACATTAGTGGGGAGTTTGGGGAATGACCTCAGCATCTCAGAATAGAATCAAGAACAAAATAAATTATTTTACTGGGAGCCAGTTTCTCTACCTTGAGCTAAAGGACACGAAATTGCACTGTCAACCCATCAGTAGACTGCCCTCCAAGAACTATGCTTCGTAAAAGACTGACGGCCGTGTTTCTTTTAGTGACTTGCACTGGGGACACTTGACACTGAACCTTGATCCGGCGTAACACTCTTTCCCACTCTCTCTCCCTCTCCCTCTCCTTCAGATGTATCAGAACCTGCACGGTCAGAGCCGGGAGCGCACTTCCATCTACCAGAGCCGGCGGCCTGGCAGCCCAGAAATGGACTCAGGGGCTCCCTCCCCACCAGTGCAGGCAGAAGACTCCTAGAGACAAACAACAGCCCAACAATCCATCTCAGTGAGCTTCTCCCCCGCCTCCGTCAGCCGGCTATAGATGACCAACACGAGGTTAAGTTCATCACTCAAGAAAATATGTTATCAACTGCTGCTTTTCTGGACCTTTCTCTCGGGGCTGTCTTCTCTCCTCTTGTTCCCAAAGGGACTTTTCTAGAACCGGGGCCAAGGTCATCCTTGAGGCAGGAAGAGCTGGCGATAAACTCTTCGTAGAGCGTTGGCGTCCCAAGGGCTCCTGGCGCCGACCACGTGACTGCCATGTGCGGAAGCAGAGTCTGTTTCTTGTAAATACCTAAAACGGAAGCATTTTGCTAAGAAGCTAATATGATTTTCTAAATCTATGTTTTAAAACAATATGTATCTTTTTCCAGCTATTTAGTGATCTATTTTATGGACAGGAATAAAATTTCTACTCTAGAAATGCTGGTTCTTGAATGATTTTCCAGGGATCTGTGTTTAGGGCAGAGAGTGTGTGGCATGCTGGAAGCCACTGGGGAGGGTGGGTTCCGACTGGGGGCCATCCTGAGATGGCCACCCTAAGACACCCTTTAAACCTGGAGCCCAGACTGGTCACTCAGGTCCCCTTCCGGTCACATAACAGATTTCCGGCTCACAAACTGAAAACTCCTCCCCTGAGTCCGGGGCTCAATTTAAGGACTTCTCACGACACTTGAAGTTCAGCAAGTCCTGGATAGCCAAGGGGAGACCATCAGGGGGCAAAGAAACTGGAACCTGGAAGAAGACAACCGGAGCCTCACAGTTTATCTTATGCCAGAGCCCGCCGATAACAGCCACGGTGTCCGTCTGTCTGGTCGGCGAGCTTTCTCTTTCTTCGCTGCCCCGCTACTTCACTGAGCATGACGTCCTTCCCCAGGGGATGCTCTCTCTCCACAATGTGTCCAAAGTACATGAGACGCAGTCTTCCCAGCCTTGCCTCATGGCAGCATCCTGGCGCTGCTTCATCCAAGACACATGTGTCGGCTTTTTCAACAGCCCGGGATACTTTCCATCTTCTTCACTAGCACTCTCATTCACGTGCATCGCTTTGTATGTAGAAACCCCATCAAATACACACAGAGGCACACGTGCACACACAGATAGACATATCGCCCTGGGGGTGTAGTGGTTACTCCGCCACTACATTGGGCTGCTAACCGTGAAGTCAGCAGTTCAAATCCACCAGCTGCTCTCTAGAAGAAAGAAGAGGCTTTCTACTCCTGTAGAGAGTGACAGTCTCAGAAACCTACAGGGGCAGTTCTGCCCTGTCCGGTAGGGTCGCTGTGAGTCAGCGTCGACTCGATGGCAATGAACTCAAGCTCACTGCCCTTGATGCTGACTCATAGCGCCCCCCCACCCCCACCCTGGGGGTTTCTGAGACTGTAGCTGTTGACAGGAGTAGAGAGCCAGGAGGAGTTGCTGGTGGTTTCAAACTGCAGCCCCAACATGTCCCCCTCGATGGCAACGAGTGAGAGTTTATATCTAGATAGCCCCAGGCTCCTTCCCACACCAGTTCAGCTGCGTGCCCACCTGTGCTCCCTCTACTGCAGGATAGCGTCTAGAACAGTATCCTTCAACTGCTGGTTGCCTTCAACTCCTCCTACGGTCTTCCTCTGCCCTCATCCTTTTTTGCCAAGCTCCCTTGCATTCTATACGGTCTTCCCTGCACACATGTGCTGACCCTCTGGCCAGGAACTTGCCTGCCCTATGCTCCACCCCTTTGCTTTTCATGTGAAAAATAAACGTCCTGTTGTGATTGGCGTGCTTCACCCGGCACGGTGTCCTCTAGGCTGGTCCGTGTTGTGGGGTGTTATGAAGGTTCCTCGTGGTTCTCCACGTCGGGTAGCATTTCATTGGGATCCCATGTTATCACATGGCTGGGCCCAGGAAACGCGCTCCTGAACAGTTGGCTTCAACTGTTGGTCACATCGCGATGACTTCATGGGATAATTCTGCAGTACGTTTTAAGGATTTGGGGGTTTTCTTTTTCTGAGCATTAGGTTCAAGGGTTCCCACAGTCTCCCACAGCATCCAGTCATTCTGGCGTCCAGACAACTTTGAAGTTCTGTCCCACGCTCTCCCTCCGTTGGGTTAGAATCCATCCTCGGTGTGAGTCCGAGACCACTCGTATGAGCCCGGGAAAGGGGAAGGGAAATCCACGGTCTATTTCCTTCCATCAGCTTTAAGTTCTCTAGACAAGCCCTCTCCGTTTTGGCCTGATTTCCAGTGGATCTATAGGGGTTTATTCATTCGCTATCTCATAAGTCTTCCATGATCTAAGATCGGAGGAAGGAGCAGCGTCTACTGGTCCCCTTGAACAGCTGGTCAGAAAGACGTTTGTCACCAGTGTCCTTGTGGGCTGTCAGGTTGGTGTTCAATTCACACTGCCTCTGGGTGGCAAGAGGACAGGCCTCTGGCGTTCCCTAAGCTGCCCCATTCATAAAGAAGAAAACAAAAGGGAGTCAGCATTAAGTAGAGCTGGTCTCCTTTCCCTTCTACCAAAGCGGCTGTGGTCAGGACAGGAACAGGCTCGGCAGCTCGACGCGAATGTGGACAAGGTACTGTCTCTCAACCTTTCTGGAGGGGACCAGAATGGCAGAGGGGTGCAGTGTCCTCAAGCATGACTCTTCTCCGGTCCCTGCACTTTATCAGAGAGGGTCATGCTCCGTCAGGGTCTAGATCTTGTCTTATTTACTGTTTAGGGTGTGTTTGTTTTTTAATCCGCATTCAAGGTGTCCCCATGCTGAAGTGCCTTCGTTCCCTGCGTGACTCCGTTTCCCTGCGTGACCGGTGCATTCATCTTGGGAGGTGGACCCTGAGACACATTTCTAGGGGCTCGGTTGGCTCACAGGTGTCCGCTCTCCTTATGCTTTCCCACCCGTGGCCAGGATGATGCCCAAAGGATCGTGTTTCCTGTGGAATGATGGCATTTGAAGCCCTCTTACTCCCAACCAAGGAGTCCTGGCGGTGTCGTGGTTAGCCATTGGGCTGCTAACCGCAAAGTTAGTGGTTCAATACTACCAGCCACAGCCAGGGAGAAAGCTGGGACTTTCTACTCCCACAAAGAGTTACTATCTCAGAATCCCACAGGGGCAGTTCCACCCAATCCGATAGGGTCGCTATGAGTCGGACTCTACTCGATGGCAGTGGGTTCATCCCAAACCAGACCCGTTGTCCCTGATTCGATTCCAGCTCCCAGTGACCCACCATGGCCTAGGGTAGACTTGCCCTATCCGTTTCCTTGAACCCCGGTAGCACACTGGGTTACCCACTGGGCTCCTAACCACAAGGCTGGCAGTGTGAACCCACCGGCGGGGAGAAAGGTATGGCTGGCTGTTGCCGTAAAGATTGACGCCTTCAGAAACCTTCTGGAGTCATTCTACTTGGACCTGCACGCTCTCTGGGCATCAGAGATGGTGACGGTGGGGTCTAGTTTGGGTTTTGGTCACAGTGTGGCAGCAGTCAGCAGGCCTTTCTTCCACAATAGAGCTATTTCAACCAAATCCAAGCTCTCAGCCACGGAGTCCGTTGGACTCCCAGCAACCTGATTAGGGGTTCCAGGGCTTGGTAAATCTTTCCTAAAGCAGACGGCCTAATTAAACTGTTCACGCAGCTGCGCAAAGCTCACGTTTAAACTAAACTCTTACACCAGACGTGGAGACAGTTTGGGTCAGGTTGTGCCCCAAAGGTCAGATCGTATTGTTGACATTGTATCAGAACAGTTGCACAAACTTGTTACTCTAGCTGCTGGGGCAGCCCCTTCGCCAGGCGCTTTCTACCGATGGTGCCACTAGGGGGAGCCAGAGCACTGCGGCTTTTCATTTCCTGCTCCATCCTCCCAATTGCCGCTTTGCTTCAACCTACTTCTCAGCCACTGTCAAGGCATCTCAGTGAGTCTTTGCTCTCTTTAACTTCCCCTCAACTTTACCAAGCGTAAAGTCCTTCTCCCGGGACCGGTCTCTCCTGATGTGTACAATGTACGTGAGGCAAAGTCTCGCCATCTTTACTTCTTCCAAGACAGATGTGTTTGTTCTTTTAGCATTCCGTGGTACTTTCAATATCTGTGTCAGCGCCACCATTCAAAGACATCCATGCTTCTTAGGTTCTCCTTGTTCACAATGTCCAATTTTCACGTGCTTGGGTCAGGCGCACCTTAGTCCTCAAAGTAGCATTCTTGCTTTTCCACACTCTGAAGAGATCTCAACACAACCCATCTTTGGATCTCTTGAATGCTGCTCCCATGAGTGTCGTTTGTGGATCCAAGCAAGACAAAATCTTTGACAACTTCCACCTTTTTCCCATTTATCATGATGAACAGATCTAGCAACGTGAATTTGGGGGCTTAATTTTAGCACGCTGTTTCTCTTTTGGCAGATATTCCTTCGTGTCTGCTCACTACCATCAAGTCCATCCCAACTCCCGGGAACCCTGCAGGGAAGAATGGAACCGCCCCTGTGGGCTTTGGAGACTGTAACTCTTTATGGAAGCAGGTGGCCTCATCTTCGTCCTGAGGAGCAGCTGGTGGGTTTGAACTGCTGGCTCTGTGGCCAGCTGCCCAACTCCTAACCACTAAGCCATGCTCTCCAGGACTGTTTGCTTTGCATAACCGCTTATGATTTGGGAGACTGACGGCATCGTTGGTGAAACATCAGGCAGCTCACACGGTCAGGAGGTGGAACCCACCAGCTACCCCTCAGGAGAAACATGAGGCCATCTGCTCCCGTAAAGAATAAGAGTCTTACCAGGAGGATTAGGGGAGGGTGGGGGAGAAAGGGGGAATCGATCACAAGGATCAACCTAGAACCCCCTCCCAGGGGGACGAATAATGGAAAAGTGGATGAGGGGCGACGGAGGATGATGTAAAATTGGGAAAAAATAATCTATAACTTATCAAGGGTTGGTGAGGGAGGGAGAGCAAGGGAGGGAAGGGGAAGAAATGGGGAGCTGACATCAGGGGCTCCAGTGGGAAGAGAAGACTTGAAAATGATGATGGCAGCATATGTGCAAACATGCTTGACACACTTGAGGAATATATAGATTGTGATAGGAATGTATGGATTGTGATAAGAGATGTAAGAGCCCCAATACAAGTATTTTTTTTAAAAATAATAAGCATCTTGGAAACCCGAGGGCGCAGTTCCACTCTGCCTTATGGGGTCACTCACTATGAGTTAGGACTGGCTCCACAGCAGTGGGTGGTTTGTCTGTTTCTCCATATTCCTCAGCCGTATATTGATAGCTTGTATGGACACCCACTATTACCCCATAGATACAACATCATACACAGTAGTTGGGTGGAGAAACGCTTAGTGAACTGAATGTCTCACAAACCCAAACCAAACTCATTGCCATTGAATCCCCTGGGACTCACCTTGAGCCTACAGGCTTTACGGGAGCAGACTGCCTCATCTTTCTTCTGCAGAGCAGCTGGTGGGTTTGAACTACCAATCTTGAGGTTAATCAGTCCCGACCTTACCCAACAGCAATGCTGGGGCCCCTGTGGTGGAAGGCAGCAGTGCCTTTACATAGACTCTTTCCAACAGGGCCCTCGAACGTCTGTCAGCCAAATGAGTTTCAGCTTGTCAAGGCAGGTGTCTACCTTCAGCTGCTAAGGAGGTGGGATGACCTGGGCTCCAGGACACAGGCAGGGGCCCTTCATTCTCAGCTTTTGCTCATGGATGTATAACAAGTGGGGGGTGAACACTGGGGAGCAGGGAAAAGGGGGTCCCTAGACTGGCTATGCCATTCACTTCTTGCGCACCGTGGACAGATAGTCGAGCGGCTCTGCCAGCCGCACTAGAGTTCACACCATGTTGGGAAGAAGCAAATGAACAATGGCCATTGGGCTATTGGGTTGTTTTTCTCCCTGTGGCACAGGCTTCTTGGATGAGGGAAGCTGGATGGGGGGGGGGTCACTGGTCTTGCTGTGAGATGTCCTCCAGTCAGTTCTGACCCACAGTGACCCCACGTACCTAGACTGAAACCCTGCCCGGTCCTGTGCCATCCCCGCCATTGATGCCACGCCTGAGGCCACTGTGGCCGCCATGGTGTCAATCTGTCTCATCGAGGGTCTCCCTCTCTGTTGCTGCCCCTCTACTTTACCAAGCAGGGAGTCCTTTTCCAGGGCTGGTCTCTCCAAGACCTTAGCAGCTTGAAACCATAAAGAGTTACAGTTCCCGAACCCCCTACCCCCAGGCAGTCCCACCTTGCCCTGTAGGATGGCCAGGAGCCAGATGCACTCAAAAGCAGGGAGATTGGGTTTTGTTCTGTTCTTGTTCTCTCCTGGTAACGCATCCAAAGTACCTGAGAAGAAGAGACCTTGCCACCCTTGCCTCCAAGGAGCATTCTGGCTGTACTTCATCTGAGACCCACGTATTCTGGCAATCCACCCTAGTACTGTCAGCATTCACACACATGGATTCTTCTCTTTGTTATTCAAGGCCAGCTCTCACCTGCACACTGAGTGATTGGCCGGGACCAGGAATCCTTCAGCTTCAAAGAACATCCTTGCTTTTCAACACTGTAAAGACGTCTTGTGCATCACTAGATTTCTTCACTGCTGACTGTGAGTCAGAATTGCCTCCCTGGCTGTAATTTCTGGGTCATTAGCAGCTGAAAGAAAGGAAAGAATGTGGCGGGCCCAAATGGAGAGATGAAACACAGACATGCCAGGGGGCTGGCTACGTTTGGACACTCAGAGAAGCCCTGGTGGCCCGGAGGGTTTCGAGTTGGGCTGCTAATCACAAGGTCAGGGGTTCAAACCCACCAGCTAATCTTCTGGAGGAAGGGGAGGCTGTCTGCTCCTGTAAAGATGGACAGTCTCAGAAATCCACAGGGGTCGTTCTCCTTCCCACAGGAGTCATTGAGTTGGACTTGATGGCAGTGGGTTCAGTTTTGTTTTTGTTTTAGTTTGTGTGAAGTTCTGGGGTGGGGGGTGCGGGGAGATAAAGAAAGAGGAAAACCGAGTTCCTACCTGGGTGGGCCACTCACTCATTGGGCGGTTTCAGTCCACTCAGAGGTGACTCAGAAGTAAAGGCCTCCCTGTCTGCTTCTGAGAACCCAGCCCTTAAGAATCCCGTGGAGCCAGGTCCCACTCTGACTGGCCCAAGGAAGCTGGAGTCCTAGCCAGCACCCCAGAAACAGGTTGGGTTGGGTTGGGTTTGAAGTCAAAGAAAGGGCGGGCGGACTTTCAGGGGGAGGACTGGTCACACGCGATGGGCAGCAGCAGCAGTCAGAAGCCCAGTTCCAAGTGGGTTCAGCTGGGTGATAGTACTTTAAATGAGTGAGGAAACTCCACGCGCCCCCCCCACCCCCTCCTTTCCTCTCCCCAGCCCACCGCCGCCTGCTCCCTCAACACACACACACACACACACACACACACACACACACACACACACACACACACACACACACACAAGCCCACTAGCGGCCGGGGGAACATAGTAGAGTGTGGGCAGCTTTAAACCTTCATAGGAACAGACAGGTTCATCTTCCTCCTTTTGTAAGGCTGGCGGGATCAAACCCTTGACCTTGAGGTCAGTAACCCACCACGCCAGCTCCCAGAGGGATGCAAAAGTCCGCCTGGCCAGAAGGCACGCCTGGCTCAGAATTGGCGGGAAGTCAGCCGCTGCCCTAAACCGGACTGGCTTTCTCATGGCGCCAGAACGGATCCTTGACCCGGCAGGCCGCTGCCCTTGGGCCTACCCGAAGCCTGTGTTTGCTCCTTGCGCAAGCCGGCTACGTGATCCCCTCCCAGGGGCGCGTCAAGCCTGGCGGGCTGGCCTCAGAGGACGACACTGACCACTGACGGCCGCAGTGGACCCACTGGCCTCGCGGGGCTGGTGCTGCTGGAGGCCAGGCCGAGCCATGGACATGGAGCAGGTCAACGCCATGGACTTCGGCGACTTTGTGGACGTGTTTGGGAATGTCATTGAGCGCTGTCCACTGGTCGCCGCGGCCGTCTGGTCCCAGCGCCCCTTCGCGGACCCCGGCGACCTGGAGGCGCGCTTCTGTGCGTTTCTGGATGCGCTGCCACAGGCGGGTAAGGCTTTCCTGCGGGCTGGCAGGAGCGGGAGGGTCCCGCAGAGAGGGGCGTGGTTCCATCCATTGCAGGACAGAAATCGACTGGTGGACTCCAGGCTCCTCCGCGTGCGTCAGAGGATGGCTGTGCCCCGGGCGGGGGGCACGTGCAGAGCCGACAGCCAGGCCTTTCTCCCGACGCTCTAGGGGCGGACTTGGTCGGCGCTGAGCACAGGGGGCACCCCTCAGAGGCCTCTTACACAACAGAAGGGAGCCACAACGCCTTCTCCCTGCTCAGACAGACATCTGCAGAGGGAGGAAGGACGTCGTTTCCACACATCTGAGGCGCATCTAGCAACAGTCGCGAGGAGCCCCGGGGGAGGTGCCATCCATGGTTACGCATGGGCTGCTAGCCACAGGGTCAGCAGTTCAAACCCACCAATCGCTCCTTATAAGAAAGAGGAGGTTCTCCTCCCATAAACACCTAAAGAGTCTCAGAAGCCCACAGGGTCAGGTCTCCCCTGCCCAGGAGACCAGAGCCTGCTGAGCAAGCAGGAACAGGACGCACCAGGCACGGTGGTGTTCCCGAAGTGAGTTTCAAGGGGTGATGGACAGGAGGAGTGGACCTTGTCTCCTGCCAGGAGTTAAGAAAACACAGGGAAATGCCCTGACGTCCTTCACCAGGGGCCTGGAGAGGGGAGGGGCTGAGGGGATGGCGCGGGGAACGTCAATCAATGACGCCTTCATTTACCCAGTTACTCAACAAGCACTTACTTCCAGTGCGCTCTGGTACAGGAACCTTGATGACAAACGGGAAAATAATCTCTCTCACTCCCCCCACTCCCCACCCCAGGTCATGTGACCACAGCTTCCAACTCTTCCCCTTTGTCAAGAGTCAATGCCAACACATGGCCCTCCACCCCCCCTAGGACGGAGTAGAGCGGCCCACCTCATTTTTCTTAGAGTGACCAGTGGGTTTGAACCATCGGACTCAAGTGTGCAGTGCAGCCCTTAGCTCAGCAGGCCGCCTTGACCAGCGTCTCCCCTCGAGGTTGAGCAGCTATTGTCCCCAGTACCATGGGATTGTGGTGGGGGTGATCTGGCGCCTCTCTTTCCACCCAGATCCCTCTCCTGCTGAGGGTCAGGGCATCCAGTGGACTCTGACACACAGTAATCCCTTGCCCACTGCTGTCCTCCCCGCGGTTCTTCTGTTTGGGCCCGTTGTTGTAGCCCCTGTGTCTGTCCATCTTATCAAGGGCCTTCTTCTTTTCCGCTGCCCTCCAATTTCCCAAGCATGGTGTCCTTCTCCGGGGACTGGTCTCTCCTGATCCCATGCACAAAGTCGGTGAGACAAAGTCTCGCCATGCTGGCCTCTAGGGAGCATTCTGCCGTACTTCTTCCCAGACAGATGTCTGTTCTCTCTTGGCGGGCCATGCTACTTTCAATATTCCCCACCAGCGCCACCATTCAAATGCATCCTTTCTTCACAGAACTTCCTGATTCTGTGTCCAACTTTCACCTTCAGATGTGTCAGGCTTTATCTTGGCTCAGTGGGACCTCTGTGTTCTGGTGCACGCCAGTGTTGGGGAATCATGGGGTGGCTATTGGGACTTGACATTGGGACATTGGAATGCTGGTGTTAAGTGCTGCTGGCTTAGGTTTGGACACATAATGACCCCATAGGACAGAGTAGAACTGCCCCACCAGGGTTTCTAGGAGCCCTGGTGACACCGTCAGGCTGCCGACAGCAAGGCTGGTGGTTCAAGTCCACCAGCCACACCGAGGGGAAAAGATGAGACTGTTTGCCTCCTTACAGCCTCAGAAACCTGGAGAGATTCATTATGGACCGGGACAGACTCCACAGCAGTGGCCTGGGTTTTGTTATGGGTAATCTTGATGAGAGCAGGTCACCAGCTTATCAGGTGAGCAGGGCACCTCTCAGTCCCCATGGCTCCTTGCTGAGATGCTAGGACCCAGTAGAGCCTTGTTGAGTGAGTGAGTGACCTGTTGTCTACAGTGGTCTTCAAGGATAATGGGCCCTGACCTTAGGATCAGTGGGTCCGTGGGGAGTGTGGGGGTAGGAAGACAAAATGACTAAAGGCGTGAAAGCCACTGGCACAGAGCCTTAGTGCCGGGTGGCTCCCCGTGTCTAACCATGAAGAGACTAGACGACGTTACATCGGCGACAGTGACGCAGACATCCCAGTCTAATGCTTCTACCATACAGAGCATCTCTGCTGCTGGTCTCCGGCCTTGTTGCTAAGACACGGAAACCCCCTAACGACTCTATAAAACATTACAAGCCATAAAACTGAAACAACAAGAGGCCTAGGACCTTCAGCCAGGTGGCCGGACAAACTGAGTCAAAACCCCGGCAGTCAAGTCAACAACTTCAGGAGGATTTCCCCATGAGCCAGAAACACAGTCTAGCCTTTCATTCATGCATGCGCTAATTTATTCAAGGGACATTAACGCTTGAGACCCTAGATGAACTATGCCTGTGGGTTTCCGAGGCTCTAAGAGGCTGCAAATCTTTACGGGAGCAGAAGGCCTGCTGACCATGTCCTGGCAGCCCAGCACATAACTCACCAAGACACCTTGGACAGTAAAGAACAGACAGGGTGACGGGGAGCCTTTAAATCAAAATGAGAAAGGACTTGGGGTGGGGGGGGAGGTCCAAGAAGTGATCATTTATCTAATCCTCCACTAAGAAAACCTGAAAATCCAGTTTCTCAAGCCACATCAAGGTTGACCGTACAGCTCAGTGGTGTTATGATGGCAACTGGTCAGTAGGTGGCAGGCCAGGATTATAATTCAGGTCCAGCAATTGCTTGCAAATCAAGCCAAACCAAACTCATTTGCTGCCCACCGTAATGGCTAATTCCAAAGGCCTGCAGAAAGAGGAGATTGTCCACCCCTTTGTAGAGTTACTGTCTCAGAAACCCGCAGAGGCAGCTCTGCCCTGTCCGATAAGAGTCGCTATGAGTGGGAATCAATTCCATGGTAGTGAGTTTGCTGGTTCGTTTTTAAATAAGTCCCAAAAAAAAAGAAAAAAAAAAGAAAATAAAAAATAAATAAGTCCCATATGATACAGGATATAAGGTATCTATATTTAAAATGAACCCATTGCCAGCAAGTCCACCCTGACTCATAACGGCCGAGGCTGCCATTTTTACAGATGCAGTCCCCCAGGTCATGGACTCAAAGGAGCGGCCGGTAGGTTCAAACTGCCAGCCTTCCAGCTAACAAACAATTGCTTAATTGCTGCACTACTGGGGGTCCAGTAATAGGCTCCTATAGAAAGGGCTCCTTTCTAGACGTGACTATTAAATATTCCCCTTTGATGGTGGTCAATTCTGGCTCGTGGCAACTAAACCTCTTCAAAAACTCACTGCCATCGAGGCTGAGCTGACTCATAGGGATCCTATAGGACAGTGATTCTCAACCTTCCTCCTGCCGTGACCCTTTCATACAGTTCCTCATGTGGTGACCCCCCCCAACCATAACATTATTTTCGTTGCTACGTCATCACTGTCATTTTGCTACTGTTATGGGGCGACCCCTGTGAAAGGGTCATTCGACCCCCCCAAAGAGGTCGTGACCCACAGCTTGAGAACCGCTGCTATAGGAAAAGGTAGACCTGCCCCTGTGGGTTTCTGAGTCTATCTTGATGGAATAGAAAGCCTTGTCTCCTCCGGAGGAATGGCTAGCGGTTTCAAACTGCTCACCTTTGGGTTAACAGGTCAACGCATAACCATTATACCAAGAAGACTCCTTGTGCCACCGATTCTGTCATATAGAGAGATCACCTTCCCAAGAGAGAGAGGAAGACTCCAGGAGAACCTGCTGTGCCCCAGGCTTTGGTAGAGTTCTAAACAAGTTAGCAATATGCTAACAAGTTACTCACAAACAATTCTGGAAGCTGCAGTCAAGAGATCAAATGACACATGGCATTGGGTAAATCTGCTGCCCAAGACCTCTTTAGAGAGTTGAAAAGCAAGCCTGTCACTCTGAGGCCTAAGGTGTCCCTGACCCCAGCCAGGGTACCGTCAATGGCCTCCCATGCACGTGAAGGTCAGACGTTGAATAAGGAAGACTGAGGAAGACTGGATACATTTGAAATGGGGTGCCGGAGAAGAACATGGAGAGTACCAGGGACTGCCAAAAGGACCAAGAAATCTGTCTTGGAAAAAGTGCTGCCAGAATCCGCCTTAGAAGCAGGGACCGCAAGACTTTATCTCAAGTACTTTAGGCATGTTGTCCACAACAAGTAATTAACATATTCAGCAAACACCCTAGATACTTTTAGATTTTTATACTTCTTGTTAGGCGCCATCGAGTCCTTTCCAACTCATTGCGACTCCGTCCATGCTACTTTCAATATTCTCCACCAACACCAGAATTCAGAATTCAAACGCGTCGATCTTTGGCTTGCCTTTCTTATTCATCGTTCACTCGTCACATGCGTAGGCCATTGTTGGCGGTGGTGGCAGTGGTGAGGGGTCCCATCCAGACAATTCTGACACACAGCGACCCCCTGCACAACAAAACAAAAAGTTACCCGGTCCTGCACCAGCCTAACAATTGCTCCTGTGCCTGAGCACATTGCTGCAGCCACTGGTGCCATCTGACTCCTTGTCCCTCTACTTCACCAAACACGATGTCCTTCTCCAGGGCCTGGCCTCTCCTGACAGCACGTCCAAAGTATGTGAGACAAAGTCTCACATCCTTGCCTCTAAGGAGCACTCTGGACGTACTTCTTTGGAGACAGATGTTTGCCCTTTGGGCAGCCTTGTGACTTTCAATATTCTTCTCCAGCAGCGCAACTCAAATGCATCCATCTTCTTCGACCTTCCTTATGCGATGTCCAACATTCTCATGCGTAGGAGGCGATGCAAAATGCCATGACCCGAGCCAAGTGTAACCTGGCTCCTCCAGTGACATGTCTGCTCTTCCGCACTTTAAAGATGTCTCGTGGACAGATTTGCCCCACGCAGTGCATCCTCTGATTTCTTGACTGCTGCTTATGAAGGACATATGTCATCGGGGGCCTTTCTTCGAAGGTGCTGTTTGAGTTAAACACTGAGGCATGAGAAGGAAGTAGCCGAGGCGCTAGGGAGCAGGAGGGACCTGGCACTTTAGGGGCATGGAAGGTACAGCATGGGTGAAGAAGCGTGAATGATAGGAACGTCAGAGGAAAGAGAGGGAAACAAGGTCCAGATCCTGTAGAACTTTCTAGGTATAAATAGAAAGTTTTATTCACTCCATTTGCTGTGAGCCCCACTGGACGTGCCCTCCAGAATGATCGTGTGGGGCAGATCAGCTCCAGGGGCTGGTGGCGTGGTCACAGTGACAGATGAGGGCTGTGGATGAGCAGACGTGGTTGAGTCTCAGAATGTAGTTCAGATTTAGAGCCAGCAGGTCTTCTTGGTGAACTTGGTGGGTCAGAGACAAAGAGGAACCAAGGAGAGTCACATGACAGCCTGAGTTCGATTGGTTGGATGGGTGATGATGCCCTTTTCTGAGGTGAGGGAGGCTGGGAAGAAGAGGAGGGTGGGGATGACGGATGGGAGTGAGCCAAGACTGAGATACTGATGAGTTATCCAAATGGGTCTCTCTTTGACCAGCACAAGGAACGCAATGAAAGTGAGGGTCTAGACCAGGGGTCCTCAAACTATAGCCTGTGAGCCACATGCGGCCCACCGAGGATATTTATCTGGCCCGCTGGGTATTTTTACCCCATTTGTTTTTTTACTTCAAATAAGATATGTGCAGTGTGCATAGGAATTTATTCATAGTTTTTTTAAAACTATAGTCTGGCCCTCCAACGGGTCTGAGGGACAGTGAACTGGCCCCCTGTTTAAAAATTTTGATCTAGACTAAGGGCCAGCCAAAAAGCACAGACTGGCACAGGGGCGGCAACCGTGGGCTCAGACACAGCAACAACGGTGAGGCTGGCGCAGGAGCGGGCCCTGTTCTGTCCTGTGGTAGGTGGGTCACCATGGTCACGATGAGTCAGGGCTGACTCGACAGCGCCTAGCAGACGAGGTTTGGGTGTCATCAGAGAATGACGCGATGAGGATGCTTAGGGTGTCTGTGCAGATGGAGAAGGGCAGGAGGCCTGATGCCCGACCCCGGGCTGTGTGGAAATTTGTGGTCCAGCAGAAGAGGAAGACCCGGGGTGGGAAGCAGGTGAGTGAGGGCCATCTCTTCCGCAGAAGAGCGGGCTGCCCCCTGAGAGGCTGAGGGTGGGGATGACAGAGCATCGTTGTTTGGCTCAGGCAAGATGCCAGTCATCAGCCATCCTGATCTGAGCAACTAACGAAACCAAACAGCTTATGGCCCTGGAGTCGGTTCCATCTCATAGTGATCCTGCAGCACGGAGGAGAGCTACCCCTTTGGGGCTTCTGCACCTCTAAACCTTCACGGGAGTAGGCAGGCTCGTCTAGCTCCCAGGGGCATGAAGTAGGCGAGTCTTTTGAGATGTTTTGCTTTGAGAAGGAGCAGAAAAGTAGGGAGGAACTAGAGGGGAGCTAGGAATCCAGGGAGGATTGTCTTGTTGTTCGTGGGGCAAGTGAGGCCAAGATAAAAGAGCCCGGCATTGGCCTGCGAACTGCAAGGTCAGAGGTTCAAGCCCACCAGCGGCTCCTGGAGAGAAAGACATGAGCTGGTGGCGATGAGACAGTGGGGGCAGAAGCAGTCTTTGCCCCCCCAGGCGGCAGAAGCAGTCTTTGAGGAAGAGAAGTCCATGCGGAAGGTGTGGCCTTTGATCCAAGGGATAGGCCATCCTTTGTCACAAGACTGAGAACACGTGACAGGTTCGGAGGCTGGGGTGCTAGTGGACTGGTAGGGTCCGTGAGGAGCAGACCACTGCTGTCTGCGCAGTTCTTCTCCTGAAGCAGTGAGGGTCTGCTGTGGACGGGACACGTTCTGGGTTCTGAGGGTCATGACATGTGGCCCCCACAGTGTTGCGCGTTCACATCTCCACCCCGCATTAGCACCCCACCCCTGTGGCCCCCCACTCCAGAGGACATGCCATGCCAGTGGCAGGAGTCTGGATGGATTATGAAGAACAGGCCGTCTTGGTCAACACAGGGCATCCCCTGTCCAAGACAGAACTCTAGCCCTCCATGTAGAGGGGCTTGACGGTGGGTGGGAAGGGCCCCAGGTGGGAAGAGCCATTTGAGGTAGGATGGGGTTCCTGCCAGACAGGTGAACTCAGCCTCAGAGGGTGAGTTGAGGTGAGAAGATGGAGCCTTTGGACTGAGCTGGGTCCGATCCTACTTCTTTCGAACTACCCTCCGCTGGGGGCCCTGGCAGAGCAATGTCTCTCAAGGGCTCAGCGAGTCACAGAAAGGCCAGGGGTTTGAACCCACTAGCCACTCTGCGGGGAAAGTCCTGACCATGCTGCTGTGCGGATGGGTGGTCTCCTCTGGCACATGGGGTCCCGGTTCTCCAGCACTCTGCTGCAAAGCCTGGCCCACTGGGCCCAGCTCCTCAGGGGACCCTCCCTTTCATCCGCAGCAGCCATGGCTGGGCATCTTGGGAGCCCTCCTTTCATCCCAGTTCTTTGTAACCGCTCCTCCTCTATCCGGTGGCCCACCTCCTCTCCCACCAGGTGTGAAAACCTGGGCAAATATTAACCCCAGGTGAGGCTTCCAAGAGGGGAAATAAACCTGAGGCTCAGGAGGACAGGAGACCAGCACCTCTGTGCACCCAAACTCATGTCACTGTCCCACCCCATCCCTCCCCCGCCCACAGAGGAGGGTGGCTGTGCTGAGAGTGGGCTGGAGGGGAGGCGAACAGCGAGAGACAGAACTCTGTCACTACCAGCCCTCCCTCTCATTTAGGCTGGCAAGAATGGGGAAGAGGGAGCAAAGAGAGGAAGGGCCATCAGAAGATGTGACAGGGTCCCCTTCCTACTTCCTGTTCAGGGGGACAACCTGGCAGTGGATAAGCAGGGGGTGGAGGCAGTGCTAGGAGACAGTCATAGGCGGTCTGCGGCATCTGGGCCATTTGGGGGGGCCTGGCGCTGGCGTGGTAGCGCTGCATGGGCTGGGGCTGCATCCAGCCAGGCTGAGTGTCCCCTCCTATTTGCATCCTCTGGGGAGCAAGGACCAGGAGCGGGGTTCCAAATCTTGGTCATATGGAGGGGGAGTTACTGGTGCCACAGAAGGGAATCCAGCCTTCAACTCCTGGCCCAGTGACCTGGGCAGGTCACCTAAGCCTTTTCTGTACTTATTTCCCCCCATGCCCGCCCAGTGGGTAAAGAATCTGGAGGGAAATTTTTAAGGCCCTGACCTTTCGCTCTCTGTCTCTCTCTCCCCCCTTCTCACTATTTTCCTTGTGTTTGCAGAATATAACACGTACAAAGGAAAACCCATTCTATGTAGTTGTACAGTCTGTCTCATCAAAATAGTAACTAACAGAATCCCAGGAACCTCTCCATTCCTAACACACACACACACACACACACAGAGACACACAGACACGCCAACACACACACACATATACACACCAAGACACACACACAGACACACAGACACGCCAACACACAGACACGCAGATGCACACACACATATACACACCAAGACACACACACAGACACACAGACACGCCAACACACAGACACATATACACACCAAGACACACACACAGACACACAGACACGCCAACACACAGACACACAGATGCACACACACATATACACACCAAGACACACACACAGACACGCCAACACACAGACACGCAGATGCACACACACATATACACACCAAGACACACACACACAGACACACACAGAGACACACAGACACACTATATATGGTCCTTTTGCGATCTTTACCTTTTTTTTCTTTTTAAAATCACTTTATTGGGGGCTCTTACAGCTCCTATAACATTCCATCCATCCATTGTGTCGAGCACATTTGTACATATGTTGCCATCATCCTTTTCGAAACATTTTCTTTCTACTGGAACCCTTGGTATCAGCTTCTCATTCCGCGTCCCCCCACCCCCCTGCCCTCTGAACACTTGATACTTTATAATTTTTATATCTTTTTTTTTTTTTGCTTTACCCAACCTTCCTCCCCTTTGTCTTCTTGTCCCTTCCCTCTCCCCTTCGCCCCTCTTGGGGTAGTCTTTAAAGTCTTGTCCTTTGGTATGAAAACACTTCCCTCTTGCCTGGACAATAATGGCGCTGTAAAACACATGTCTGCGGTTGTGAGACTGAGACCTTTAAGACTCCCCTTGAGTCTGATTGGTGAGGTGTCAGACTGGGCTCTGTGGCTGGAGGGTACATCACATCCACTGCGCGTGTGTCTGTGTGTGTGCGCATGTGTGAGCACAGAACTTGCATCCATTTCCCCACAGCCGGGGTGGGGTGGGGTATGGTTGGGTTGGTCCTGTCTGTCCTCTGACCCTCTCCAGGCCTCCTTCCTTCTTTCTCTTCAATGAAGTTCCCTCGGGTTCCCTGCCTATGAGGGTGGCTGGTTCGTGAATTAGATGACACTACCCCCCAAAACTGGACTAACCCCCCTGCCTTTGAGTGGATGCCAACTCACAGTGATCCTACAGAATGCAGTGGAACTGTGTCATAAGGTTTCCTTTACAGGAACAGCCAGCCTCATCTTTCTCCTGATGAGCACGCGGTGGCTTTGAACCGCCAACCTTGTGGTAAGCAACCCAGTGCCTAACCAATTATACCGCCAGGACCCCTGCCATCACCCCCATCATTCTTTACTTGGGCAGAGACTGCAGGGAGGTAATATTCTAAGACATGTGCACTGGCCTGCTCACCGAAGTGAGTGGTGGGAACCCACGGGGCAATGCCACCCAAGAAAGCATGGCGGGAAAGCCACTCCCTGCTGAACACCTGGGGTCCCACGTGTCCAACTCCGCAGCCAGGAGTGTGTGTGTGTGTGTGTGTATGCGTGTGTGTGAAATACACTATCCTTAAAAGTCATTTTTTTTCCATGACTCCCTTTTCCAAGTCAGCCTCAAGAAGCCTACCTCAGGACCAGAACGGGAGGACGGTGGCTCTGTTGGGCTTTGAAGAGGCAGGACTGTGGCTGGGGATGTCCCCTGAGCTCAGTGCAGTGCCATTGTGTGTTCTCCTGGGGCCATGAGGGATCCTGGACTGTTCACGAGGCATTGCTCCCTGTGTCCACTCCTCGATGAAGCTCAGGCATAGGAACCTTGGTGAGGCCAGCGCAGGCCAGGCAGTGTTGCTTTCTGTTGTGTATGGGGTCGCTATGGGTCGGGAGCTAACAGTAACACAACTCGGCACAACTCTGGAGGTACAGAGAAGGAAGCTCTTCTCCCTCTGTCAGAACTGGGACTGAATGCAGGCAAGCTCTGCCCAGCTCCAGGGAGTCCAGTCTCCCTTCAGACTAGAAGTCCCAGAGGTTTCCCATCTTCTTTTAGAGCCCTGGTGGCCCTTCGGGTTGGTTTCCCATGAGGCTGCTAACCGCAAGGGTTCAAAACCAACAGCTGCTCTGCTAAAGGCGCAAGATTTTCTGTTCCCATTGCTGCAGTGGGGAACCCTACAGAAGCTGTTCTACCGGGTCCCATCGGGTAGCCAGGCATCGGAACGGCTAGACAGCACTGAGGGTGGTTTTGAGTCCTTCCCGTCATGCGCAAGACAGAAGGCAGCACGGCCCAGTCCTGCCCTCCCCTCACGATGGATGGTTCTGCTTGAGACACCCAGTCAGTCCATTTCACGGATTTCCCGTGGAGCCTATACTTTCCCATCCATCGGGCCCTTTTGCAGCGTTAGGCCCCGGTCGGACTGAGACACGTTCTTCCCATAGCACCTTGCTCCGTGTCTCTCTGGGAGGAGTGGGAAGAGGTGGCCGCTGGGCCCCTTTAGGAAGGCCCCTTTCACTCAGAGTTCCCGCTGCAAACAGGCAGGTAATCGCCCCCACCCTCCCAGCCCGTCCCCGTTCCCCCATCCCCTTTAGATCCCGGGTCCTGCGCCCGGAGCTCACACTGCGTCACAGAGTCCTGGGCGTGTGTTTGCCCAGCCCCAGGATCCCCGCGGACGCACACCGCCCCTGCCCTGCGCGTCCCCCTCCGTAGCAGCCCGAAACTCATTCCCTGGCTGCCTCAGGAAGTCTTCTGGTCTTCGCGTCCGGCCCCCTTGGACATCAAAGCCCCCCTGAGAGCAAAGGACTTTGAAAGGCTACGGAGCTCACCCGCTCCTTATCGCCGCCCCGCTCCCTCCCGAGAAAGTCGTAAATTCCGAGCCTTCGAGGGCCCCTCTCCTCTCGCCCTAGGTCTCAAAGGACAAACCTCTCACTTCCCGCCCCGCCCCCAGCCCCTGGGGAGCCCAGAGACGCGCGCAAAGTCTGGGCCACGATGGAGCGAGGGGCGGGCGGCACGGGCGCCCGAGCGCCGTGGGGACCCCCCTTGTGGTCCTCTGTCGCCCCCCGTGCTCCCCTTGTCCCCGCTGTCCGGTGACGCCCCGTGTGTGTCTGTGTTTCTCTGCAGGCCAAGAGGGCATCCTCCGCTGCCACCCGGACCTGGCGGGCCGCGAGCTGCAGCGGGGCACGCTGACGGCCGAGTCGCAGCGCGAGCAGCGCGCCGCGGGTCTGCAGGGCCTGGGCGCCGCCGAGCGCGACCGTCTGGCCCTGCTCAACGCGCAGTACCGCGCGCGCTTCGGCTTCCCCTTCGTGCTGGCTGCGCGCCTCCGCGACCCGGCCTCCGTGGCCCGCGAGCTGGAGCGCCGGCTGCGCTGCTCGCCGGCCCAGGAGCTGCGCACCGCCCTGGGCGAGGTGAAAACCATTGGCCGCCTGCGCCTGGCCGACCTGCTGGGCACCGAGCCCGCCCGGCTGTAGCCCCCACCTGGACGGCCTGCGCGCGCCCACAGGAGGAGAGGGGCCTGGAGCCCTCGAAGGACTCTAGCGCCCCTCGGTCCCTCCGCTGGCCCACTCCGCCCGACCCCATCCCATCCCCAGGGACGCGCGGCTAGATGTGGGCCAGTGCTTTGCGGCCTGTACGGGCAACCCTCGTGGAGCCCAGCGCGTCGCCCGCTCGAGCCACCGCCTCCCTTTCCTGCCCACAAGCCAGAAAACACATCGCGGATTCCTCAGCGCCTCTCTGGTTTTCTTTCGCCCACCTCACTTGCGGCCTCGCGATCTCTGCTTGTAAGCCCACTGGAGCCAGGGCAGGCTAGCCGGGGCAATGTACCAGCTAGAGGCGTGGGGCTGAATGGGGGAGTTGTCTCCCAAAACGGAAGGTCAGCCCAAGGGCAGAACCCGGCGGGTGTGTGTGAGTGTGTGTGTGAGAGTGTGTGTGTGTGTGTGTGTGTGTGTGCTGGGGGTACCACCAGTCATTAAAATAATAACATTGCGGGGGGGGGGGGGGGGAGCGGGTAGGGAGAGGAAAAAAATGAGCTGATGCCAGGGGCTTAGGTGGGACCAAATGCTTTGAGAGGGTGAGGGCAATGAATGTATAAATGTGCTTTACACAATTGATGCATGTATGGATTGTGAAAAGAGTTGTATGAGCCCCTAATAAAACGATTAAAATAATACTAATAATAACATTGACCCGGCTGCCCTCCAGTGCTCCTGGGACCAGGGCCTGCCGCCTAGTGCGGCCTAGGCGGGTAATGGAGGGACATAGGTGCCCAGGGAAACCTTCCCGGACAGGACAGAGTGAGCCAGCTCTGGGCAGCCTGCCAGCCTCCAACCTCAGAGTGGCAGAACCTTGGCAGCCCAGTGATCGGAGAGGCTGCTCACTGCTAAGCCCGGGTTTCAAACCGCACACCCGCTTCTAGAGAAAAAGATCGAGGAGGCTGTCTGCTCTGATTAAGATGTCAGCCCCAGGTGCCCCAATACTCCCAGCCCTTTTACTTGATGTACAGGGCCCTCTGAGCTGACACCCCCTAGAGCGCAGTGGGTGTGGTTTGGGGGATTGGGATGGCCTGGGCAACTTCAAAAACTGGAGGCCTGAGCAGTAGCACCGTGCTGAGGGGCCCACCACATTCATTAACTCATTCATTCATTCTCTTACACACACACACACACACACACACACACACACAATTCAGGCTTCATAAACTTAAATAATCACAAATCACTGTCTTCTCTTCCCCAGGACACACAGGGCCAGAGAGAAGGCCCACAGTCCAGAGTCCCCAAGAATGACCGTCTCCAGCCCAGCTACTCCACTTCTGGAAAGAGACCTGTGGGTGTCCCTGACCCACTGAACACGCATGCACACCAAAAGAGACCACAGCTCTGGGAGCGCTGGGGACAATGCACTCACTCTTTGCTCCCTTTCCATCCTACTGGTGTCCCAGCTAGTGGGGAGCAGTGGGAGTGAGATGGGGGGGATGGTATCAGGGAAGCTACTGCATCCCCAGTACCCTGGGGTGCTGGGAAAGCCAGGTGCACCCTGAGGAGCCAGCTTAATGACTTAGTTCTTATCCTGCACTTCCCCCCCCCCCTTAGTGTTGCTCCAACCAGGGTAACTTGGGGGCTTTCCACTCTGAAACCTGCTGACCAGGTAGGTTCTGTGACCTGCTGCCCAGCAACACTCAGAGATGGGCCTTGTGCTGAGCCTCCCAGCCCATAGGGGGTGGGGTGGGGGCACCCAACTCTCCCATGGGTCCCTTCATGGAGAGCTCCCTCTTCACTCCTTCAGCAAAGACAGGCCACAGAAACAGCGCAGGGGCTCCCCCCCAGCCGGAGAAGAGGTGCTCTGGGAAGCCAGGCGTCTCCAATTACATGGTTGTATTTCCACAGTTCAAAGCTTGTTGGGGAAATGGGTTATTTCTGCAGAGGGGATGGGTGAGGGGGGTGGCCAGCCCAGATCCGCCCCTTTCCTAAGAGCTGGAGATGGAAGGCGGGGAGCTCTGAAGGCCCCTCAGCCAAAGACTCCGCAGTCAGCGGTTGACTCAGGTGGGGGGGGGGGCTGTCGTCGGCCCGGCCTCGGGGAAGGGGTGCTGCCCTCGCCCCCCCAGAGCAATCTTCTCCATGCCCATCTGAGTCTAACTAGGCGACAGGCCCTGGGCTCCTGCCTGCCTCAATTGGCGGGCAACGTCGGCCAGCGCCTTCTGGTTCAGCTCTCTGGGCTACGCAGGACGCGGGAGAGCCGGCCGCGGCTCCACACCCGCACCCAGCTCGGGCTGCCGCGTGCTGGGAAGGCCCCGCGCTGCGGCCCAGTCAGTGTCAGGGGCTCCGAAGTGCTTGGGGCATTTCCGGGGAGAATAATGAACACTTTACCTACGAATTCGTTAAAGAGACAAATTAAAAACCGGTGGCAATGGTTAAAAAAAAAAGGATCGGGATTTGATCTGGGACACTTCCACAACCCACACGCCCTTCCCGGGTGTGAGCTCCGTGGATTTTCAAAAATACTCCCCCCTTGAAACACACAAGCCTGGGGCGCTGGAGAGGGGGGCCGGTTGCTCTCAGTCAAAGGATCCAGGCAGAGAGACCGGCTCCCGCCAGGAACCCACGAGCACCACACCACGGAGAGCTAGCTTGGCTGCTATCTTGTCAAGAAACCAACTGGGAGATGCAAAAAACATACTTTGTATTCCATCGGAGAGCTGGCCCTTTTTGATCTTTATGCCCCAAAGGTGTCCACAAACCTGGAAAGAGAAAGAGAGCGCACACGCACCCCCCTCCATAAGCACACATTCTTAACCTAATTTTTACCGCACCTTAAATTAGACATATTCCCCCCACAACGGGCCCAGATCTGTTAGGACTGAGCGCCCAGGCTGATTTCCGAAAGAGAGAACAGGGCAGTTTTCATGAAGAACCCATGAAGGTGAGACTAAAGCGGATGAATGGGGACATTCTGGCGTGAGCGTTAGGGACATTCACCTGCCATTCTTTGGAGAGGCAACATTGAATAAAGGAGTACATTACAGTTGGGGGTGGCGCCTATAAGACTGAGGCTGTCCTGGTACTATCTGGAGGGGTTGGGAGGGCAGATTCTGGCTCTAGGGATCCTGCTTGATCCTTTTGTGTTGGGTGGAGGAGGGAGGTTTCCTGGGCGGCACCCGTAGCTGGAGCCATACCAGCATCTGGGCCGGTGGCTTCTATAGCTGCTGGGGTGCAAGGAGAGCCCCTACGTGCCCTTGAGTCGACCTACTCACAGGAACCTTGGATGGAAAAGCGCTGCTTCAAGAAGTTTTCAAGGCTGCAATTTTTGCAGGAGCAGATTTTACTGGAGTGGATTCCCTGGGCTTTTTCCGGGTTGGGGGTTTAGAACCGCCAGCCAGTCTTTTGGTTAGGAGCCAACTCCTTAACCCTTGTACCCCTGGGATACTTTCTTTTCATTTTAGGGGCTGAAATAGCGAGCTGGGAGGACTTGGGGAAGTTGCTGAACTTCTCTGGGTGCCTGATTGATTTCTTCTCTCTAAAACAGAGGAGAGACATGAGACCCAGGGCCCCTGGCTTCCCTCTAGAGAGAGACTATGGCCATTGGGCCCTGTGAGTCAGGAGAGCCAGCGGAAGCTTTCGGTTGGAGGGCAGGGACTCCGAGACTCTTGGCAGCACGGACTGCCTCACAGACTGACCCTGGAAGTGGTCCCTTAGCCACAGAAAATGTACCTCTGGGGGGTTCTGAGGAGGAAGACATTTTCATAGGACACCCAAAGGTCGATCCAGAGAGGGGACGATGGTGAGGGAACCAATTATAATTGAAGGTCTTCCAGTGGAGGCCGAGTGGTGACATTTGGCTGGTGAGGTCAGCAGATCTGGGTCTCCCAGCTTCTAGCATTTACCCCTGGGAAGATGCCCAGTGCCTCTCTTGACTTTTATGGACATGGAATTAAGAATGTTTTCCAAAATGCCCACCTGGGGCCTGCAGAGCCTGCTTCTCAGGAAGGGAGGTGTGGGAGGGAAGATCAACCTCTCTGGAGCATCCTAACTTTCACCCTGTGAGCAAAACTAGATATCTGTACCCACCTAGCATCCCCTAGCTTCCCTGGAATTTCCCATGTCCCTAGGTCTTCCGGCTTTGCCAGCTATTTGGGGTGAAACTCCAAATTCACTGCTATTGGGGCTCATAGGCTGTCCCCTGTGGGTTTGTGAGACTAGAAATCTTTACAGGAGTATATAGAAAGCCTCATCTGTCTCCCATATAGTGGTTGATGGTTTTGAACACATTACGGCTCCATCACCAGGGCTCCTTTCGGGTGGAACAGCCAGAGGGAGGGAGGGAAAAGTGCTGGGATTAGCTAGCTTGGGCAGCCCTCCAGGGCCAGGGCAGGTGTGAGGCAGCTCTCCTGCCTTAGACCACTCTCCTTGGACCCCTCACCCTCGAGAGGGAAACTCTGGTCCACCAAAGACACCCCAGAAACTCAGGGACAAGTTCTGATGGTGGAAAAGGACCAATTCTTCCCCCGACCCCAAGTCCAGGAGCTAAGGGACCAAAATCTTCACTTGGTTGGGGCAGCCCCATCTACCCCTGTGAATGGGGGGGGGGGTAGCTGTGGGCAGTCAGGATGAGCTTGTTGGGTTCCATTGTGGATTTGGGGAGGGGGGCGCCGAGCAGGTGATGGGCCTTGGGGGGAGCCAGCAGCAGGACACTGTTATTGATCTCCCTCCCAGAGATGTGAGTTGAGTGGGCTGAAGGACGGCAGGGTAGGAGTGGCCTTTGGTGAGCCTGCTTTTGTTGGCGGTGCCCTTTGAGGGCGCTTAAAGGGAAGGGACTCCCAGCACTCCCCAGAAGGACAGGTAGAGCTGCTGCCACCCAGTGCACACATTTGCTCCGGCAGATCCTTGGGGGCAGGGAGTGGAGTGGCAGTCTTCCTTCATTCTCCTGGGATCCCAGGTTTCCTGCCCAGGGGAGGAGAGGGTGGCCTTGGCCACACAGGAATTGACAAAGTCAACTGCCCTATCTGGGTCACAGGGGTTTCTAGGGGTTTCTTGGGGTTTCTAGGAGCCACAACTGTGGGCAGAGCAGGGTCCCCCTGGGCTGGAACAAACACACCAGACCTTTGAGCTGGGCGCAGCTGTGTCAATGGGCTGTGTAGTCCCCGAGGTGCCCTCCGCCAAGCAGCCCATCACTCTGCTCCCCCAACCCTTCCCTGAACCACCCCTGCCAGGGCCACAGCTGGGCCTCCATTGTTGCAGGACTGTGTGCCACCTCTGGAGGCTTCCATGTCACTTACAAAGAGACCTATGTCCCTTTGAGGCCCCCTGGTACTTTCTTTACCTGCCTCTGTCTAAGCCTGGCATTCTCAGCCCTTTCCTACTCTAGCCCTGGTTTCTTGCCCTCTACCCCCACCACCCCACCTCCTCCCCCTGCAACTATAGCTTCAGACCAGACTCCCCTCCCCACCCTAGTGGTTTGCCTTAGGCTTATCAGGCCAGCCTGGACTTAGAGCCTAGGCTAGGCCATCAGCAACAGGGCTTGAAGATACATCTCCGTCCCTTCTCCCTAGGGCAGTTCTTGGAGTGGGGACAGGTCTTGGCTCAGGCCACAGGGCAAAGTAAAAGGCTCCAGACACACACCCAGTGCCTTGAGCCTAGGGTTGAGCTGGGGCCTGCGGCCGTGATGATGACACTCCCTGGCTGGCTGAGCACCTGTGCTTGAGGCTGGAGTGTCCGCCCAGTGCAGAGCTGGCCCAGAGGACCCCCTGCTGCCATATCTCCACAAAAGGGCCCCCCAAAGTCACACAGACCTCCACCTTCTCCTTCCCTGGCTTCTCTGGCTGCCCCACCACCCAACTGCTGCCCCTTTGGGGAACAGGGGTCCCTCTCTCCCATGTGAGCTACACCCTCTTCAGCTCCTTCCCCATTGCCCAACAGTATGGACCTCTGGACCATCCCCAGGGACCTCTGAGAGCCATGCCACTGCCAAGGGGTTCATGCTACAGTGAGAACCCCCTGTAGTTTCCTGGGAATTCCTTTCCCAGCCCAGCACCCCTTAAGTGAGCTAAGGGTTCCTGGGCCTGGTGGCTGATCTGCGGTTGTGGGGCCCCCAGCCTTGACCACTCCCCATGGAGTTGGGTCCTCAGCCTGAGTGCTGCCCTCAGGGGCAAGCGCAGAGACACAGCTGGAAAACCAGGACAATTAGCCAGCGGCTGGCGGCCCTGGCCATAAAAAACGCAGGAAGCGGCCAGGGCCACCGCAGGGCGGGTGGAGAGGATGGCTGTCCCCAATAAAGTGATTGTCCCAAAGAATGCCAGGATTCCGAAGCCACAGGCTCGAGCCTGGACCTGGGCTTTGGAGAGGGGTGTTGGGACAGAAAGAGAGAGAGAGAGAGAGAGAGAGAGAGAGAGAGAGAGAGAGAGAGAGAGAGACTGGATCTCCTAGGATGAGGGAGATCAAAAATCCACAGCGCCCCATTTCCCCTCCCCCAGGCCGCTTCTGAGCCCCTACAATCCCTTTCTTTCTCCTTCTCCACAAAATTATTTGGGTTGTGGGATGGCATTGCGATTTCTTTCTGACTTATACTTTTAGGACTGTCCCATGACACTGGCTGATGGTGCTCAGCTAGAGAGGGATGATTCTTTGGCCTATTATAGTCTCTGGGTTCTGGAACATGCCAGGGGAGCTTTCTCTCTCTCTCTCTCTCTCTCTCTCTCTCTCTCTCTCTCTCTCATTCTTTCACACTCTCTTACACACACACCACCCCCATGACTCCCATGGCCACCTATTCTTCCTTAGGATACACAAGGGTGGAGACCCAGGTGGCACAGGCACTGCCAACTTGGGCTACTTCCCATCCTGCACCCAGCACCTAGTGGTTGTCACCTAGAAAAGAGGGAGAGTGAGTGCCCACCTGGGCTTTGTCCCTGTTCCAGGGAAGTGTCAGGAGGAAGGGAGAGAGAGTAATACTTGAAAGCATCCCAGCCTTGACAGAAGGGAGACTAACAATGATCCAGGAGACTGAGAACCGACAAGTGCAGGTCTCCAGGAGCACTAGCCAAAGCGTCTGAGCGTTCTTGGAGCACACGAAACCTCGAGCCGTCACCCGGCATCTGGCAGAGGGCTCTGGGGCGTACAGAGGTGGCTGCCTGCGCTGCCCAGCCCATTTCCTTCACTCTTTGAAAGGGACGCGGGACAGTGCCAGGGACCCTAGCTTGGCGCTTCTGGGCCTTTGCGCCCCACAGCTTCTGAGCCAAGCAGACCACTCAACCCCGTCGCCAGTGTGTGTGTGTGTGTGTGTGTGTGTGTGTGTGTCACTTTCAGCCCTAGTCCCTAAGACTCGGCTCTTCAAAGAGACCCCAAGGGCACCTTTGTCAGTCCTTGCCCACTCCCCACTGGTAGCTTCCCAGGAAGCATCGTTGACCAATGGTGGGGCTCCCTTTGCAACCCCTGCGGGTGCAAACTGTGGGCATTGGGGTAATGGTTTCCTTTACAACAACAACAACAACAAAACGCGATGGTAAGGCACAAGGGTGGCGCAAGACATCCAAAGACAGGGAGACCTCCTCGTCGCTGTACTGTCAGACAGAGGAAAGTCCTGTGTAACATCGTGGAAATCCGGGACTCCTTTCCTCCCTTGAGTCCCGCCATTTATTGAAGTACCATAAACAGGTAATGCGTGCAGCTCACGGAGAGCATACAAACTGAACGCTCTGAGCTACCAGAACCAGACGGGAGCCAGCCCCCTAGCAGCGTCTTGTCCCCGCTAAGTCACCGTCTCCCAACACAGCCACTATCTGACATTGGCCACCCGCTCTTAGATTTGACCTTTTTAAAAAGTTCGTTTTCTGTTTTGTTTTGGGTTCCGTCTTGCATGACTAGGTGTTACTAACCGAAGCGGGTGTACCTGAAATCTCCGTGGAAAACCAGAATCTTAATTTAACTTTCTTGGCTTTCTTGAGCAAAAAGTGACTCGCCCTGACAGTATATATGGTTTGGGTTTGGTGGTCTTTTTTTGTTTTTTGGGGGGGGCTTGCTCCCCATCCCCACCCGCCTGTGGGTTCGCGTCGAGACCGCTGTCCTTGCCGCCTCCCGGGTCTGCGGGCTGACTTATCAAAGCAAAGTCCACCTTTCCTCTTCTCTGGGGGCGTCAGGCGTTTCTTAATCTCCCCTTCCTGGTGGATGCCTACAAACACCAGAGCCCCAGGTCTCCAAACTCAGGTTCCCACCAAGATAGTCTCCCCCAGCGTCGCCCCCCCCCACCCCGCGCCCCTCTTTTGCAAGTCTCTGGGTTCCATTCTTTGAACCTGTTGAATGGAGGTTAAAGTGCACAGGTTGGAAGGAGGAAGCTGGAACAATACAGGTTTGAATATGTAGCTGTGATGGGTCCGTGCCCTCTCCAAGCTCCCCCCGCCCCCGCCCTTATCTTTTAAAATGCAAATCGAGAGGGAGGGGGCGTTGCGCGCTGGTTGCGCGTTGCGCCTCGACGTCTCCAGCCATTGGTGTCTCTGTCTTTACTAATAGAGTCTTGTAAACACTCGTTAATCACGTAAGGTCACCGGCCTCGGGCTCCGAAAGCCAGCCGGTGGCAAGTCTTCTCCGCCTCCTGCGGCCGAGTGGGGAGGGAAGGAGGAAGCGAAGGAAGAAGGCTGCCCGTCAGGAGCGTCGGCCCAGGAGGTAGGAGCGCCAAGGAGCCCGCGGACCGCACCCTCCCGGGCGCAGCCGCCGCCTACCCGCGCGCTCTCGGCCGGCCCCGTCCTCTCCGCGCGCCCTACAGCCGCCAGCCTCCTTGCCCAGGCAGCGATGGTGAAGTCTGACCCCGGGCCTTCGCCACCATGTACGTGAGCTACCTCCTGGACAAGGACGTGAGCATGTACCCCAGTTCCGTGCGCCACTCGGGCGGCCTGAACCTGGCGCCGCAGAACTTCGTCAGCCCCCCGCAGTACCCGGACTACGGAGGCTACCACGTGGCGGCGGCGGCCAACTTGGACAGCGCTCAGTCCCCCGGACCTTCGTGGCCCGCTGCCTATGGCGCCCCACTCCGTGAGGACTGGAACGGCTACGCGCCTGGGGGGGCTGCGGCCGCCGCCAATGCCGTGGCGCATGGCCTCAACGGGGGCTCCCCCGCCGCCGCCATGGGCTACACCAGCCCCGCCGACTTCCACCCGCACCATCACCCGCACCACCACGCGCACCACGCGCCCGCCGCGCCGCCTTGCGCCTCGGGACTGCTGCAGACGCTCACGCCCGGGCCGCCGCCGCCGCCCGCAGCCCCCCCCGCCGCCGAGCAGCTGTCCCCCGGAGGCCAGCGGCGGAACCTGTGCGAGTGGATGCGGAAGCCGACGCAGCCGTCCCTCGGGAGCCAAGGTGAGCGACGTCCCGGGCGGCAGAAGGAATATCCGGGGTCTCGGAACAGTGCGTTCCGTTTAGGGTGGACCCGGGCCGGGGGTGGGGTGTTGGTCCCCTTCCTGGTTCACCACCTTGGGAGCCGCTCCCCGCGTGAGCTGGCCCGCCCTGGAGCCCACTTGCCTTGCACGCGCTAGGGACGCACGGCTCATGGACCCAGACTACAGAAACCTAGTGTGCCCCCCGTTTCCGCCCCACCTCCAACTCTGCTGAGCCCAGACCTCCTTCAACTGACCTCTCCCCAAAGGCCTTGGAGTTGGCTGATTCGAGGTGCCTAGGAGCAGCTGAGGCTGAGCCTCCGGCCAAGTGTGGCCATTTGGACCAATTCAATGGAGCAAGCCAAGACGAAGGCGGAGGGAGGCCGGCGCCTCGGACCTGCAGTTATTGCGGCAAAGGAGATGCGTGCTTCGAGAACCCAGGGCGAGAGTTGGTGGGGAGCGGGGTGAGGCACACGCTATGGTCTATGAACCCTGGATCTGACAAGGGCTTGTCTGCCAAGAGAGCAGAAAAAAGGAAGAAACCCTGCTGGCGGGGGAGGGGTGTGTGTGTGTGTGGTGGTGGGGGGGGTTCTCCCCAGTTCTCTTTGCCAGGGTCTCTGGAGTGCCTGTTTCGGAGCAAAAGCGTCCAGGAAAGCGGCTTGGAAAGAGGTCCCGCACACTGGCTCTGGGTGGAAGGGCCCGGGAACTGGTACCGGGATGAGGGTCTAGTGGGAAGGAAGGCAAATAGGTGTGGCACCACAGGCCTGTCGGAGGTGCGTTTTTATTTCTTGACGGTTTCCTGCAGTCCTACTTGCTTCCGCCTCTATCTCTGCCCTCCCTGTCCTTGTCGCCCGCCCATAGGGGCGCTGAGGACGTTTACAGCCGTGTACAACAGAGCGACAGCGGGGGGCTGTCTTGGCTGCCGCTTCTATGGCTCTGAGGACTCTAGCGGCTGGGTGGGAAAAGCGGCCACCCACCGGGGGAGACCAGTGGATCAGGCCTAGGAGAACCTCCGCACCTGGGCTAGGGCCCTTTGCTATCCTCCGAGGGGGCACCAAGCGCACCAAGAACGGTGCTCCGGGGAGCCTGCCTTGGGCGCGCTGGCCAGGGGCTCAGGCGGCCAAAGGAGGGCCTTCTTTGCGTCCTCTGGCAGGAGCCACGGGGGGGGGGTAGGGTGGAAGGGGAGGGCGGAGTGGAACCGTAGGAGCCCAGGCCGCTGGGTCAGCAGCTGAGGGCCGCTGTGAACCCCGCGCAGAGGTGGCAAGGCCTTGGTCGGCGCCGGGCGCCCTTGTGATGTTAATGTAGGAGGCTGGGGCCGCGGGCCGAGCCGGACTTCTCTGCGGAGCCTCATCTGTCAAGGGGCGGAGGGGTTGGGGGGAGCCCGCGGCCCGGTCTGCTTTGATATACCTTCCCAGCCCAGCCATTGTCTCTTTTAGGGCCCCGGAAAGAGGGTGGCGACTTTCGCAGTCAATAATGAATTCTAACAAGTCCCTGGCATCCTTCCCCTCCTCCATCCCGTCTTCGGTTCCCAGGGGGTGTGGGGCGCCTCCAAGGCTTGGGGGCGCGAGTTCCCGAGAGCCCAGCGGCCTAGTGACCACATTCCGCCCGGGACCCTGAAAGGGCAGCGCCCTAGCAAAAGCGACTCCGGGGTCAAAAGTGCCTAGGCCGTTCGACTGGAGGACCCTGAGTCTCCCAGGCCCTGGGGGTGCGTCCTGTGGATTTGCGCCCGGGCGTCAGCGCCAGAAGCCCCGCGACCTGCTTGCTCCAAAGAGCCCTCTCTCCCTGAAAGGGGAGGCCGCATGGCAGCCTTGAGTGGGCTTCGGGGCGAGCACCCGAGGGACGGAGCTGCGGGCCTGTGAGTTTCCTCCGTGTCCCCGGTGGCCGGGGTCGGCACGCAGCGGCCATTCAAATGCGCGCGGCCGTGTTTATGCTAATACGCCGGGGGATGAAAGCCAGGGCGCCCATTTGCTCAGTAGTGGTAATTCAAACAGAATGCGGTGGTTATGAAGGCATTGAAAGGGCTTTTCTTTGATAAGATCGGCTTGTCGGGCATTGTTTGCCTCCCGGCGACCCTTTCTGAGGCCCGGAGAGCGGCCTCTGATCCAACCCCTGTCTTCCCAGGGCGCTTTTGTTGTGATTTGAAAAGGGCTTTACCTGAACAAAGTTGGCCTGCAGAGCTTAAACACCTCCGGGGAACTCCCAGACCCTCTGGTCGGCCTGGGGAGCCGGGGCGCGGCCCAGGCCCAGAGCGCCCCGAGCCCCAGCACCGACGCGCAGGGACGCTGGGCTGCGGCCGAATCCGACAGCGCCAGGTTATTTGTCAAAACCCTTCAGTCAAGCAATCAGCCACGGCTTTAATATGTTGACTCACCCCGATGAACAGAGATCGGGAGTCGGGATAGCCCTGGGGGCGGCTGTGGAGGCCGGAATAAATGAGGAATTAAAAAGATAAAGCGCCCCATGCCAAACCTGGCCCAGCCAGGTAGAAAATACCCCCAGTGGAGGGAGTAGGGTGGGGCTGCCGGCAGGCCAGGGTTGGTTAAGGACCTCCGGCGCCAGCTGGGAATTGCCCCCCAGATGGGGGTGGACGGGTGGGGAGACAATTCTGATAGTTCGCTGTATCCGGGTGAGGATGGCAGGTGGAGATGGCTCTTGAATTTTACCTGTAAAGCAAACAGAAAGTAACACCTCTCCGGAACGCATGCCCACTTTCTCTCTAGTTCTCCAGCTGTCTTTTTCTCTGAAAGTGTGAGAAGGTGGACTGTCAGGGCGCTAGGACGGCTCAGCGCCTTCCCATTGTCTCCCTTAGGAGGGTCCATCTGCCGGTGACCAAAAATAATAAAATAAAATGATAACAAGCCGGGCTATGCGTTTTCTGTGTAAGAGGGTTTCGTTTTTCCCTTTAACTGAACAACCCCAGGTTAGTTTTGTGGCTGCAGTCTGGTGGTCCCACCCCTTCCCCGCCCCCATCCCTGTGGGGGGTCTTGTCAGACTCGGCAGGAACCCCGAGGCCCCCCGGGGTGGTGGAGGAAGAGAAATGACCCTTGGGTTAGGGAAGTTTGTCATTACCCATGACGGACGGCCGCCTGGTAGCATAGTGCGCTAACTTGTCCCTGCTCCGCAGTGAAAACCCGGACGAAAGACAAATACCGCGTGGTGTACACCGACCACCAGCGGCTGGAGCTGGAGAAAGAGTTTCACTACAGCCGCTACATCACCATCCGCAGGAAGGCCGAGCTGGCCGCCACGCTGGGGCTCTCCGAGCGACAGGTGAGAAGCGCCCAGAACTCAAGCTGGGAGACCCCCGCTGATTTGAGTCAGAGCCCGGCCTCAGATTCCTTGCCTTCCGATTGATTTCCTGTTTAAAGTGGAGGCCTGTTTCTCCGCTTGGGCTGCCAACCGCCAGGTCAGTGGTTCAAACCCATCAGGGGGAAGGATGTGGCTTTCTGAAGCCGGTTCCTCAAACCCAAAGGGGCAATTCTACCCCTGCTTTACCAGGTCCTGTGAGGAGGAATGGACTCCACCCCACAGCAGTGGTTGCTGCTTACTCAACCCCATGGGTGGTGGCTGGAACTCATGGGGTTGGGGGTGAACAGAGACCTGGTGACCTGCTTCTGTAATGACTGGAAAGGCTGGGCAGGCAGTTTTGAAGTGGTGGTGTGCCCCAGAGTGGATCCCGCTCACACTAGCTTGTAATATTTACAGGTGGGCTGCTAGCTTTGATTATGAGAGCTTTGATTAGCTCTCGTTATGAGAGCTGATGGGCAGGCCCTTCTCCCTCTGAAAGGCTGGGTGGGTTTGGATGGATCACTGACCTTTCCGCTTAGCAATTGCCTGCTGTAATGCAAAGAGGAGGCCACTGCTCTCCAAAAGACTGAGACTCTTAGGACCTCATTGGGGCCATCCGTGTGTGTTCTCCCCTCTCCTACAGGGTCGCTGTACGCCGCCGCTGGAATCGACTCCATGGCAGCGAGTTTGGTTTTAGCTTAGATTCCCCCAAAACTCACTGCCATCAAGTCCATGCCTGCCGATAAGTACAGGCCCCAAAGGCCGATAAGTACAGGCCCCAAAGGCCGGCAGAGAACTGCCCTGTGGGTTTCCAAGTCTGTTATTCCTTCCGCGTTTGATCATCTTTGAGGTTGTTGATTTCCGGTGTGCTTCCCCTCCCCTTCTATTTTGGTAAACCCAGGAAACAAAAGAAAATGCCAGGGGGTGTTAGCTGATTCCAGAATTCTATTTAGTTGAGGGGGAAAGGGCTTCTTCAAAGACCGATTTTCTTTGTGCCCCCAATGCAGTGCCTGGGAAAAATAAATAAATATAAGGCCCAATCTCAGCCCATAAAACCCAGAGGGTGAGGCTTAACTGACGAAAGCTCTAGATACTCCAAGGGGGTGGGGAGGGCAAGAGGTAGGGAAGAGACACTCAGCAACTGCACAACCAGAAAGCCCTATAGGAGACATGTCCAGCTCCCAGGTGTAGAATATTATGTTTCCAACGGTTGGTGCTTCCTTGGTTCTCAGAAGCTCTGAGCTTTTCGGGAACAGCTGGGGAGCAAGATCGCACTGCCCAGCGGGGCCTGCAGCTGCTTCCTGGGTGGGACTGCTGGGAGCCTGGTGGACGGAAGGACTGGGCTGAGCCAGAGAAAGCCGGCGTGGTGCTGGATACTCTTCCTTTCCTCCCTCACCGCCTTCTCTTTCCTCCTGCCATCTCCAGGTTAAAATTTGGTTCCAGAACCGTCGAGCCAAGGAAAGGAAAATCAACAAGAAGAAGTTACAGCAGCAGCAGCAGCAACAGCAGCCGTCCCAACAACCACCGCCTCAGCCCCAGCCTCAGCCGGGCCCTCTGAGAAACATCCCTGAGCCCCTGAGCCCTGTGTCTTCCCTGCAGGGTGCAGTCCCTGGGGTTCTGGGACCAGCTGGAGGCGTGCTGAACTCCACCGTCACCCAGTGAACCCCCAGGCAGTGGCTTGAAGTTCCAGGTCTGCAGCAGAACTGTTTCAGACTGAGGCATGAGGACCACAGAGCCATCTAGAATCTTCTGGAGGACCTGTCTGTCCACCCCTACAATTGTCCACCGACTCACCCGGGCTCTTAGAGGCGGGGCAGGGCAGCTGTCAAGACTCATGATGAAGGGGGCCTTCAGGAAGACGGTTCTTCCCAGTTTTGACCCCTCTCCGATCCCCTTCCCTACCCCCATCCGATTCCCATCTGCCAGTAAATGGTCATGGAATCTTGGCAGAGCCCTTGCCTGGACTGACTGCCCTCCCCACTGCATCATCACTATCAAGACCTTCTGGATGGTGGTCATATCTCACACCCGGACTCCAGGAAAAAGCAGTGTCCACCACCAACATGGCGGCTGCCTAGCTTTTGCTTTCTAAGGACCAGCTGGCCCCTTCTGCCTGGGGGCAGGGGAGAGTTCAGATCAGGGGCTAGAGGGCCCAACATAGAAGCCTGGACCAGAGACTGCACAACCCCCAGGGCGCCCTGGGTCTTTCTTCTGCCCCACCCCCTCCCCTCCCATTTCCAGACCAGGACAGGCTTAGCTGGGGTGTGTATATATAGCTGATGGGGCGGCAGCGGTGGTGGTGGGGGGGTTGGTCACTAGACTCCAGGCCTGGCAAAGGGGCCCTTGTTTAGAAGGCCTGTCACCGGACCCCTGGGGCTGAATGTATGCCCCAGGCCATAAAAGCCAGAGACAGCCTGGACGCCTGCCGCCCTGTCCCCAATCTTGGAGCTGATGAAAGGGGATGTTTTTCTTCTTGTGGTGGTTGTGGTAGTGGCTACTGCTTGGGGTGCTGGTCTGTGAAACATCCAAGCCCGCATTTCCACAGTCTTCCGGACCCATGGGGGAGTGAGAAGTGATCTGGTGAAGGGCCCTGTGTCTTGGGGGAGGGGGGATGTGCTATTTGAACGCAATTGACTTTTCTAACCAGAAATGGGATAAAATGAAGTTTTCAGATTCTGTGATTTCTCTTCTTGAGATTTGGGCTGGCGGGGTCCTTTTTCTGAAAGAAGAGGTTGGGTGGTGGTGGTGGGCAGAAACCAAATGAACTCTGATTGCCCAGGAGAATTTGAAAAATCAGGGAGGAGTGTCCAGTTATCTACACAGCCTCCTCTTACCCCTGAGCGGCAGAAGCTTGAGGGAGGGAGCCTCGATCGAGGGGACCTGCCCTGCCCCTAAGGCCTCAGGCCTGCCTTACTGGAATTTTCGGTTCTCCTGGGGGCGTGGTGCCTTGGGGCAAAAAAAATGCACATCTGCATGTTCAACTGGCTTCCAGCTGCTGGGGCTTTAGTGCGGGGAGAGAGACCCCGCCCCAGCATCTCAGCTACTGGCCCCATCAGGGCGCTCCTTGCTCAGCGACTGCTTCCCACCATCCAGTGAGTTAAATTTAAGCCCTTAAGTACAAATGGGTTTTTGCCCCTTCCATCGCCCCCAGACCATATAGAGGATAGTATTCTGAAAACCACCTTCACTGGACGGTTCTGGAGTCGCAGTCACTACCCTCCCGCACACACCAGGGTGAGAAGATCCCATCAATATTGGAGGCTGACTATCTGGTCATGGTCCTTTGAGTTTGGGGACTGCAGAGGGTTGGGTTCCTGGGGAGGAGGGCTTTTGCCCTTCATCTTGGTCCCGCCCCCCCCTCCGTGCCCCCCGCCAGAATCTTCAGATACTTTCAGCGGCTCCCCGGGGCTGGGAGGACACGGGAAGGCCCTAAGTCCCTTTCCAACTGGGCCCTTGAGGGTGTGGGGGATTGAGGAAGGGGCCTGGCTCTGGAGGCAGGGAGCCGGGAGCCCTGGGAGCGCGCAGGCCTGCCCTGGACGGCGGCGGGCGCTGTGCGGCCCAGCGGCAGGAGGTGCCCGCGTCCCCGCTCCAGCCCAGGCCGCGCCCCCCGTCGGGCCGCGTTGCTATGCGTTGCCGCGAAACGCAAGTCAATAAACCCTGTTTGGACAGTGGAGCGAGAGCACAAGGGTTGTTTGCTTAGTGGTTAGAGGTTCAAAAGTCGGCATTGTCCCACTGCCAGCGATGACAAGGCCTCCCCCGTCCCGGGGCTCCGCCTCTCGGCGCCCTCCCGCCCCCGCGCGCGTCCCGGAACCTGGCTGGCCCTGGGGCGCGCAGTCCGCGCTCCCGGAAACGCAGCGACCCGGGGCGCGCGGCTCCGAGCGCCCGCCCCCCCCTCCCCCCCCCAGGTCCCCGTGCTGCACCTCAAGGCACCTCCAGAGCCAGCGGGAGCGGGCCGGGGACAGATACGAAGCCGAAACTGGCTTGTTTTAGGCAGAGTGATTCTGCACCTCCGAGCGCCCCCAACTCTGGGCCGGGGCTGGACCCCCACCTCCCCGCACCCCTCTTACCCTGCCCTGGGAATCCTTGCTCGCGCCCTGCTCCTGCCGCCGCCAGGGGGCGCGCGCGCTCCGGGACAGGTGTGCTCCACCTGGACGCACCGGGGAAGGGGCAGTGCCGCGTGCCTCACTCGGCACTGGGCCTCGGCGAGGGCTCCCCACTAGCCTCGGGAGCGTTGAGACTAAGATCAAACTAAGAAACCAGAGCGCCTCGGATCCGTTCTCTACTTAAAAACAAAACGGGGCTGCTCCTTTCCAACAATACAGTAATAGAATGGTGGTACTAATAGACCTCTAGCATGGGGAAATACCCGTTTCGGATAAATCCCTCACTCCCTGCCACCAAGTCCCACCGGATTCACAGCAACCCTGGAGGGCAGGGGCGAACTGCCTCTGTGCGTTTCTTTTTCTGGGAGTAGCAAGACTCATCTTTCTCCCTCGGAGTTGCTGGTAGTTTTGAACTGCTGATCTTGTGTTTAGCAGTGTGTAACCACTACGCCCATTTGGGATTAATCCACTCATTCAACTTCTGTCATCGCGTCAATGCCAACTCATAGTGACCCTATAGGGCTGGGTAGAACTGCCTTTGTGGGTTTCCCAGACTGTAACTCTTTATGGGAGTAGAAATTCACATCTTTTCCCCAAGGACTGGCTGGTGGCTTCCAACTTTGGACCCTGAGGATACCAGCCCAATACCTAACAGCTAGCCTCCAGGGATAAATAAGGAAAAGAAATGTACCGAGATTACAAAAGCGCACGACACCAAAGGCATAGGAGAATGCTTACAACAGTTCTTGCAAAGATTAGACTAAAAGATAATAGGGAGAAGTCCTTTTATTTTTATTTTTGCCAAGAATTCCCTATAAAGTTCTGATGTATTTCCTCTTTTAAAAACAAAACAAAGAAAACAAACTTTTATTAGCATATAATTCACATATAATATAATTCAATAGTTCAACTATATTGAGAAGATTTATACAATCATTATCATAATCCTCTTTAGAACATTTTCTTTCTTGTACTCATTGTTATTAGCTCCCCATAACCCCGAAACTTTCCCTGCCAAACCTCCAAGCAATAACCACTAATCCAGTTGTCTGTACAGATTTACCTATCCCGGATTTTATATACAGGACAATATTCAAAAGCAACAACAAAAAGATCAACACGAATAACAATGCAAAACAGAGGAAAACCTCAATTGGAAAGAAAGCAGAAAACATAAAAAAACTAGAGCAAATTTAAGATGGGTCAAAGGGGAGCTCAAATGATAAGGTGTCAAAATTTAACCAAAAGGCGTCTGCAGTAATCCACTTTCCAAAGCGCTGCCTGAGAGCAGGGCTGTTCCCATCCCTAGTCTGTGGTCCGAGGGGATTCAATGGAGGCTTAATCCCGGAGGATTTCCCTTCACTTTTTCTAAAAAATGGAAGCAACTTCAAAGTAGGTCAAAGGGGAGATCAAGCGATAAAATATTACCTTCTAAACTAACTACATCTGTCATAATTGACTTTCCAATCCTCTCTGCCTGATAACAAGGCTGTTCATAACCTCTGACTGACTGTGGCCGGAGGGGATTCACTGGACGCTTAATCCAGGTGTGGACGCTGCAAATGCACATGGGCTTCTGCTACCAGGTTTGAAACATTTCACTTCTAGTCATGTCCCAGTAAAATGAGATTCTCAGGCAAGAAAAAACTCCTACAAACCAAACGAACTGCCACTGGGTCAGTGCCCACTCAAAGAGCCCCTCTAGGAAAGGTAGAACTGCCCTTGCGAGTTTCTGAGACATTCACTCTTTATTTTTGCCAATTCTTATTCCCAGTTTTATTTGGCACATAATCTCCATATGATACACTTCCAATCATTCAATCATGTCGAGAAGAATTGTACAATCGTTGCCAAAATCAATTTCAGGACATTTCCTTCCTATTTCCCCGCCACGATCACATCACCTTTAAAATGAGTTGTGTAATCATATTCAGTTCTAGTGCTCCCTCCCCCCTGCCTTCATTGTTTACTCCAGAAGTCCCCTCACTCTCCCCATTTCCCCCCCCCCCCCCGCTCCTACACACCCGCATCAGTCATTCTCTATGCTCTGCCCTTCCTTCTGTGCTTCACAGACCGTTAGACCCAACAGAAACAATAAAGAACATAAAGGAAATGGTGTGGTAAGGATAAAACAATCCTATTATAAAGACAAAAATACCAACTACGAGCAAGCAAGAAAAGACCTCCATCAGTATTTAAAAGCCAGGGAATGAATTTTTGTCATGGAACAAGCAAGAAATCCTTGCACCTAGAGCAAATTCAGGTTGGGTTCAGAGGGAGGTCAGCTGGCCAATTATCAAGTTTTATCTGGCATAATCAGGATTACAATGATCTATGTTTGATAGGCAGTGGGTTCCAGACCTTTGCCTGTAGCTGAAGGGGATCTGCCAGTGGCTTAATTTGCTCTGCAGATGGGTTTGGGGCTCCCACTGTCCCCCATAGCCTTCCACAATTTGGGTGTTCACAATTTTAGCTCTGATACTTTTCCCTTCGTCGTATTTGAAGTTTGTGACTATCGTCTTTGGATCACACAGGCTGGCGTGCTTCTTCCATGTGGACTTAGTTGACCTCTCGCTTCGATGGCTGCTTGACTGAATGCAAGCCTTTAAGACCCCAGACTCTGTTCCGATTGATAGCCGAGCACCATCTACTCTCTTCACCACACTTTGCTGCAGCACCCCTATCTTCAGTGGTCATTTCGTGAAGGTGAGTATGGAGCGGGGCATGTTATCAGAGCCAACTGTTCTTGGTTGGGGGCTGGAGCTCAGTGGGGGCCCAGAATCCATCTGCTTGCCTGAGGTTTATGAGACTGTAACTCTTTACTGGAGTACAAAGGCCTGGCTTTCTCCCTCAGCATGTGATGGCTTTGAACTGCTGATCTAATGGTTAGCAGCCTACCATGTCACCGCAACGCCATCAGAGCACCTTTTAGGCAAGAAAATGGCCCTTAAGCAGCGATGGAAGCCTTTACTCAGCAGCCGCAGGAAGGCAGAGAGCCCAGTGCAGAAGACCAGAGGGATTCTGTGTCCCTCTCGTGGCCATCCAGTCAGTGCCTGTGAATTACCAGCGGAGTTGTTGGGAGATGACTACTTCTGCGCCCCATTCCTCATCTGTCGTGTGAGGCTCGAGTGGCTGCATCTGTAACCACACATGCTTGTGCTTGCTGGTGGCACGTTCAGGCTCATCTCAGCCTCCTGTGAGGAGCAGAACTGCCCAGGCGCCTTTGCTTGGCGGCCATTTTTCAGGGAGCAGGTGGCCAGGCCTTTCCCCCTGGTGCCTTTGGATGAACTTCCCCACCCTGCCCACAAACTTTCTGTGAACTATCAAAGGTTTCCCCTGGGTGCCATCAGGGGCTCTGTCAGGAGTCATTGAATTTATGTTCCTAAAATAATAATAATAAAAAAAGTAATTCATCTTCTGCAAGGCACTCCAGAGTCCTCCCAGGGAAAGGGCCTTCTAACAAGGAGGCGTTCTTCAATCACAGTAGAGTGTGAGCTTCACAGAAGTTTCTCAAACGCACCCAGCTCTGCTGACTTGGTTCAGGCAGCCTGCAGTCTGCTGGGGGAGTGGAGGGCACGGGTGGGTGGGGGGCACTTCTTCATGCCACTGCAGAGGCCTCTGTCTAAAACCTCCAGTGTCCCTTGTCCTCCAGGTACTAGCTGACATTCTGATGCGAGGGCAGTTCCTGGTCTGCGTAGCTTCCTTACCCCTCCAACCACCAGAGGAGCGGCCCACCAGGATGTCTGGTTATTACTTTTTAATGAGTTGAAGGTATAGTTGGGCCAGTCTGAAAAGGGAGCCTCCTTATGAGCTAAAGATAAGGTCAAGCCTCAAAAGTGGAGACCGATAGCCTAACTAGATGGCATTCAAAGCTTCCTTGCTTTGCATCTACTTCACCACCACCCCATCTCCTCAATACCAGCTATGTGTACCCCAAGAGCACCCCAAGAGGATGCTATGGTTTTAATTCTGTAAAGTAGGCTCATCCCTTAAAGTTACTGTGAGGCAAAAATCTCACTCACCCACTCACTCACTGTCATCTTGTCGATTCTGACTCACAGTGACCCTATAGGACAGGGCAGAACTGTCCCTGTGGGTTTCCAAGGCTTTAAATCTTTTTGGGAATAGAAAGCCCTGTTTTCCCCCAGAGGGGCAGATAGGGTTTTGAACTGCTGAACTTGCGGGTAGCTGCCGAACTTGCAACCCACTAAGGCACCCAGGCTCCTATGTTCCCTCACACAGAAACCGCAGCAGTAGCTTGTGTTCAATGGTTCTTACTCTGGAGGTCAAGGAGACAGTCCTATCTAAATCTGGCAGATATTGAAAATAAACAGTCCAACTGTATGCTCCAGTACACCGGAGACTATATAAACTTTCAGCCCGAAGGACTTTGACATTTAGTCCGGCTTCTGTTTGGTGAGTTGGTGGGTTGGTTGGTGGGTGAGTTGGTTGGTGAGTTGGTGGGCTGGTTGGTTAACTTTCACTCTTTCCACTGATGGTCCTCTTCAAAATGGTGCAGTGTGAGTTTAGGCAAGCAAGCAGGCTTGAGTGCTTGTTCTGTCCTCGCTGCATGACCTTAGGAGAACCTGATCACCCAGTGTCTTCTCTCCAGAGCTACAAGTCAGAAGCAACACACACACACACACACACACACACACACACACACACACACACACAGTCTGGCCATTAGAGTTGTAGTTCACATGTAGTTCACAGTGGCTTTTATAGGATCTGCTGAGTCAGATCAATTCAAGGCCAAGAGGTCAGTTAGAAGGTCAGGATGATGGCTTGGGAGGATTCTTAATCGGTCATCTTGATAGATTTTTCCCCAAGGACACAAGCCAATTACCATGAGGCTTATTAGGAGGGAGTCACAAGAGGAGGGAAAGAGGCATGAGTGACAAAAGGTTGTGGGGACGAGGCACTGGCTGGTCCTGGGAGAGTAGCCAGGGCTGTCCCCCAAGAGCTAAGTGGAGAAGCCCCTCTCCCCGAACTGGTCTGCAGCCCCTTCCTTCGCTCCCAGTCTCCAAGGACACTGAACAGGGACCCAAGCTCAGCCCTTGGACCATGCCCAAACTGCTGCCTTGGTGCGAAGTAAATGGAAGAGAGTCGGATTCTTCGAGGAAGGACCAGAGACGTGAAGACGCTGCCTTCAGAATCAGGAGTGCACTGTGCACCTACATGGGGGGGAGGGGGCGCGGAGATTTTTATATTTGTATTGAATAAAAGTAGCTATGATTTGGTAGAAAGAAATTTTAGTTATGTGGGTGTGTGCGCGTGTTTATAGGACAAGGGGGCTTTAAAAAGTTCAAGGGAAAAAATGGAATTAAAAGATAACAAAATTGCCACCAACGTTTTGAATACTCCCTCCCCCTCCCTTCCTACACTTCCACCTCATGGCTAATTTAGGATTAGCCACCTCATGGCTAATTTAAAGACTATGATATTCAATCTAGGAAAAAAATTTTTCTTAACTCCTTGAATTTCATCGAAGGAAATCTGAGTCTGTCATGTCTACACGTAAACCCAGGCTTTCCCTTGACTCTTCAGGAAACGAGAAGCAGGGAAAAGGTGGGGCAGGCGTATCGATAACCTTTAGACACCTGCGTCTCTAGACCCCAAACATTCCATTTGTTTGAACAACAGCTTTTCTAAATTGGAATATCTCTAGCTGCAGATAATATCAGTCATGTGGCCGCAAGGGAGCCCTGGTGTTCTACTGGGTCACGCTTTGGATTGGGAACCACAAGGTCAGCAGTTGGAACCCAGCAGCTGCCTGGTGGCAGAAAGATGAGGCTGTCTGCTCTCCTAAAGAGTTACAGCCTTAGAAACCCGCAGGGGCAGGTCCAGCTGTCTGATCGGGTATCTCTGAGTTGAGTGACATTGACTCAATGGCAGTGAGTTGAGAAAGAACTGCTTACAAGAGTAGAAAGCTCTGTCATTCTCCTTCAGGGCAGCTGGTGACACCAGCAGGGATCCTATCTGTGTAAGAGCAGGGTTCTTGTCACACTGGGTGGTCTTGGACAACGTTTTAGGACAGCGGCCTGCCAGTCCTGAAAGCTTGGAGGTACCACATGATCTAGAATACAATTCCTTTACTCGGAGTCACAAGTCACATCTTAAGCCGTGGGATATTCCTTAGGGAGACCTGCTGGGGTACTGGTTACACGTTGGACTGAGGTCCGCATGGCTGGCAATTCAAAGCCACCAACAGTTCCGAGGGAGTGAGACTGGGCTTTCCAGGTATAGTTCGTCTCCGCAGCCCCCATCGAGGTGCTGAGTCATCCTTGGCTTGATGGCAGCGAGGCTTATTTTTTTTATTCCGTAACTAAGAACATCTTGAACATCTTGGGTTGCTTGGGCTTCCTTGGATGTAATGGTCTTTAAAATATATTTTAAAAAATTTTAAAGATAAATGTGCGTAGAAGTGGTACAGGGAAGGTCTGGTAACCAATTCCGGGAGGAGAAACACCTTTCTGGATCAAAATCTCTTGTGTTTTGGTTCCTGCATGGGGCGGGTCTCCAGCACCGAATGCCCAAGACAAGAGCAAACTGGTGGTTTCACTTGGGAACTCTGGCAACTTCAACTCATAGCGCCCCTAGAGGGCAGAGTGGAACTGAAGCTGGGGACGTTCTGACGCTGTCCATCTCTCTGGGGCAGACAACTTCTGCCAGATGGGATGGGTAACCAGTAATGTCACCAGGGCTCCTACCAGGGACGATGCATCAAAGTTGGAAAGGCTGAGAGACCCAGAAAGACACAGCTCACATATAAAGATGGTATGTTTGGGGTCAGCCAAACCAAGCCAAACCGAACTAAACCAAACCAAACTCAAGTCAGTGCTGACTCATAGCGACCCCCCTGTGGGTTTCTGAGACTAACTGTTTGGGGGAGTAGAAAACACAGTCTTTCCCTTTTGAGCTACGGAACATTCAGGTCGCAGCCCAATGTGTAACCACTACACCGCAAGGGCTCCCCTCACGTTAAAACACAAACACAACCGAAAACACATTTCCCCTGAAACGGATCTATTAAAAAGAATGCACACTGTGGAAATTAAAATGATTCTCAGCCGTTCGTTTCCATCTTGGCCATGAATTTCCCACACCACTTTTCTACTTTCAGGAGCCCTGGGTTATGTGTTGGGCTGCTAACCACAAGGCCTGCAGTTCGAAAGCGCCAGTGGCTCCACGGGAGACAGATGAGGTTTTCTCCTCCATGAAAGAGTGAGTCTCAGAAACCTGCAGGCGCTGTTCTACCCTGCCCTATAGGGGTCACTATGATTCAGAATCGACTGGATGGCCCTGCTGTGCGTATTTTTTTATCTTTATACTTTTAGGACGCCATGATTGCTGTTACCTGACACCTTGGACAGGAATTTAGGGCCTTGTCACCGGAATATGAGGGTCCTTCTATAAACGTAGAAGATGGAAGAAACTCAACAACCACCTTCTAGGCCTCCTTTGGCTCTTTAGCATCTTGAGCCTTAAAGCAAAACAAACAAAACCCGATTCACCAGATGATGAAGGTGCCGCTTGCGGCTGCAGGTGCTGAGATGGACGCGTCTGTCTTACTGACTGGAGCTGGGCGGTGCCTTTGCCAAGCCAAAGCCACACAGAATACATCGGGACCCCCGCCGATTTCCTCACAGGGATTTCCTGTTTATCTCCCCTCCCGCCGCCGCCTCCATTTCAAAGACACGACTGTCTGCGTGGTGGTCTTGGGATGTTTTCGGTAGAAAAATGGAAGGAAACGTGCTCTTTTGCTCAGGCTCCACTGCAAGGGGCGTGGACCTGGAGGGAGCCCCCGCGCACCCCACGGCCCGGCCAATGGAGGGGTCACAGCGCAGGTGGCAGCAGCCTGGCCCCTGCGCCTCCTCCCCCTGGGCTCCCTGGGAGCCTCCCGCGGGCGCTGAGCCAGAGCTGGCCAGCTGTAGGCCCGCGTGTCCCAGGCACGTCTCGCCGCCGCCCGGGTCCCCAGATTCCGCAGCGGGCCCCGGATCCGGGGCAGGGCGTCTTCCTTTGGGGGACGGCCTGGCTCCCCGGGGAGCGGGTGGGGCGCAGGGCCGGGCTCGGGGCGTCGGACCAGCCGGGTGCCCGCAGCGCGCAGAGCCGGAGGCCCGGCAGGGGGCGCTGTTGTCCGCCGGACGGCCTGCCGGGCGGGGCTCTTCCGGGACTGGGGGTGGGGTGGAGTGGGGTGGGGGTGGGGTGGGGTGGGGTGGGGGTGGGGTGGGGTGGGGTGGGGGCGGGGGGGACGGTGTCGCCCGGGGAGCCTGAGGCGGAAAGGAACCTGCCCTGCGCCTGCGCGCCGCCCCGCAGGACGCGGCCTCCTGACCTGGGACTCGGGGTTCCCCGTGGGCACACCCCACTCCAGGTCCCTGGGGTCTGGATCTCTCCACTCCGCGGTGCTCTGTGAAGGCCTCCCAATGCTCATAAGGAGCCCTGGTGGCGCAGCGGTTTGCACATAGGCGGCTAACCTCAAGGTCGTCAGTTCGAGGCCACCAGCCCGTCGGCGGGAACAAAGACGAGGCTGGCTGCTTCCGTAAAGAGTGACCGTCCCGGAAGCCATATCCCGTAGGGTCGGAATGGACTCCACTCGATGGCAGTGGGCGGAGGGGCTCACATGGAAACCGGCCACCTCGGTGGGGAGGCGGGTAGGAGGGCGGAATCCCGCTTAATCGCAGGTCCCGGCTAAATAATTTACTCAAGGCCTTCGCTTCCTGCTCTGGACTTCCTGCTCCGCGAGGACCGGGGAGCGAGAGGCCAGGTCTTCATAAAAGTTAATATTAATAGCGGTGGAGACGCCGGCCTTCTTTCTGCTTTCTCTGACGCCTCGCCGCCCTCTCTTGGCCCCCACCCCACCCTTGCTCCGCCAAATCGATCCCCCCCACCCTCCTCGGGCGAGATATTTTTTTTAATTGAGTATGGAATTTCATTCTGGAACTGCAGATCCCGGTGAAACCCCTTGGACTGCCTTGTCTCCGAACTTGGCCCCGGTGCTGCAGCGGTTGACCTGGGGCAGGGAGTGGCCAAGGTCGAGCAGAGTGTGCTAGGCAGCTGTCCCCCAGAAGCGGGGTTGGGGCGCCGCCCCTGGCTCTGAAACACAGGGACAGATAGGGCAGGGGAGCGGTGGCAGCCAGGGTGGGCTAGCAGGAGAGGCACTCAGCAAGCTCTTCAAAAGAGCAGCCCAGGGACTGCAGAGAACACCAGTCTTTCCTCTTGTGTGTGTGTGTCCCCCAAAGCGGTGTGATTGCTTTCAGCTGTCACCTTGCCCAAGTCAGCGCCTTGTAACAAATTGCTTGTCAGCAAGGCAGAGGTGCCCGAAGGAAAGAGTTCAGTTCCTCTCTCCTCTTGCTCTCATCCCTCAGAGACACCAGGTCCACATTCCAAGAACTGTCGGGTGCTTATCTAACCACAGAGTCATGGAAGTAAGCTTGTCCTTCCCCTCGCTCCCTTCCCACTCCTCCCTCAGCCCCCAAACAGAATGAAGACATATTTTATACTCAGTGACTTCTTTCCATCACATCATAATGTATCATGAGCATGCCCCCCAGGGGGGCACCGAAAAATCCATTGTATTCTTTTGAATGGTTGCCTGGATTTATGGGGATTGCACTCATTCGTCTCTTCAAGGATTTCTTTTGGATGCTTACCGTATTCTACCCACCCTCTGCCACGTTGTCCGTTCTAACTCAGAGCAACTCTTTAAAAACAAAACAAAACTCGTTGCCAAGGAGTCAATTCCGACCCGTAGTGACCTTCTGGGACCGGGTAGACCTGACTAGGTTTCTGAGAATGTAGCTGTTCAGCTTACCAGAGTAGAACCCCCATCTTTCTCCTGTGGTCTCAAACTGCTGGCTTTGCAGATTGCAGCCCAGTGGCCCCAGAGCAACCCCATGAGGCTGTAAATCTCGACAGGAGCAGGCAGCCCCACCTTTCTCCCAAGGAGTGGCTGGTGGGCTTCAACAGTCCAAGGCTTAGCCCACCCGGCCACCAGGGCTCCTTGGTACATATGGCTAAAATTCCCAAATCCTCTGCCATCGAGTCAATCCTGACTCTAACGACTCCCGACAGGGCTTCCAAGGCTGTAAATCTTTAAGAGAGCAGACAGCTCCATCTTTCTCCCTCTGAGTGGGCTTGAACCACAGCCTCACGGTTAACAGCCCAACTTTACTCAATAGTGTGACTGGGACTCTCTTAGAAAAGGGTCTTTGCCCTGAAAATGCCCTGTAATTTCACCTATTTCTCCCTCCCCTACTTCTGTGGAATCCCTGGCAACCATTGATCTTGGTACGATTTCAATAATTTTTGTCTTTTGTAGAATTTCATGTCTTTGGAAATGAATGTAGAAAAGGGCATCAGGCTTGGTCAAGTGGAAGGTCAGTGGAAAATGAGGGAGAGCCTCCTTGGGTTGCCACTGAGAAGACTTGACACACTAGCCAAAGCCATGGAATCAAACCCACCCATGATTACAAAGATGGTGCGGGGCTGGGCAACGTTCCATTCTGTCTGACGTCAGGCTGCTAGAAGTTGGTGCTATTTGGTAACTCACAGCCACAAGCCCGTTCAGGCAGACTTCTCTCACTTAGCAGTATTGCCTCCATGTCTTCTCAATGCCCGAGAGCCCATTTCCTTGCACGGCTGAATAACACTCCTTTGTTAGATGTCTCATCCATTCCATTGTTGGGTGGTTTATGCATTGGCCCACTGAAGGGCCAAATTGGTCCGTCCACATTTTAGCAATTAGTAACAGAGTTGCTCCAAACATCCTCGTGCAGAAGTCTGTGGATGTCTACATACCCAATGGAATACAAACCTCGGAGCATGACTGCTGAACCATATGCTAAGACTAGGTTTAGTTGGGTAAGACGCGGTCCAATCGTCTTCCAACGTGACGATAGAATTTTGCTTTCCCACCAGCAGCGAGTAGAAGTTCTTACTGCTCACCGTCCTTGTCAGAGCCTGATAGAGTCAAGGTTTGGGATTTTAGCCATCCAAATAGATGTGTGGAGTCTCCAGGTGGTAGAGATGGCGGCTGACGTACTGGGCTACTCACCCAAAGTTTGGGGTTTCACATGTACCCCGAGGTGCTTGGTGAGAAAGGTCTAGCCATCTGAAAAGTGATAGACCTGAAGGCCCAAGGAGCAGCTCCACACCGATCCGTCTGAGAGCCACATGAGTTGGAACCGACCGGATGGTCACCGATAATGGGCAATAGGTAGACAGTGTCATCATGTTTTAATTTGCAATCACGGAATAGATGGCGATGTCTTTTCATACGTCTATTTGCCCTCGCTCTGCTCAGCTCTCTTGCCCTCTTTCATTTGTATGTTTTGTTTTATGATGACTGAGCTCCTGTGAATGCTGAGTAGGGAAGGAAACCTGGTGGCCTAGTGGTTATTCACTGGGCTGTGACCTGCTGGGTCACAGTTGAAACCACCAGCCACTCCACAGGAGAAAGATGGGCCTCTAGTCCCCCAAAGAGTTACAATCTTGGACACGCAACAGGGACAGTCTTACTCTGCCCTATTGGATCGCTGCGAGTTGGCATCGACTCGGTGGCAGTGAGTTTTGAGTTTATCAGATGTGTATCTTGGCTTGGTTTTTCATTCTCCTGCGAACATCTCTCATAGAACAGAAGTTCTTAATTTTATAAAGTCCAGCTTCTCGGGGTTTGGGGTTTCGTTTTCTTCCTCTGTTGGAGTCCGACTTTCGGCATGGTCGTTTCAAAGTCTTCACCAATGATGCCGCGTAAAATCCGCCAAACACAAATGGACAAAACTGCTCCGCCTCCCGTACGTGGAGGCACCGACACACTGAAACCAAGACCTGATGGCAGTTACCAGCGAGGGGAGGGCGGGGAAGGTGTTCTGACTTAGAGGGTAGTGAGCTTTTGTAGAATCACTTGCAAAGAGAAAACAGACCCCAAGATAGCAATGGCTTAAGGATGGAAAGAAGTCAAGAATGATACACACACAAAACACACACTAATGAGAAAGGAAAGTAGGAAAACTCCCAACACAAAAAGTATAAAATGGCATCACAGAGTCCGCACATGGAGATAATAACCCTGAATATCAATGGCCTGAACTCAGGCATTAAAAGACTGAGACTAGCAGAATGGCTTAGAAAACACAACCCATCAATCTGCTGCCTACAGGAGACACATCTCAAGGCTACAGACAAAAATAGGCTGAGAATCAAAGGCTGGAGAAGGACCTACCAAGCAAACAGCAATACAAAAAAAGCAGGGGTTGCAATCCTTATCCGGATATAATTGACCTCAAAGTGCAAACCATAAAAAGAGATAAGGAGGGACACTATATAATGCTCAAGGGAATGATAGACAATGAACCACTAAGCATTGTAAACATATATTCCCCGAATGAGAGACCAGCTCAATACGTGAACCAAACACTCCAAAAGATTAAGAAAGAATCACTTGCAAAGAACTGCAAGCGTATCTGCACCGCTCAGAGAGTGTCACGTCACTGGGCTATACCTGTAGAAAGGGTTGGATTCCTGTGTATCTTTTCATCATAACTGGAAAAAATAAAAGGGAAAGAGTCATTGCCCAAGTCAACTCGGAATTTTGCCTGTGTTATCTTTCATCGTTTTGCGTGCCGCACTGTGGGGCTGTGAGCCCCTTGGGGTTAACTGGGTGAAAGGCATGGCCTGTCTGTATCTAGCTTCATGAGGTGGCCTGTGGACGTGGAGTGGTTCCAGCTGTTTGTTGAAGAGGTCGCCTTGATCTATGCAGTGCCTTTGTGACTCTTGTCAAAGATCCGCTGGCTAGAGAGGTGGCCCAACAGGATGCTCGGTTAGCTAGAAAGGTGACCCAACAGAAGGCTCAAATGACACAGCAACCTCATTGCTGAGTTTCCTTAGGTCAGCCTGCTGCACAACACCTCTTCAGAGGACCGAAAAGCGAGGATGTGCCCTTGAGGACGGAGGTGCGCCTGACCCAAAGCACGGTGTTTTCCATTGTCTCCTCTACATGTGAAAGTCTGATGCTGCTGCTGTTGTGAGGCGTCATGAGACGGTTCTGACCCTTAATGACCCCAGGCCCAACAGAACAAAGCACCGCCTGGTCCTGTGTCACCCAAGACCTGGTGTGATGTTTGAGCCCATTGTTGCAGCCACTGTGTCAATGCACCTTGTGGAGCGCCTTCCTCTTTGTCGCTTTATGCAGCAGGAGGTCATTCTCCTGGCCCAGTCTCTCCTGACAACATGTCCCAAGAATGTGAGACAGAAACACTTTCTCCAGAGATCCGTAGACCTCGATGAGGGGTCTGTTGGGAAGCAATCGTTTCGTATCTTGATTTTTTTTCTTGTTTAGTAAATATTGCTGGTTTTGTAGCAATGCTTCAGACTTACCCTTGAATTTTAGGGGGAATGGAATTCATCACATCTAAAAACATTTGCGAATAACACAAAACGGTTGAAAATCCAGGACTCATTGCTGGTGAGGAGGAAACAGCTAATTAAGGACTGTAAGCTATAATGAGTTTAGCTGTCCACTTGGGATATATTTTACAAGTCGAAACGTGTTCACACTCATTCAGCTCAATAGCTCTGTGTCTAGAATATACCCGGAGGAAATAATCAGAACGAAGGTGTTCAAGCTACCAAGCTTACAGTTGTGAAGAGATCAACGATGGCACACTGATGCAGCAGGATAAGGACCCAGGTCAGCGGTGGAAGCCCACTGCGGAGGGGTTTACAGCCCTCTGAGGGAGCAGGTGAGGCGATCTGCAACGGACACCCTCTTCTGAATCCCCGGCATGCCTCGCAACTCCCGGTCAATGTACCGCTGCAACCCCTCGGGAATGACCCTCAGCAAAATCTTACTTGCATGTGATAGTCATGATAGTAAAGATGCACACCCTCAGAAAGCCACAGGGGCGGCTCGACTCTGCCCTGGGGTGGCTACGAGTAAAAAATCGATGGACTGGCAATGAGTTCGGTTTTGTATTTGGTAGAACCTTACGTGACCAGTAGAGCTTGTTTCCAGACAGTGAGTGCTTCATCACGCGTCTCAAAAGAAGGGTGCGAGGTCACATATTCCATATGATCTCGGCTGAGAAAATGGCCTCTGTGGTAGTTACACAATCTGCTGTCAATTTGAGAGGCTCATGAGCGAAGGGGAGGAGTCTGGCCTGTCAATCAAGATATACCCAATGAGGTCTCTGTGTGGGCATGGACTGCTCCTGAGAATTCTGGGAATTCCTGTATTTCCTCCTTGGAGGCGGAGACACTTTTCTCTCGTTCTTTTCTCCTCACTCCCTGGGTGATATTGCAGCTGACAAGACACATGGAACTAGCTAGTGCCCTGAGCTGGAGGAGCCACATAGACCTACCGGATGTAACCAGACCTCTGAAGCCGGAGAAGCCACGTAGAGACCCCTGCCAGCGCTGAGATGCTCACACCGCCACTGGATCCAAAGACTTTCTACCCGCTGGCCTGCACCTGCCCTGCATTCAGCGTCATTGCATGTGCTTTATGACCTGCCCTGCATTCAGCGTCATTGCATGTGCTTTATGACCTGCCCTGCATTCAGCGTCATTGCATGTGCTTTATGAGTCTGAAGAGGACTTTTATCTTGGTATTGGACATATGGCCTAACATAGGACCTATGGGCTTGGACTGGCCTTGACTGGGATGCTTTCTTAATGTACAATTACCCTGTGTAGAAAACTCTCTCTCATACACATATGAGTTTCTATGGATTTGTTTCTCTTGTCTACCTGGACTAACACAATCTCCAAAAGGTATTAAGAACCCAACTGCTAGATCCTCTGACTGCAATGTAATGTGACCACCAACCAAGACTTTGCGGATGTAGTTAAGCACCTTTATATGGAGTGATCATCTTGGATTATCCGAGTCGTGCTGAATGCCATGATAAGTGTCACTGTAAGAGAGATCTCTCTTTCTCACACCCACATGCGCACGCGCACACACACACACACACGCACACACGAGAAGGCCGTGTGAAGGAGCAGACAGGGATTTGACGATTGGTGTGGTGCAGCCACAGACCGGAGAACGACGAACCACCAGAAGGAGGAAGAGACGAGGGGGGACCGTGCCTTGATAGCCTTCAGAGGGGGAGAACCCTGGATGGCATCTTCATTTTGCCTCGGTGATGCTGACTTCTCCATCTGACAGCAGAGACCATGCCCTGCGTCCCACCTCTTCTCCCAAAGCCACCGAATCTCTCGTCAAGGTGCTGCCGCGACTATTTTTAAATGATCCTCCACAAAATGTTACTCGCACGTTGTGATACTAATGAGCTCGTTTGAAAATTTCGCTATGCTGCTGGACCATCTTGACTTGGAAGGGGCACCCCTGGGAATCTCGTCCAGGGTGGTAGTCGGCTACCTGTTTTCCAAATTTCTTGGCAGAGGCAAGTGAGCATGTTGGGCGCTGCCTCCATTTGGGGAAATGTTTCCTTGGGGTTCTGGCAGTTCCCATTTGACAATGCCGTCCCTGCCACGTGGACTTCTTCCCTCAGTCCCGCTGGTCCTGATCACGTGCTGCCTCCTGAAATGGCTGAGTGACAACGAATTCTTCCTGAAATAGTAGCTTGGTGTCCCCTCCCACCTACTGATGCTGCCTGCATCCTCTCACATTCTGCCCACAGAATCCTTCAATCCTTCAATGCAAGGCTGGAATGCGGTTTTTTTTCTTCAGTTCTTTCAATTTGAGAAATTCTAACTCCAGGACTTGACACATGTCAGAGCATGCTTGGCTTTGTTTTCTGTCACACATAAAAATACGACAGTATTGTCTATTATTATGTTTCAGTTCTCTGGAAACAACAGCCAGATTTCCCATGTTTATGGATCCTGTGCCCAAGGAATTCAGACAGGATGATGGTGATGGGTGTCTTTTCCCCATGGTCTGGGGCCCCGGCTGAGAATCTTGAATCGGAGGGCTGGGAGAACTGAGGGGGTGGGGGGAGGGAAGATCTCCCTGCCTTCGAGGGACTCTGTTCCCATTCACAGTGATTCTAGACGACAAACTAGAACGGCCTCTGGGAGCTTCTGAGGTTGTCGATGCTCCCAGGCAGACGGTCTCATCGTTCTGCGGAGCCTCTGGTGGGTTTGAGCTGATGTCACTGTGGGGAGCAATCCAGTGGCTAACCCACTGCCCCACCTGGGCTCCTGTGGGATTATCGAAAGACTTCCTCATTCACATGTCTGGCCCCTTGTTGGGAATGATGACTCAGTGACTGGACTCGGGGGGACTATTGGACCAGAGTCCCCTGTGTTTGGTCTCTACGTATGTCTGCACTTCCTCAGGGCTTGGGGAGACTTCTCCCCTCGTGGCTCCAAGAACTTGGGTTGGATCAATGACCTGATCACAGAAACTCTCTTCTACTGGTCAAAAAAGCCACACGCCCACCCAGACTCAAGGAGGGAGAACGTCCAATCTGCCTCTTCACCAGGCTGTCCACTTAAAAACGAGGCTATGCTTCGAAACAGCTGCACACACGTACGTTTGTACCTACGTGCAGAGAGACATTCCACACTCGTGAGAGTCAGGGAGACCCCCGAGACTCTGGCCCTGAACACTTATCTAAATCCCGAACCCCAACGATTCCATGGGGTCCTCTTTTAGCTCACTCACAGAGCGGTTCACAAGATCCCCAGAACCAGCTGCGAGCCCAGTCCTCCTGTCACAGCCCATCTGTGAGACCCAAGGGTCAACGTTTACACCAAAGCAGAGGCGTGAAGCTAGACGGCTGGACACGGAACAAGCAGAACAGGAATAATGAGAAGTTCACACGACTAAGGAGAAGTGTCGCAATCAAGGTCCCTGAGCACACGGTGTAGAGACGCTTCAGTGGGAACCTAGTCTACCGTGTGAGCGCACACCAAAAGCCCGTGAGGAGACTGGAGTAGCAATCTCTAGAAGGTGTGTTTAGGAGACAGTCACCGCTGATGTCCTAATGGCCATGTTTGTTTGTTTCACTGATTATTTCCTTAGACCCTTAGGGTTTCTTCTTCTTCAAATTTTCTGTGATTAGAACATTTATCCCTAGAAATTATTCTATGTTCTCCCACCCCCACCCTCTCCATTTTTTGGTAACTATTTAAGGATCTCTGTGTCAGAATTGACTTGGTGGCAGTGGGTTTGGTGAGTGGTACCAACGGATAACTTGTCTGGCTGCTAACTGGGAAGTTGAAGCTTCGAATCCTCCCGGAAGCACCTCAGAGGGAAAGCCCTACCAATCCACTTCTGAAACGTCAACCGACGGGATCCCTACAGGGAACTGTGAACGACCTGGGGGCCCCAGGAGTTGGCATTGACTCAATGACCACCATCTTTCTGTTCTGTTTTTTTTTTTTCAGTATCAGTTTGAATCACATGCGGAAGGGCAGATTTTAAACGTGTAAATCTAGAATCGCAAGAAAGGCACGCACCTATCAGTGACCGCAATTTACAGCTAGCTCAGGTTGTTTAATTCACCTCTCGCCAAAAGGTTGAAGAAAACACAAAACGGTACGTCCGTTTTCCTCTCCATATTTTAGAATGTGTCCTTGAAAAATAAGGACCCTGGGCTTCCTGCCCCTGGTGTTCTGGGCTGTCTGAGTGGACCAAAGTTGGGGACGTGAAAGACCTTTGCTGGGCACTTGCCACCCAGCTCCTCAAGCCCATTAGTCCTGGTGTGAAGGGAGATGGGGAGCAAAGAGTCTTGGAGGACAGAGCAATGGGTACCCTGGTGTTGGACAGCCTCGTGGATGTGGTATGGAGTGTGAAGTGACCATGAGGTAACCCAGGTGACCAACTCTGGGTGAAGGTCAAAGTTCAACAGTACCATGAAAACTCGCCCTGTACAACTGCGGGTCTCTCCCCGTCCAGGGCAAAGAAGAGGGAAGGAACGAAAGGACACCTGGAAGCAGGAGCCCGAAGGACTTCCAAGGGAGCTTGGACACACCAGGAGCTGTCAGAAGAACAAACATCTACCTTGGAAGAAGTACAGCCAGAATTTCCTGCTTCTTCGAATCACGAGGGTGAGAATGTGCCTCACGTACTTTGGACAGGTTGGCAGGAGAGACTAGTCCCCGGAAAAGGACATCATGCTGGGTCCAGTAGAAGGACAGAGCACCAGAGGATGACCACGATGAGATGGATGGACACAGTGGATGCAATAAGGGGCCCACACATGACAGCAACTATGAGGAAGGAGCAGGACCCAGTGCTGCTGCCTTCTGTTGTACCGAGGGTTGCGATGAGTTGGAGTCAACTCGGTGGCACTGACCAATACCAACAACAGACTTGGCTCTAGTTGTCATGACCCGTGAACAGAAGGTATAGATGGTGTCCAGCTGTCACTTTTGACCATGTAGAAAGGATCATAATAGGAGGTACTGGATGACGAGGGAGAAAAATGTGGAACTCAACTGAAAACCAGGAAAAAGAAGAGGCTTACTGGTCTGACAGAGACTGGTAGTAGCTCCAAGACAATCCTGGATATCTTTCAAGTCTGGAAGTCAGTGCTTCCATGACTCAACTTTCACCCAAGCAGCAGACAGGCTGATGGGTGACTCATAAATCGGGGAGGTTTGCCCTTCTCAGAATTGTCAACCACAGGAGATCAAAAGGGCAGCCGTACCCAGGGATAAAGCTCAGAGGCAGGAGAAGATAGGCAAGAAGGACAAAGGGAAACAGGAAACTCGGGGAGCCAGTGGAAGAGCACTGTTCCCTGTGGTGATTGCAATCAATGTCTCGACACTAACTGCGTATGAATTGTTGAATGGAGAATCCGTGTGCTCTGTAAGCTCTCACTGTGGCAGTTACATCATCTCCTGTCAACTTGAGCAGAGGGGTGGAGCCAACCCTGCCAATCAGGTCATAGCCAAGGATACCTCTGGGTGGGCATGGCCTTCTCCTGAGGATTCTGGGAACTCCTGTCTTCCTCCCTGGAGGTGGGACACACACACTCTCTCTCTAGGCTTTGCCTCCCTGTTGACAAGCCACATGGAGTCACGATGATGGCAGCCAGAGCCCTGGAGATGCTCCACCGCCACAGGACCCCCAGGACTTTCCACCCACCGACCTGTGATCTTCCTGCATTCGGCATCATTGCATGGCTGCGTGAGTCTGAAGAAGAATTAATGGGCTACTGTCAAACTTATGGACTTGATCTGGATTGGGGTGGGATGTTGTATTGATGTATAACTACTTCTTCATATAAAGTTATCTCTTACACATATATGAGAGTGTCTCTGGATTTGTTTCTCTACTCAACCAGACTAACACACTACTCACCTACACCATAATAAAGTTAAAAAGAAGGACACTTAGTTATATGATTTGTTTACATTAGGATACATAAAGATTTCACAAATTATATCACGGAAACTCACAGGGGAAATTTTTCCTTTCCTATAGAATTTCTATGAGCTGAAACGGACTCAATGGAAGTGATTTTTTCCCCCTTAAGTAATAGATCTTTAGAAAGCTGATGGTGCCCGGCTATCAAAAGAGATAGCATCTGGGGTCTTAAAGGCTTGAAGGTAAACAAGCGGCCATCTAGCTCAGAAGCAACAAAGTCCACATGGAAGAAGCACACCAGCCTGTGTGATCACGAGGTGTCAAAAGGATCTGGTATAAGACATCATCAGAAAAAAAATATCTTACCATAGTGAATGAAGGGGGAAGTGCAGAGTGGAGACCCAAAGCCCATTTGTTGGCCACTGGAGATCCCCTTGCAGAGAGGTCTAGGGGAGGAGATGAGTCAGTCAGGGTGCGATGCCGGACCAATGAAGAATACAGCTTTCCTGCAGTTCCTAAATGCTTCCTCCCCCCACCCCCCAAACTATCATGATCCGAATTCTTCTTTGCAAGTCTGGATAGAGCAGAGGATGCACACTGGTGCAGATAGGAGCTGGAGGCACAGGGAATCCAGGGCGGATGAAACCTTCAGGACCAGGGGTGTGAGGGGCAATACTGGGAGGGTAGAGGGTGAGTGGGTTGGAAAGAGGGAACCGATTACAAGGATCTACATGTGACCTCCTCCCTGGGGGATGGACAACAGAAAAGTGGGTGAAGGAAAACGTTGGACACTGTAAGATATGACAAAATAATAATTTATAAATTATCAAGGGCTCATGAGGGAGGGGGGAGCGGGGAGGGAGGGGAAAAAGAGAGGACCTGATGCAAAGGGCTTAAATAGAGAGCAAATGCTTTGAAAATGATGAAGGCAAAGAATGTACAGATGTGCTTTACACATTGATGTATGTATGGATTGTGATAAGAGTGTATGGGTCCCTAATAAAATGTTAAAAAAAATACCTTAGCTCTTCTAACTCTTGTTAGATACTCAGTAGACCTCAGAAAATAATCAGGGATATGTCAATTTGTATCAAAATAAAGCTATCAGAAAACAAAACAAACAAACAAAAAAGCAATAGATCTTTTAGGGCTTTTGAATTTATAATGACTTCCTCCATCTCTCTATTTACAAAAAATATCTTCTAAGTTACTTGTCAACCAAACCTTATTGGTTTGCTGTTTTCCGACAGGGACCTCACAGGATTGTGTACGGGCGACACCACCACAGTGTAGCTTTCATGGGTTTTACTGTCCTCTGCATTTTCTATCCATGGAGGACTGGATTTAGCCGGTGGGTCAGACTTACGCTCGGTGTTTTACCCCCTGGAGAGGTTTTCAGCAGTGGTGATATGAGTGACACCTCCTTATCTATGATTGTTTTCCTTGTATTTTAAATATGGTTACAGCAAAATCCTGTGAAAGCCGGAACCCAGGTGAGACGGAAACCAGTCGGAGAAGGGCAACGTAGGCATCTGCCCCTGAGAGAGCGCGGTAGAAAAGTGGTTCAGGTTGGATCCTGTCAGAGGGGAGCAGCTTGTAGGACCCAGGGCTCCCCGGGTCTTTGTTTTGGATCAATGTTCAGCCCCTCTCGAGTGGAGGCCAGCTCACGGCGACCTTACAGGACAAAGTAGAACTGTCCTGTGAGTTTCTGAGACCGTAGCTCTTTGTGGGCGTAGGAAGCCCCATCTTTCTCCTGTGGAGTGGCTGCTGGTCAACAGCCCAACGGATGACCACTGTGCCCCCGGGTCTCCCTTTCAGTGTTCAGGGGCTTCAATGAGGTCACGGAAAAGAGGGACGACAAGATCAGGGGATTCTCATCACACTTTTTGAAGCACTTAGATTTTAAGTAGGAATGCGTGTGTCTAAGGACCAAAGGGCCCAGGAAACGGGGTGAAGGAATGAGCTCTATAAAGAACTCTTTCCCAAAGGCAATGGGCTCAGTAGCACCTGGTCTGCTGAGGCTAGGATCTGAGCAGGGTGGTGCCACGCCTTACCACCCACCTATTCCCCCGTCCTGGCAAGACTGTCACGGGGAGGGCCAGTGCTGGGACGAGTGTCCGCAGTCAGACCGTCTGCCAAGCTGGCCGGTGGGAGCCCGGGTGCTGTTTCTGCCGGCCGAGGCTGGCTGCAAGTTGGCCAGTGATGAATGAGGTGAAGAAGGGTTTATAGACTCCTAAAACTAGACCCCGTTGTCACTTACCACGGTCACTTGCACTTTCTGTAGGGAAAGTGACAACAGTCGAGTGAATGTGCCCTTAAGTCAAGCCGGTTTTTCTTCACAGACAAGTTCAAAGAAGACAGTGGCATCACCTGGGGATTCATCTACTCAGAAATACTGGGAACCGACAGGTCGTCATTGGTGCGGCGAGAAAGGTTTTTCTTTTCACTTTAAAATGAGTCCAGTCTCATTCTCAAAATCCCCAAACACAGGGGAACGTTCAGGAAAATGAAAAGAAATGCCCGGCCCCACTCTCCGGAAAAACCTCCAAGCTGTGTCACACGCAAACTGGACCCTGTGTCACACGCAAACCTACCAGAGAAGGAAAGCTTAATTTGTTTCCCTCCGAATAAAACGAGCTACTGTAGAAAAGTGGTCAGCTCGTTCCGTGTCAAAGGCGGGAAGTCTGCCGACCCAGGAAAAGGAGACCATTGACTGAGATTTCCCAAAGGTTCCACATATCATTACTAGTTACTGCCAGGGTTTTGATCAGCCTTAAAAAAGATCTAAATCTAGACCTAAACCTACAAATATAAGTATGAATATATATATATCAACTCTTTTTAAGACAAAGACAGATTCTTTATTCACGAGAACAAAAAAATTCTGCAAACCATAGTTGAGGTAAATACGTTGTCCTGAAAAAATAATCCTGGTTTTGTTTTTATGAGTGGGTGAACTAATGTCTGGGGGGTGGGCTTTGTAGCTGTCTCTACGGAACGCCTCTCAAATATTCGCTAGAGAGTGAACGAAGATAATGGTATTGATGGGGCCGCTCCCAATCTTTATCAGCACCCATTGGATGGCCCCGGTCGTGCCCGCGTTTAATAAATGGTGACATTCCCACCGCTGGGAATGGGGCTTTAGCTGCCTTTATAAGTTAATGGCTGAGCTGAGTAAAGAAAGCCGGGAGTCTGCCGCCCCTATCGCTGCTCCCCATTGCAGTTGTGCTCATGATTGAGGGCCTGACACTTACATGGCACCACAGTGACAGCTTGGGTAAATACCTAGAATGTGTGAAGTGATTTTAGTTAGCTTCCAAGGTTAAATAAAGTTCAAGGTGAAGCCAGGGAGTCTGCCCCTTCCCATGCGGACTTACTGTGACCCACACTCAAGAGCCCAGACCTGGTAGTGGATTTCCTTTCTTGAAATATGCTTTCTGCCCACGTCCCACCCGCACCCCCACCCCCGCCCCAGGATCAACGAGAGGAGTGGCCTTGGAAAGGCAGCCTCCAGACCTCCGGGAGAAACTGGTGCTATTTGCTCCCCCGCTTGACGAGGTTGACACCTGCGAATTCTGCCTTTGCCGGTGGGCTTTCAATAGCGGGCAGAGAGATGGGCACCACAAACCATGTGCAATGTATGAGTTCATTTTACTATACCAGCCTCCCCTTGTAAGTCTGAGTTATAAAACTGTATGTGTGTGGATATATATATATATATATATATATATATATATATATATATATATATATATATATATATATCAAGCAACATGCTCTCTGTAGGCGATTTAAAATAAACACAACAGAAGAAATGAGAAGGGGCTTCGTAAAGTCCATGGGAGGCCATTGTCTTTTCCCCCATTTTCCTGTGAGCATTTGGCAGCTCCTTTAGAATGCATACCCGGAGTCTTCTATGAAATAAAATGTGAAGCTTGCAGGGTGTCATGTTTTCAGCGATTAAAATAGATGTCCTACATGCAGGCCCTTTATAAAATGTTTTGGAGTTGGGGAGACAAAAGGTATTCATCTTACTGAGGGAGAATAAAATTGAATAACCTTAATAGCCACTCAGTGTCTAAACCCAATTCTCAAATGGGGGACTGTCTCTTTAAGATGGGTTCTCTAGAGACACGAAACCAGTGAAGTTTATGTATGTGTATCTATCTTTATCTATCTATCTATCTATCTATCTATCTATCTATCTATCTATCTATCATCTATCTATCTATCTCGAGATCCGGGAAATTGCTTACACGATTGCAGCAGCTGATAAGTCCCAAATCTGTGGGGCAGATGGCAGGCTCGAGGCTTCTCGTGGCTCCTGTTGCTGCAGGCTCTGATTATCCCAAGATCAGCAGGTCAGATGTCAGACTTCTGGCTCACAGGCTGCAGAGGCAAATGAATTCAAGATCAGCAGGCACTACAGCCAGCTGCTGGCTCAAGCCCCAAGAACTGGAGGTCAGATGATGATGAGCCAGAAACAGAGGAAGCAAAATACAGAGCTTTGCCAGCTACTAGACATTTCTGCTAAAGAAACTTCCTTTCAACTAACTGACTGCTCATACCAGATCTTATCATGGAAAGTGATGATATATCAGATCTCATCACCGGCATGATTACATCACTAAACACCAGCCAAACAACACCGTACTTGTCAAGCCACTGAGAATCATGACCCAGCGAAGCTGATGCAACCTGAGCCATGCCAGATACATTAAGTGCTATATTTTTATGCAAATAGTACTTGAATTGGACAGTTTTTTCCCCAAACCACACAACCCCTTACACATTAGTTTCCTGCAAAGGAGATGCATGTTTTGCATGTGAATGTCATTTTACTGGGTACATGATATGCCAATAACCGTGCAGATCCCTGAGTGATCTTGTCTGACCTCTAGGCGCCTGTGGGGGTTTCCCCAGGAGCCGAGGAAAGAAGCTCAGTGAAGTTTAGGGGCTAAAAGAAAAACAAGAAACTTTGTACTTTTCTACATAGTGATTCACCATGACTCTCAAAACACTACACTGTCCATCGGTGCAGGGTCAAGGCAAGAGACCGAAACGACACCAGCTTTCATAAGAGGGTATAGAATTGTTGATTAGGTACTGGAAAATTGAAAAGCTAGAACAGGCACCTAATAGCTAACAATAGAGACTTGAAGGAGGCGCCCTATGGAGTTAGGACTCAGATCTCCGAGGAGAGGTGCTGGTCAGTTGGTGTGGATGTCTATGCCATTGGTGATGTCTTTGAGGCTCCCTCGGTAGCTGTGGTTGACTGTGGCCATGGAATTGGCTCTGGCTGATGGCATCGAAGAGAACTGCACGTTGCCTGGTCCTATCCCCTCTTCTCCATCAGTGGTGTGTTTGAGCCCATTGTTACAGCTGCCGCGTCCATTCGCCTCCTGGCAGATTCCCTTCACTTTCATGATCCTCCGCTTAGTCCATCATGACCTTTACCAGTGACTGGGCTTGCCTAATAATGTGCCCCACGTAAGTGAGCTCACGTCCCCCCATCCTAGTGTCTAAGGAGCATTCTGGTTGTATTTCTTCTAAGACAGATGTGCTTCTCCTTCGGGCAGCCCAGCGCATGGTCAATGTTCTTCACCAGCACCAGGACCTCCCTCAAATGGCCCCTCCTCGCCAGTCAGATGGCCACCTGTCAAAGGAGAAATGTTTAGCCCCCGATGGCAGCCTCTCCGTGGCAAGTGTGGAAGAGTCTGAAGTCAAGAAATGAGAGCTTAGCATCATGCAGGCCTACTCGGTCTGAAGAGCATTTGAGTTCTCTCTGTGTGGCGTTTCTAACACAGCTCTTTCACCCCCCATGGGGATTTCAGTTGACTTTCATTAATGGCGCCTACTAAATAAAGCATTTGAAAGGAAAAGTGATTCGCAAGAGGTACAATAAAGATCTCATGCCCTGCAGAGAAGTGTTTTCAACGTTATACTTGGCAGTCAAAGTAGAGCACATTTTACGTTATGATTTATTAGACACTGACTTCAACCAAAGAACACCACCCACACCCACGGCCTTCACGTAAGTGCTGACTCACAGTGACCCTCTTGGGCAGAGTTGAATGGTCTCGTATGCTTTCCAAGGCAATGCTTTTTATGGAAGAAAACGACCGCATCTTTCTTTCTCAAGGGGGCTGGTGGGTACCAATTCCCAACTTCTCCACGAGCAGTCCAGTACTGAGGACATGTACTGGCATTACTGGGAACGCTTTTTCACGAAGCCATCTTTGGCTTTACTACACACTCTGATATTTTTTATTCTGTTTCATTTATAAGCCTGGCAGCAACAATTGATTTTATGAGTTATTGATAGGTCACAATACACCGAAAACCCACTGATTTAGAGGAAGGGGAGATCCAAATGTATGTAATAGCTGTAGGGGGGCTTCTTTTCCGTATCAGAGTTCTTTTCCCATATTTTATTTAACCCTTCAAACAATCCTATGAAGCAGGTAACTGGCAACCAACTGCTGTTGAATTTATCCTAATTCCTGTGACCCTGGGGACCCTGAGGGTGTAGTGGTTACACATAGGGCTGCTAACTGTAAGGTCTGAGGTTGGAACCCACCAGCTGCTCTGAGGGAGAAAGACGAGGCTGTCACAGTCACAGGGGCGGTTCTACCCTGTCCTGTAGGGTCGTTGGGAGTCAGCATCGACTTGATGGCAGTGAGCCTGGGTCTTTCTTTGCCATGGTGATGCTGACTAACGGCGACTCCATGGGTGTCAGAGTAGAACCGTGTTCTATAGAGTCTTTGTTTTGAAAATTTTATTGTGCTTTGGGTAAAAGTGTACAGAGCAAACTAGTCTTCCATTCAACAATTTATCCACATTTTGCGTCTCGACCCTGGTCACGATGCACTCAGTGTAAGAGTGCTCTTCACCCGAGGGTCTTCATATCCGTTTGTTCTTTTTCCTGTCTCTTCCTGCCTCCAGAGCTTTGTTTGGGGACACATGCTGCCCCAGCGCTGCCCTTTAGGTCTGTTAAGCTTGGTGGTTCCAGAAGTCCGTCCCTCCCTGGCGTGATTGTTCACCCTCTAGGTGCACCTATTGGCCCACTGAAAGGTGATCCCTAGGGGTGAATTTGGCTCCAGGCTAGAAGGATGTCTCAGCACCCTGGCCTCAGGGGTTCCCCCAGTCTCTCTCAGGCCAGTCTCATCTTTTTAATTCTTTTGAATTTTGTTCTACCTTCCCCCAGGCTCCAAGAGTTTTCCATCGCCGAGTTTTTTGTTTTCTGCTTTTTAAGAAGACAGACCTTTCTTTGGAGGCTACATCTGTGTGGACGTGAACCCTTTGATGAGCGACCTGGCACGCTGACCATTTGCCCCACTCGGGGATGCCATCAGGAGGGGGACCCTTTGGTAGATCTTTAGTGGACACACAGTCATTTGGTGCCGTTTAGAAGGGGGATGGACAGGAATGCAGAGCCCCAAGGGGAAGTCAATCTCTGCCTTCCTCGGAGCACTGCGGTCTGAGGAGGGAGAGTTGCGCCTAGATCGAAAACCAATTTCTGATCGGCAAGACAAACAACGGGCGGCCCAGTGCTCACTGCTCACAGCTCTGTCAGGACACACTTCCTCCTCGCGGTACCATCTGGGCCACAACCGTGGTGCACAGGCAATTGTGTCGCCACGAGTACTGCTTGCACCCGTGCGGCAAACACCAATTATGATGGTGATTTTTGCATCAACCTTGGAAGCAGGAGTATAAACTATGAGTTCGCCCTAATGTCCATTTCAAGCTCTCCTTTAATCTGGTACCCCCTCTCCTCCGATTTTTAATTAGGCAAAATGCCACTGAGAACACAGACTACATTTCCCAGCCGTCTGTGCGGCGGGTGTCTTTCCTGGGGCCGGGCTGGCTCAGGAGATTTTAGCAGGAGTCGTGCTTGTTTCTGACCCGGGTTCGGTTCTGTTGAACATGGGCTTGCTGTGAGTGGGAGCAGGCTGGACAGCACCGACCAACGACAATGGCTGTGAAGAGAGGGAGCTGCCAATGTAGCAGCTGGAAACAGCACAGTTGTTATCTCACAGTTTCCCTAGGTCAAAGGTCTGGGTTGGCTTGGCTGGTTTCTCTGTCCTGGGTTTCATGAAGTCAGAGTGAAGTTGCCAGCCGGCTGGGCTCCGAGGCTCCCCTCTTGCTGCCTGGATCACTCGGGGCGGGGGTTGGGGGGGCGGTTGGCGGGATCCAGCTTCTTGAGGGTGGAGAGGTAAGGCCTCTGCTTTCCTGTGGACTGTTTTGTGCTTGCTAAGACCTGGACTCTGACTCTCTCTCTCTCCCCCTCTCTCATACACACACACACACACACATGCACGCACGCACGTACTCCTTGCCCATACACCCCAGACCCAGCTGCAGCTCCTTAATTGTTCCCTATGCTCAGAACTTCTCTCCAGCCTTTCCTTCTGCCGAATCTCTCTGGCTCCACCTAAGGTCAGTCCCCCCCTTTCTGGGATTCTGCTGAGCCCCAAAGGATCATCTCTTAATTCTGTGGCCCCTAACCTCACTCTAGGAGCCCTGGTGGTGAAGTGTTTGCGGTTTGGGCTGCTACCCTCAAGGTCAGCAGTTCCAAACCACCAGCTGCTCCGTGGGAGAAAGACCCCCAACTCTGGAGGTGTGGTGGGTTAGGAGTGAGGCTGCTAACCCCCACGTTGGAAGTTCAAGCCTCTCTGATGGATAAACATGAGACTGTCTGCTTCGTAACAGCTTCAGAAACCTACAGGGCAGCTCTACTCTGTCCTATAGGGTCACTATGAGTTTAAATCAGTCGTTGTCAGTGTTAACAAATGAACTTCAGCTACGAGGAGCCATGGTGGCACTGTGGGTTAGGCATTGGGCTGCTGATAATTGCTAAGGTCAGCAGTTCAAACCCACCAGCCTCTCCATGGGGAGAAAATGCGGTGGTCAGCACTGGTAGAGACGGATCACTAGGGAAACCCTAGTGGTGGCTGTAGGAATTGGAATCCGATGGTCTACTGGCCTGAGCGACGATGGCAGATGCGAGGCTGGCCTAGGGGAATCTACACCCAGCAGGTCAGTGCCCAGAAGCCAGCGGGGACAGTGTGTCCTGCGTCTGTCTACAGGAGTGGCTGTGACACAAAGTGAAGTGTCCTTGGAAACATCGTCCTCTCTGCCCAGGCAGCTTCCCAGCCTCACCTCCTGCTCCCGGGAAGTCATAACAAACTCCATTCCTGGGACAAGCTAGAAACAGATCCCCCAATTCGTCACTGGCGCCCTTTTTCTAAAAGCCTCCTGGATGTCCAGGAAGGAGGTCCCTCCTGAGAGTACTACGGGGCTCCAAAACCTTAGGGGGAAAATGGAACTAGGTGATAACGACATTTCTCCACCCACTTTCTGAAGCCCCCAGGGACACGGGATTTGCCGTGGGGCCAGTAAAAGGGGTGCTGCCCCGAGTGGGGTCTGCTGATGTTGTCACTCAGGGACCATGCAATATGGCCACCGCCTGGAGAGGGCCTACTGCTCTCAGCTGTGGGAGGGCAAAGGACACGTGTCCCGTGGGTGTCACAGCTGTGGCCTCCCAGGGGCCCTGCTGAGTGTGTTCTGTCCATGCTAACAGGACAAGAAGGGTGGCTCCCTCAGCTCCGGGCCGTTGTAAAGGACTCCTGACCCGCCCCCCACGCCCCACGTGCACTGTTTACTTCCATCCCCGTACCTGCCCCTGCTAGCATCAGGAGGGGTGGGGTGCTGCCTCGTTTGATGAGCAAGGAGGCTCAAAGCACTGAATCATCTGCCCGCATCCAGAAGGGCAGGAAGCAGCAGACAAGAAGCCCCAGCAAAGCCTTCCTCTGTCGTAGTTGGCCGGCTCCTTCCTCTTCTGGGTGGGCCCAAGGCAGAAGGCAGCGGGAAGCAAGACCTGTGGTTCTTCACAGTCTCTGTGTGCCCCTCTGGAAGGGTCCGCCCACCCAGAGGGGCAGGAGTCTGCCCTACTTCACGTACCGTCCTTCAACGAGAGAAAAACACTGCATATTGTTGATGTAACAAAGCCAACTTGTGTCTGAACTTGCTTTTTCCCTTTCCTTTTCAATTCTTAGAAATAACTTTGTATTTGTATTGGGTTTCTAGGAGCTTTGAAAGCAGAAATAGTCCCATGTATGCATGGTGGACGGGTTACACATTGGGCTTCCAGCCTCAAGGTCAGTAGTTCTAAACCACCAGCCACTCCGAATGAGCAAGACTTGGATTTCCACTCCCGTAAAGAGTTACAGTCTCAGAAGCTCCCAGAGGCAGTTGTGTTCTGCCTTGTACGGACTCTGTGAGTCAGAATGGACTCGGTGGCCCTGAGTTTGGTGTGGTCACTATGCTCCTCTGTGTCTTGACTCGTGGCCACGCCATGTGGCTCACACGATAGGCTGCTACCTGCAAGGTCAACAGTTCAAACCCACTCGTTGGTCGAAGGAGAAGGTTGCCGGCTTCCACAAAGATTCGATAGCTTTGAGAATCCAAAGCCGGCATCCAGCCCTGTTCGATGGGGTCGCTATGAGCTGGAATCAACTTGACAGCAGTGAATTTTTTTTTTTAAGTAGTTTGGCTCTCTAGGGTTTTATTTAGGAGCGCTGGTGGTGTGGGGGTTACACGTTGGGCTGCTAACTGAAAGGTCCCCAGTTCAAAATCACCAGCCACTCCTACGGAGAACGATGAGGCTTTCTACTGCCAGAGAGTTACAATCTCAGAAACGCCCAGAGGCTGTTCGACCCTGTCCTGTAGGGTGGCCGAGTTGAAACTGACCAGATGGCAGTGAGTTTGGTTCTTTGGTTTTTGGAGGGTTTGCTTGAGGGTCACCATCTTTACAGGAGCAGATTTCTAGATCTTTCTCCTGTGGAGGAGCTGGTGGATTCAAATAGCCGACCTTTCTCATTCCTAAACTCATGCCAAACTCACTGCCATCAAGTCTATGCCAACTCATAGAACAGGCTAGACCTGCCCCTGTGGGTTCCTGAGACTAACTCTTTACAGGAGTAGAAAGCCTCCTCTTTCTCCTGTGGAGTGGCTGATGGTTTCGAACTGCAGGTCTTGCAGTAAGCAGTCCAGAACATAACCCACTATGTCGTTTGGATAGTGACCACCAAATGGTCAACCACTGGGCCACCGAGGCTGAAGAAGAAGTGATTTTGTCAGAATCACACCCCTTTGGAAATCCAGTGAATTGAGAACTCCGGAAAATGGAGAGAATTTATTTAAACGGTATAAATGACCCACGGGGTGGAGGGGGGGGACACTGTGGAGTTTTCCCTTCCAGCGGGCACCCCATGTATTCCAGCAAGCTCGTGCAAGCTCCACGACATGAGTATCTCAGAAGCACGCCGCTGCAGTGGCTGCGTGGAGCATTTGCTCTGTGTCTGGAGAAGGGGTTCCAGCCGGCCACCGTGAAGTTGGATGATAAAACATTACATCAGGGGAGGGCGGTCTCTGGTTTCAAAAGCCCTGGCATTGGGTCTATGGAGCAAAGAGGAGGTTTTCCAAACAATTTTATGGGGGGGGGGGGGGGAGGGAAAGAGCATAGATTTTGATGACATTCAGCGTGTCTCAGATGTCAGGAGAGCATGCTCACTTCACGTGGGAAGTGGGCGCAGACGGGTCACCACAGTGCAGCCCAAGCGATCCGCACCGGCCAGTCATTCCCACTCTTTAAGCAGCCACTTGCTAATGTCGGCAGAGCTTGACCTCAGCTTCCTCACCAAGGCGTCGCAGGGCCCTTTCCTCTCAGCAAGCGGTGCCCCTGCTGGGTGGTTGTCAGCTGCTCTGCTTCATGGGGAGCCCAGGCACAAGGAAACCAGATGCTGCCTGCTTCCAAGCCGCCCCCGCCTCCTCCTGTGCTCCCTGGGTCACCTGCATCCCTCCCAACCCAGGGCTCTCATCTTCCCTCCCGCCATGGGACCACGTTCCCTTGTGGTCCAACTGGCTTGTCTTCCTAGTCCGTCTACGTCTGGAAGCGCTGTTGGAGCCTGTTCACCATGGGGAGACCCTGCAGTGTAGGAAATGCTGGTGATGTAGCTTCCGGCGTGGCAGCAACACGCAGACCGTCACAGTAGACAAACTGACAGACAGGTCAAGCTGTGTATAAATCAAACAGACCATGAACCCCACTGCTGTTGAATAGATTGTGACCCAATGCTCCCCTGTACCAAACAAAACTCACTGCCATCAAGTAATTTCTGACTCACCGTGACCTTGTGGGACAGGGTAGAACTGGACTTTAACTCTGTGCAGGAGGAGAAACCTCCTCTTTCTCCCGCAGAGTGGCCGGTGGATTCAAACTGCTGACCCTGCAGTTGACAGCCCAACGTGTCACCACTGTCCCACCACCAAGGCTCCTGACGCTGTGCCCAGGCAGGAGCAAGTCCCTGTAGGCAGGCAACTAACAGGTGGGTCACTCTCAGCTGCTTTGTAGGGAAGCTTTGATTCCATGCCAACCCCAGACTTCCCTCTTCCGATTCTCCTAACCATATGACTTCCAGAAAGACTGTGGGGGAAGCAGTGGGAATCGTGAGTCGTCAGATGTGTGTCAGGCTGGTTCCCCAGAGACGCCAAGTCATGTGTGTTTCTATAGAGAGATTTATGCCAGGAAATGGCTCATGCGGTTGTACAAGAGGTAAGGAGTCTAGTTCAAGCCCGTGGATCAGGTGTCAGCTGGAGGCTTCTCCTGAGCCCCTATTGCTGCAAGAATCTCGAGAAGACCACAGGCTGGTGGATGCAGAGCTGAATGGATCCTACCTCAGTGGAATGAGTCCAAAGTTGGCAGACCGCTGAGCGCTCCTGGGATCAGCAGGTGATTTAACAAGAAGGTAACGAACCACAGGCAGGAGGCTGATCCAGCAGTGGGAAAGAGCTCACCTCCACACACAGTCAGTCTATGCTAATAGGCCACACCCTGAAGGAGCCCTCCCTCCACTGCATCAAGGCTGTGACCAGATGAAGAAGGTCTCTTCTCCCCACGATGAGCTCTGTCCTGGAAGAAGGACAGCCAAAATGCTTCTTAGAGACAAGGATGGCAAAACTTCATCTCACATACTTTGCACATGTCAGAAGGGACCAGTCCCTGGAGAAGGACACCAGGCTTAGTAAATTAGGCATCACTAGACAGGAGGGCCCTCAAGGAGATGGATGGACACAGTCGCTGCATTGATGGGCTTGAACAGACGAACAATTGTGAGGATGGAGCGGAACTGGGCAGCGTTTTGTCCTTTCGTGCACAGGGCTGCTATGGGTCAGAACGGACTGGACAGCACCTAACAACAACAACAACAACATTCTCCCTGCAACCGCTCGGCTGCTTCACGAAGATCCCACCATGGAGTTGACCACACTGTCTTTAATAGAGTCTATTAGATCACGATTACGGGATGGAGAAGCCCAGCCCACCCAGCTTGACAAGAAATCTGACTACCACCGTTTGTGAAATGTGACATCCTCAATGAAAACATGCCAAAGTCCTCACCGTCCTTTCAGCGATCAGTGAGCTGCTACCGAAGTTCCAGCCAACCTGTGTTCTTTTCTTCTAAATATAAGCCCTGTGAGACGTGTCTGCGAGTCAGTGACCTGCATGGGTCATTTTCAGCAGCAGCAATCTCGGCAGACACCTGGGAGGTGGCTGTGCTGAGGGACAGAGAGAACGCATGATCACGGAACAAAAACCGTTTTTAAACTTTTATTTTAAAAAGCATTTTATTGGGTGCTCTTCTAGCTCCGGTAACATTCCACGCATCGATTGTGTCAAGCCATTTCTACTTGTTGGGAACTGGGTGACGGGTCGGGTCAGCGTTCCGCGTGACAATCCAGACACATTTTGTTTGCCCCCTTCGCTGCAGTGCTCTCCAGGGAGCCTCCTTACTGCACTGAGGATGGTGGACTTTCCCTACGAACTGTTTGAAGCCCCCTTCGTACAAGCGGGTCCCTGCTCCGTGAGTACACGCTGGCCCACAGTCACCACTGCAGCCAACATGCAAGACAAAACCCAAGATCCACAGAGAGGGACTCCCATGAGGACACAGACCACACGGACCCCACCTGGGGGTGGACGGAGAATGAAATAGGGATGTAGATAATAAAAGGAGTATTTCTGTTATTTTGAAAACAACACTTGTTTTATTGTGAATTAGGGGGGGAATTTACATTTCAGGTCATCCAGCCACCACGGCCCACACACACCACCTCTTCCTCTTCAAAGTTTTACCCTTTAGTATGTAAACAACCTTTCTCTTTAGATGCGTTTCCCTGTCATCACAGTGTCCCGAAATGTTGAAGTGTTTCTCTGTAGAAGAGCGACTCCTCTTGCTAAGCATAATGTTCTCTGGTTTTGTCCACTGTCTTGTTTTGTTCGGCAGAATCATCAGTGGTCGTTGTTGTTTTTTAATTCACACATGATATCCCACTGTGTGAACGTCCCAGAGTTTGCTTTTAAGTCCTCTGCACTCTGGGTTTTGGTTTTGGGTGGTTTCCATCTTTCCAGTGTTGTAGAAATTGCGGCGTTAAACATCGGTGTGCATATGTCTGTTCGAATTCAACAGCATATCAAATCTCCTAATAGTTTGCCTGCTCCTTCTGTCCCTCCCTTCTCCCTTGGAGGGGTGGGGTTTCACCAATCAGAAACGACAGGACATTGCTTAGAAAGTCTTTGAAGAAGTGGACTCGGACCCTAGACAAGTGGGTGATCCTGCTGGAATGGGGGCGTCCCAGGGGGCCTGCAAAAGCAAAAACCCACACTTCACCCCGGCTGTCCTTACAAACGTCCTTCAAATGAGAGGGAGTGGGGAGGGCTGAGTCATTCCCCCCAGGGGTGGGGTGGGGAACAATGGGCAAAAGGCAGAACAGGTTTGGAGCAAAGCCAGAGCCCATTGTGGGTGGGTTCCCGACGGGGAGGACCCCTGTGTGTGCGACTGTACAGGAGGATGCCCTGAGTATCTCCCGAGGTGCTTCTGCAACTCTGCCCTTAGTAGTTTAGCTGACTTAGCGGCTGAGTCACCCCGGAACTCCACTGGTGGTGGGTGGGTGAAGGGAGGGAGAAGAATGAGGAAAGGAGGGAGAGGAGAAGGGGAGGAGGGAAGAAGAGGGTGGGCAGGCGGGTGGTGGAAGCTCAGGAGAGCAGGCAGAAGCCTGGGCCAGCCTTGGTCGGCTCTCAGGTATCTAGCCTGGGGCACCAGTGCGCTTGGAAAGGGGGGCTTCTCCGGCTTGGCTCCAGCTGGGAGGGCCTGGTAGTGTGGGGTGTGGGTGGAGGCGGGCCTGGGGGTGCTGGGTGAGGAGAGCCTAGTCTCCTGGCTGAGCAGGTGAGCTGGACGCAGGAAATGGCGTGGTTACCCCAGTTAGCTCTCCCACCGCACTGGGACCGCTGGTCAGAGATCCTTCCTGCTCCCCGGGCTCTGGTTATTGTGCGCTAGCAGAGGGCATCTGGGCCTGGGCTCCACAGCTGCCTTCGCAGCGAAAGACCCTTCCCTCAGAGGCCTGCCCCCTGGGGGCAGCCCTTGCCCCGTCTCGGGGCAGGTGGGTGCTGTTTGCCAGCTCCCAGGTTGCTCGCTCAGGCTGTGGGCTGTCGTGTGGGTGAGGGGGACCGTGCCCAGTCGAGTTGGAGGCCTGGCCCAGATAACCCTGCCAGAGGCTTTCTCGGACCGGACCGAGGTCCGCCTCAAAGGAGCTCCTTGCTCTTCGCAGTTCGGAGCCCATGTGGTCAGCGGATTTCCAATCTGTGGGTCCCTCTGCCAGGGCAGCTCAGGACACCCCCACCAATGCCCCCTCCAATGCCCCCAAACCTCTCAAATCCCCATTACCATCCACATAGACAGCGAGGGTTGGAATTTAAGCCTATGAAGGAAGAGGATGCTCCGAGGCTCCCTCCCGTCTCCATCGAAGCGCAAAGTCTCCGCGGGCACCCAGTGGCCCTTTCTGACTCGTGGCAGCCCTGAGAGAGTGGAGCTGGTGCTGGCCCTCAGCCGGCAGGGGCTTGGAGCCGCCTCTCGCCAGCCCTGGGAGCTGCCAGCCCTGGGACCCGCACAGAGAAGTCGCAGCTCTTGGCGGCGGCGGTGGGGCAGCAAGCATGCTCAACTGTGCTCGACTGGGGATCGGAGCCTTGGAGAAATGGCGTGTGGTTCCTCAAACCTTCCTGGCTTCTGGGGACCAAGACACTGGAGCTTCGGGACCAGTCTCCAGCCCTCCAGTGACTAGGTGACTGACTCTCTGGCAAACCTCCCCCTCCCTCCAACCTGCCCCTGGGCGGCATCAGCCTCTGTTGTATTCTCTGTCCCCAGTAGCCAAGGTTGCTGGTGTCTTGGAAGTATTTTCTAGGAAGGATAGCAAACCCAGGGTCCCTTCAGTGGAGACCAGTGGTTGTAGGGGGAGGCTTAGAAAAGTTCCTGGGGGGGGGGGAATCTCATTTTCTATTTATTCAATTTTTTTCTCCAAGTTTTTCAAGGTTTCTCACAGGAACAGGAGCGGAGCCACCAGCAGCAGCAGAAGCAGCCACCTCCCAGCCCTTGGGGACAATTCTACGGGGTCACCCAACCCAAGAGCTCCTTTCTGCACTGCAAGTTTATGGTATTTGTGGTTGGGGACGGGACCCAGCAAGGGCTGTGCAGTGTTTTATGCTGTTGTATAGGGGGATGGGAGTAGCTATGAACTAGAACCTCACCACAGACATCATTGTGGGCAATTTTCTAGAGAAGGATTAAGCCACTTAACATGGATTATTAATATTAATTATTTTGATCTCAGCATTTGTAACCACTCTCTTGGGATGGTAATCATTCTCACTTGATGGGTGAGGAAGCCAGGTACATTTTCATCAGGACCGGGCACCAATATTTGAGGGACCCAGCACTCAAAGCCAGATCTGATAGACCCCCAGAGCCCAGGAGACTGAGAAGAGGCAGCAGGGGCAGATAGGGAACCACTTTCCTGGGAATTCTCTTGTTGATAAGGGAAAAAAAAGCCTCATGAAAATCAAATGTAAAAAAAGACCTTCATCTTCGGTTCATTGAAATGCAATGGAGAGCACTGTCTTTGTAGACTATGTCCCCCTGAGACTCTGGCCCTGGGTCCGGCGACCCATTCCCTCAAGGTGCTTGGTCATATCTGAGACGTGTTAGTAAGCTTGCCCTCTCTCTGTAAGCTTCACCACATGGATGGATATTGGTAGCAAAAGTCTGTATCAACACCCTTTATGGAACATATATATATTCATAAGCACACCCCACCCCACGCTGCCTGCATGTAATTTTCATGCATCTAATAATACTCTCAGGAGGACCTGAGAGCAAATTTCCCTGGACAACGAAAGGAACACCTTGTCTCTCTCTGTACACAAGAAAGTAAAAGCAGAAGAGAGCCGTGGGAGCAAGTCTATGACCCATGGAGGCAGACGCGCTCAGTGTTGGGCTGCAAACCACAAGGCCCGCAGGCGCTTCAAACCCACCAGCCCCATAAACATTTAGTCAGCTTCCATGCGGGTTTAGTCTGGGAAACTCTCAGGGGCAGGCAGTGGGACACTGTCCTGGAGAGTAGTGATGAGTCAGGGTCAACAGGACAGCTGTGGGTTTGGTTTGGGGAGCGTGTCCACAGCCCGGAAAGCGCTCCGAGGGTACCGGCTAACATACTGCCTGGGAAGCTGAAGGCTCCGGAGAGATCCTAACCCAAGACACTGCTTGGAGGGTGAAAACCCATCAAAAGGAAGGAATACTAACTTCAGAAGCCAAGGAAAACAGCCTACCTTGGAGACTGGAAGAGGAAAGAGGAAGCCAGTCCACTGGTTCCAGTCGTCAGAGCTGCCACTACCGGCCAATTGGCAGCTCTCAGCTTGCTGCCTCCTCCCCCTGCAGGACTAGCTTGAGGGCCACTAAGAAGTGTGAACACTTCCTGGTGATAGAGAACCAAAGAGACTCCTCTAGAGATGTGACCTTTCCATTTAAAGAAAAGAAAAATAAAAGGGAAAAGCCCCACCCTATCCCTACCCTGCACGGTGTTTCCTAAACCTCGCAGTGACACTGCAGCAGCAGCAGCAGCGATGGATGTAGAAGTCAGTTCTTTAAAAAAAAAAAAAGGGAAAAGGAAATCCCAAGCAGCTGGAAATTTGAAACAAAACCAGTGGGATCCACTTATATCTCTTTCCACATCATGATGTTTATTAAGCATTTTCCACACAACATCACACCCAAACACAAACAAGGCTGCGGAACGGCCAGACCGTTCCTAGAGAGCTGCTAAGAAACGTTTAAAGTTTTAAAATAAAATAATGCCAAGCTGGTTTCCACACTCTCCTAACCATGGCCAACCACAGAGCCTGTCCTCAAACTTTCCAAATTTCATCTAAATTCCTAAAACTATCTAAAGACGTTCGGAACAGGTTGGCTGGGTGAACGGATGTTCGTTCCCAGGTGTGCTCTGCTCTGTTCTACCTGCCTGCTGGAGACCGGCAACTGAAACCACACTGGAACTGGAGGCACCAAATATCTTCCGACTTCAGGGCTCCACAGAGCCTCCCCTGTCCAACGGAGGCCCCTGGGCACCCAACCAACTCTGCAGCCTGGAACCTTCTTCATCCTGCACGGGCTGGACTGTGTTGGCCCAGTTGAGGAAGTTTGAAACAGAGGCCGATGAGCAGGAGAGAAGAAGGGCAGGAGGGACCAGAGGGGAGGGGAAGGAGAAATTATTATAGGGAGGGGGGCAGAGATTTTACCAGCTCTTTGAAACCAGGTGCCCCTTTCAGTTCCCTTCCAAAGCTAAACGGAGCCGGCGTGAGGATGGATTTTTCCAGGGCAGCTTGGCCCAGCCCCGCTTGCCTGCTCTGGATACAGGCCATGGGGATGGGGCGTTCTGATGTGCTCTGTTTCCATCGTGGTTTGGGGGAAGTGGTCTTCTCTCAATGGCTTCCAGTGGTGGGTTGGGGTCGCAGGGTTGGAGGCTGGGGGCGGCGAGCTCAGCAGGAGCAAACCTGGACAAGTCCACAACCTCACCAGCTAAGGCCAGCGGGTCTTTTGAAAACGCTCCTCCAGCCCGCCCGCGGGCCAGCGTGCACCTGGGAGCGCTCTTCCCTCCCCTCCAGGCTGGGCCCCGCAGCTCCTTCCCCACGGAGTGGCCAGGGTGGGTCGTCCGTAGTCGGGTCCTGGCTCCTGCCCGTCTGGCCACTGGACAGGGGCTCCCCGACGCCTCTCACCGGGCCTCCTGCGGCCGCCGCGCCACGCTGGAGGGCTGAGGGGACGGGCTGAGGCCGGGCGGCAGGCGGCCCTCCGGGGAGCCGGCGGGGACCGAGAGTGGCGCCGCGGCCCCGGGGGGCGGCGGTGGAGGCAGCGCCAGCAGCTCCTCGCCCGAGGTCACCGCGCAGTCCTGCTCGGGCTCTGCGCCCCCGCCGCCGGCCCCGGCCGCCGGCCCGCCGCGCTTCTTGTCCTCCTCCTTTTTCCACTTCATGCGGCGGTTCTGGAACCAGATTTTGATGTGTCTCTCAGTCAAGTTCAGCATGACAGCCAGCTCCACCCGGCGCGGCCGCGAGATGTACTTGTTGAATAAGAACTCCTTCTCCAGCTCCAGCAGCTGCGCGCGCGTGTAGGCCGTCCGTGTCCGCTTGTTCTCCTCCGGCTCCGCCGCGTAGGCGCCGCCTGCGGGCGACACAGCGCGTGAGAGTGGCTCCCGCGTCCCGGCCCATCGGTCTCACCCTGCCCGGCCCAACCCACTCAGCGCCCGGCCCAAGGAGCTGGGGCTCACGGGCCTCCGGGTCAATCAGCCCCGCGAGCAAGCGCGCTTTGCGGGGAGGCCAACGTGTTGGGCCATTTCCGGGAGCCAGCCACTGTCTCCTAGCGAGTGGCTATTGAATGAGTCCACTTAACCTTGGCCTTGGTGCTGATGGAAAGGAACACACGAACCTCTGAAATGATATTACCAAAACTACAACAAAAACCCTTTCATCGCCTGCTTGGTGGTTCAACCCCACCCGTTGCTCTGCTGAGAAAGCCGTGGTTATCCTGTGCCTGTAAAGACTGGCCGCCTGGGAAACCCTTAGACCAGACTTAAAAAACAACAGTAAACCAAACCAAACAAAAAAACCCGAAGCAACTTTTTTTCCTGATAATGTCTGCATTAAGAACGCATTTTGCATCAGGACCCGGTTCCTGCGGACATAACAAAAATGCTGGTCGGTCCAGCACACACAGCCAGCCTCCCCCAAGCATAATGCCTGAGCTCCTCTGATGTCTGACTACTTCCTTGAGAAAGCAACAACAAAGACAACATGCCGGGTTGATTTGTAAGGCACACCTGGGTGCCGGCTGCAGTGTGAATGCCTCACTTAGACAAGGGGTGACCATTATATCTATCCTCTCTCTCCTTGGTTTAGTTTTGGAATCATCTCCATTGCGAGAGTCCATAAAGTACATTGCCAATCACACTGTCTTTTAACCTTGGTCTGTTCCCCAGGAAAGGTCTAATTTCCTGGAATCTGGAAGCTGAGACACAGAGGGAGAGGGAGCAGGAGCCTCGGGGCAGCCAGCCACAGACCCAAGAACCCCACAGGTGGTTAGAAAATGTATTGTGAAGAAGGAGGGGTCTCAGTGGGTCTAGGATCAAAGCCTGCGCTCAGAGGAAGCCCGTAGGAGATCGGTGCCCCAGGCTTAGGGATCTCCTGAGCCGCACTGCACCCCCCCCCCACCTTTTCTGTTCTGTGCACCCGGGCTTTAGATGCTAGGGACGCCGGCCAGCAAGTTCCACTCAACCCCCAAGAAGAGGCTGCAGCTGGGACACACCTTTAGGGGGCTGCTGTCACTCCCAGAGAAGCCACACCCCTGCCCCATTGGAAGGCAATGTGGGTAGGTGGGCTGGGCAGGGGCAATAATCTCCCAGACTTTCTCAGCCCAAGGGGAGGGCCAGGGCTGAGTCAGGCCTTCTGGGTTGAAAGAGAAATGCATGTGCCTACAGGGACACTTTTAATGGTCCTCCACAGTCCTTACAGACCCACGCACACACTGTCAGGCCTCCCTTGCTGGGCTAAGGGTCTAGTGACTGCTAAGGACACAGAGGCTGCACAGAGCCCACTACCCCACTGGTTGGGAGCCAGGATGGAGGCATAGGGCTGGGAAGACAGACACAAAAGGGGGAGCCTGGCTCTTAGCTGGGCTGCAGGCTAGGGGGGTGGGGTTGTGGATGGAGACCGTTAGCGTAGGTTTGAAGCACCCCATTGGTATTAGCAGCCCCACTGTGGATGAATAATACATTTCTTGTCCGGGACCCTTAGACCACTTGGATTGCTTTTTCTGGGGCCTGGGACTCCCAGAGGAGCTGTCTGGTTGATCGATTCTACAACTTAAACTCACTGCAAGGTTCCCCTAGGTGCACTCTCAGGGCAGAGGACCAAGGGGGAGTCAGAGGGCCACAGTCAAGAGGTCTCCAACCTTTCCAGCCTGGGGCCACCCTGCCAGCGTCCTAGGTCCACCTCCCCCCCAAAGGGACAGTCCTTTGGGGGTGTTGGCAGGGAAGTTACCCACTCAGGAGGCCTCTTCTGGGGCCTGCCTTTTGCACCTTAGGCCGGGGGTGGGAGGGGGTGCGGTAACTGCGGGCCTCGAAGCGAGCCTTGCAGTTCCCGGGTTGGAATAGGGACTCACACAGCTGATGGGACGCCTTCCTAGGCAAGCAAGGCCTGCGCCTGCCGTAAAAAATAGCAGTCCCGGAAGAGGCGTCGCAGGCGGGCGAAGCCCGGGCTTGGGTTGAGCCGGCAGCGACGCCAGGGCCAGGGGCACCCCTCCAGGGACACCCTCCAGCGGCTTTCGCGGGCCCTGGTAGGAAGGAGCTCGAACTCTACTGTTTGCAATGCAGGCGGAACCAGAAGCGGCCGCGGCGGCGCGGAAGCGATAACATTGTGTGGCCGCGGCGGCAGCACAGCCCGCGCCGGCACCCATCGGTGGCTGCAGCCGGGAAGGCGGTTCTGCGCAGGCATCTGGGCCGAGGTGCGAGGAGCAGCCGCCGGGCCACCGGGCTGGGCCAAAGCTCGCCTGCTCCTCGGCGGAGCGCAGGCCGGCCCGGGGCTTTGTCTGGACCCCAGCCTTAAGCCAGGCCTCCCAGAGCCCCCACCAGGCCCGGTTTAGCTCACCAGGCGGCCCCGAAACGGTCCTAGGCGCCAGCGGGATCTGCTCTCACAAAGCCCCTCTGGAGAGCCCGGGGTTGGGGGTATCCCGATTTGAGGAGGGTCCAGCGGTTGGCGTCAGGAGCTAGGAGGCCCCGGGGTGGAGAGGGGCATGGTGGTCGTGCCGGGAAGGAGGAGCGTTGGACGGACAGACGTCCCACAGGGTCCAGAGACGCCCGCGAAGGAGACCAGTCTCCTCCGCCGCGTCCTGGCCGGGCACTCGCGCAGGTCGGGGATGGGGAAGCGGAGCGGACCCCCGGGATCGTCCGCAGGTGGGTGCGCCTAAAGGATGAGGGGCGGCCTTACCTGCCCACTGGCCTTTCCACGTGTGCGCCTTTGTGGTCTTCATCCACGGGAAGGGCAGCTGGCCGCGGCCCGGCTCCTCTTCGAAGGGCAAGGCGGGCGGCGGGGCGAGCGCCAGCGGCGCCGGGAGGTGGTGCAGCAGCGCAGTGGCCGGCGAGTCGGCCAGCGGGGGCACCTCGAACGGGGAGATGTCCGGGGGGCTGCCCTGCTCCAGCGCGCCCAGGGCGCCGGCGAAGGGCGGCGGCGGCGGCGGGGGCTGGCGGCCCATGTACAGACAGGCGGGCGGGCTGGCGCGGCACTCGGGCACCGGGCCGCGCTGGAAGGCGCACGGGTCCTTGTAAAGCGGCGGGGCCGCGTAGTAGGGTTCCTCGCCGTTCATGGCCGCGGTGGGCTGGGGACCAGGCAGCTGGAGCCGGGGACTGGGCGCGGCGCGGCGCTCCCGTTCCCGCCGCCACACTGCTGGCTTTGACAGCTCGGGTAGGCGCTCAGTGGGGATCCCCAGGCCCGACCGGCGCGCCATAGGCTCTGCCGCGCCCCACGTGGCATCGCCCGGGGCCACAATTGGCCGGCCGACGGCCTTAAGAAGCGACGCCCAGGGACCTGTGAACACCTGCATTTGTTCCCACTTCCTCCCGCGGCCGCCGGTGCGCCCAATTGACAGCTAGTCAAGTATGGGGACAGATTTGCACCAGGCTGCAGGGGACTCTGTGTTCTGGTCGTTAGGTGCTACCAAGTGGGTTCCAACTCCTAGCAGACCCACAGTGAGAGAGTAGAACTGCTCCCTTTGGCTTTCCTAGGCTCTAGTCTAGTGTTCAGGGAAGCGCATCGCCAGGCCTTTTCTCCGGGGAACCGGTTCCAACCATTCAGCTTTCATTTTAACAGCTGGGTAATTTGTCGTTGAGCCTCCAGAGTTGCTTGATAAGGCCATTGGCTCATTAATATAAATTAATAAGTATACAAATGTTGAGGTAGCTGACTGAAAGCTGAAAAAATGGTTGGGGGACATTTAAAAAATCATTTTATTGGGGGCTCATACAACTCTTATCACCATCCATCCATTGTGTCAAGCACATTTGTACATTTGTTGCCATCATCATTCTCAAAACATTTGCTTTCTATTTGAGTCCTTGGTATCAGCTCCTCATTTCCCCCCTCCCTCCCGGCTCCCCTAGGGAGGGGCCTTTTTTTTAAAGCATCCCCAGTACAGCACTGCTCTAAATGGATCCCCTCGATGGCTGTGGGTTTCGGTTTGAGTCCCTAAGTTGGAAGCCATTGGTTCTTATTTTATTTATTGCAGCTCGCAACAACCACCAACTATCCGCACGAGAGCACAGAGGATAAATCCAGGAGGCCAAATTCGGCCTTGCACCCTTGGGGAGCTTCCGGAGGGGAATGGGGGAAGCTTCAGTAGTAGTCAGAGCGACTGACTGACCTCCTTTTCATCCCCAAGGGCATTTGATTCATTTTGCTTTTAAGAGATTGGCACTCATTTCGTCAACTCCGACCAGAGCTCCAGTCCCCAACGTGTAAGGAGGAGAGAAGTAGTGCAGGGGTGGGTCTTGTGCCCAGAAGGGGAAGAGGCCTGTGGTTGACTTAGCGTATCATGTCCTGTGGCAGCCCCCCCGCCCAGATATCAGGGGAGGGAAAGTACCCCTCCACCATGGGCCTGAAATAAGGCAGGCAGAAAGAAGGGGGTGTTTAGCAATGATATTTATCGCTGCATCACACAGGACAACTTCTTCCCTGCCCTCGCTTCAATCCTTTTGGTAACTTCCAGGGGGTCCCTGTCACTTCTCTGAACTAGCTGGCATAGAGGCCACCCCCCTTCCGGATGATAGTGGCACTCAACCCACCCATGGGGCTGGACAGGAACAACTCTGCCTTACCGTTTCTCTCTGGGGACCCTGCCAGCCTTTGACCCGGCCCAAGCGAAATGTGGGCATTTCCCCACCCCACCCCTGCCCTGGCCTGAGCGGGTTTGAAAACTCTCCATCTTTGTGGAAGGGGGAGTGTGGGTGTCTAGGAACCAAGCAAAAGATCACCGCTGAGTGTCCTGCTAGCAGTGTGACCAGCCCCAAGGTCACATGCCATCCCCAGGCCTGGATGCAGTGGGGTTTCATGCATTTTCTCCTACTGGAAATGCCCGAGTTGTCCACAGCCCCGCTTGAGACGCATTTCCCGCAGACTTTCTATTTCACAAACCAACAACAGCGAGAATGTGGTCTGATCCTATTCGGTGGGATGTCGTTCTCTCGGTGGGATGTCGCAGTCCCTGAGATCTGCGTATTCACTTTTCAAGGTGCGCTCAGGGCGCACAGAACGTAGGTCGCAGGGGGTTGGAAAAGCGCGTTCTGGGTCCCTAGGTTTGGCGTTGCCGCCCCGACTGGCTCTCAGAAGGGATGGAGGAGGGAAGCCCCCAGTGAGTGGAGGAGGTTTGGGGTGCTTTCTTCCAGGAAAGGGACCACCTGTAGCCCTAGGGACTCGGGGGAAGGAAGGGTCTGGAGAGCTGCACACCTAATCTTGGAGCCCGAGTCAATGAGCCCATTGTTGGCTGCAGCCCGGGACTCGCCGCTATCTTGTGGCCGCGAGTGGCCACATCGATCCGGAGGAGGGCGGCCCGGCCGCTGCGTGTTGACCCTCAGTGGTTATCGGCTGGGTAGCTGTGGGTTGACTTGACTACAAGGTTATGAATGGACCCCCTCCTTCCCCTGCCCCCTTGGGGTAACTCCGGCCTGGGTGCATCACCTCCCGCCCCGCCGCCCTCCCCAGCGGCTCCCACCTCTCTAGCCACCCCTGACCCAGAGGGTTTACTTAGCAATTCTCCTCTAATTGCCCATTTCTGTAAATTGGTCTCCATTTCAACGCTTCATTTGCTCCCATTTAATATTTTTGCTCAGCTTTGCAGAAGGAGCAGGGGCCACTCAGCAGAAAGCAAGGCTGCCTACCTGGATTTCTGCCCCCCCCCCCAAAAAAAAAAACAAAACCCAGGCGGAGTGGAGACCAGCAAACAGCACAGATGGAGAGACAGAAGGTAGGTGAGGCATTGGACTTTCACAAGGAGCGCTTGTCTGCTCACCGGAGTAAGAGGCCCGGACGGATGCAGTCCAGCCGGCATTTGTTATAGTTCTTATCATTCTTCTGAGGTTGGAAAGGTCTGTTAGAACTTTTGGATCGCTAATGATGGCCTATTCCCTGGATGATAGATGACACATCACAATATTCCATGGACAACCGGAAGAAGGGAGGAGGAGGAGGGACGATGTTCTGGCGTATTTAGCGCTTTCGCCACCGGAGAGGGCAGTCCCTGCGCTCCTTCAAGCGGAGGGCCTGAGAAAGAGAAGACCCTGTTTTGAGATGGATTGGTTCAGGAGGCAACTCAGACTGGGAGGAGGACACGGGCCGGGCAGGGAAGAGCTTCTTTCCGTCCTATATGCGGTCCCTAGGAGTCTGAGCACTGAGCATGCAAGCCTCTGTAAGATACAAACGCACCTACAGACACCCCCCTCACACACCCACAAACTGAGCAGCGAGTGGTTCCCAGTTTTGCTGGGAGCCAGCAGCACCCCCACCCCATTCCCTCCATATCATAAAAGGAGCCAAGTCCATTAAAGGTGAAATGCATTTCCGTTCGGCAGCCCCGCTGAGCCTGCGGGGGAGGGCCCCCTCCAGGCCCCCTCGCCTTCACCGCCCCCAGAGTGACCCCCTGCCATTAGGCCAGCGCCTTGCTGAGCCATTTAGCAGCAGCTCTTATGGATAAATAAACAAAAAAGGCTGTAAACCAATTACAGTGTGGACAGTGAAAAAGCCGTTTATTAGCAGGACGCACTGGTGACTTCGCTGATGCGGAGGCCCTCACCTGCCCTGTCCCCTCTCCCCTGGAGCGCAGCGCTGCCCCTGGATAACCCAGGTTACCTTGCGTCGCTGAGAGGTCCGGTCCTTCCTCGGTTCTGCCTTGCGACAAGGCGGGGAGGTGGGGCGGCGGGGGGCACTGAGTTTGACGCGGAGAAGAAATCTCAAACCAGTTTCCCATTAGAAACGAAACAAACCCCCCAAGCCCACCCAAGAAACTCACTGAACTCCAAGGGTGTGTTCCTCATAAATCCGCGTGCAGTTGCGCCGCCGGAGCCCCCGATTTTCACCGTTCACTCACGTTCTAGAGGAAAAGGGCCAGGTGTCCTGGCGGCAACGGCCTGCGTGCACGGTGGCTGCAGGCCCCGCGAGCCAGGAAGCTACCGCCCTCCCCGGTGTCTTAAGAACGCTGGCAGATTTCCATTTCCTCCCCCGGCTCCACCGGTGCCACCTAGTCGTCCGTCCTCTCCTCCCCTTCCCTGTGAGTTTCGGCAGGACCACCCCTCCCTCTACCCAGCTTGGAAAGGGGCCAAGGGAAACGAAGTCCTTCTAGGGAAGGGAGAGGGAAAAGCCAACAGCTTGGATCGGAGATCTCCCCATCGAATCCTGGGGCAAGACGCTAGCCCTCCCAAGTGAGAAACAACAAGGATGGGGACGCAGGCACTGCCCCTCCCCCTTCATCTATACACATACACACCCCTTCCCCGGACACACAAAACGCCACAACCCGCTGCTTCTTTACCACCTTAGCACAAGGGATGGGAAGGGGAGGGGAGCCCCCTGACTGTCCCCATCAGTTCTCCACACCTCCCCTCCCCCACCTTAGTTTCCTCCGAGTGGGATTCCCAGACTCTAGTTTTGCTCTTTAGCTCTCCAAAGCCCTCCGTGTACTTTGCAGCCGAAAAGGGAAGCATAGAGGCAAGGGCCTAGCCCTCCCAAGGGCCTAGGTTCTGCTCCTTCCCTCCCCCACCCAGTTCCTGGGGCCCACTCCTGCTTCCAAGAGGGGTGTTCTCAGCCATCCCTGTCCTAGATGCGTGGTCCAGTCATCCAACCGCCACCACTTCCTTCTGATCTTGGTCCTGGAGAGCCATTGAAATGCCCGTTCTCTGCTCTCCACCCCTCCCTTCCCATTTCCTGTGACTAGCTCTTTGTTCTCCTGGGAACCGTCCTCACCTCCCTCCAGGTGCTTGCCTCAGCCCAGAGTCACCACGGGCCCCTTCTGGCCATCACGGCCTGCACCCCGCTATTGGCTTGGTGGCGCAGTGCTTAACAGGGCAGCTGCTCTCACAAGGGCTCGTGGTTCAACCCACCTTCTTGGAAGAATGACTGCTCCGCCCAGACAACGGGATGGAGGCATTTCCTTCTGTCACAGGGGTGTCACTGTGAGTGGAACAGTGGCCTCCTCACGTCCCCAGCCCTTGCTCTGCCTGACTGTTGCAAAAACCCAGGCACAGAAATAAGCTCTGGTTTGGGGGAGAGGAATCCACTGCCCTCCACACCTTGCCGGTCCTGGCCATCCTGTAAGTTTCGGAGGCCACGTTCCTTATTTGTAACCCCGACTGCGTGTGTGTCCCAGAGTTTATTCATCCGTTCCTCTATAGATAGGCATTTTGATTGTTACCATCTTTTTGTTTGAAGGATAGAAGTAGCATGACTTAAATTTTATTTTTTTAGATAAAAATATATACAACGAAAGTCTTTCTTGGCTACTTGCCATTGTCTAAAAGGACCTGGTGGTTTAGCGAATGCTCATCAGGCTGCTAGATAACCCCAAGATCAGCAGTTTGAAACCACTAGCTGCTCCAAGGGAGAAAGATGAGGTTTTCTACTCTCATCAAGAGTTTCACTCACAGAAGTCCACAGGGGCAGTTCTATAGGGTCCTATAGGGTCATTATGAGTCAGAACCGACTGGATGGCAGTGAGTTTGGTTTGGGGATTTTGCAGCCATCTAGAGTCCCAGGCACTACTGCCCAAATCAGGATGTAGGGCAGACACTCTAACTACGAAGCCAATTGACCGGAGAGGTCATGAAATTTCCAGCCCAGAAAATGATTCTGAAGTGTTTCTCTTATGGGTATTGGGATAGGTCCACCATTTCGCGTTGACTTGCAGTGTAGAGGCGGAGGTTAGCCCGTCACTCAGAATGACCTCATTTGGAAGTGCCACGGAGAGAAATGGTTTTCTGGAGGGAGCCACTCTTCCTCTGCCTTCAACTTCCTGCCCTTGAGCCACTTGGAGACCTGCTAGGGCCCTGTGACGAACTGCGCATTGGATCCACCCGGCCTCACGCCCACCACTGGCCTGTGATCCCCCTGTATTCTGCATCATTGCATGTGGCAGCTTGAGTCTGGAGAGGGATGTATGGACCAGTATCAGACTTATGGACTTGAGTTGGATTGGGTTGGGATGTTTTCTTGACCTACAATTACTTGGTGATAGAAAGCTCTTTCTTACACATCCACGAGTGTCTCTGGATCTGTTTCTCTAGTCAACCTGGCCTAGCACAAGGATGTAGCATTAACACCAAGAGTCTCGGGTAGCTCAGAGGTTAAGTTGCAAGAAATGAAGACACACGGAGTTGGAAATCCTTTGGAGCAGTTGTCCCCTACCATCACCAGGAGTCCCAGTTGGCCTTTGGCAGCTGCAGCAAGAGCAGTGTCAACAGCTGTACCTTTGACTTGGTTTGGTTGTGTTGGGGGCTGCAGGCATTTGCCTCCTGGGCTGGACTGCATTCAGGAGGACTGGAGTGCTGCTTCCACACGTTGCTTGGTGCCCTGGAGTCAGTTGCAACCCTGTAAGCACAACAGAACGAAACCCAGCCCGGCCCAATGCCATCTTCACAATGGTTCCGATGCCTGCACCATGGTGCCACTCCATCTCCTGAAGGCCTTGCTCTCTTCCCCTGCCTCTCTGCTCAACGACGCTTGTCGTCCTTCTACGTTACCGCACGCCCATGTTTAAAGATGGTCTCCGATAGGTGGTCCTGGAGGACTGGGAGGAAGCCCGGGGGTGGAACTGTCATTCTGGGTTTGAGGAGATGGCGGAGGGTGAGTTTGCCGACACTCACTCCAGGCAGCTGCGGAGAGGGACGAAGAGCCATGGAAGAGAGTTGGGGGGCTTCTTCTGTCCTCCATCCAGGTAAGCCTGGAAGAAAGACTTGAGGCAAGTTACTAGGTCGTTGCTGAGAATGTCTTGGCTGCGCTCCGATGAGGAGCCCTCACAGCTCAGAGCCCAGGTGCTACCACAAAGGGGGAGCCCAACCAGCGTCTTCAGGGAAGAAAGAGCCGAAACCGACTTCCCTGAGCACGGTAGCCTGGAAGGGACCATGGTAGAGGTCTACTCTGCCACCTGGGGTTGCTATGTGTCCACATAGACTCAGCAGCACACAGCAACAGCAGCGGGTGTGAGTGTGGAATCCGGCCTCGAAGCAGAGTCTCGTCCCCAGAGGTCATTCCCACTTGAGTTTGCATTGGTTCTTCCATTTCCAGGTTGGAGATGAAGCCAGGAGAGAAGGGAATGACAACCACCAGCGTGTTCAAGGCCACCCTGCGGTCGTCGTTGTGCCGGTCCACCTGACTGGAGGCCTTCCAGGCCCTCGCTGGCTCTCTGCGCCACCAAGCAGGCATCCTCTTCCAGCGATGGATCCCTCCGGATGGCCTGCCCCAAAGAAGGAGTCAGACCGTGCTCAGTTGTGGCCCTTAAGGTTCTCATGGACTGATTTTCAGAAGGGGATTCCCAAGGTCTTTCTTTCTTTAGCAAGTTTTAGTCTGGAAGCTCTGCTGTAACCCGCTCACCTTGGGTGACCCTGCTGGCATCTGAGACACCACTGGCACCGCTTCCAGCATTGTAGCAGCACACGAGCCACCACGGTAGGATGTAAGGATAGTGTGTATTAGACCGGGTTGACTAGAGAAAAATAGTCATGGACGCTCATGTATGTATAAGAAAGAACTTCCTATCAAAGAGTAATTGAATATTAAGAAAACATCCCAGCCCAGTCCAGATCAAGTCCATAAGTCCGATAATAGCTCATATGTCTTATAGTAGTCTATAGATTGCTCTTCAGACTCATGCGACACATGCAATGATGCTGAATGCAGGAAGATCACAGGCCAGTGGGTGGAACGTCTTGTGGATCCAGTGGTGGTGGAAACATCTCCAGGCCTCTGGCTGCCATCAGCATGGCTCCATGTGGCTTGTCAACAGGAAGACCAAGGCAGAGAGAGAGTCTGGCTCACCAGGAGAAAAGAGGAAATTCCCAGAATCCTCATGAGAAGGCCACGCCCACATAGAGGCACCATTGATTATGACCTGATTGACAGGCTAGACTCCACCCCTTCACTCTTAATACCCTCCAGTTGACACGAGATGATGTAACCACCACATGGTGCATAGCATATATACCTTCAGGCACATCTCACAAAGACACCAAAAACCCAAGCACCTGCCATCGGGTGGACTCTGACTCAGGGCAGAGCAGAGCTGCCCTGTGGGTTTCCAACAGTGCAAATCTTTATGGGACTAGAAAGTTTCCGTCACAAAGATACAGACTTCTACTGATTGGTGGAATGATGTGAATCTCTGGGGCAGTGTTTCTCCACAAAGCCTGGGTGCCCGTGGCGGTTATGCTTGGACAGTTGGGAACCGCACTCCCGGCCCCCCGTTGCTGTGAGGGAGAAAGATGAGGCTTTCTACACCCTTAAAGAGTAAAGCGATACCATCTGGCACAAGTGGGGAGGGATCATTAGAACAGACTGTGATGATGTGTCCACAACTGTCTTAAAAAGCGATTTCACTGCAGAAGGGTTTGACACGTGACAATTATATCAAGAAAACTACTGAAAAAAGGGACCAAACTAGACCCATGGTCACCATGAGTGAAGGAGGAAGATATTTTGCTTAGGGGGCATTGAGTTCACGTTAATGGAACAATTTGGAGAGGGAGCTCGATCGTGGTTGTACAGCACAGAGTATCAACCATGACACTGACTTGTACATGTAGAAATTGTTGAGCTGGAGCACATTCTCTTGTGTCTATTTTTGCCAAAATTGAAAAACAAAAATTACACGAATGACGATGCATGCATCATTCTAAATCGACGGTAAAGATGGCCCCTCCCTCGGCTCGCTCAGCCATGCGCACACCAACCTGAGACCACACCGAGCCGTCAGCCCAGCCCCCAGCAAGGAGGACACGCGTGCACATTGGTGAATCATCCGTGTTTGGCTGACTGAGCACCTCAGCACTGTAGAGAGGATGCTGCTCCTTCCCGTATCAGGACTGGAATGATGCTGATACTTTTTAAAAAAAATAACTTTATTGGGGGCTCGTACAATTCTTATCACAATCCATCCATCCATCCATCCATCCATCCATCCATCCATCCATCCATCCATCGTGTCCAGCACATTTGTTGCCCTCATCATTCTCAAACCATTTGCTTTTTACTTGAGCCCTAAATATTAGCTCCTCATTTCCCCCCTCCCTCCCTCATGAACCCTTCATAATTCATAAATTATTATTTGATCATGTCTTACACTGTCCGCCGTCTCCCCTCACCCACTTTCCTGCTGTCCACCCCCCAGGGAGGAGGTTATATGTAGATTCTTGCGATCACTTCCCCCGGAATGTTGCTTTTAAAGAAAAGCATTCTAGTATGACAATCAGTGTACTCACCATTGAAAGTGCTGCTGGGTAGTTGAAACTTAAACTAATGTCATTTCATAAAGTGGCCAAAATGTGTGTGTGTGTTGGGGTGGGGGGAGATTGTACAACTCTTCATGATATGATTGAATTATCGAACTGTATATGTAGATGAAATGCCAATCAAACTGTTAAAAGAGAGTTACAGTCTGGAAAACCCACGGGGGCAGCTCTACCCTGTCGACGGCAGTGAGTGTGGAGTCTGTCATAGGCTGGCCTCCCTCGAGAGTCAGGCCCTAAATCCAGACTTCCACCGTCCAGGATTGCAAGACAACAAATGCCTACGTTTCCATGCTTCCTCGCCCTGCCCCCCAAACAGCGACAGCCGCCATGTCACCCAACTGCTCACAAAGTGCAGATTCCTGAGTGGGACCCCAGAACTATTGAATCCGACTATCTGGAGGTGGGACCTGGCAATCTGCATTTTAAACACACCCGGGGCCATTCTTGTGTGGGCGGCAGATTGGGAAGAAAAATGACAAGAGCCAACACTTCAGTGACCACTGACTTGGTGCTCACAGATACTGCTCGAGGGCCGCCAGGAAGCTGGGCATTCAGATGGGCAGGCTCTATGTCCTGAGTCTGACGTGAGCTTCCAAACGTACTTTTTCCCTATACATTTTGTTCGTTCTCTTGTTGAGACCAGTAGCAAACACCGCGATCCCTACATGTGCCGCGAGGATGCCCTGGTGGTGTCGTGGTTGGACCGCCATCGGCATGGTCGGCAGTTGGAAACCAGCAGCAGCCCCGTGGGAGAAAGGCGGGGCTCTCCACTCCCATGAGCACTGACCGGCTCGGGAACCACGGGCTCACTGTGAGTCAGCAATGACTCGACAGCGAGTTTGGCTTCCTGTTTGTTTGGGGTTTTTGCCATGCGCAGTTTACTGTGGGGCCGAGCCACCTTCTCACCCTCATTTGCTGGTTGGTCCTCCCTCATTCACATTAGCTCCCTGCCCTCTAAGGCTCCTACCCAATATCTCAAGCTGCTGTCTCCGATTTGACCCCCAATAGGCAGTTCACCAGAGAGCCTAATGCTCAACACAAACCAATTTCTCTTTTCTTTTCTTTCAGTTGTTGTCAGTGTCACACATGACATGTTGAGTTTCTAACTGTAAGGTCACAGTTCAAAACCACCAGCTGCTCCTTGGGAGAAAAATGAGGCTGTCTATTCCCATAAAGAGTTACTACACACAGTCTCAGAAACCCACAGATTCTACCCTGTTCTATAGGGTCACTGTGCATCAGAATTGATTGAAGGACAGGGAGATGGTTCATTTTTAAGAAGGTTGTTGTGCTTCCGCCGCGGCACCCACCGGAGAGTCGCAGCCATGGCTGTGCGCTACCCTATGGCCGTGGTCCTCGACAAGGGCCACAAGGTGACCAAGAACGTGAGCAAGCCGAGGCACAGCCGCCACCGCGGGCGCCTCACCAAGCACACCAAGTTCGTGCGGGACATGATCCGGGAGGTGTGCGGCTTCGCACCCTACAAGCGAAGGGACATGGAGCTGCTCAAGGTCTCCAAGGACAAGCGGGCACTGAAGTTCATCAAGAAGCGGGTGGGCACACATATCCGGGCCAAGAGGAAGAGAGAGGAGCTGAGCAACGTGCTGGCCGCCATGAGGAAGGCCGCTGCCAAGAAGGACTGAGTGCCGTGCCCCCCTCTCCCCACCCCCAAAATAAAGTCTTTCCAGAAAAAAAAAAAAAAAAAGAAGGTTGTTCTGACGGACCGACCGTTTCAGGGGGGAATGGGAGAGGGGGAGGTGGGGGGAAAGGAAGTGGTGTTACCAAACCCAGGGACAAGGGAAAAACAAGTGATCCAAATCGGTGGTAAGGAGGGTGTAGGGGACCTGGTAGGTGATCAAGTGTAATGTAACCAAAGAGGAATTACCCAAATGAAGGCTGAGCATGATAGTGGGACAAGAAGAAAGTCAAAGGAAATAGAGGAAAGAACTAGGAGGCAAAGGACATTTATAGAGCTCTAAATAAAGGCATGTACATATGTAAATATATTTACATGTGAGGATGGGGAAATATATTTATGTGCATATATTTATAGGTTTAGTATTAAGGTAGCAGATGGACATTGGGACTCCACTCAAGTACTCCCTCAATGCAAGAATACTTTGTTCTATTAAACTAACATTCCATGATGCTCACCTTCCTGACACTATTGCTGAAGACAAAGTGGGTGCATAAGCAAATGTGGTGAAGAAAGCTGATGTAGCTTGGCTATCAAAAGATATAGCATCTAGGATCTTAAAGACTTGAAGGTAAACAAGCAGCCATCTAGCTCAGAAGCAACAAAGCCCACATGGAAGAAGCACACCAGCCTGTGATCATGAGGTGTCAAAGGGATGAAGTATCAGGCATCAAAGAACAAAAAAATCATATTGTGAATGACAAGGAGTGCAGAGTGGGGACCCAAAGCCCATCTGCAGGCAACTGGACATCCCCTTACAGAAGGGTCAAGGGGAGGAGACGAGCCAGTCAGGGTGCAGTGTAGCAACGATGAAACATACAACTTTCCTCTAGTTCCTAAATGTTTCTTCTCTCCCCCGAACCCTCCCTCCCACTATCATGATCCCAATTCTACCTTACAAATCTGGCTAGACCAGAGGATGTACACTGGTACAGATAGGAACTGGAAACACAGGGAATCCAGAACAGATGACCCCTTCAGGACCAGTGGTGAGAGTGGCGATACCTGGAGGGTGGAGGGAAGGTGGGGTGGAAAGGGGGAACCGATTACAAGGGTCTACATATAACCTCCTCCCTGGGGGACAGCCAACAGAAAAGTGGGTGAAGGGAGACGTTGGACAGTGTAAGACATGATAAAATAATAATTTATAAATTATCAAGTGTTCCTGAGAGAGGGCGTAGTGGGGAGGGAGGGGGAAAAATGAGCTGCTGATGCCAGGGACTTATGTGGAAAGCAAATGTTTTGAGAATGATGAGGGTAGCAAATGTACAAATGTGCTTTATGCAATTTTGTAAACATTTTATTAGGAGCTCATACAACTCTTATCACAATCCATACATATACATACATCAATTGTATAAAGCACATCCATACATTCTTTGCCCTAATCATTTTCAAAGCATTTGCTCTCCACTTAAGCCCTTTGCATCAGGTCCTCTTTTTTCCCCCTCCCTCCCCGCTCACCCCTCCCTCATTTGCCCTTGATAATTTATAGATTGTTATTTTGTCATATCTTGCCCTATCTGGAGTCTCCCTTCCCCCCCTTCTCTGCCATCCATCTCCCAGGGAGGAGGTCACATGTGGATCCTTGTAATCAGTTCCCCCTTTCCAACCCACTCACCCTCTACTCTCCCAGCATCGCCCCTCACACCCCTGGTCCTGAAGGTATCATCCACCCTGGATTCCCTGTGCCTCCAGCTCCCATATGCACCAGTGTACAACCTCTGCCCTATCCAGTCCTGCAAGGTAGAATTCAGATCATGGTGGTTGGTGGGAGGAAGCATCCAGGATCTGGGGGAAAGCTGTGTTCTTCGCTTTATGCAATTGATGTATGTACGAATTGTGATAAGAGTTGTATGTGCACCCAATAAAATGATTTTAAAAAAGAAAAGATTGTCGTGAGTTTCAAATGAAGAAAACATGCGCGACATCTAAAAAAGCTGGGACTGAGCAGATGTGACTTGACTCTGAATGTGGGTGAAGCGCTTGTAAAAAAAACAAACCAAACTCGCTGCCTTTCACTCGCATCTGACTCAGATTGACCCTAGGACGTGTAGAACTGTCCCCATGGGTTTCCATCTGTATGGGAGTAGAACACATCGTCTTTCTCTTGAGGAGCAGCTGGTGCTTTTGAACTGCTGACTTTGCGGTTAGCAGCCCAACGCATAACCCACTACGCCATCAGGACTCCTGGGCTCTGCTCTAAGTCCTGCATATTTTTTTTTTCACAGGAAACCTCTTTTTCTCTTTTACACACCCACTGAAAAAATGTGGCTCATTCTTAATTCTAGCTCCAATGTAAGAACAATGAATTCTCCTGACATGGCTCTGCTTATGCCCACCCGCACGAAGAGATCCCTGAAGATACGGTGCTACAGCAAAGTGTCATGAAGAAACCGGATGGTGCTCAGCTATCAGTAAGAATAGCGTCTGGTGTCTTAAAGGCTTGTCTTCAAGCAAGCAGCCATCTAAGTGAGACGTCAACTAAGTCCACATGGAAGATGCACACCAGCCTGTGTGATCCAAGGACTGTACATAATAAAATCTAAATCCACAGGAGGGAATGGCATCAGAGTTTAAGTTATGAACACCTGGTGTGCAGAAGATTAATGGAGGACACTGGAAGTCCCAAATCCATTGGCAGTGTCTCACCCTCCCCCACAAAGTGTGCATGAAGACGGAGACAGCATCAGTGGGATGCTTTGTGATGACCGTACTTGACTGACCGCGAAGGAATCGGTGGCCCAGTGGGTAAAGGTGCGGCTGCCATCCAAAAGGCAGGTGATGGGAACCCACCCAGCAGCTCCTTGGGAACAAAGACATGAGGAGCTGTCCCCATCGAGATGACAGCCTGACTGTGGGGCAGTTGGACTGTGAGTCACGAGTGGGGAACTGCCTGCAGGACACCACAAGCAACCACGGCTCCGCCCCAGCTCTTTAGACACAGTGGGTGGGGTGCTCCTTGAGATCCCCACGTGGCCCCCTGTGTGCTCTGCCCCGGCAGCAGAGATCATTTCCAGCCCCAGCAGCTGACTTGCCGGGGCCCATAAAGAGAGGCAATAAAATCTGAGCAAATTGGTTCATTCCAGGCAGTCCCATTAACGTGGCTCTTAATGCAGTGTCCTCTCTACAGTGAACATGGCCAAATCGCTTCCTTGAAAGGTGAGTGAATTTTATATAATTTGCAGCTAATTCCACTTAATTCTGCTCCCATGAGCATGTGATAAGGGAATGCTAAAGCTAGTTACCAACAGCGGGTGAGAAGGAGGCCAATATTTGATCTCTAAGCCCAGTGTCTGGATGCGGAGAGGACCAGAGAAGCATTAGTGCACGGGTTTCTTGGTGATTGGCTCTCTGTGTTCCTGGCTCCAGAGTAAAGGGCAGTGAGAAAGCACCCCATCTGTCACCGCGAAGCCAGGCACCGCCACCGCTGCCACCACACCACCACCGCTTTTTAAAGTTTCCTCTGAAAACCCTTCTTGCTCTGACAAGCTCCCGTGAGACTGCCGGAAATCAGGAAGAGTAACAATACCAGGATCAATAATCACGTTGTTATCTAGTTCCTTAAACAACCCCGGCCTGCCGGGGTGGCAGAACAGGCTTTCTTATCTTAGAAGCAGGAAAACTTTCTGGAGAGCACATGATTTATTTTATTTTTTTGCACAAAACATTTCTAACTGGATTAACGTCCTAGAGAAAGGCCTCAAAGGTGGCAAGGGTGCCAGCTTTAAACGGAGTCCCTTTTAAAACGTGGAGCGGGACTGGAGTCTTGAAATCGAATGCCTGCTTTGTTTATTTCCTTTTATTTGCTGGAGCGTCAACCGCCGCTCAATTATTTGACTTCGGAGAAACTTTATTGACTTACTTATGCTACTGGAGTTTGGGTGAAAGTTGATGGTTGAGAACTTTAAATGGGAGTTCTCCTTAGATGTCTGCTTGACCCAACCCAAGCCAACCCAACCCAAGCCAATCCAAGCCAAGCCAACCCAAGCCAACCCAACCCAAGCCAACCCAACCCAAGCCAACCCAACCCAACTCACTGCCATCCGAGTTGCTTCAGACTGAGAGCGATCCTATACGACAGGGTAGAACTGCCCCTGTGGGTTTCCGAGACTGTAAGCTTCATCTTTCTCCCAAAGAGGTGGTCTTGATCTGCTGATCTTGTGGTTAGCAGCTCAACACGTAACTCACCAAGCCACTAGGGCTCCCGGCTTGGCTTCATGGTCGGTCCTAGAGCAGGAGATACAGGCCCATGCCAGCCATGGGGGTCTCCTGAGAGTTGGTGCTCCACACTGGTGTCTTTAGTCGGGAAAAGGTCTCTGAATGGAGCAATCTCTCTCACACAGAGCAGGGAGTGGGCCTACTCTGCTTTGAGTGTTACCTGTGTCTATCTTTACATCCAAATCAATATTTATGACTCGGTTCAAGACTTCTGATTCATACCTTGGCTTGAAGAAAGCCAGCTTCCCCGTAGGCACAGGCATTGTTGGGTGCTGTCGAAGGGACTCCCATTCATGGCACCCCATGTTCTTTCTCCCGTGATGCAGGAGTGCAATAGACAAAGAGGTTGTGGCGACCGCATCCAGGCACATCACTGATGGGAAAGTTGCAGGGCTGGGGGAGTGGGAGGTTGGCTTTGGCTCTCGGGATAATCTGTCTTTGGGGTTCCGGGCCACCCTTGAGTCGGTCCCTTCAAGGTTGACCCTTCAGGGCAAAGTGAATCCTTTCACGTTTTTTGTCATTCCAAGCCTTACCCCAGAGTCGCTCGGGCTGAAGTGAGGCCGCTGTGCAGGAGGACTGGGAGGGCATGGCCCAGGTAAACAGAGAACCTCTCATCACTAGGGTTTCCAGCCGTCATGGGCAACCCGCAGAGGTTGCTCTTGTTCGTTTCTATCCAGTGGCCCCCCTCGGCCCCCCTCACCCCACGTGACTGTCTGATAGGATGTCCTTGGCTGCATCTTGATGGGAGCACATCGCCAGGGATTTTCTCCCTTTCCAGCCTCTGGTTGGCCTGGAACTGCCAACCTTTCGGTTAGTAGCTGAGTGCTTAACCATTGCCACAGCAGCATGCCTTCAACCAGTATGAAAAACGGGTCTCATTTCTGTGGGACTCCTGGGGAAAGAAATATACATGGAACTAAAATTCAATTTCAGGAGGGAAAAGGAAATCTTTTTTTTTTCTTTAAACGAATGCTTGTATTATAAAACGCCATCAATCAGCGTTGCCTGCTTCATTTACAAAGCAATTTATTAGCCGCTGCTAACAGGGCTACATCAAACCTTGAAGCTCCTAAACGCTGGAGTTAGAGATTGCCACAAACCCAGATAAACAGCAGTGTTTTCTTACCTTCCCAGCAAATGGTGACAGGTGATAACAGAAAAGCAAACAAAAGTCCCCAACCCTTAGCCTGCCGTAATCTGTCTCCTGGCTTAGACTGTGGAGTGGTACTATTTACCTTATTGTGTGTCCATGACTAGTAGCTGGCCCTCATTAGAACTGAGACATTCAGTTAGGAAAAGGAGAGGGACATGTGAACCTTCCCCGACTCGCTGGCTGCACACCCTTCTCTGCACCCCCTAGTGCCATTTTTAAGAGAACATGGATCTGATTCCGCCGACTCTGTATATGTGAGGACTTTGGTTCTGATGATTGTCTGAGAGGAGGAGAAGAAGGACTTGGAGATGATTTAAGTCTGTCTTCGTCGGAAAAGAACCCCCGAACAGAGTGGAGGGGTGTCTCAGTGGAGAGCTGGGCAAAGGCCGTGGAATGAAGAACCCAGGCCGGTGGCTGAATCTACTTCTGACTCTTCATCGAATGCAAGCTCGATTTTCCATGGAAACATACAAGGAAAGAGCCCATTGCGTTCACCTTCTAAGAAAACCGTGAATTAGGGCAATTGGAAGCGATGAGCACTTTATAGAGGAGCCCTGGTAGTAGAGTGGTTACACATTGGGCTATGATCCTCAAGGTCCGGGGCTCAAAACCATCAGCTTGCTTCAAGGGAGAACAATGGGGCTTTCCCCACAGACACCCACAGGGGCAGTTCTACCCTGTCCTGTAGGGTCTCTATGAGTCAGCATGGGCTCAATGGCGGTGAGTTTGAGCTTTTGTGAATACCTTCCAAGTGATTGGGTGCTTCAGAAATTCCATTTTCTTTTGTCTACCCTTTCCACCCAGAGACAGTCTAGAAATAAGAGTTCGATTTACATCAAAGAGTCTTTAGAATTCGTTCTCATTTGGGGCCTGAAAGGAAGACATTCTTCCCCAACACGTGAGCAAAGATTTTCCAAAGCCAAAGTTTGACTTTGTGTTTTGTGTTAAGAACCTTTGAGTTTATAATGAATGCCATAGTTAATGTCCTCAGAAAGATGCATGTGTGTATAAGTACACATATTTCTATATGGGAATTCAGGGAATTTATATCCCCCTCTTATACACACACACACACACACACACACATACACACACAAACACACACACACACACCCCACTCCATCAATCCACCCAACTAGCCATCCTTCTACCCAGCCACACATCCATCTATCCACTCATCCATCCATCCATCCATCCACCCACACATCCATCCATCCATCCATCCATCCATCCATCCATCCACCCACACATCTGTCCATCCATCCATCCATGCATCTATGCATCCATCCATCCATTCATCCATCCACTCCTCCATCATCCTTTACAAAATCCATGCCCAACTCCTCGATTCTCAGGAACCTTCTGGTTGCATTTCTTTCCAGACAGAATTGTTTGATCTTCTGAATGGTCATTATACATTCAATCTTCGTCACCAAGACCAAGTGATGGTTCCCTGTAGTATTCATGGTGATCTTTGCTGGCAGAGGGATTTTGCCTTGGAGAATTACTGCTGACCATTCTGACTGTGGTCACCTGCTCCACCTGGGTAATAAACATACCAGTCCAATGGTGAGCTTGGAAGACACGAGGTGATGATGATAAGATGGATGGGAAGTCCACAGATGTACAGGCATGCGCTTTCACATGGATTTGTTGCCATAAACAGGAGTTTGTCTGGGAATTGTTCTTCCTGGTCTTCCCTGGTTTTCCTAACTCACTTACCATAGTGTTGATTTAGAGTCACTGAGACCTACAGGGTTTCTGAGACTAAATCTTTACAAGACCAGACTGCCTCATCTTTCTTCTTTGGGCCAGCTGGTGGGTTTGAACATCTGACCTTGGGGTTAACAGCCCAAAGCTTAACCCATGGCACCAGTCAGGGCTCTTTTGCTTCCCTAAAAAAACTCCCCCCAAATCCTCCAAAACAGACTCACCGCCGTTGAGTCGATGCCGACTCATAGTGACCCTACAGAATGGGGTAGAACGTCCTCTGTGGATTTCCGAGACTGTCACTCTTTACGAGAGTAGAAAGCCTCATCTTTCTTCCAAGGAGCAGCTGGTGGTTTTGAACTGCTGCCCTGGCAGTTAGTAGCCCAGCGAGTAACCCAAAGTACCATCAGGGCTCCCCTAAAGGCTTGTCGAGATGCAGTGAGACTTGTAAAAGGGGAAGCGTGCCAGAGAAGGAAGCCTGAAATATTTCTCCCTAAAACATCCAGTGAGAAAGTCATACACCGCTCTCTGTCAAAGACAAGCCCCGGTGGCGTCCTGGTGACGCGGTGGTCTGCGCTCCACGGGGTTTGGCAGTTTGAAACCACCAGCCGCTGCAAGGACAAAGGCGGGACTTTCCAGTCCCATAAGCAGTGGCCATCTCAGAAGCCCACAGGGGCAATTCTGCCCTGTCCTATAGGGTAGCTAGGAGTCGACATCGACTCCATGGCAGTGAATTTGTTGGGTCAAAGGTGAAAAAACGTACTGTCTGGGAGGAAAACGAGGCAGTGTAGGGAAGGTCTGCTCCCTGCAGGCTTCACTGGTTCTCCTCTGTGCCCAGAACTACGTCCGGTCTTGAGGAGGCTCCAGCAACGGCAAAGAGAAGACACCAGACCCAGAGCCCTTACCTTCTAATCACTCACTGCCATTGAGTGGATCACAACTCAGAGTGACCCAATAGGACAGGGTGGAACTGCCCCTGTGGGTTTCCTAGGCTGTCACTCTTTACGGGAGTAGAAAGCCTCATCTTTCTACCAAGGAGCAGCTGGTGGTTTTGAACTCCTGACCTTGCAACTGGCAGCCCAGCGAGTAACCCGCTGGGTCACCAAAGTGCCTGCAGCTCACGGACACCCCACATGTGGCACAGGGCTGAACCGTTCCACAGCGGTTCATCTTGATGGCGATTGCCAGGCCTCTCTTTCGTAGTGCCGCTGGCTGGGCTCTTCCGCTAACCTTTAGATTCTCTGTGGAGCAAGAACTGCCAGGGAATTCTATGAAAGGAGGGCAAACATAGGAAAAACACAGGGCTAAGAACTCTGGGTGCCTGGGGAGAGGGTCCATCTGGGAGTGGGCTATCACGTGACTCACACAGAGACCTGAGATCCATGTGGCCCCGGTGCAGCTATTCCTGAAGGCTGGCACACTGTGTTCTGACCTCACCACCTGCCTGTGGTGTGACTTGGCTCTCAGCTGCCCTATGCTTCACGAGTCCCGTGCGCCCAGTGGCAACTTGGTATGTGTCTCAGAGCATGTGCTGTGGAGCCAAGCGCAGCTGTGGAAGCTAGGGACCCTGACTAGCACTGAGCTTGTGCCCCTTGGGGAGGTGTCGAGGGTAAGGAGTGCCCAGGGGCAATCTCTAAATTGTGCCACCCCCATTTTCAGCACTCAGGGGTGATCTCTAAATTACACCACTCTCCCAACCCCCCCAAAATCAAGATGAACAGATGCTTCACTTTTTGGTTTTATTATCTATGGGACCTGGTGGCATAGTCCGAACATGTTGGGCCATTACCATCAAGGTCAACAGTTCGAAACATCAGCCACTCCCTCCGAGAAAGATGAGGCTTTCTGCCCCTGTACAGAGTGACAGTCTTGGAAATCTACAGGGCTATCCTATAGAGTCTCTATGAGTCAGAATTGACTCGATGGCGGTGAGTTTGATTTTGGTTTTAGATGAAGATGTAATTTTATAACCAGAAGGCATCCCAGCCCAGTCCAACTCAAGGCAGCAAGTCTGATGGAAGCAGGGCCCCTCTTCAGACTCGCGTTGCTGCAGGTGATGTGGGATGCAGGAAGATTGCAGGCTGGTGATTTAGTTTTTAAGATTAAATTTTATTTAGGTATTTTCTTCTCCCTCTGTTCCACCTCTCCCTAGCTTCTCTGTCACCATCCAAATTAGTTTCTTGGGGATCAAAAAATGTTTTTCTTGACCGCCCCCCACCCTTATAATAGTGGTCTCTGACCATATTTGTCTTTATGGGATTGCTCAACTGCACTCTGCATGCTCTTGTCCAAATCCATCCCTGCCTTGGGGTGGCGGGCAGTGTCATGGTTGTTCTTTAGGGAGGTAGGGGAGCCCACTGTTTGCATGTATAAGGTGTATTTCTCCGCTCCGCCAACGCCGGGCCTTTGGACTGGTTCTGTCTTTGTCTTCCTGCTCTTGGGAATAGCGCTGTCCCCCGCCCCCTTGAGGTTGTCCCTGTTCACCGACCTCCTCACCATCTCCCTGACCTCCATGTCTCTCCGTTCCTCCTCTCTAGTGGCTTTTGAACCTGGCCACCGGGCATCACTGGGTCACCGTGCAAGCTGTTCACCAGGGCTCCTCGTTCCCATGTCCTTCCTGGGCCACACATGTCTGCCATCACCTGTGATGGTCAAGGTTGTGCATCAGCTGGGCAGGGCCTGACCCTCAGGGGCGCGGCAGCGATGACGTAGCTCTCCTCCGTGATGAGCTCCCATGTCATGAGAGACCCTGGGTGAGGTCTGCTCGGAGCAGCCCAGCAGCTGGAAGGGAGTTACGCCAGGCGGGCTCCTTGGGGTGGAGCACTGAGATTCCGGGAGGGATCCGAGGAGGTGCCATTCAGCGTTGCACTTGGAGTCCGAGGATCTGCCTTGAACTCAGCTGTAGGTGAGTCTTAATGTTCTCCTCTGCAAAGGATGACAGGGCTCCTAGGGGTGCCGTGAAGACTTAAGTTGTTTATGGAACCCTGTGATGTCATTTCCATACTCTTGCCTCTTTTTTGGTGGGGGCTTATTTGGAGCAGTTTTTTTTCAAACTCAGGTGACTCATCTCATCACCCTTTCTTACTTTAAGGTGAGATGAAATCTCCAATGCTTACTTGGAGGCTAGGTGAGTCTGGGAGCACAGGTAAGGTAATTTTGGATGGCTACACAGCCCCTGCTGTTGACTTGACTCTGACTCTCAGCCACCTTGTTGGCACAGACTAGAAGGGCTCCATTGGCTTTCAGATCCATAGATTTTTACAAAAGCAAAGAGCCTCATCTTTCTCTGGAGGGTGGACTGGTGGGTTTGAACCACTGACCTTTCCATATCTGTACCAGTTGCACGCTCTGGTCTTGCGAATTTGTAAGGTAGAACTAGGCTCATGATAGTTGGGGTGGGGTGGGGAGAGGAAGCATTAAAGAACTAGAGGGATGTTGTATGTTTTGTGGGTGTGATACTACATCCTGGTTGGATGAACCATTCGTGGTGACCCTTCTGTGTGGGGATGTCCAATTGTCTACACATGGACTTTGGATCTCCACTCAGCCCCACCTTGTTCACATCAATATAATTATTTGTTTGGGGTCTTCTGATGCCTGATACCTGCTCCCATTGATACCTCATGATCACACAGGTTGATGTGTTTCTTCCATGTGGACTTTGTTGCTTCCCAGCTAGAGGGCCACTTGTTTACCTATAAGCCTTTAAGACCCCAGACACGATCTCTTTTAATAGCTGGGCACCATCAGTTTTCTCCACCACATTTGCTTATGTACCTACTTTGTCTTCAGTGATCCTGTCAGGAAGGTGAGCATCTCAGAATGCCAGGTTATTAGAACAGAGTGTTCCACTGGATGAATATATGGATTGTAATAAGAGATGTAAGAGCTCCTAATAAAAGTATTTAAAAAAATGAACAAAGTGTTCTTGCATTGAGGTAGCACTTGAGTAAAGACCCAATGTCCATCTGCTACCTTAATACTTAACACATAAATATATGTACATAGACCTATAACCCTATCATTATATATTAATATATTTACATCTGTACATGCCTGTATTTAGACCTCTATAAATGTCCCTTGCCTCCTAGTTCTTTCCTCTATTTCCTTTTTCTTTCCTCCTGTCCCACTATCATGCTTGTGCTCCATTCAGCTCTCAGTAATTCCTCTCAGCTACATTTGCATTTGATAACCCCCCACTAGGCATTCTGCACCCTCCACACCATCAATCTTAGATCTTTTTGTTCCTTTTCCCTGGGCTTCTTGGCTCCCCCACTGCCTCTCTCCTGGGTGGCTTAGTGCCCAGGAGCCATTTTTTTCTTTTTTTAAGTTTTATTTTAGTGTGGGCTCTTACAGCTCTTATCACAATCCATACATATATCCATTGTGTCCAACATATTTGTACATTTGTTGTCATCATCTTTTTCAAAACATTTTTTTCTACTTGAGCCCTTGGTGTCAGCTACTCATTGTTTGTCCTCCCTTCCTCCGCCACGTCCGCTTGATAATTTATAAATTCTTCTCTTTTTTTCATGTCTTACACCGGGTGCTGTCTCCTTTCACCCGCTTTCCTGCTGCCCATCTCTCTGGGAGGGGGTACACATGTCAGTTATTGTGATTGGTTTCCCCTTACTCCCTACCTTCTTACCCTCCTAGTATCAATGCTCCCCTTATTGGTCATGAGGGGTTTATCTGTTCTGGATTCCCTGTGTTTCAGCTCTTATCTGTACCTGTGTACATGTTCTGGAATAGCCAGATTTGTAAGATAGAATTGGGGTCATGATAGTGGGGATGGGGGAAGAAGCATTTAAGAACTCGAGGAAGGTTGTGTGTTTCATCGGTGCTATTACACTGCACCCTGACTGGCTCTGCTCTTCCTTGTGGCCCTTTTGACAGGAGGTATCTAACTGACTACTGATGGCTTTGGGTCTCCGCTCTACCCTCCCCCTCATTCCTATTGATAGTTTTTTTGTTTGTTTGTTTTGTTTGGGGCCTTTGATGTCTGATACCTGATCCCATGGACACCTCATGACCACACAGGCTGGTGTGCTTCTTCCATGTGGGCTTTGTTGCTTCTTAGCTAGATGGCTGCTTGTTTACCTTTAAGCATTTAAGACCCCAGATGCTATGTCTTTTGATAGCCAGGCAGCCCAGGAGCCATTTTTGAAAACATCAATTTATTGGGAGCTCATACGAATCTTATCACAATCCATATATCCATTCATTATGTCAAGCACAGTTGTACATTTGTTGCCATCATCATTTTCAAAACATTTTCTTTCTACTTGAGCCCTTGGAATCAGCTTCTAATTTTTTTTCTCTCCCTCTCCCACCCTCCCTCCCTCACGGACTCTTGATAATTTATAAATTATTATTTTTCATGTCTTACACTGTCCAATGTCTCCCTCCACCCACTTTTCTGTTGTGCATCCCTCAGGCAGGGGATTAGATGTGGATCATTGTGACCGGTCCCCCTTTTACTCCCATCTTCCCCTTCCCTTCCTGGTATGGTTACTCTCAATATTGATCCTGAGGGGTTTATCTGTACTAGATTCCCTGTGTTTCCAGCTCTTACCTGTACCAGTGTAACAAGAGGGGAATAGATCTATGTGCTCATATCTATATGTTAAGAATTAAGGTAGCAGATGGACATTGGGCCTCCACTCAAGTACTCCCTCAATGCAAGAACACTTTGTTCTAATAACCAGGCATTCCGTGATGCTCCCCTTCCTGATACGATCGCTGAAGACAGAATGGATGCATAGCAAATGTGGTGAAGAAAGCTGATGGTGCCTGGCTATCAAAAGATATAGCATCTGAGGTCTTAAAGGCTTGAAGATAAACAAGCGGCCATCTAGCTGAGAAGCAACAAAACCCACATAGAAGAAGCACACCAGCCTGTTTGATTATGAGGTGTTGATAGGATCAGGTATCAGGCATCAAAGAACAAAAAAAGCATATCATTGTGAATGAGGGGGAGTGTGGAGTGGAGACCCAAAGCCCATCTGTAGGCAATTGGACATCCCCTTACAGAAGGGTCGTGGTGAGGAGACAAGTCAATCAGGGTGGAGTGCAGCAATGATGAAACATACAACTTTCCTCTAGTTCTTTAATGCTTCCTCCCCCATCATCATTCCAGTTCTACCTTATACATCCAGGAGCTATTTTTAATGAGTTTCCTGATGCATGAAAAAGGCCTTTAAAGAATCTTAGCATTCCAGACCTGGGAGTTAAAAAAAAAATCCAGAGAATTTCCATGAATGTTCTAAGGTTATTAAATTTCTTAAGGTGTTAGCTGCTGTTGTTCTGAATGGACAGGTCCGAAGTTCAATGTTTTAGTTTGCTGTCCCCCTCTAAAGCTATTCTCTGTTTTTGTTTTGTTTTTACTTTTTTTCAATTTTCAAGATCTTTAAAGGGAGCCCTGGTGGCGTGGAGGTTCCAAGCTGTGCCGCTTACTGCACAGTCAGCAGCTCAAAACCACCAGCCGCTCCTGCAGAGAAAGACAGACTTTCTACTCCGGTGAACAGCTGGCGTCTCAGAAACTCACAGGGGCAGTTGTACCCTGTCCTACAGGGTCACCATGAGTCTCCATCGACTCGAAGGAAGTGAGTTTGGTTTGGTTTTGAGTTTACGATGATGTAGTTAACATGTATTCCTTAGCTTAGGGATCCTATCAATGGGCACACTTCACAAAAAGTATGTGGGATTATGACAAAATAATAATAATATATGAATGATGAAGGGTTCATGAGGTGGGGGAGTGGGGAAGGAGGGGGAAAATGAGCAGCAGATATTAAGGGCTCAAGTGGAAAGCAAATATTTTGAGAATGATGATGGCAACAAATGTACATATGTTTTTGACACAATGGATGGATGTATGGATGTTGATAAGAATTGTACGAGCCCCAATAAAATGATTTTTTTTAAAGTATGTGGGATTCAGCTTGGACAGTTCCTGAGTAGCAACAATAAATGTTTGGGTTGGAGTCTCTGAGGTAGCGTCATGGGGTTAGATCATTGGAGGACATGGAGATATGGTTCCTCCCACTGAGTCCCTGCTAACAGGGGATTCAAAGAAATTCCCACCTGGGGTAGTCCCTGGCATTGATGGCACCCTGAGCCGTAACTCATGGTGCCAGGCTCCCTGCCCACTGGATCTCCTCCCATACCAGACCAGATCGAGCCCAAAGTGATCTTTATCCTCCATTTATAGAACAGTAGCTGATAAGCACGGTTGTAAATGAACCAGAGGGCCCTTAACGAGAGGCACAGACACAGTGGCGGCCACAATGGCCTCGACCATAAGAACAGCGGTGCGGACGGTGCAGGCCTGGCCGTGCTGGACTCTCGCAGACGTGGGGTGGCTATGAGTGGGACCTGACTCCGCGGCACCCAATGGCAACAGACAACCACGATGACAATAAATGGCTGGAACTACTCTTTCTTAGCTCACGTCAATACCAGCAACGGCATGGTTTTGCAAACTCTTAGTACATTATTCAAAACTGAGAGGACGCCTTATGTTTTCTCCTTCTCTTCCTCTCATTGCTCCTTCGTTCTCCAGAGTTCCTGGCACATGGTCACCAGCACTGCTTACCACAATACGGTAGCTAAACCTCCTGAAAACTCAACAAGTGTCAGCGGCCATAAAGCATGAAAACATCAGCGGGTGCACACGGCACCGCGTGGTTGGAATTGACACACCGAAGCGCAAACGCACTGTCGACACTATAGGATTCACAGCGACCCTAGAGGACCTGGTAGAACTGGCCCCGTGGGTTTCTAAGACTGTAATACTATGTGGGAGTAGACAGCCACATCATTCTCCCTCGGAGCAGCTGGTGGTTTCAAACTGCTGACCTTCTGGTGAGTGGCGCAGCTTGTAACCACGGCACCAGGGGGCGCTGCTCAGGACTGGCACAGTAACTGGGCATTCATGGCCGCTCAGATGAGGGTGCACACGAAGGCTCAAGGACTTTGACCCTTGTAGGTCTATTGATACACACCAGCTGGGCTTCTGAAAAATATTTTGCTGTTCTAGCTAACTACCAAACCCAAAACTCACTGCCATCGAACGGAGCCACCCTACAGGACAGGGTCGAACTGCCCCTGTGAACTCCTGGGACTGGAGTGCTTATGGGAGCTAAGGTTTGTCTTTCTCCCAGTTTTGAACTTTGGACCTAACAGATGGCAGCCGGACGAGTAGCCCCTATGCCAGCAGGACCCCCTCATGGCTGACTGCAGGACTGTCTGGAGAGAATGCTGCATTTCTGCGGAAGCGCTGGGCAGATATTTTACAGACAACCTTTGATGCCCCCCACCCCCTCCCTGGCAGAGTCACCTGGTGCAGGCTGCCCACTCCACACTGTCCTAGGGAGGCCACTGACCTCACATGTGAAGGGGCTGCAAAAGGTGTGTGGGAAAGCAGAATGAGAAGATGATGGGATCTTTCTGTGAACTTCTTGAAGCCCTGCAGGAGGAGCTCTGCTGGGGCAGCTGGTTACCAGCTGGGCTGCTAACTGAAAGGTCAGCAGTTTGAAGCCACCAGCTGATCCATGGGGGAAAGATGAGACTTTCTACCCCCATAAAGAATTACAGCCTTGGAAACCCACAGGCCATCTGCCCTGCCCTCCTGGGTGTCTCTGAGTCAGAACCCATTCAATGGCAGCTGCTCCATCTGCCTGCCCACGTGGCACACATTGTCACCCATGTCCTTCCCACGGGCTCAGACGTCCAGGCAGAGCTATCTTCCCAGACGTCTCCAAGCAGGAAGGGGGTGCACAGTGGGGTACAAGTTAGGCTGTTAACTGCAAGGCAGCTGTTCGGACCCACCCGTCATTCCGGCGGAGGAAAAGGAACCTTTTTATTCCACGAAGAGTTAGTCTTAGAAATGATGATGGCAACACACGCACAAATATGCTTGATCCAATTGATATATGGATTGTTATAAGAGCCGTATAAAGTGGTCTTTTAATAAATAATAATACACTTAGTCTTGGAACCCTCCAGGGACAGTTCTACCCTGTCCTATCGGGTCACCAGGCATTGGGACCACCTCGAGTCGTGGTGAACCTCGTCTCCAAGGCAGTGAGTAGCATGATAGGAGATGTGAGAATTCCCTCGCCCATGTGGTTCTGCCACGTCACATAAAGTGCACGCTGCTGGGATCTGCCCTGCCTCAGTGGGGTGGGAAGGTGATGGTACCGAGGGAGGAAGTGGTCAGCCCCCAAGCATGGGCACTGGTGAGTCGGGAGGCTGGAGAAGGGGAGTGATGAACAGTTGAGGATGGCATGGGTGCCAGCACTTCTGTCTTATCTGAGAGGGCCTCTAGATCCCTAAGGATGGAGCAGAGACTCTCCAGCACCATCAGATAAACTACTGCTAACCACAAGGTCAGCAGTTCAAAACCACTAGCCTCTCAGCGGGAGGAAAAGGAGACTTTCTACTCCCATAAAGAGTTGCCTTCTGAGAAAGCCACAGGGGCAGCTCTACCCTGTCCTACGGGGTAGGACTCCAAAGCAGTGAGTTTCGTTTCTCTAGTTTTTGCCAACAAATCAGCCCTGACTTATGCCATCAGACGCTGGGGCAACACAGGGTTTTCATTGGCTGGTTTTTCTTTCTCCCACAATGGATCGCCAGGCCTTGTCTCCCAACTCTGTCTGAAAACTCCACACAGACCTGCTCAGCGAGCCACAGCACCAGGGGGGCATTGACAGAACGGAGGCGAGCCTTCTACCACCCACCCACTCACTGCCCACCCATCGGCCAGGTTCTTCTTGTTGGGTACTGCCAAGATGGTTTCCACTCCCAGTGCCTGGAGAGAAGAGAGCTGCCCCGTGGAGTCTCTTGTACGAGAGAGAGCAGGTGGTCAGGTCTCAGCTTCTCTCCTTCTCTCGTGGGTTCAAGCTGCCAGCCTTTAAGTGAATAGCCTAGCGCTTAACCACTGAGTCACCAGAGCACTTTCCCATCAGCTATAGAAGCATGCCTTCTGCGTGATTCTATTTCCTCAGTGAACAGTGCTGAGTGGTTATAGACCCTCTCCAACCACCCCACCCCACCCCATCTCCCTCCCTCCCTTCCCATACTTACAGCATCTGTGGATGACCTACTGTCTGAGTATTAAAGATTCAAAGGTGACTGAGACACAGTCACCACTGCTGTGGCTGTGGGCTGTCTTGGGGAGCACTCATCAAAGATAGAGATTTACTTACCGATTGCTGCTAACGTTCCCCACACATCCCCGCCCCTGGCTCCCACCCCACCCCCAGCCCGCAGGAAAAGCAAATGAAGGAGTGAGTGGGGGCTTGAAGACCCAGGTTTGAGGTGGGTGGGGAGGCCCGGGTGGGGAAAGAGGAAACAGAAGCAGGAAGTCGTTTCCCCAAGCATTGATTTTTCTTGGCTCCCCCACCCCACATCAATAGATGCTTCTCGGGGCTGGTTAATGATCAATTTCCATGAGAAAGCAAAGCTGCCCGCATTGTAGAGTCTCTGAGCACAGAGAGGCTCATTCTGCCTCCAGAGAGGGACTGGCTCACTGAAGCACCAACCGGCTGCTGGGCCCAGTGAGTGAGCCCTGTCCCCTCACACTCCGAGCTCGGACACGGAGGGACTCGAGCAGCTCAGTCTGTGCTGTTCTTTGACCGTTGGCCTGCTCCTTCTCCCTGACCCACCCGGCCCCCATCTTTAAAAGGGAGAATGAGTGATCAACTTAAAAACAAAAACACCCCCCTGCCCTCCAGTAAATACCCTGTGGGGAGAGCTGCCCTCGGGTTTCCAAGGCTGTCATTCTCCACGGGAGCAGACAGCCTCCTCTTGACTGCACCGTGTAGCCGGGGGTCCAGCCCCTAACCTTGAGGTTCGCAACCCAAATAGGAACCCATCTCCCACCCAAACCAGCAAAGCAAACTCACTGCCATCAAGTCCATCCTGACTCCTGGGGACCCCGCAGGACAGAGCAGAACCGCCCCTGTGGGATTGCCAGGCTGTCTCTCTTTAGGGGAGTAGAAAGCCTGTCTCTCTCCAGAGGAGGAGCTGGTGGGTTTCAAACTGCTGACCTGTGGTTAGAAGCCCAACAAGTAACCACTATGCTACCAGCTCCTGAAGGCCAAGAAATGTGAAGTGGGGTGGTCTTAAAGGTGGGGGGGGGGTCTCACAAAGTATGGGAACATCATGTTCTCTCTTCATTCAGTTTTTCCACAAACTTTCTGAAGCCCCCTTCTTTTTTTCAGCATGACCTCATAGGTACAAGATTTCCACAGTCTGAGGGGATCCGGGACTGCTGACTTCCTTCAGAGCAAGACAGAGGTGGCCTCACACTGGAATGTTCCCTGAGCCACCACGGAGCTCCTTGTCCTGGTTGTCCAGGGCGTCATCTCATTCATTTTCAATCCCAGGATTACGTTTATTAGCAAGTAATAAATAGTTAGGTGAATATCCCAGTATATATGTACACACACACACATACACACCTTAATATACATGTACATATCCCTCTCTAGATGCCCCTATACATCCCAGTATAGATCCCTATATATATCCCAACATGTATGTCTTCAAACATATATTCATGGAGCCCGGGTGGCGTAGTGGTTACACATTGAGCTACTCACCACAAGGTCAGCAGTTCAAAACCCAAAGGCCAATCCATGGGAGAAAGATAAGGTTTTCTATTCCCATAAAGAGTTACAGTCTTGGAAACCCACAAGGACAGTTCTGCCCTGTCCTATAGGGTCATTGTGAATCTGAAGCCACTTGATGGCAGTGAGTTTTTGAGACTATATGTCCCACTCTATATACATCCATATACATATCCAAAAATCTCACTGCCATCGGGTCTATTCCAATTCACACCCCCCACCCTCTTAGGGGTGGGATTTATTATTTTAGAATCCATCGATTGTTTAGCTCCCAGGTCTCGGGGGTGATCTGGGGTTTAAGGTTTGGAGGGACTCGCAGGGTGGTTGTTTCGAGGACTCTTCCAGTCTCAACCGACCAATAGGTCTTCTTTCTCAGAATAAGAATTTGAAGTTGCGTTCCACGTTTCTCTTCCCGGACTCGCTTGACGATGGCATACCTCACCAGACAGCTCTCTGTTCTCCTCTACTGCCACTCGTAAGGATCCCATAGGACAGAGAGAGCGGCCTTTTGGGGTTTCTGAGACCTTAAGCCCTCACGGGAGCAGGCAGCCTCATCTTTCCCATGTGAAGGGAGTGCGGTTTCAACCCACCGACTTTGTGAGCGCAGTGTGTCGCCCACCCCGTCGTCAGGGCTCGGGATGACAGCATACGAGTACGTAAACCCAAGCCCTGGAGGCGTAGTGGTTACTTACCGGGCTGCTAACCGTAAGGTCGGCAGCTTGAAACCACCAGACTCTCCATGGGAGAAAGGTGAGACTTCCAGTCCTGTAAAGAATTATAGCTTTGGAACCCCACAGGGAGAGCTCACGCCTGTTCTGTAAGGTTGCTGTGAGTCGGCATTGACTCGATGGCGCTGGGTTTAGGGAGGGAAGGTAAATTCTCCCAGTCACCTTACCTTTGGAAAATACCCTAGCCAAGCACATGAGCTATCTTCAATTGAGATTCCTGGGCCTTTCAGGAGGGCTTTCCCATGAAATATTCCTCATCTAGATTTTGAACATTTCCTGATAAGTTTACTCCTAAACACGCAATCTGTCTTTCTCATTCACAATAGCGTCTAAACGGAGCTCGGGTGGTGCAGTGGGTTACTCACTGAGCTGCTGACTGCAAGGATAGCAGTTCGAACCCACCAGCTACTCCTCAAAAGAAAGGTGAGACTATCCACTTCGTACGGATTTAAAGTCTCAGAACCCAGCTCTGTCTTATCTGGCCCTGTAGGAGCTGGAATTGACTTGATGGCAGTGAGTTTGGGCTTCGGTTGGGCATGGCGGCTAGCTAGCTATCCTGTTCACACGTATGAGTGCTGTGTATTTTTGAGTGTTAATTTTGCATCCTACTACCTTTTATTGTTTCAATTTTTATCATTACTTTTCCAGATTTCTTCCAGGTACGCTGTCTTGTCACCTGCAAACAGATAGTTTCATTTTCAATTGTTTTATCTTTGAAGCTTTGTTTTTTTTTCATCATAAAATTGCATTAGCTAGTGCCCCCCAGATCATGTAAGCATCGACATCGTGAACTTGTCTTGTTTCTGTCACTAACAGGGGTATTGCTTGGATTTTCCAACCAAGGAAAAGGCTGGCTTCAGGATGGAATTTCTTGTGTTCTGTCATGTTAAGGCAGTGATTCTCCACCTTCCTAATGCAGTGAACCTTTAATACAGTTTCTCATGTTGTGGTGACTCCCCCCAACCATAAAATTATTTTCGTTGCTACTTCATCACTGTCATTTTGCTACTGTTATGAATCAGGGGATCCCTGTGAAAGAGTCATTCGCACCCCCAAAGGGGTCGGGACCCACAGGTTGAGAACCACTGTGTTGACATATTCTTTCATTTTTATTGACTTTAAGAAATGAGTGTTGAATCTTACCACTTTTTTTGTTTAGCTTTTATAGAGATAATCATGTTTTTTTCTTTCAGTACATTTATTAATATGGAGAATTACATTAAAATATTTTCTAATATTGAATCATCCTTTCTTTCTTGGTATAAATTTGAATATGAGAATTTTAATTTTCTTTTACATGTGAAAATCCACTTTTTAATATCAATGCTTTATAATTCTCCCTCTCCTATCTTGAAATCAAAATTAGAGCTGTGGTGTTTTAGATGAATGTTGGACTTCTAACCACAAGGTCAGCGGTTCAAACCCACTAGCTGCTCCCCTGGAAAAGACGAGGCTGTCTGTTTCTGTAAAGGTTCACAGCCTTGGAGACCCTAGAGCAGCGGTTCTCAACCTGTGGATCGCCACCCCTTTGGGGGTTGGACAACCTTTTCACAGGGGTCGCCCGATCCATAACAGTAGAAAAACGACAGTGATGAAGTAGCAAGGAAAATAATGTTATGCTTAAGGGGTCACCACCACATGTGGGGCTGTATTAAAGGGTTGCGACATGAGGAAGGTTGAGAACCACTGCCCTAGAGAGTGTGTCTGTGAGCTGGAATCAACTCAATGGCAGTGTTAATATATATATGTCCATATTTTAATAACAATAGCAATAAAATAGAGTCCCATAGCTTTAATACAAAGGATACATGCAGGAAAGCCATTTAAAAATTAATCATTTTATTGGGGGCTTTTACACATTTTATAACAGTCCATCATTCAACAGTATTACACTTATACATGTGCCACCACCGACATTACCCAAACGATCTTTCTACTTGAGCCCTTGGTATCAGCTCCTCTTTTTCCCCTCCCTCCATCACTCTCCCTCCCTTCTGAAACCTTGATCAATTATATATTATTATTGTTATTCCATGTCTTACACTGTCCATTGTCTCCCTTCACCCACCTTTACGTTATTCATCCCACAGGGTGGAGACAGCAATTTGTAGTAAACCAGCATACATTTTTCTCTTTAGCTGTTTAATGGGCATGTGATTCCCATGTCATACAATTCGGTGGTTCAGCCATGCTAAGAAGGGGTGCACAGCCATCCCCACAATCAACTGCAGCACATTTCTTAATTTCTTATCCTCACTGTTCTGAGCTCCCTGACATGTGTGTTCTGCCCTTGTAAACATGTGAGGATGACCACAGACCATCCCGTTGGGTGGTCATGTCCTGCCATGTGCTCTTCGGCTCATTGTGAGCAAGATGACGGCAAACCCAGGAGGATCACTGGCAATGTCAACATGCCAGATGGGATGCCATCGTGTCGAAAGCCAGTGAGCTACTCATGAATGTCTTGGCCAATGGAAGCACCCTTAGCCTTGATTCGTGTTAGGGCTGCATGTCTCTTTGTCCGTATGTATAAAGGTTACGAACAGAAAACCATGAATAAGCACCTCGCTCAGATACGCATGCTCAGTGTAACCTTGCTTGCTCCCTGGGACTGCGCCGTGGCCAGCGAGACATCTGGTATCCCAAATCCACATTTGGTAACCAGACCCAAAGTTGTCATAGCTCATGGTGGCTCTATGTGTGTTGGTGTAAAACTAGGGTCCATAGGTGCCCAGTGGTGGATTTTGGGGGAATACATTGCCAGGCCTTTCCTCCAAGGTCCTCGGGGTGAATCTGAACCAGCAGCCTAGCTGAGTGCTTAACTGTGCGCAGCACAGAGATTCCAGTCCACCCAAAGCCAGTGTTGGAGAGTCACTTCCCACTCAGAGCGACACTATAGCATAGATTATCCCCACACCATTGGGTTTCCAGGCGCCCTGGTGGCCTAGTGGGTTACCCACTGAACTGTTAACCGCAAGGTCAGTGGTTCAAATCCAGTAGCTGCTCTGAGGGAGAAAGATGAGACTGTCTGCTGTGAAGAGTTGAAGTCTTGTCAACACACAGGGCCAGTTCTACTCCGTCCTACAACTTCACAAGGAGCTGACATCAACATGATGCCACTGAATTGTCTTTGGGTTTCCGAGGTGACATGAGCAGATGGTCAGGATTTTTCTTCCGATAAAGGCACTGGTGGGGTTGAACGGCTGACCTTTATGTTAGCAGCCGAACACACAGGCATTGCACCAACAAAACCAAAACACCAAGCTCAGAGCCACAATGACCATGCTGACTAACAGCAATGAGCCTATAGGACAGGGTAGAACCACCCCTGTGGGTTACGGGAGTAGAGAGTCCCATCTCTCTCACGTAACCACAGGCTATCTCCAGAGTCCTTCAATGTGTCTGCAGCTCTGTGGCTCAGTGTATCACCCAGTGGGCTGATCATCACAAGGTCATTGGTTCCAACTCACCAGTCGTTCCTGCTGAGAAAGGTGGAGCGGTCTGCTCCTGGAAAGACGGGAGGTCTTGGAAACCCAGAGGGGCAGCTCTTCTCTGTCCTACAGGGTCGCCATGTTCAGAATCCACTCAGGGGCAGTGGTTGTTATTTTTTCTTTCAATTTATTTACAACTTTATGCCGTGATCCCATTTCGGTGAGTCCAGCAGGATCTACATTCATAAGATGTCACAAGGTCCTTTGGAGCTCAGGTCTACTATGAAAGACATAGGATTGTCCTGAGTTAGAATTAACTCAATGTCATTCCCCACCCCGAATTCTAAATAGATTTTTTTTAACACAGGAAAAGAAACTTCTGCCTAAGCTGTCATTGATCAATAATAAATGGTTAGATAAGATAATGGAAAAAATGATCTGGTACACAACAACCAAAGGGGAAAAAAAGTACAGATAAATTTCATAACACACAACAACTTGTATAAAGAAAACTACAAAACTCTTAAGTTAAAGTACTTAAATGAAGATTTGAATGTGGTTTCTGGATAAGAAGACTCAATATTGTAAACTTGCTCATTTCATTCCAAACTAATATATACACAGAACACCCACTTAAAATGCCAACGGCATGTTTTTCTTTTTCTTAACATGGCTGACTATTTCTAAAACTCATCTTGATGAACGAATGCTTGACGATATTCTTAAACTTTAAAAATGTATTTATTTTTGGTGTTGTTGAGAACACACACAGCAAAACATACCCCGGTTCGGTAATTTCTACTTGTACAATTTAACGACCCACATTACATTCTTCGGATTGTGCAAACATTCTCATTCTCATGAAGTTCCTCTGTCACCTTTCAAGTTGCTACAATCAATTTAATTCCATGGAGATTGTTCTTATGAGTACAAAGCTCAAGGCAAGTATTTTTGACTAGTTAAGCCAGATTTTTTTTTTAAACACTTCAAGAGATACTTTTATCCTAAGGTATAAAGATTGGGCCGGCCCCAATCCCAACTACGTGGACAACCCCCGGCTCCCCATAGAAGGACAGCACTGAAGCTACAGCTCAGGGAGAGGGACATGTCTGATCAGAGCACACAGGAGCAAATGAAGGGGGAAGAAGAGAGAGTGGAGCACATCCTGGCCCACTAAGCCCTGAGGACGATATTCATGCTCAGAGCAGCCAATGCACAGAGAGGACCATAGGGCTGACCCCACTATGAGACACGACATCCCTCACTGACCCATAGCCCTACAGGGGACAACACTGGAGACACAGTGCGGGAATTGTGCCCATCTGACCCTATCACACCGAGGCAAATCACTAAGAGCGTCCAACAGAACAGCAAGGGGAGCAAGCAACAAAGTACCCATGGAATACCAAAATTAGACTTTGGGGCCAGGGCATGGCACTCCATTGGACTCCACTGGAAAATACTCCTAAAGGTCAATAAACAGACCTTGAACAATTTACAGGTTTTTCTTTTTTCATTGCTTTCTTTTGTTTCTTTGCTTTGCTCTGTCTTGTGTCTGTGCACATTATTATCTCTGCAGGTCTATCTAGATAAGATAGGTGGGATACATGATCTGGAGGAGAAACCAATGGGACCAACAGTTCTGGGGGGACATGGGAGGAGGGAGGCAGGGGAAAGAAAGTGGGTATTTGCAAAGCCAGGGACAAAGGAACAACACCTGATCCAAAAATCAATGGTGAGGAGAGTGTAGGAGGCCTGGCAGGGCATGTTCAAGGGCAATGTAACCAAGAAGAATTACTGAAACCCAAATGAAGGCTGAGCATGATAGTGGGACAAGAGGAAAGTAAAAGGAAATAGAAGAAAGAAATAAGAGACAACGGACATTTATAGAGGTCTAAATAAATGCATGTACATATGTAAATATATTTATATATAACGATGGGGAAATAGACCTATGTGAATATATTTATATGTTCAGAATTAGGTAGCAGGTGGATATTGGGCCTCCACTCAAATACTTCCTCAGTACGAATGCTGAAGACAAAAGGGTGCATAAGCAAATGTGGTGAAGAAAAAAGATATAGCATCTGGGGTTTTAAAGGCTTGAAGATAAACAAGCAGCCAACTAGCTGAGAAGCAACAAAGCCCACATAGAAGAAGCACACCAGCCTGTCTGATCATGAGGTGTCGAAGGGTTCAGGTATTAGGCATCAAGAACAAAAATCATATCATTGTGAATTAGGGGGAGTATGGAGTTGACAAAGCCCATCTTTAGGCAACTGGACACCCCCTTACAGAAGGGTCGCGGGGAGGAGATGAGCCAGTCAGGGTGCAGTAAAGCACTGAGAAAACAACTTTCCTCTAGTTCTTTAGTGTTTCTTTCCCCCCTTACTATCATGATCCCAATTCTACCTTACAAATCTGGCTAGACCAGAGGATGTACACTGGTACAGATATGAAGTAGGAACACAGGGAATCCAGGACAGATAAACCCCTCAGGACCAATAATGAGAGTAGCAATACCAGGAGGGTAAGGGGAAGGTGGGGGCAGAAAGGAGGAACCGATCGCAAGGATCTACATATAACCCTCTCCCTGGGGGACTGACAACAGAGAAGTGGGTGAAGGGAAGCATTGGTCAGTGTAAGACATGAAATAATAATAATTCATTAATTATCAAGGGTTCGTAAGGGAGGGGTGGAGGGAAGGGAAAAATGAGCTCATACCAAGGACTCAAGTAGAAAGAAAATGTTTTGAGAATGACAATGGTAACAAAGGCACAAATGTGCTTGCTTGACACAATGGATGGATGGATGGATGGATGGATGGTGATAAGAGTTGTATGAGCCCCCAATAAAATGATTAAAAAAACAAAACAAAAAGTATAAAGATTACCTCAGGGCTGTAGTTTCATCCCACAAGTCCTAGCTCCAGGCAGTGTGTACATATATTTAAATGTTAGCTATGAAGATAGCAGACATTGGGTCTCGACTCAAGCACCCCCTCAACACAAGAACACTTTGTTCTAATAACCCGGCATTCTGTGATGCTCACCTTCCCAACATGATCACTTCAGTCAAAATAGGGGCACAAGCAAATGTGGTGAAAAAAGCCATAGAATCGAAGGCCTTAAAGGGTTGGAGATGAACAAGGGGCAATCTAGCAGAGAAACAACAAACACACATGAAAGAAGCACACCAGCCTGTGCAATCATGAGGTGTCAGCGGGATCAGGTATTAGGCATCAGAAGACCCAAAGCAAACAATCTGGATGCAAACCAGGGGGGTTGGAATGGAAACCCAAAGCCCATCTGTAGACAATTGGACAGTCCCTCACAGAAGGCTCACAAGGAAGGGACAAGCCAGCCAGGGTGCAGTATAGCACCGACAAAACACACAACATTCCCCTATTTCTTTAATGCTCCCCCTCCCTCCTCATGACCCAAGTTCTACCTTCCAAATCTGACTAGACCAGAGCATGGACACTGGTACAGGTATGAGCTCTCGACACACGGAATCTAGGGCAGCAAAATCTTCATATTCTTACATGACATTCAAATGTTGTTGAGGAACTTTTATCATAACCTGAGAAATGATTCTGTTGAAATGTTGGGTTAGAACAAGCAAACACAAAGTGATGTGAGGGGGAGTTTTATCGGAAGACATGGACATTGAAGGACACCACCCGGGTAACAGAAGGCATCTGAGTGTGGTTGGAGCATGAATGTCCTTATTTTTCGGTCCGAAGCTGACAGTGTTCAACAATAAAGGTGTTCAGATAAAAAACCCCAAGACTCGTCCTATTAGAAGTTGCTGTTGTTGGCGTCCTTGGGAGATTCTGACCTAGAGATGCCCCAAGTGACAGAGTAGAACTGCCTGGTAGGGTTTTCTTAATTGCGAGTTTTACAAAATCAGCTCAGGTTCTCTGCCTGTCACTGAGTGGAGAACTGACTCATAGCATCCCCAGGGGACACAGTAGAACTTCTCTGTGGGTTTCTAGGGCTGTACCTCTCTGTGGGAGTAGAAAGCCTCCTCTTTCTCTTGAGCAGCGACCCATGCGTTTCAACCGCTGAACTGAAGCTTAGCAGCCCCACGTGTGACCATCAGGGTTTCTATGAGCAACCCCGTGCTGGTCCTGGTCCTTATGGGCATTTAACAAATGTTTGTTCAGTTGGCTTGTTCCCTGGCTACCATGTCCACCCACGGTGCTTTAAACCTTTAGAGGCCTCCCTTCCTAAAAGGCTTTTAAAAATCAGTTCACATAGCACTTAATCCCTGGGTACATATGAATAACCGTTGGGTAATTCATCAGTGACACAGCCTTTAGGCTCTAGGACCATATAGAGAATGTAGTCATCTGGATAGCTAGACTCATCGCTGGGTCCCAAAGCCACCATTTAAAAGCTTCTGTAGATCTGCAAGAATTTCTAAATCCCCTGTGTTTGCTGTTATTATTGGGTGCTGCCCAGTCGGTTCTGAGTTACAGAGAGACCCTACGCACCACAGAATGAAACACGGCCTGCCCCGTGCCGTCCTCCCCTCTTTCCCTGTAAACACGGGAGTCCAATGTTACAGCCGCTGTGTCAGTTCATCTTCTTGAGAGCCTTCCTCTCTCTCACTGACCCTCTACTTCTCCCGAGACTGGCCCTCCTGATAACATGTCGAAGTAGAGAGTCCGAGTGCCACCGTCCTGGATTCTAAGGAGCATTCTGGCTGTACTTCCTTCCCAGACAGACATGCTGGTACTTCTGGTCCCCCTGCTACTCTCAGTAGTCGTCACCAAACCGTCATTCAAAGGCCTTGCTCCTCTGGTCCCCTTATTCCTTGTCCCGCTCTCGGACGTCTCTAAAAGAGATGGAAAGACCATGGTCTGGGCCAGAGGGGCCTTAGCCTCCAAAGTGGCTTCTTTGCTTTTTAGCTTTAGAGAGAGACATATGTTTGCATTCTGATTTTCGGAAACTGTGTTGTTCCTTGGTTAAAGTGTCGAGTTTTCATAACAAGACTTTTTGGTGTGAGTGTGTGTGGATTGGGTATACGTCCAAGGAGGACAGTGGAGACACAGCCTTTTCTCAAGTGTTGGTTGACTTTTCTAAAATTAACCGTAGAAAGTGTTGACGACTGCACACAATGGGACACATTGAAATCTGGACCCAGCTATGTCTCAGAGAGGACGGGCCGGCTAACCCACTAGCTCTTCCTCGGGAGAAAGAGGGGTTTGTCCGCTCCCTTAAGGATGGTCGTCTCAGAAGCCCTACAGAGAACCGCTCTCAGCTGCAATCAGCCCAGCGGCAGTGGACTTGCAAGGGCACTAGGACGCCTCTGTTTCCAGGGCCCCACGGCGGCATCCCATGAAGTATGGTTTAATGTGAGAAATTACTTTTAGTCCCCTGTGCTCTTAAGTCCCTATTCTCATCTGCCCCAAGATGTTTTTCCCTCTAGCTCTGAAGTCAAGCATGGCACCCCCTACTAGCAATATCTAGAACGGACACTCCCTGGGCTGTGAACGTCCAAGGTTTCATAAATCTGCCCTCGCTTTGAAACCATTAAATGAGTCCTTCCTGCCCACGACCAACGCCACCTTCGCTCGCTGCGCGTGGACCGCCTACACCATTGAGAAGGCCTCCCGCTTCTCCCGCACTAAGGCTAGATCACACCAGCCCACGGTCCTCTATCCGACCCCGAGTCACACCAGCCCACGGTCCTCTATCCGACTCCGAGTCACACCAGCCCATGGTCCTCTATCCGACTCCGAGTCACCCCATTTCCACAGGTTTCCAAGGTGCTATATATATATTTTTTCCATTTAATTTGTTTCTTGAATAATATTATTATTGACATGCCTTACTCATTCCAATATACCCCGTCCCTTCCCATACAGTTCTGTTGTCAATCCCATTGGGTGGGACTATGTGATGATCAGTGTTTTCCATTTCCCCTAGGACCACCCACTGTACTTCCTCCGCACACCCCACCCCCTCACTTCCTGTCAATGTCTCTGAGGGCCATCTACCTTGGCTACCATGTACGGAGCAATCATCAACGTACAAATGAACATATGCAATGAGGTCTATAGTGTATGGACCATGATAGGAGGAAATCTGAAAGAAACTCATCAGGGCCACACTGCACTCTGGGTTTTTCCTCCATCCCATGACGCCCCACTAAAACGTCTGTCCAATTGTCTTGCTGGTGGACTTTGGGGCTCCACCACATCCAGTCCCCTTCTTATCAATGTGGGTGCCTGGTTTTTGAACCTGTGATACCTCTTCCCATCGTCACCTCACGATCACACAGGCTGGTATGCTTCTTCCATGTGGGCTTTGTTGCTTCCCTGCTAGATGGCCGCTTGTTTAAGGTGTCTGGTGGCTTTGAACAGCAGCTCTTCTGGCTAGTCACTGTGATAGGTAGGTTTCTTGTGCCAATCTAGTCAATAACCACATGTGGGGTTAATAAGGTCGCAGTTTAATTGAAGGTCAAATAGATAAATGACTTGGAGAGCCTTGCTTTCCCGTCTCTTGCTCTCTGATGATGATTGGACCAGTGTGCAGCTGCCTTAGCTGTTTCTCTGCCTCAACTTGTGAGCTACACCACCTGTGGGCCAGCCAACCTGTGGACCATGTCACTATAGTTTGAGGTTCTTTTGAGACCTGCTTCACCTCACTGCTGGTGTATACATCACCTGTCACCTGGCTGACTGTTGGTGGCCTGCCCTGCTGTTTGCTGCCTGTGATCAGATTGACTACATTACTCTACAGAAGACTCAGGTGTCTGCCTCCTTGACTTGCCCTTATGAGTTGAAGGACTGCCAGGGTATTAACTGCCTCACAGAAGTGTGTTGAACTGAGCCCTCGGTACTGCTCTGTGGACTAATCAGCTGGTTATTTCATTTGTGTTATCTAGCTATATCTATATAGATACACACACACACATATAAAATCTTAAGTGTCCTGGTTTTGATTCTCTGAGAACCCTGTTTAGCACAGTCGCTCAACACCTAACTGTGTGCACCAGATCTGACTTACCTACACGTTTAATTTAGGAGCCCTCATGGTGCAGTGGGCTACGTTTTGGGGTATGACCACAAGGTCAGCAGTTTGAAACCATCAGCTGCTCCATGGGAAAAAGATGAGGTTTTCTACTCTCATAAAGAGTTACAGTCTTAGAAACCCAGCAGCCATTCTACTCTGTCCTGCAGAGTGGCTGTGAGTCAGAACTGAGTGTCATTTGTTCATATAATCTGTAGCGGTATGGTCAGATTGTTGGTCCATTCAAACTTTCAGATGCCTTACAAATTCTTGGCTCAAACAATAACTTATAATTTTCACCCTCCCCCTCCCCCCACTTCTCATTCAAATAGCAAAATTGCTGAAAAGTTGTAACAGATAAATTTCCCAGGAGGAGAATTTATAGAAGGAAATGATTTAACCTCATCTTGAATGCTTCGTCCCAATTTTCTAATTCATTTTGAAGTTCTTCTTTTGTGGAAGGGTCCAGAGGACTGGGCAAATGTTCCTGGTTGATGGTACGTTATAGTTTTGAAGGATTTCTTTGTTGACGGTGTGTTGTCGTTAAGTGCGATCGAGTCAATTCCAACTCATAATCACCATCGGTGCAACAGAACAAAGCCCCGCCTGGTCTTACGCCATCTTTACACTTGCTATGTTTAAGCCCATTGTTGCAGCCGCTGCGTCGATCCATCTTGTGGAGGGTCTGCCTCTCTTTCGCTGCCCATCTACTCAGTGTGATGCCCTTCTCCAGCAACAGACTCCTCTTGACGTTACATGCAAAGTCTGTGAGACGAAGTCTTGCCTTCCTTACTTCTTAAGAGTCGCCTGGACCTACGTCTTCCCCTGTGAGAGAGTGGCTCGGAATTTGGACTGCCGCGCCCAGAGTACCTGGGTTTGAGGCCAAGCTATGGAATCTTAGGACAGTGACTAGAACCTGGGAGAAATTCCTGAACCCAACTATGTTTGAAGTTCATTTTTCCAAAAGGCATTTGAGATAGTTTATTGTGTCAGCCTGGCCAATAAACACAAGTGGGATTAATTGAAGGGTGGAGAGATAAATGGCTCGGTGAGCCTCGCCTTTCTTGTCTCTCGCTCTTTGATCAGTGGACCAGTGTGCAGCTGCCTTGCTCACTCTGTGCCTCAAGGGCACACTACCTGTGGGACACCTAGCCTGTGGACTGTGTCACTGTAAGTTGAGGTCCCTTTAAGACCACACGATTGGAATTTACATCTCTGGAGCTCAGGACTGACTGTTGGTGACCTGTTTGCTGCCTGTGCTGGGATAGCCTAGCTCTCTCTCTCTACAGAGGACTACCTGGTGGCCCTCAAGACTTGAAGGACTGTCAGTGTCTCACAACTCTCACAGGAGTGAGTCGCACTGAGCCATTTGTACTGCTTTATACTTTAACTGTTCATTTCTTGTCTTATCTATCAATCTGTTCATAATTTAACCGTTCATTTCTTGTGTTATATATCTATCTTTATATATATATAAAATGATCAGCAATCTGACTTGCTCTCTCTAGAGAACCCTGTCTAACACAGCATTTAACCGCTCCATGGCCATTTCTCACAGCATGTTCGAAGGCGTTACCTCCTGACACTAATGGTTGCTGAGAAGAAGCTTCTTGCAATTCCTTGGTTGATAATATATCTCTTTCCTATCAAGTCTTTAAGGATTCCCCCTTCGTTCCTCGTGCTTTTTCACTATCATGTCTCTTTGTGGATTAAAAATTTTTTTTCCTATGAGTAATTTGTATGCCTAAGAAACCACATCTTTCTTTAATTCTGGGGAATTATGCGTGATTATGTCTTCACATGTTTCTCCTCTGCAGTGTTTTGGAATTCCTGTTAGGCATTCCCTAGACTCTTTCAAATGTATCTCCAAGTCTCTTATGTTTTCATTTATATTTTTCTTGTCTCCCTGGGCTGCATTCTGAGTGAAATTTTCATCAGTACTCTTTCACTTAAAGGCACCCTGTTGGCACAGTAGGTTAAGTGTTCAGCTGCTATCTTAAAGGTTGGCAGTTCAAATCTACCAGCTGCTCCGCTGGAGAAAGATGCAGCAATCTGTTTCCACAAGATTATTATTGTGAGATGCCATCAAGTTGATTCTGCCCATAGAGACCCTGTCCACAACAGAAGGAAACACTGCCCAATCCCGAGCCATCTTCACAGTGGTTCCTGTGCCGGAGCACATTGCTGCAGCCACTCTGTCCGTCCATCTCCTGAGGGTCTTCCTCCCTCTGCCAGTCTACTGCACCCAGCAGGATGGCCCTATAGGTAAGATGAAGTGTCAGCATCCTTGCCTCTGAGGAGCACTCTGGCTGTACTTCTTCTAAGACGGGTCAATTTGCCCTTTTGGTAGTCCCTGGTGCTTTCAATATTCTCCGGCACCGCATTTCAAACTCACCGATTCTTCGTAGGTCTGCCTTATTCAATCTCCAACTCTCACATGTATGTGAGGCGACTGGAAGTAACAAGGCTTGGGTCAGGTGGGCCTCACTCCTGAAAGGGACAGCCTTGCTTTTCAATGCCTACAGAGGGCTCACGCAGCAGATTCATCCAATGCAATGAATCTTGCTATCTCGATTGCTGTTTCCATGAGCATTGATTGTGGTCCAAGCAAGACAAAATCCCTGACAACTTTAAGTTTTTCTTCGTGTATCATGACCATAAACATTTCAGTTCTACTGTGTTCTACTGTGTCCTATAGGATTACCAGGAGTCCGAATTGACGGGACAGCAATGAGTTTATTAACTTTACCTTCGACGAGGTCGCCTTTAGGGTTTGTTCCACCTGCTGCCCAGTATTTTCTTTTTAAACTACTGTTATGGGCATATGATTAGCAGGCTAGTATTTTATTTCAATAGTTGCATTTTTTGACTTTTAAGATTTCTAATGTTTTTTATTTTAGGCCACTCATTTTTGTTTCATATCTGCTAGTTTTTTGTTTAATGTTTTGTCTTTCATATTCCATGGAAGCTATACTTCATTTCCCCCTTTAAAATCTTCAACTTACTTATTACATTTTTGTTCGACTATTGTGTCGTGTTAATTTTACATGGAGGGATTTCTTAGTCTGATTTTGTTGGATGCCTTTCTTTTTCTTCCTTGTGAAGATAAGCTTTTCAGAGATGGGCCCCCGGTTTGTTTCTTTATGGTAACTGACGAGAAGCGAGCCACAAGCATGTGGAAGCATGACATCACCGAGAGAAAGAGGAATCTGAATAGAATCGATTTTTTAAAGACCCTTAGATTCAACAAAGGCAGACTGGCAGCACTGTTGGGTTAGTGTTGGGCTGCTGACCATGAGATTGGGAGTTCAAACCCACCAGCCCACTCTGAAGGAGCAAGATGAGGCTGTCTGCTCTCATGAAGATTTACAGCCTCAGCAACCCTATACAGGGCCACTATGGATTGGGATTGACTTGATGACAATAGGTTTGGGTTTGAATTTGGTTAGGCTCAACAGCCAATCTTTCAATTTAGGAAAAAAAGAAAAGCACATTTGTCCCTGAGTATTTCCGGGTAACTTCCTGTGCCTTAAAGAACAAAAGGCAGAGAACACATGAGGGGGTTAACGAGGTATTGCTGTGGACTTAATTTGTTGCTATGCTAAGCAAAACAAAACAAAGAAATCCTTCCAGATTCCTTATTTCTCAGATGGAAATATTGGGCTGAGAGGCAAAAAGAAGGAGGGAAAGTAACACTGAAATGGATTTGGAGTGTTTACTGACAAACAAGTTCATTTCAAACATGGAAAAGGAAGGACAGACGGCCTAGAGGAGAGATGCCTTACTCTGTGAGCACACAATCGCAGCGCCTGACACTGTTAAGCCCCGTTGTGGTTTTTACCACTGTGAACATACTGTCTGTTGGATTCAGTGAAATTTTGTCAGCTTCTCCATTTATGAGCTTCTTCTGTGGACCAGTTAGTGCAAGGGTTCTCAACTGGTGGGTCGTGACCTCTTTGGGGGTTGAGTGACCTTTTCACAGGGCTCTCCTATTTCCGATGGTTTTAGGAACTGACACTCCGCTCCTCTATCCGTGTCCAGGCGGGTCCGCCCACATGCAGATACACTGGTGAAAAAGAAGCTATCTCAGCCTTCACACTGACGTTGGCTTTTTACGCAGACTGTCGAAAAAGGTAGCAATGTAGCTTACTGTTGTTATATTAAGACATTACCCATGCTACATCATGCTTCAAGACAACATTTCATTTATTTGTAATTAGAAGTCAATATTTTACAATCTATAATTACATATTGTTTTGTGATGAATTTCTCTGCTTTAATGATGTTCGATTTGTAACAATGAAAAGACATCCTGCCTATCAGAAATTGACATGACGATTCATAACAGTAGTAAAATTACAGTTACAAAGTAGCAACAAAAATAATTTTATGGTTGGGAAGGTCACCACATGATGGGAAACTGTATTAAAGGGTCCCGGCATGGGGAGGTAGGAGTTAGCAGAAGGAACTTTATAAGCAACTTGGCTGCCGTGGAGTTAATACAAACCCAGGGCGCCCCTATCGGAGGACAGAGTAGAACTGCTCCTGTGGGGTTCCAAGATGGGAGTAGAAAACCCTGTGAGTGACTGCTGGTTTTGAACTTTGGACCCTGCAGGTCACAGCCCATCAGGAGCCACTACGCCACCACAGAAGGCAGACTCTCCCTCTTGGAAACTGCCTTTGGTCTGGCCCAGTGTGAGCTGAGCTCTCTGGGTCTTCCATCCCGGACGCCAACACCTGTGCTTCCATCTGTCTTGTGCGTGAGCTGCAAATGCATTCCCCCACTGCCTGAGACTCCGCTACCTCTCAGGAGGCAGTGCGGGTTCAGAGGCGCTGGGCTCCATCGGGCTGGCCCCTGCCCCCTGGCTCCAGCCCTCCCTTCCTCCTGGCTCTCCAGGGCCACCCTGGGGAAAGGTCGCTTTGAGGCAGAGGTAGGTGTGGTGAGCCAGGGGGCTGCTGAAAGGGTGAGGTTCAGGGTCCTTCCTGAGGAAAATGCTCAGCAGAACACGTAGGACTGGGCTGGAGAGAAAGCAGAGGGGACAAGTCACAGGAGCTTGTCTGCTGACAGAGAGCTGGCTCCTCACTGCATTCGGCCCTGCAAGGCAGCCCTGCCCTACCTGCCTTCGTCCATGGCCCATAGCACCCCTCCTTCTTGCCCATGCCTGGTCCTGGGGACACCATGAGCCGGCATCCACTTCAGTGAACTTGGGGTTTCTTTGGGTTTTTTTTGGGAAGGGGTGGTCCTGGGGAAAAAGCCCTGGTGTTGCAGTGGGCTACATCTTGAACTGTAAAGGTCAGCAGTTTGAAACCACAAGCTGCTCCTTGGGAGAAAGATGAGGCTCCCCCGCTGCCACCTGCCATATGTTTGAAATGAACTCACTAAAGACTCCAAGTCTACTTCAATTTTACTTTTCTTGCTTTTTTTCCCTCTTTGCCGCTCAGACCAATATTTAGATCTGAGGGGTAAGGAATCTGGCGGTTTGTAAAAGGCTGTGAGCCTTCACTCCCATTATTTGTGTATTTGATGAATTTATGTTGGCTTTCAAAAGAAGCATATTCTATATCGTTGCATGGCCCATCTCTACAAATGGAATCAATCAACTTAGCCTGTTAAATCCCCCATCAACGTGGTCTTCGCGTGCTTCCCCCGTGCCCCGCCTGCCCCCAAGCCCACCTCCCTTCCTCTGCAATTTCTCACACACACACACACACACACACACACACACACACACACACACACACCCGCCTCCCATCCTCAGCCAGCTCTTCAGAGTCTTTTCTTTTGGTGTAAAACACTTTCCTTTTTCTTTATAATAATGGTGTCAGTAAATATCGATCGTGATAAGATTCACTTTGCTGGACACGTGCGCTCCAGCGCTGCCCATGACGTGTAATATTGAAGAAAATCATCGTTGTTTTTTATTGATGTTTAACATCCCATTGTATGAATGTACCCAGGTTGCGCTATCCATTCCTCGGTAATCAGCGTTTTTGGTTGTGTTCGTGTTTTGCTGCTATGGACATTGCTTCAATAAGCATAGGTGTGTGCCTGTCGGTTCGTGTTGCATTCTTTACTTGGAAGATGAGGCTCTCTGCCCTCATAAAGGGTTACATTCTCAGAAAGCCACAGGGGCAGTTCGCCCCTGCGCTATAGAGTCAGCATGCATGAGACGAGACCCCAAGGCAGCGAGTTTGGGAGACCAGTCCCTGGAGAAGGACATCAAGTTTGGGGAGGTGGGGAGGCATCGAAAAAGAGAAAGGCCCCGGACACGGTGGGTGGACACAGTGGCTGCAACGATGGGCTCAAAGGTAAGAACTATTGTGGGGATGGCGCAGGACCGGGCGGCATTTGGTCCTGGGGCCCCTGGGAGTGGGACCCACCCTGACGGCTGATGGTGGGATGATGTAGGACCAGGGAGCAGGTTATCCCCTTGTGCTTGCCCTCACCATGCACCAGGGTCTCGCTGGAAGACAGGGAACAAGAGGAAGACTGTCTGGGGACAAGTCTGAACATCAGCTGTGGTGAGGACAGCGGTTTTCACAGTGTGGCCACTGGGCCACCATCACCACCATCACCATCATCACCATCACCACCATCATCATCACCACCATCACCATCATCACCATCACCACCATCACCATCATCACCATCATCATCATCATCATCATCACCACCATCATCATCACCATCATCATCACCACCATCACCATCATCACCATCACCATCATCACCATCACCATCATCACCATCATCACCATCACCACCATCACCACCATCACCATCACCGTCATCACCATCATCACCACCACCATCACCATCACCACCATCACCACCACCACCATCACCATCATCACCACCACCATCATCGTCATCATCATCACCATCACCACCACCATCATCACCACCACCATCATCATCATCACCACCACCATCATCATCGTCATCATCATCACCATCACCACCACCATCATCATCACCACCATCACCATCATCACCATCACCACCATCATCACCACCATCATCATCACCATCATCACCACCATCATCATCACCATCATCACCACCACCATCATCATCATCATCACCATCACCACCACCATCATCACCATCATCATCATCACCATCAGCAGCAGCACTGGGACAAAAGGCCCCTGGAACCAGAAATGCGAGGTGGGACCCAGGGGTCTGCTTGGACAACCCCCCAGGGTGATTCTGAGATGTGAAGTTTGAGGACCTCGAAGCGAAGGGCCCTTTTCTTTCCTTTCTAAGGAGCGTGTGCCTCTCGGGTGTTATTGGTCACCTTACAGACCGAGCGGACGTGGGGCTGAAAGTCAGGCCACGGGGTGAGTTCATTTCCAGTCCTTCAGGGTGACCGAGGGCCATAGTCTCAGGAGTTCCACCAGCTTCCAGTCAGCCTGACAAGTTGGTTTCTTTCTTTCTTTTTCCCAATGATTTTGAGTTTTGTTCCACATCCCTCTCCCCCTCCCCACCCTTCTAGCCTGGACCTGCTATGGATGCCCCTTTCAGAGCAGAAGCTGGGCACCATCTAGTTCTATTGGTTCAGAGTCCATTAGCTGAGGTTCACGTGGTCCCATAGTCCATGGGACTTCTGCTTTCCATGCATCTTTCATGCTCTGCATTCTTTCTTGCTTTGGATGGGGCGCGGCCAGTAACTGCACTTTGATGGCATTCTATCATGCCCTCTCAGCTTCATTTCTCTCACTGAGTCCAGATCTTCCAACGACTGTTATTTCCGCTTTGTTTCCAGCTTCTGCCTTCCACCCACCAGTCATTAGCAACGCATCTTGGCTTCACACTGGATCCATTTCCCAGTGGAGTCATTGGTGGAATTCTTCCTTGCGAGCCCTTGCGACTGGTGCATGCATTTGAATCACGGTTGTGTTGGCTGGATTTCCATGAAGGCAGATAGGATTGTCCTGGTACAGACAGCACAGCACTTCAGGATTGCCTGGGGGAGCCCAGGCATGGTTCGTTCCCACTCTGGCCCTTGGTTTGATCATCTCTGCAATGGGGCTCACACTGGGCCCCCTGACCTGTCCCATCACCTGCCAGGAGGGTCCTGGTGTTGATACAAAGGATGGATTCATCGTCCAGAAAAACCGCCACCACCAACAGCAGCAACCAAACTCACTGCCACCAACACCGACCTTGAGTGCAGCCACCACTTCTTCAGACGATCAGATGATTCCGTTGCATGATCGGTGAAGTAGATGCCAATGAAATGATTTTAAAAAAAGAAACACACACACACACACAAGCCTCACTGCCATTGAGTCAGTCGTGACTCATCGTGACCTATTGGGATGGAGGAGAACAGCCCCCGTGGGTTCATGAGGCTGTAAATCTTTAAGGGATCAGATGGCCTTGGCTTTCTCCCTTAGAGCGACTGGTGGATTCAAACTGCTGACCTTACAGTTAGCAGTCCAACGTGTAACCATGACACTGTCAGGGCTCCTTCTAGTCCGCAATAGGTGGGGTGATGAGCTATTGGATGTGTGACTTTATGTGAAGAAGCACGAAGACCCTGACTCATGGTGACCCCACAGTGGAACAAAGCACTGCCCGGTCCTGCGCCATCCCCACGGCTGACTGTTGGTCAGACTGTTGAGATCCTCAGGGTTCCCACTGGCCAATTTGGGGAAGGAGATCACCAGGCCTTTCTTCCTTGTCTCTCTTCATCCAGACACCCTGTTGAAACCTGATGAGCATAACTCACTCCAAACCAAATCTCATTGCCTTTAAGCTGATTCCAACTCACAGTGACCCTGTAGGATGGGGTAGAACGGGCTCCTTGAGTTGCCAAGACTATAAATCTTTAAGGAGTAGACAGCTTCATCTATGTCCTGCAGAGCAGCTGGTGGGTTTAAACCACTGACCTTGTGGTTGCAGCTCAATACATAGCTCACTAATCCAGCAGGTCTCCCATTTGGCATCATGGCCATACACAAGCCTCTCATGATTGATGGGAGGTGGGGAGCGGGGTGGACAAGAGGAATCGAACTGAGGTCTCTTGTCTAGAAGGTGAGCAACCTATCATTGTCCCAGTACCGTCTCATAGAAAACTTTGAAAGCCCACCCACCATCGTTGAGTCGATTCCAGCTCACAGCGAGCCAACACAGGGTTGCTGGGCTTGTCGATCATTATGGGAGCAGACAGCCTCACCTTTCACCTGTATGAAAGCATGTGGATTTGAACCTCTGGCCTTGTGGTTGACAGCCCAAGCGCCACCAGAGCTCCACGTGAAGCTTTGTCTCTCTGGGTGTTTGGGTTACTGAGCAGAGCAAATGCAGGAGGCTGCATAGCATTTCCATGTTGCTCTCTGCTAAACTCACTGACCACTCAGCCTGCTCTTTCTCCCTGGGGGCACTCAGTGGGCTCGAACAGCCGACCTTGAGGTTGGCAGCCCAGCACCTGACCCTCTTTGTTTCAAAGCCCTGCCAGCCTCCGTGGGCCCAAGGCCTGCAGGCTCCTTACGTGGATGAAAGGACGATCACTGGCTGGCAAGCTTTCAGTCAGTACGGTCTCCCTCCCTCCCCTCCATGATTTATGGTCCCCCAGCATTCATTAGTAAAACTGACAGTGTTTCTGCTGATAACTGTTGATATATGTGAAATTCAGTAGCAGCAGGATAAAAGCCGCAGGCCCCGCGGCGACATCTGGCCGCCTGGGTCAGACGTCATGCAAGCGCCCTTCACCCCGTGGAATGCTGACTGCGACTCGGCGCCATAAAGAGCGTTTAAGGTCCACAGGGAGATGGCAGTGGGCACAGACGCCACCTGGAGCTTCCAGGGCTGCGGCAGAGCCAGCAAGAGACAGCGAGGACGCAGCTCAGGAAGCAGGACTTCAAGGTCCCCAGGGCCCCCAAAACAGACTGTGAGGCCAGGGCATGGCGCCTTATCAGACCCCACTGGAACATGCTCCCAAAGGACCACAAACAGACCTTTCTTTCTTGTGGTTGTTGGAGCTATTGTTTATTTTCTATTGTGCTTTGTTTTGCTCAGTCTTGTATTTGTGCATATTACTGTCTCTGCATGTCTATTTAGATAAACAAGGCGGAATAAACAAGACGGAGGAGAAAGCAACGGGATGGCAGTTTGGGGGGGGGCACAAGAGAGGGGGAGGCAGGGGAAAAGAAGTGGGTGTTAACAAACCCAGGGACAAGGGAACAACAAGTGACTGAAAATCGATGGCCATGAGGGTGTGAGAGGTCTGGTAGGACTTGATCAAGGGCAATGTAACCAAGAATTACTGAAACCCAAATGAAGGCTGAGCATGATGGTGGCATAAGAGGAAAGTAAAAGGAAATAGAGGAAAGAACTAGGAGGTAAAAGACATCTATAGAGATCTAAATATAGGCATGTAAATATGTAAATATATTTCTATATGATGGGGAAATAGATATATGTACATATATTTATAGGTTTAGTATTAAGGAAGCAGATGGACAATGAGCCTCTACTCAAGTACTCCCTCAATGCAAGAATACTTTGTTCTAATAATCCAGCATTCTGAGATGCTCACCTTCCCAACACGATCGCTGAAGACAAAGCAGGTGCATAAGCAAATGTGGTGAAGAAAGCTGATGGTGCCTGGCTAAAAGATATAGCGTCTGGGGTCTTAAAGGCTTAAAGATAAACAAGTGGCCATCTAGCTGAGAAGCAACAAAGCCCACATGGAAGAAGCACACCAGCCTGGGATCACGAGATATCGATGGGATCAGGAATCAGGCATCAAAGACCCAAAGCAAAAAATCATGTGAATGGGGCAGCGGGGAGAGTGTGGAGTAGAGGCCCAAAGCCGATCTGTAGGCAATTGGACATCCCCTTACAGAAAGGTTGTGGGGAGAAGACTGGCTAGTCAGGGTGCAGTGTAGCACCAATGAAACATATAACTTTCCTCTGGTTATTTGATGCTTCCTCCCCCCACTATCATGATGCTAATTCTACCTTACAAATTTGGCTAGACTAGAGCATGCACATGGGTACAGATAAGAGCTGGAAACACAGGGATCCAGGACAGATAAACTCCTCAGGACCAATACTGAGAGTAGCCATACCAGGAGGGTAAGGGGGAGGTGGGGGGAGAAAGGGGAAACTGATCATAATGACCTACCTATAACCCCACTCCCAGGAGGATGGACAACAGAAAAAGGGGTAAAGGGAGACATTGGACAGTGCAAGACATGAAAAAAATAATTAAAATTTATAAATGTTCAAGGGTTCATGAGGGAGGGAGGGAAGGGTTGGGAGGGGGAAAATGAGGAGCTGATAGCAAGGGCTCAAATAGAAAGAAAATGCTAAAATGCGTTGAAAATGATGATGGCAACGTATGTACAAATGTGCTTGACACCATGGATGGATGGATGGATTGTGATAAGAGTTGTATAAGCCCCCAATAAAATGATTTATTAAAAAATGTTTAGAAAATAATGATGGTAACATATGCACAAATATGCTTGATACAATCGATTTACAAATTGTTATAAGAGCTGTAAGAGGCCCAATAAAATGACCTTTAAAGACAGAGAAAGACTTCAAGGCCGGATCTTTAGCTAATGACAGGGGCTGGTGACCAAACTCTGACCCCAAGCCAGCTACTGCTGAGTGGATACCATTCTTCGTGGCCCCTTGGGTGGCAGGGTAGGACTACTGCACCCCATCAGGTTTTCAGGCTTTCTTCTCCCCTACTTCTGAGTGGACTCAAACCACCCACCTTCAGGTCAGCTGACCCTTGGGGCTGCAGCCTGGGGCGTGCTTTGTACAGTTGAGCACCTTGATGTGTGGGTGGGCAAACAGGCAGGGCGGCTTCCCTCTGAGGTGTCTTCTAAGGTCAGGAGAACGCGCTGTGTCCTGATGAGAACCAGGCATGGCCTTTGGCCCGCAGATTTCGAAGTTCTTGGCATGACTCACTCTTTCCAAGTAGCGGGTGGTTGGCAAGGTTCTCCTTCCCTGCCAACAAGGAGCCTGGGGCACAGGCTGGGTCACAAAGGGACTGAGGAAGCACTGTCCCCTCAGGCTTTGTGCCTGGGTGCCCAAGTTTGGTGCCACACCAAACACAGCCACCGAGCCTGGGGTCTGTGGGGTTTTCTGATCAATTGCGTTCACACTTCAAAACTTTTGCTTTGGGCTCAGGGTAGGGAGCAGAGCTCTGCTTCTTAAAGGACCCCCAGGTGGCTGGGAGGCCCAAGCAAGTTGACTCTTAGGGGTTGGTACACAGGAGACTCCATGACACGTGTCATGCAGACTGGGAAAAATATTTAGTAAGGACACATCAGACAAAGGGTTAATTTCAAAATCTGTAGAAAACTCAACCACCTAAAAAGAAAAAAAAATTCAAATAACCCGATCGAAAATGGGTATGAGCCATGAACTGACAATCTATCAAAGATGACATCCAAGCAGCCATGGGAAGGAATGCTCACATTCATGAGCCACAGAGAAACACCAATTAAAAGAACGAGATGCCACCTCATACCGACACTATTAGCAAAATTCGGGAAAACAGAAACTGATCGATGCTGGAGAGGATACAGAGAGACTGGAACGCTCCTCCGTTGCTGGTGGGGCTGCAGGGTTGTCCACCCCTCTGGAGATCAGTGCGGCTCTGCCTTCAACAGACGCAAACACAAACACCTGAACAGATGCAAACACAAACACGCTGTCTCAACCTTCACACTGATGTTGGCTATTTACGCATCCTGTCGCAATGTAGTTTACTGTTGTTATATGCAGACTGTTACCCATGCTACACTATGCTTCAAGACAAAATTTCATTTCTTTGTCATTAGAAATAAACATTTCACAACCTATAATTACATATTGTTTTTGTGATTAATCACTATGCTTTAATGATGTTCAAGTTGTAACAATGAAAATACATCCTGCATATCAGAGAGTTACATGATGATTCATAACAGTAGCAAAATGACAGTGATGAAGTAGCAACGAACATGATTTTATGGTTGGGGGTCCCCACCACATGAGGAGCTGTAGGAGAGGGTCGCAGCTTTAGGAAGGTGGAGAGCCACTGCTCTCCTTGGTGCACGCCCTCAAGAAATCAATATAACATGGACAGACGTCTGCACACCTCTCTTTGCTGCAGCCATTTCCATAATCACAAAAGTCGGGAGACAACCAAGCATTCCGATGATAGAGGCATGGACAGACAAGCTCTCGTACTTCCAGATAACAGAATGTGCTGTATCCATAAAAAAAATACTGTATTAAAAAATACTGTATTAAACCCATCAAGATGTGGACAAATCTGGGTAGGCAAGTTAGCCAATCTTATCGAGACAAATATTTAATGAGAGCATGATTGTTATTTTTAATGACACCCTTGTTATAAGTGAAAACAGAAAAAGGAAAGCAGTCTTCACACCAAAGGATAAGAGTTGAAGACCACGAGGAGACCAGGGACGTGGCGGGGCCGGGGGCGGGGAGACAGGACATCATGGAGGGAGGCGGGCTTTAACAGGACTGATTAGACTTGACGAAATGGAGTGGGCAACTACACAGAAGATGCGTTTCTTTAAAAGACAAGATAACAAAGATTTTAAAAAGAAAGGGAAGGTCCACGGCCTTCGGAACCCTCCAGATGCCCTACCCCATTGGAGCTGCACGTTGGTCTCAGAAAGGAGGGAAATGAAACCAAAGGGGACCTGGATTCTTTAGTGACAAATTTGGGAAGATAAAAAACTACTAGGAAAAGAAAACGTGTGATGGAGAGAGTTAGTGGCCCCAGCTCGAGGGGTGCTTCCTGAATTTCTGTCTTCATGGCTTCTGCCAGCGCACGCACGCACACGGAAGCATGCACGCATGCACGCACGCACACGAAGCACGCACGCATGCTGTCCCAGGGCCACCCTATGTCTTCGCGCTCAGGCTGAGATCGCCACCACGAGACTGCATGTTCCTTTAGCCCAATGCCCTCCAGCTCACAGTGACCATATGGGATCCGATCCAGCTCATAGTGAGCCTATGGGACTCAGGAGAGGTGCCCTTGTGGGCTTCCGAGACTCTGTGTGGTCATGAGAGCAGGTCACCTCATCTTTCTCCCTTGGAGCAGCTGGTGGGTTTGAACTCGCCACTTTCCTGTGAGCAGTCCAATGCTTAGGCCACTGCACCACCAGGGCTGCCGCCTCAGCCCTATGGCTCCCAGATGTTTTAGGGTCTTGTGCTGCTTTGGAAAGCTGATTTCAAAGAAATGAATATAAATAAGAATCGCAGCCATCCGGTCGAGGCTGACTCAGCCATCCTACAGGAGCGGGCATTGCTGCCCCTGTGGGTTTCTGAGGCTGTAACTCTTTAGCGGAGCAGAAAGCCTCCCCTTTCTCCCTCAGGGTGGCTAGTGGTTTAGAACTGCTGACTGGCGATGAGTAGCCCAACACGCAACCACCACGCCACCAGGGTCATTAGGGATTTCCAAGAAAGTCCCCCGAAAGGTACTTAGATGGCTACACAGGTCTGACTAGGATGCCAGAACCGACAGGAGACAGATTTATAATCGCAAGCAGCAGGGAAATGTTTTCAAAACACTAAGCAGCCATCTAAGTGAGATGTCAACACATTTTTGGCATCTACACAGTAAATACGCCTGCAGTGATCTCCCTCCATCCAAAATTGAGGGATGGGAGGAAAGGGTTAGCAGACAGAGTGCTTTGGAGAGAAGAGTCTAGAAGATCAAAGGGACAAACCTGCCTTGAACCCCTAAAACCTTGTCAGTTGATCCCCCCACTCTGATGTATGTTGGGCCTGATCTCCCAGACTATAACGCTTTATGACAACAGGAAGTCTTTTTCTTTCCCCCTAGGAGAGGCTGGTGGTTTTGAACTGCTGATCTTGCAGTTAGCTGCCCACTGCTTGACCACGACACCACCAGGGCTTCTTTGAGTTAAGAGGGAGTTAGAAAAAACAAAAGCAAATGTGCAAAAAATGATGGAGGCAGAAGACGCTGGGAGGTTTGCAAGAGTTGAAAGAAACTGTGATGGTCAGGGTCCGTGTCAACTTGACTGACACCCATCCTTGGGTTCTCCAGGGTTTGAGGCATCGTCATTCCCAGCATGTCTGTTGTCACTCCATCATGGGGTGGCTATGACCAGTCATGAGAAGATTGGGGTGACATGCAGCCCCTTTACTAAGCCACAGACCTGATGTCACTGAAAGGAGGGTCCTTGGGCATGTGACCTACTTTCTAAATGCCTGGATGCTGTGGAGAAGCTTGTTTGGGTATTGCTGGGTCTGGATCTGGCAGCTGGCTCATTGGCCTCTGGTTCTCTGGACCTGAGTCCACAGTCTATGATAGTGTCCATCTGCCGATCCTGGAAATGGCTAGTGACCTCCCATCTGACTTACCACCTGACCTTGGATTCATTCACCTCTCCAGGTCACAAGCCTGTCCTCTGACCTTGGATCCGCGCAACTCAGAGATTGTCAGCCTGCTCTCAGCCTGTGGTGTTCCTTCAGAAAGTGTGGGTTCATGATTCTCCAGAGCTGTTCGCGTCAGGAGAAACCTCCAGCTTGACCTGTGACCCATGGAACTCAGACCGGATGTAGCAGTTCTTACAGCTGTGTGAGCCCTTTTCTTGACAGAAATGTCTCCCGATCGAAGCATACAGACAGAAGCCTCACAGACTTGGCCTCTCTGGTGAACCCAGCCTGACACGGGCACAGAGGGGCCAATCCTAAAACAAGGGGGATGGGTGAGGAGATGCTTGGATGGACGCACAGGCTGAGCAGGTGAGAGCGGGAGACTGTGCACACCACACGCACAGCTAGGTTCGACCAAGGATATGTACTTGGATTTGTGCTGCAGACACATCCCTGGATGTCGGGAGTGGCCCAAGAACAAAGTTAGGGAAACTCCTTCGACACTTTGAGGGAATGGGTTTCTGGACCTGAGGGATCCAGACCATATTCTCCAGGGACACCAGTGTCAACCGGGATAACAAAGATGAAAATGATGCTCTGCAGCCTCCCATTGTGAGTAGCAACAGGTGTCTCAAAAGCCTGCGGGCAGCCAGCTAATGGACAACCACTGGTTCCCTGCCAACCAGAGGGCAGAAGAGCAATGCCAGGCTCTCCTCACGGAGGCACCAGCTTACCCACTGCGGTGGGATGTTGGCCAAGGATCGTGTAAGCCACACACTGGGCACCCTTCTGACTTCCTCTGCCACGGGGCTTCCCGCTGCTGGGTGCCATGGAGTGGGTTCCTACTGCACACAACAGAAGGAAACCGCCCTGCCTGTGCCGCCCTCCCCTGCTCTGATGTTTGAGCCCGTTGCTATGGCCACTGTGTCCGTCCTTCTGGTCAAGGGTCCTCCTCTGCCACTGCCCATCTGCTTTACCAAGCAAGATGCCCTTCTCTGGGAGCTGGTCTCTCTGATAACATGTTCACAGTAGGTAAGACCAAGTCTCACCATCTTTGCCTCCAAGGAGCATACTGGCTGTACTTCTTCCGAGACTGACTTATTTGTTCTTTTGACAGTCTGTGGCAGTTACATAATCTGGTGTCAATTTGAGGATTCAGCGCAAAGGGCTGGAGTCTAGCCTGTCAATCAGGCCGCAGCTTGATGACGTAATTTGAAGGCGCTAAGGAGAGAAATAGCTCGGTGGAGGTGGGACACATACTCACTCCCTGCAAGGCATCCCTTGTGGAGAAGACACTGGAGAGAGGCTGATGGAGTCAGACCTCTGGAGCTGGAGAAACCAAGTGGAGACTTGTCATCCAGTGGCCTGTGATCATCCTGCATTCTGGATCATTGCACGTGTTTCGTGAGTCTGAAGAGGACTCTATAGATTGGTATCAGACACATGAGCGAATATCGGACTTACGGATTTGATCCGGACTGGGCTGGGACATTTTCTCAATATTCAACTGTTCTTGTATCCAAAGCTCTTTCTTATACACATATCAGTGTCCATGAATTTGTTTCTCTAGTCTACCCGGACTAACACACAGTCCATGGTACTTTCAAAATTCTTCACCAACACCAGAGGTCAAACGCATCGATCTTTCTCCAGTCTTTCTTATCCAATGTCCAACTTTCATACGCATCTGAGGCGATGGAACATACCAAGTCTTGGGTCAGGCGCACCTTAGTCCTCAAAGGCACATTGTTGCTGCTCACTGCTGGAAGGAGGTCTCACGCAGCCGATTTGTTCAATACAATCAGTCTGTTGAGCTCTTGACTGTTGATCCCACGAGCTTCCAGAAGCATGGATTGTGGACCCAAGCAAGACAACAATCTTGACAACTTCAATATTCTCTCTCTCTCTCTTTTGGAAAGGTGTCATTATGCTGTTCCCAAAGCATGCATGATGAGCATGGGCCTTCTCAGGATGAAGTTTTAGGAAAATAAAAAAACTACATCGGTGAGGAAAAAAACCAAGAAGGTTGTGCTGAGGAATTTCCCATCCAGCCAATGTGCTTGCTCCTTCCTCGAAGGCAGTTCAGAGCTGTTCTGTGAAGATTTTGCTGGGAAACCTCATCCAATCCATTTCTGGTCTTGTCCCTTCTGACTTATTTTTGTTCTCCAAACTCAAGGAGCATTGGAAAGGAAGATGATTGGAGTCCCTTGAGGATGCCAGGGCTGCCATCCTGGGCAGGAGTCTTCAGGGAGGGCTCACTCACTGCACCGAGGTAGGGCCAACACAGAGCAACCCTACAGAGCAAGTGGAGCTGCCTCTGGGCTTCCAAGACTGTGATCACTCACCAGAGTTGTGTCTTTCTCCGAGGAGCGGCTGGTGGTTTCGAACTGCTGACCTTGTGGATCACAGCCTAACATGTCACCACTATGCCTACAGGGCTCCTGATCGGGAGGGCTGGTGGCGGAAACACTGGCTCCAGACGTGTGTAGGCGGAGAGTCTGCTGAGAAACTACAGCTTCACGTCCGATATTCTAGTTTTGTAAAGGTGCCTGCGATTTCCCCTCCCCCCTACACACGACCAAGTGTACGGGAATCCAACCGTTTCCACACGCACACTTCAGAGACATGGCTACAGATGCATAGTCATTCTTGTGAGCCGTCGCCCAATTGGTCTACCCCCCTTGGCATCCACTCCTTGGCCCCTGTGCTTCCCATGTAACCTTTTAAGTTACTGTTGCTGACGAGATCCCATCTTGTTAAGTTACTGTTGCTGATGAGATCCCGTCTTGTTAAGTTACTGTTGCTGATGAGATCCCGTCTAGATTGGGTTAAGGAGCCCTGGTAGTGCAGTGGTTGCTAATGGGCTGCTAACTGCAAGGTCAGCAGTTACCACTTTCTCCAGGTGGGGAAAGAGGGGGCTTTCTACTCCGGAAAGAGTTCCAGCTTTAGAAACTCACTGAGGCAGTTCTACTGTGTCCTAGAGGGTCACTGTGAGTCAGCATCGGCCCGACGGCAGCGAGGGCTGAGTGAGTGAGATAACCCTTTCAGGGGTCCCGATGCTCTAGACAGATCTTGTTTGCCTGTTGGTTAGTGTTCAATGGGGGATGGAGGAAGGAATTCTGGAGGAAACGTTTAGTCACTGGGAGTTCTTGAGAAGATTTGGGACAGTGAGATGCTTCGAATCGGTTTCAGGAGAAGTTGTCGTTTTAAATGAAAACAATCACAACATTTGTAAATCATTTAACAGCAGTCATTTGATTCTGGCTGCAGTGATCAGTCAGCCTCTGGTCTAATTAAGAGCCGGCCGTGTCTTTCATTAGGGAGGGTTGCCGGTAATTACGCCAAGAGCCGGGCTGCTGCAATCTGGCTCTCAGGAACAAATGCTCCTGGAGTTCTGCCACGTTCACTCTGACTCATCTCGGGTTTAATCACCTGCCCTGCATCTTCAGAGCTTTCGACACTGAAAGGGTCACTCCCAACCAGATGCAGTTTGGTTTGGGCACTGGGTTTTTGTTTTGTTTTTTAACTGTTTTTTATTGAGACCGTATTGTTTGATGGGGCAGAGGGAAGGTTTTGTTCTTCAATTTTTCCTATCGATAGGCTTCCTACTAGGTTCCTTTTTTCAGCTTATAACTTGTATATCTTGGTTAGTTCAATCTTTTCTAGTGAAGCTGAACCACTGTCGATGGAAGGCGGCGGTAGCAGGATCGACGTGTTTGAATTGTGGGGCTGGCAGAGCACATTGAAGGCACCAGGGACAGCCAGAAGAACAAAGCCATCTGTCTCAGAAGGAGTCCAGCCAGAGTGCTCCTTAGAGAGACATAGAGGCAAGACTTCACCTTACCGCGGAAACACAGAAAACATGGAATTTGTTTTCAAGGCTTTCAAACCATTGTTTTCTGCGGCCATACATAAGCAGCACCAGTAGCTGCTGTCGTTGATTTTTTTCAAAGTGGTGTATTAATAATTAAGTTGTGTCTAAAATGAGTGCATAAGCAAATGTGGTGAAGAAAGCTGATGGTGCCTGGATATTACACGATATAGCGTCTGGGTCTTAAAAGCTTGAAGCTAAATAAGCGGCCATCTAGCAGGGAAGCAACAAAACCCACATGGAAGAAACATACCAACCTGTGTGATCATGAGGTGTTGATGGGATCAGGTATCAGGCATCAGAAGACCCAAAACAATCATATGGATGCAAACGAGGGGGGTTGGAATGGAGACTTAAAGCCATCTGTACATAATTGGACATCCCCTCACAGAAGGGTCACAAGGAAGGGACAAGCCAGTCAGGGTGCAGCATAGCACTGACGAAACACACAACATTCCTCTACTTCTTTAATGCTCTCCCCTCCCCCATCGTGACTCCAGCTCTACCTTACAAATCTGGCTAGACCAGCGCATGTACACTGGTACAGATAAGAGCTCTTGACACACAGAATCCAGGACAGATAAACCCCTCAGGAACAATAATGAGAGTAGTGATACCATGAGGGTAGGAGGAAGGTGAAGGGAGAGAGGGGGAACTAATCACAATGATCAGTGTATAACACTCCCCACCCCACCCCAGGGGGACAAACAACAGAAATGTAGGTAAAGGGAGACAGCAGACAGCATGTAATATGAAAATAAAAATAATTTATAAATTATTAAGGGTTCAGGAGGGTGAGAGCATGGGGGAGGCAGAGGGAAAAAGAGGAGCTGATATCAAGGGCTCAAGTAGAAAGAAAATGTTTTGGAGATGATGATGGCAACATAGGTACAAATGTGCTTGATACAATGGATGGATGGATTGTGATAAGAGCTGTAAGAGCCTCCAATAAAATGATTGATTAAAATAAATAAATAAGCTGTGTCTATTTAAATGAAAACAAAATATACAAAGGAAAAGGAACAACAGACTGCATTGTGCGAGTGGCCCTTGCGGGCGGGGGTGGGGGCTGGGGGGCAGTGCGCAGGCTGCGTGCGTGCGGGGGCAGGTGGTTGGGGGGCAGGGCTCTACACAGAATGGGGAAGAAGCAGGTGCGACCCCTGCGGCCTCTCCCACCTGTGCCCAGTGCTGCTGCTCAAGGTGATGACAGCCACTTGCTCATCGGAGGAAAAAGATGTCCAGGCCCAAACACACGCTTAGTGCCTCTTTTCGTTTTTTAAGTTGGCAATTAATACACACCGTATATCATTCCATCTTTCAATTACGTCCAGCAGAATTGTACAGTTGCTTTTTATAATCGGTCTCCACACATACTTTCCCTTCCTGGACTCCCTTTTACCTCCGCCACCCTCTCTAGCCCCCTCTCTTAGAGACCTTGTTCTATTTGCTTTCCCAACAGGCTCAATGTCCCTGGGTGTCATTTACCCAGAGACAGAAAAACAAAGAACACAACTTCATGAGGGTGACCCGCCCCCCCCCTGTGGCAGGACACCTCGGAGATACACCCCAATATAAACAAGCATAAGCAAAATGAAACAGAATGGCCCTCACAGGATTGCCAGGATAGTATGTATCTTAACACAGCCTGGAGGGCGTGGATGCAGCAAGGCCTGTGTGTCTCCAACCATCAGGGCAGCCCTCCTGGTGCAGCTGTCTCCTGCTTCCTCAGACACCATGTGATTTCCGGCTTATGTCCTCAGGCTTCAAGTGTGTCTGGGGTGGAGTCCAGGTCACCCCATGAAGTTCCCGCCTGGGGTCTCACTGAGGCAGCCTCTGGAGCATGCTGTGCGCCCCGAAGATCCAGGATTCAATGTCCCAGCCTGGGTTCCCGGGATACCCCCAGATGCCAGAGATCAATGTTGCCCACCACCAAGACCCTCCCCACCTACTGTCCCCCAAAGCATCCTCAGTCCCTCTTTCCCACACCTGGAGGTCAGCGCTCCCTCACCTCTCCCCAGCAGACACGCACCTATGCTCCCCCTCTCCTGTGCTGCCCCTCCCATTAGGAAGCCTCACCCCTCTGACAGGGGACCTCCCTCTCTGGGGCTGCTAGGTCCACATAGCAACCACTCAGCAGGCAGCACCCCAGCCCCTCCATTTGATCCCAGCTGTCATCTCACAATGTCTTAAAGCCCCTTCTATCTGACAGAACTCCACAGGGCCGTTTAAGGTGGCCTGGGAGTGGGGCGATAAAGTGCTGGGCGTGAGGAGAAAGGTTCAGGGACACCCAGAAGTCTGGGGGAGGAAGGTTTGGCAAGCTGTTCCCACGGACCCGGACCGCAGCCAAGAGAGACTTCAGCGCCGGTTTGGCTCCAGTCCTGGTGTACTCGATGGCATGGGATACAAAGGTAGCAAGGTCATTAACGTTTCTCACCACTGTGGGGAAAGCAGGAGGCCCCTGTCCTCCATGTCCCCGCACGGAGGTGGCCCTGGCTCTTGGCCTCCCTCTGCTGGCCGCAGCCACTGGCAAGTCACCACTGCCCACCTGCTCCTGCCACCAATGGAGCTCGCCACCGGTGGGGTGTCGGTGAGACCGCCAGGAGAGAGGGCCGCCCTGGGCTCTCTGCTCCCCTCCACGGCCAGTGCATCGGCCAGAGAGAGCTTCCCTTTCTGCATTCTGCCTTCCCACAGCTTGCTTCCCTTATGAAAACAAACGGTGTTTTCCAGAAAGCACAAATGTTGGCGGTGTGTCTTGCATGTGCGCGCACACCCACACAACACACACATGAGACCTTGACTAGGTGAATCACTCGATTGGAATTTTTCTCCCCTGCATGGACCTGAAGAGGACTGCCTGGTCTTTCTCACTTTCTGGAGCGGCTGGGTTTGAACCGCTGACCTTGCAGGGTGTGGACCCAGTGCCACCTTCCTTCTAGTGCGTTTAGCTGGGGACTGTGATGGTGAAGCCGAGTCCTGGGTGTTGGGGTGCTGGCTGGGTGGCATCAGCTGGCTTACCAAACCTCTCTGAGCTAACAGCACCCATTGCTGAGAGCCCATCCAAGTGTTCACTCCAAATGTGTCACCCACTGTCTCCCCGGCTTGCTGCTGGGCATGCATCAGTGGACACTGCATCTGTGGCCCCCAGCTCACGAGAGAGGGGAGCAGTGCCGCTGTCCTCGAGGGTCAGAATGCAGTCGATGGAAGAGGCCTCGGTTGGGGTTCATCTCTTAAGAAGCCCTGTGGTTCAGAGCCCAGCTGTGAGCCAGAAGACGGACAGTTTGGACCTGGAGACGTCGGCCTAGGAAACCCCACCGAGCAGTTCCCCGCGGTCTCACGGGTGCCCTGTGGGTCAGAACTGGCAGCCCAGCCCTCTCTTGGCGAAGGGATCCACTGGCTCACTCAGGGCCAACAGAGGGGAGGGAGGCGGAGCCCAGGCCTGGGTGGGAGCTGCTCTTGGCATCCCGGGAGGAGGTACAGTGGCAGTTTGGTGGTACAAGTAGCGATGGCCCGAAGTGTGAGGTTCAGAGCAGTTTGAAGCCAGGGGCAGACAGGACATGCTGACCTGTGCACGTGGGGCTGAGCGAGAGGGCAGGGGTCAAGAACGGTGGCAGCTAGGAGTCCCCTGGGTGGAGCCAGGCTGCAGAGCCCACTTGGATCCCACTGGCCATCTTCAGAGGGCAGCTGTATGCTGCCCTCTTGACAGGGGCTCTCTGGCTGCCCAGCGTATGCAGGAGTCGCCCTTGAAGAGGGCGGTGGGAGCCCCATGGTACACGGGGTGGTCTGAAGCCACCTAGTTCAAACCCAACCACATGTCTGGCACTGTGCTCCAGGGGCGATCACAGTCCAGAAACCGATACGGAGTGATTCCACTCGGTGAGAGAAGGGGTCGCTAGGAGTCAGACCCTCAAAGAGATGGCCGGGCACAGAGGGCGCAGCAAGGGGCACGGACATCATGGTCCCGGGAAGGTGGCCCAGGAACCGGCACATGGGGGTCGCTGTGCATCAGAACAGATTCCGTGGAGCGTAACAACATGGGTCTGGGTGGCTAACCAAACCCAAACCCACTGCCCATAGAGTGTATATTCTCACGCTCGGCAGGGGTTTCTGAAGGGTCTTTAAGGGAGCAGACAGCCTCCTCTTCCTCGCTGGGAGCAGTGAGTGGGACTGAACCGCCAACCTTGCCATGAGCAGTCCAACACCACCTGGGGACATGTGATGACTGATAACTGTTTTGAGGTTCCCAGGGGAAAGAGAAAGTATCTGAAGATGGATGCCAGCCTGCGTGAAGATGGAGCTGGCTCGGCACCCTAAAGCGAGACAGGTGAGCTCGACTTTGCTCTCTCTGGTCCTTGAGTTGAATAAATGGAGGGTCCACGGCTGCAGGGGTGCACCCCTGTGTGGGAGAAGCCCAGGAAAGCCCTCCAGCCACACCGCACTAGCTTTGGGCGTCCTGGGTAGTCAAGGCGACCATCTGTCTGACCCTGTAGCGCGGAAGCGGGGTCCCTGCTGTGACCGTTACGCTCTGGCAGGGGGCGCTGCGGCCTCACAGTTCCCAAGCTAGCCTCCTTTATCATCAGGTCAGTGGCAGTCCTCTGGGGCTTCCAGGTTCCTCCAAGCCTGGAACCCAGAGCTCCTGACCTCCATGGGGCTGCTACCCACTGTGGTGGTCTGGGGAGGCCAGACCTGGGCCTTCGCGGTACTGTGGGCTCTGTGGCCCGGTTTGGCTCACCCTGTGCTAGGCTGTCCACAGACCTTAAATTCTCCCCAGGGAAGACAAGCCTTTCTATTTATTTATTTATTCATTCGTTTGTTTGTTTGTTTATTGCGGGGGCGGGGGCGTGGATGCATGTGTGTGTGTGTGTGTGTGTGTGTGTGTGTGTATTCTATCCTCACACCATTGTCTTAACACCCGCTGCCAACCAGGCCCATCTCTAGTAAGAGCCCTTCTCCAGCTCAGGGGCGGGGGCGGCGTGGGGGGGCTTGGACATGCCTTCCTGGTGAAATAGCTGATCTGAGCGAAAATGGGCGGCAGAAAGGGTGTGCAGGATGTCTCAGGGTACAGAGGGGGGATTTGAAGCAATGTTGTGCGTGACATTCTCCTGTCTGGGAGCAACTACCCCCACCGCCTCACCCCAGCCTTCCCCGCCACCCCTGGGTCCCCACCCTTTCAACACCTCCACCCCATGCCAGCCCCAACTCCCAAACTGGAGCTTAGACACAACTATTCTCTTTCCTCCCTCATCTCTTCAGTTTCTGTGTGGCATGGGGAGGTGGGGGTGGTAAAACCGCGCCCCCCCCTCTCTGTTGAGATATTTCAAAGGAGCTGGAGGCTCTGGAAGGAGCCCTGGTGGTGTAGTGATTACATGCTGGTTTACTAACTGCAAGGTCAGCAGTTTGAAGCCACCAGCCGCTCTGCAGGAGAAAGACAGGGCTTTCTACTCCCCTAAAGAGTTTGTCTCAAAAACCCACAGGGGCAGTTCTACCCTGTCCTCTGGGTGACCAAATGGCTAACATGCTGGACTCTGAACAGCAAGGTTGAAAGTTCCAGTCTACTCTGAGGCATCTCAGAAGAAAGATGGAAAAGCCAGTCATGGAACACCCTGCGGAGTGCCAGGAACACACATGAGGGAGCCCTGAGCCATGAGTCAGTGGCAGCCTGTCCAGGAATGTGTACCAATAGCCAGAGGTGACCCTGGAAGCCATGAGCACCCCCTCACCCCTCTCTGTGGGAAACAGTCCCCAACCACATGGAGAGGGCAAGGGGCAAAGGGCCCTCAATCTTGCCCACTGTCTCTCTCCTGGGGCAGTTGGTTGGGATTAGGCATGCCATCCACAGAAATCCTAGGGTGGCTTCAGCCTCGAGTCCTTGTTGGCCTGAGCATGAGTTCCCAGGCCAGCGGGCATCCCCCTCCTGGAAGACCCCACTGCCACCTCAGGGCAACCCTGGTCAGTCTTGAACTCTGAAGATCAGGGTCCCAGGGGGCTTGAAGCCTGCCGGGCAGGACCCAAGTGGTGCCTGCTAAGGGATCCACCACCCCGGGGCCCCGCCCTTTGGTCTCCAGAAGGGTTTGGTTTCTGGGCTGCAGGTTACCTGTGGGGCAGGTGAGTTGGGGAGAGACCCACAGACTGGGCTGCCTCTCCTCACTGAGACTGCTGCCCCTCCTTGGCTTCTCCTTCCCTCTTTCCTCCTTCAATGGGATCCGACTGTTTAGCAGGTTCACCAAGCAAGTCCTGCTTCGTGGTGCATTCGCTTATTTACATGGAACCTGTCATGATGGCAGCCAAGTGAGTTGATCAGGTCAAAGGGCTCACAGAGGCCCATGGGGGTGGCGGGGGTGGGGCTGGCATGGGGACACCAGTGTAGACGAAGTGAGCGTGGCAGACATTTATCTCTTCTTGGGTTTTGATTTCAAAAGCCAGGGACCACATCAGAAACTGCTCTGGCTCCCCGGTATCCTCCCAGACCAAGTTGGCCCCCAGCCCACCCCTCGCCCCTCTCTCCTTCTCTCACCCTCATCACCCCCAACTCTGAGCCCTGGGACGCTGTGGAGGTTTTGGGGAA